>NC_138772.1:407309721-408519721 GCF_965119305.1 Pelophylax lessonae
AAATTGTGGATCGTAAGTAGAAAATAAAAATGTTAGAAATTTCTAATCTCTAATCACATTTTACAGAGCCCCCTTTACATCGGAGTCTCCAGACTTACTACACTGTAAGAGGGAAGTGTGAAGACTCTGATATAAGGAGAGTTTGGGAACCATTATTTGAGGGGGGAAGCTGGGGACTCTGGTGTAAAAGGGAACTCTGTGTTCCCCAAAGCTCCCCCATACATCTGAGCTTACAGAGACCCTCTTACACTTCCCTTCCTCAGTCCACCACAGTCAAGGGCACAACAAGTCCCACTGCAGAAGGCTACCTGCTTGGACTTGTAATCCTCTCTGTAGGGGAATGAGGAAATACTGCCTGCTATGCTAAGACTTGTAGTGCCCTCTGTTAGGGACTAAGGATTCCTCAGTCCTCAACATTCTAGGGCACTATAAGTCTCAGCATAGTGGGCTGTCATACCTCAGTCCCTCACAGCTCGGGTCAAAAGCAACACAGTTAAACATCTAAAGGACAACTCCAAACAAAACTACCAATAATGGACAGAGTCCATATGCTCTATAATGTCAAAGACCCGCTACCACTCACCTTCCACCTCTGGTGCTGTCATTGTGTAGGGCAAAGGGCTCCATCTACACCATGTTTGGCTTTCATGTCAGATAGGCAGGACTTGCTCAGCTCCACTCTCTTCCTTGGCAATTGACTCTGGCGTCATTGTGGATCTTTCCTCCTCTAGAAAAGCCCCAGGGGCCCTCTCCTTGTCCCCCAGCCACCCAGGGCCTTCTTCTCCTCCTCCTCCACCAACCATTTTCAGACTCTTCCAACTTCCCTGGGGCTACTCAACCACTTTGCATAGTGGACACAACAAATCTATGACCAGCCTGCAAAATATCAAGTCTGGGCCTGGTTACCTGTATGTTCCGGGTCCAGGGCGGAGCTCTCCTCCCAGAGCAACAACTGATGATAGCAGAGTGAGTTGACCGGCCAGTCACTTCCTACTGGTGCAAGTACACACCTACCGATTCCTCCACATCTTAGGATAACATGATCAGACGGCCAATCCCCAGGCAGAGAAGGAGGAGTAAGTGTCAGCGGACAACAGACACCTGGCAGACGCAGTGAAGGGACTGCAGCACACTGCTGCAACTTTTTGATCCGAGGATTGAAAGCAATCTTTTACTTGGGAGATTTCCCTGACTGCGCCCTTCGAAATGTTGGTGCTCCGCCACTGGCCGCAAGGCCCCTGTAGGTGCGAGGCCTTAGGCGCCCGCTTAATTTGCATGGTGCCCTCCTGTTTTAAAACATGGTCAATGCATCTCATTGGTGTAAGTGCACTTCTATGTTCTGAATTGTAGGGGCATTGAGTATGGTGCTAGCATGATGAGAGGTTACTGCCTATTTGTGTCCATAAATAATATATAATGTTTTTCTTTGATTTTAGAAACCAGTGATCAGGATGTGGAGGCTCAGCCTTCTCAGGCCCCCTGTAAGTAATGTGGATGTGCTGGTGTGTTGTGTATTAGGTCGAACTTGGAGGAATGATTGTTTGTTTTGTTTTCTTTTGTGGTTGATGTAACTTCAGCAAGAGAGGAGCCTCAGGCAGGGCCAAGTCGCCTGGATCCGGGCCAGGAACAAACTGTTGGCCAAGAAGAGGCCAATTGGTCCGACTCGGATGAGGACCTGGGCTCTCCTCAAAGGGGAAGTAAGTATTCTACATGTGTTTGTGTGTTCAATGTGTCCTGGTAAATATAAGGGCTGTAATATATATATTTTGACATTGGAGTTTTGTAGCAGCTGACATTGAGGATGTTTGTTGTGGAGGACTGGGGAAGAGGGGCCACTGCTTACCCAGTCCACTGTAACTACTACCTTCAATGTTTCCAGACTACTTTCTGTGTGCCTTTATCAAATAGCTTTTGTTCAAGGATTGTATTTGTGTCTTTGTGTTTCTAGGAGATACAACGCCATCCCCCCATGAAGGGACACCATCCCCCCATGTAGGGTCTCCCCCATCCTCCCCCACTCCAGGCTCCCCTGAACTAGTCTGTAAGTACCTAAAATTAGATTCTCACATGAATTGTGTGTGCTAGGATGATGTGTATCTAGGATAATCTAAGTTGGAGTCAAAGCAAGTGTAGTTTTGCTATATGTGACAGGAAGGTTGGTCATGAAACACTCTTGCTTAACCTTCATGTTTGAAAGGTGGTTTTGGGGAGCATTACAGGACATGTTATCTTTTGTAAGTTATCTCAAGCCACCCTATTCTAAATTGGTGTTAGTTTCTCTACATTGGAAATGGTGTGCTTTGTACTTGTAAATTTTTTGGGGACATTGTAATTTAATCATGTCCTGATTTAGTCAACACTGAAAATGTGTGTTTGTCAATCTTTCATAAATACTCTTCCTCGGTAATGTACCACATTCCAGTTCACAATTTGTGTTCTTTTTGTGCAGTTTCTCCAGAGCCAGCCACGCCATCCACTTCAGGGGCCCCAAAAAAACCTGATGATGGTAAGTTGTGTGCTTTTCCAGTAATGTGTCTACTTAGTAAGTGGAGAAATGCTAACTGTGTATGTCCCCGCTCAGGCTTCAAGTTGTTCTAAAGGCAGCGGGTTCTTTATGTGAATGCATTCTATGCATTAGTATTCCAAGTGATAGGTGTGCATATTCCCCCTAAGACTTACTGGGACCATTTTTTACGGTCCAAATTTTTGCACTAATACTTGTCTGGAACAGACTCCCCCTCCTCCTTAACTGAGGTGACAGCATGCCAATATTGCCTCCTGATGCTGTCACTCCTAATCATTGAGACCATTGGAAGGGAGGGGGGCAAGGCTGGCTCACAGCCTAGTGCCTGAACAGGCACAGGGTGCTTGGCTTCATCTCATGTGCCTCCATAGCAAGCTGCCTGCTGTGGGGTCAAACAACAGGAGGGAGGTGCCTAGAGGTGTGTACAGGGGCCATGTAAAAAGGAGGATTGTTATTTCTCTTGTCCCCAAAAACCTAGAGAGTGTAAGTCTAACCTGATTAGTTTTCCGCAGCCCTCCCAAAATGATATGTTTCCAACACTTAGAACAGGCAGGGCTGAGGCACCAAAAACATCAGAAAAACACAATCAGCACAAAAGCAGGGAGTACGTATCCTTAACGCTACAAGCTTCACCCAGAAGAATGACGCTTGCACTGTACAAATCTGCATCACCACCATATCAATGTCTAAATAAAACTTTCAGGGAAATGTGGAGGGGTAATGAGTGGGTGTTAGAGCGTTTTCATGACTGCGTAACCTACAGTTAGCGTGAGTCCATTTGTTGATAAACTTTTTCTTCTCTCTTAACACAGCTGGGATGGCGGAAAGGAGATCAGGGGAGCAGACACATCTGCTCCGTCCAGAACTGGCCCTCAAAATTCCTAAGGGTGAGTCTCTACTATGTGTCAGGTTCAATCTATAGACAGTAAGAGGGAGAGAGAACGCTCCACAGATTCCAATGGTGATAGAGATAAATGTGTGCACATGTATCGTGTTGACCAATTGAACCCAAAACACCTTACATTCTTCAAAATGATTGCTTGTGTTTACATGCAGAAAAGCATTTTACTTAGCTTTGGTGGAACTGCTACTAACATTCCAAGCCATCTTATGTAACCTTTTGAACAATTTGCTGTGAAAGTTTGAGTTTAAGGTTTACAACAGCAATTTAGCATATTTGCTTCAGAGTGTTGATAAAAGCCAACCAATAGACTCCTAAGCATATTTGTTGAGGCACATTAATTACAATCCTTGTTTGGATCATTTTGCCGAAAACTAATTGTCATGTTTTTTTCTACCCAGGGCACACCCACCTCACCTACGAGGTCCTCCTGGATTATATGAGGTGGTGCGGAGACCGAATTCTCTATTTGGAACACCTTTGTGGCGTGGATCCAGACCCTAAGGAGCCATTCGTTAGGAATGTCACACCTTTAAAAAGATCCTAGTATTTTTTTTTTTTTGTTTGTTTACTTATGTTGCACGTTGCAACACAAAGAAATGTCACATTTGTAATTGTTGCCCATTATAAACAAAAATCTAACAAAAAAATCAAAAACAGTTTATAAAAAAACCCTTTTTTTGGGACCCAAAAAAACAAAAAAAAAAAAAAAGCCTTGTTTTTGGCCACCAAAAAAAATATAAAAATTTATAAAAAATACCCTTTTTTTGGGACCCAAAAAAACAAAAAAAAAAAAAAAGCCTTGTTTTTGGCCACCAAAAAAAATATAAAAATTTATAAAAAATACCCTTTTTTTGGGACCCAAAAAAACAAAAAAAAAAAAAAAAGCCTTGTTTTTGGCCACCAAAAAAAATATAAAAATTTATAAAAAATACCCTTTTTTTGGGACCCAAAAAAACAAAAAAAAAAAAAAAGCCTTGTTTTTGGCAACCAAAAAAAAAATGTTTACAAAAAAGCCTTGTTGTTTTTATGGCAACGGACAAAACCACAAATGTTTACAAAAAAGCCTTGTTGTTTTTATGGCAACGGACAAAACCACAAATGTTTACAAAAAAGCCTTGTTGTTTTTATGGCAACCGACAAAACCACAAATGTTTACAAAAAAGCCTTGTTGTTTTTCTGGCAACGGACAAAACCACAAATGTTTACAAAAAAGCCTTGTTGTTTTTCTGGCAACCGACAAAACCACAAATGTTTACAAAAAAGCCTTGTTGTTTTTCTGGCAGCGGACAAAACCACAAATGTTTACAAAAAAGCCTTGTTGTTTTTCTGGCAACCGACAAAACCACAAATGTTTACAAAAAAGCCTTGTTGTTTTTCTGGCAACCGACAAAACCACAAATGTTTACAAAAAAGCCTTGTTGTTTTTCTGGCAACGGACAAAACCACAAATGTTTACAAAAAAGCCTTGTTGTTTTTCTGGCAACCGACAAAACCACAAATGTTTACAAAAAAGCCTTGTTGTTTTTCTGGCAACGGACAAAACCACAAATGTTTACAAAAAAGCCTTGTTGTTTTTATGGCAACCGACAAAACCACAAATGTTTACAAAAAAGCCTTGTTGTTTTTCTGGCAACCGACAAAACCACAAATGTTTACAAAAAAGCCTTGTTGTTTTTCTGGCAACGGACAAAACCACAAATGTTTACAAAAAAGCCTTGTTGTTTTTATGGCAACCGACAAAACCACAAATGTTTACAAAAAAGCCTTGTTGTTTTTGGTAACAAACTAAACCACAAATGTTTACAAAAAAGCCTTGTTGTTTTTGGTAACAAACTAAACCAAAAATGTTTACAAATAAGCCTTGTTGTTTTTATGGCAACGGAAAAAACCACAAATGTTTACAAAAAAGAATTGTTTTTGTGAAAACCTTCCAAAAAATGATGTCAAAACATAAAAAATGTTTAAAATGTTTATCTAAATTAAATTTAAGTATGTTGCTCTTTGCAACACAAATGTTACATTGGCAATTTAGTTCATTCTATTATATATTGTAATATATTTTTTGTACGCTACAGTTGGTAGACACCCACATGTGTTATTAAAACATTTATTTTATTACCCAAGTTTTCTTTTTGGTGTACACATCGAATGTCTTTTGTGTTGTATTTGTTTACTTGAGTGGTGTGGTCTGTAATTGTTAGTATGTTGGCTTTGGTTTATGTTAGCCTTGAGACTTGTTTTGAAGCTACATTTGAAGGGAGACCTTTTCTTGGGTCGTTATGTGAACATTGAGTTATCTAAATTTACATGAAATCATATGTTTGGAGATAGAGAAGCACGTGTGTATAAATGCCTACATTAACCAGGGCCATTACTTGGCCACCAACACTCCTAAAAAACCAAAGAGCAAACACAAACTAATCATTTTGCATAAAATTTTATTTCATCCCCAAAAGAAGCACTATAATAAATCATATTGTGCCACCCTCAAATTAAAAAAAAAAATGGCCCAAAAAATTGGCCAATGTAAATCATTAACAAAACTAAACCAAATTAAACAAAAAAACAAAAAATCAAGTTGGTGGTCGTGCCTGAAGCAGTGTGGTGAGCATTGTTAAGTTTCCTGCCATCAAATGGTGTGCCAAGAGTTCCATCTGGTCTGGGGTTAACTGTAGAGTTGTGCTCAAGTGGCCCATTAGGATCATATCTTCTGTCTGAGGCTGCTGATGATGCAGGGTGTTGAACGTTGGAAATGTCCCAGACAGAAGATGTTCGGCCAATAGTGTCATCTGCTCTGGGGTCAGCCTAAGCATTTGGGCAACGTGTGCCATTACCATGAGATGGGATCGTTGCTGCTCCAAGGCTATTTGATGCTGCTGGTGGTGCAAGGGTTGTGAAGATGTGTGGGGAGTGGTGGTTGATTGTTTGTTGTGGTCCACGGTGCGGGGGCAAACGACATGTCGCATTGGTGACAAAAAAGAAGAACGGCCTGGGGAGGAGTGAAGTGATAAAGGTGTGGAGGGAATGTAGTCAGGTGGAAGGGGTACTGTGGAACCAGTGCGCATTGAGGTTGTGCAGGAGGATTGCTCATTGAGGGGTGTGGGAGTCCGAACGGAGTGTGAAGTGCTAGGAGTGGCTACAGGAGGAATTGTCCCATCCCCAGCTGCCTGACAAGTGGCCAACACTGGCATTACCCTCCCACTACCACAACCTGCAGTGGCAGGTGAGTGAGATGTTTGGGAGGGCTCTGCCAATGGGGCATCTTCAGATCCAAACAGGCATTGGCGTGTGGCCAGCACCTGAGTGTCAACACTTTGCCGATCCCGTTGATGCTGGTCTGCTAAACTTACCAAGCTGTTACGCATATCCTGTTGAACCTGTAACATATCCTGGTGAACCTGTACCATTGTTGCTACAGATTCCTGTATGAGCCCGAGCAGACGTACTGCCTCAGTAGATTGCTGAGTACGCCTCCTTAACTCATTTTGGACCTGATACTCATCAAGCAGCCTCTCGGCTACATCCAGCATAGATGGACGAAGTTGGGTAGGTGACAATCCCTCTGCATCTAAGGCTACCTGAAAGCAGAAGAAATAGACCAAATCATTATCAAACATCATGACTAAATATTTCAGATTAGTTTGACAACTTAACACCCCAAGCAGAACGTTGAAAAGTTTGATGTGCTTCTAATGAGTACTTGTTCATTGTAAGATTATCCAAGCTAGCAACACTTCTGATAATGGGTACATATTATATTGGTGTGACTAATATGACAAAGGCAAAAAAGATTCAACATGAAGGTGTTCCCAATTAACCCTGGTGTGGTAGGTTGTTTATGCTTTTGGTAAATCTGTTACTACACCAATGACTTTATACATCTACGTATGTTGTCTAAAATCTTGCCATCAATCGGCTACAGGACAACCCAACCAAACGATACCCATGAATTTGGACCTGGAAAATCAAAGACGGGCCGGACTTTAAAGATCCTGGATGTTTTTGGAACATTAGTGGCACACCAAATTATAACATAATTCCCTGATGTTCAAGATAGAACTCTTGTTGTGCTGGTGCATCGTCAGAATGTCATAGCACTAATTTAACACACACAATGTAAGCCACATCTAGTCCAAAATCAATGCTACCATTGAAATGTTACATGTGCACCTTGTTCCCTTATATCACATACCACAGCACTGGATGCAGAATCGTCGCCAGCTCCTGATCCAACTCCAGCTGCAACCTCAAGAGGGGCCTGATGTTCTTTTAAAAACAAAAAAAAAAAAACATGTTTAGTACATAACCTTAGTCAGTAATGATTATGGCCAGATTGCCCTCCTAGCTTCATGAATGAAGCATTGAGGCCAAACATTCAAAAGTGCTTTCCTGGGCTCATAGGACACTTGCTAAACCCTCCCAAAGGTTAAGAAGGCTTGGTCTGCCTACTAATGACGGCACCCATTAATGCTGTCAACTGTGTTTTGCAGGGTAAACATCTAAAAGGCAACACTCTTTCCTAAGAAAAAACATGTGTGTTAATGGGGTTAATAAGATTCAAAAAAACATTATTTGACTAGACATACCAACACCTTCCTCCAGGCCTAGCTGCACTGGGTGTGTTCCCTGCTGCGGATCTTCTGTAAAGGACATAGCAATATGAGCTATCTTGGAAAAAAAAAAACATCTACATTGTTTGGCACAGTATGATATTGGACCTACCAGGAGGAGGGTCAGCACTGATGTCAACACCTGTGAGTCCGTCTGGTTCGCCAAGCTGCATGGGCTGTGGAGGGGCTGAGATCCGTGCTACAGATGAACAAATTGCAGGTTGGGGAAAACAAAAAAAGGACAATTGGAAGGGCAAGTATCACATTCTCTTAATGTCACACATAGGATAGTAGTTAATCTTTTCCAAACAACTCACACAATTGACATCCAAGATAATATCCTACCTCGGTGCAAAGCATCCGAATCTAAGTCCTCTCTGGTAAAGATGGTATCGGGTCCTATGATGTTCAAGAAAGGTAATTGATAATCCCAGAGAGAACTTCGTGCACGTTCATCCAGCCGACCTTGACGGTCATAAAGACCCTCCGCAGCCCATGCAATTAGCTTCTTCCGAACGGACGCACAGATGTCGGTGACCTTCTTCCGCACACTGTCACGGTGGCGAGGTGCTTCACCCAGTGCATTTACAGCATCCCGGATTTCATCCCACAATCTGTTCTTCTCTGTTACTGAGTAAGACGCGGCCCTGGTCCCATGTATCGCCTGATATCTGGCCATATAGGCGTGGACCAGGGCACAGCACTGATTGTGGGTGAAACGGGGAAGCCGGGGTAATGTGGACAAGCTGACTCTGGTGGACGGACCCGCTCCAGGACTACTGTCAGAAGAGCCAGCTTGTCCACTTGGTGTGTTAACACCTCCCCCGGCTTCCTCCTCCGGGATGGGGATGGTGGACTCCCTCATGGATACAGCTGGAGCCTCCCTCACACCAGAGCCAGACGATCTGCCCACCCTGCCCCCCCTGCCCCCCCTGCCCCCCCTGGCCCCCCTGGCCCCCCTGGCCCCCCTGGCCCTTCTCATCCTTCCAGTGGGTGGGGCCATGGGAGCACGAGGTGGGCAGAGAATCTGGCTGTCCAGCAGCAGCAAAGAGCCCCAAACTCCTAAATCTGAAATGACAAAAGAGAAAACAGAAAAAACAGGATTTGCAGATTGCTCTTCATATACAGTATAATTAGTGAACAGTTACAGAACACACTTACCTAATGGCACAAACAGACTTGGTCGTGGTGGTGGTGGTAGTAGTGGGCAAAGAGCAGAAGAGGCTGCAAAGAAAAGGAAAAAAAAAAAACACATAAGAAAACGCATATGGGTACAAATCACACGAGGCCCTCCAAACACTTACCTAATGGCACAAACACGGTGGTGGTGGTGGTGGTGGCAAAAAAAGCAGAAGAGGTTGCAAAGAAATGTACAAAAAAAACACATAAGAAAACGCATAGGGGTACAAATCACACGAGGCCCTCCAAACACTTACCTAATGGCACAAACACAGTGGTGGTGGTGGTGGTGGTGGTGGTGGTGGTGGCAAAGAGCAGAAGAGGCTGCAAAGAAATGTACAAAAAATACACATAAGAAAACGCATAGGGGTACAAATCACACGAGGCCCTCCAAACACTTACCTAATGGCACAAACACAGTGGTGGTGGTGGTGGTGGCAAAGAGCAGAAGAGGCTGCAAAGAAATGTACAAAAAATACACATAAGAAAACTCATAGGGGTACAAATCACACGAGGCCCTCCAAACACTTACCTAATGGCACAAACACAGTGGTGGTGGTGGTGGTGGTGGTGGCAAAGAGCAGAAGAGGCTGCAAAGAAATGTACAAAAAATACACATAAGAAAACGCATAGGGGTACAAATCACACGAGGCCCTCCAAACACTTACCTAATGGCACAAACACAGTGGTGGTGGTGGTGGTGGCAAAGAGCAGAAGAGGCTGCAAAGAAATGTACAAAAAATACACATAAGAAAACTCATAGGGGTACAAATCACACGAGGCCCTCCAAACACTTACCTAATGGCACAAACACAGTGGTGGTGGTGGTGGTGGTGGTGGTGGTGGTGGTGGTGGTGGTGGCAAAGAGCAGAAGAGGCTGCAAAGAAATGTAAAAAAAAAACACATAAGAAAACGCATATGGGTACAAATCACACGAGGCCCTCCAAACACTTACCTAATGGCACAAACACAGTGGTGGTGGTGGTGGTGGTGGTGGTGGTGGTGGCAAAGAGCAGAAGAGGCTGCAAAGAAATGTACAAAAAATACACATAAGAAAACGCATAGGGGTACAAATCACACGAGGCCCTCCAAACACTTACCTAATGGCACAAACACAGTGGTGGTGGTGGTGGTGGCAAAGAGCAGAAGAGGCTGCAAAGAAATGTACAAAAAATACACATAAGAAAACTCATAGGGGTACAAATCACACGAGGCCCTCCAAACACTTACCTAATGGCACAAACACAGTGGTGGTGGTGGTGGTGGTGGCAAAGAGCAGAAGAGGCTGCAAAGAAATGTAAAAAAAAAACACATAAGAAAACGCATATGGGTACAAATCACACGAGGCCCTCCAAACACTTACCTAATGGCACAAACACAGTGGTGGTGGTGGTGGTGGTGTAATCCTTTATAGGCAAAAGGAGGCTGCAAACATTAAACATACATGAGAAATCGCATGACCTACATACGTGCACATAATAAATTACAGTTATCAGGAAAGCAAAAATGGTGTCTTTGGAAGCTGGGAAGGTAAGGGGGCAGGTTTAGATGCCAAATCTAGACTGCACACCTTTAACAAACATGAGAAAACACATGTCCAAACCACATGCACATGGGGCCAACTGCCAATGATTAAAAGACACTTGAGGGGTTCCCAAGCTATTGTGGGTTGGAGGGGATTCACCATAGACAACTTAAGCACACCCAAGATAAGTACAAATTGTCTCCTTCCTTTTTTTTGGGAGAGAGAGATACAATTGTCTTACCTCCAGATAATGTAGGTTGTGGGTCACAGGGTCTTGCTAGCACATAAGAAACATCGATCTATAACATCCAGCAGCCATATTGGCCATGTGCTCCTTTTATAGCTGGCTCACAGGTGTGATAATTAGCGGCCGTTTCTATATATATCTGCGCATTCGCGAATTTGCGCGTTCAAAATGGAGGACGATATCCCAGACGCATTAGATGGTGCAATGCTGGCATTTATTGGTGCCTTGTTTGAGGAGGCCCTGGCACAGGAGGCAGCAGAAGGTGGGGAAGCTGCAGCAGCAGCAGCAGCAGCACCTCCAGCAGCAGCACCTCCAGTCCGTGTGCCCTTACCTCGCCAGCCACGCATTTTTGCTCCAAGGATCTATTTGGACAAGCTGCGGGATTCTGATGTCAGGAGGAAGTTCCGGCTCGAGCGAGGAACTATTCTCCACCTCTACCAGCTCATAGCAGAGAAAATTGACCCGGACACACAGCGCGGCCATGCGGTGCCCGGCATGGCCAGATTGCTGGCCACTTTGTATATTTTAGGGCGTGGCAGCTTCCAAGCCACTTCGGGAAGTATCATGGGCATTAGCCAGCCCACAGTTTCAAGGGTGTTCATGTTGGTCATTAATGCCATAGTGGATATAGTGCCCAATTTTATCCACTGGCCACAGAATGAAAATGAGTGGAATGAAGTCAAGTTGGGTTTCTACCGGCGGGCACACATGCCGCAAATCCTAGGGGCAATCGATGGCACCCACATAGCCATTAGGCCCCCAAGGAGCCACGAAAGTGAATACCGGAACCGCAAGCAGTACCACTCTGTGAACGTCCAATTAGTGTGTGACGCCAAACAGCGCATCATGAGTGTCAACACTGGTCACCCAGGGTCGTGCCATGATTCCAGTATGTTAAGAACAAGTACTCTGTACGAGGTGTTTGAAAGTGGACAAATGCCCGAAGGGTGGCTTATTGGTAAAGTATTTTGTCTTAACAACATAAACTGTAAGATTACATAGACATAGGAATAAGCTACATCGGTGTACACCCTGATTTAAGCAAAGCCTACCTAAAATGGATGTGTTATTAGTTGTCAGGCTGTTCACACACAACCAGATCAGCAGCTTAGCAGCTCACAAAAGAAAGATTTGCAAAGTTGTCTTTGAGTCCAATGAAGGTGGTTAACCAATGTGTAAATGGTGTCCTCTAGCCACCCAAAGAAAACCTACAAATGATTCCAATGGTATTGCCATATCCCCAAAGTACTTTGCATAAGTGAGTCAATATTGGTTTCCTCACTCTAGTTGCAGATATATTCCAGAAGTAAGACCTAGGCTAATGTAATAGGAACAAAATAGGGGCCAAGTTGGAACTTGCAAGAGAAACCCACCACTTTGTGTGTCCTTTTTCCCATTTGTATTAGTGATTTAGGCAGTTAGACAGAGTTGAGATGTTTCATATGATTTTTTGCAAACAGACAAGCAGGTTGTTTAGTAAAATGCCTAATTGTCTCCCATTTTGAGGAGTCATCTAAAGTCACATGATATGAATAACTAATGTATATTTTTCTTATTTTTCAGGGGATGCTGGTTACCCGCAGCTGACGTGGCTGATGGCTCCAATCAGGTACCCCCAGGGCCCAGCAGAGAGGAATTACAACAGGGCCTTGCGGAGAAGCCGGAGTATCATTGAGTTGACCATAGGTCTTCTCAAGTCCCGGTTTCTCTGCTTGGCCCGGCCTGGGGGTGAACTCCTGTACTCTCCTACAAAGGCTTCCAAGATCATCCTGGCGTGCTGCGTGTTGCACAACATGTGCGTTGCCCGGGATGATTCTTGGGAGCTGACGGAGGAGAGGGAGCCAGAGGTCCGTCAGCCGGCGGCCCCCAGGCGGCGGAGCACCGCTGCCGGTATGGCCACCCGGAATACCCTGGTTGCTAGCCACTTTACATGTAAGTACTGTAACCGGTCAAGATAGGGCATGTGTATTAATTAGCTAGTTAGCAGAGGTGCCACTCACAGGGAGACAGAGGGTGATTATCATCTGCCAATGACACTTGCCATTGTAGATAAAGTGTAGTCAACATTGGTAAAATTGTGTTACTTGAGCAAAAACATGCACCTCTAACCATAAACATGTTGGTATTGTGAATAGTGTAAAGGGCTGAGAAGAGCTGGCAGGTGTTTATTTGTGTCTATGCCACCTGTGTAGTTATTGATAACATGAACGGCTGCTTGGTATCTTATGGTGTTGTAATTTTCCAGAACATCAACATCTTGGAATCATGGCACGTACCATGGGAAGCCTGTGGTGATGGGCTGTCTGGCGTCACAGGTGTGTATTCAAATGTTTACATTAATGATTTCTGGTTTGTGTAAGTTGGCATAAAATGTGTTATTTCACTCGTGATGTCGAAATTAAATGAAGTTCAGAATGAAGCAAACAGGCATTAAGATGTGATTTTCATAATGAAATGTCTTATCCTTTGTTTTATTTTTCCAGGAGTGGTACTGCTTGCGGGTGTAGGTGGTAGAAACCCACCTTGATGGACTCCACTCATTTTCTTTTGTGGTCAGTGGATATTTGGTAAGGCACATGGCCAATGACCAACATGAACACCCTGGAACTTCGAAAGTGGCTTGGAAGCTGCCCAGCAACCTTGCCATGCCTGTCCCCTATGAGCTGGTAGAGGTGCAGAATGGATTCTGAACTCTGCCGGAAGTTGTGGAAGACATCAGAATCCCGTAGCCATGGAGCAAAGATCGTGGTCTGGCGCTGTAAAGGCACACGGACTGGAGAGTGACAATATTCTTTTGCTGCATCCCTCCTTCTGCTGTCATTCTCAAATAAATAAATACATTAGAATTGAACATGTGTTTTTTTGTTTTGTGTGGGTGCCTACAGACAAAAGGGCCATCCACACTGTAAGATTTAGAGAAGACTTTATCCTTCCGATTGACATTTTCTATGTAGTGCAAGGGCCTGCCTGATTGCATCCAAATTGAAAGTGTTGAGGTTTGAGCTTCTATTATATGGTTTGGTTAAGTCTACAGGAAAAAGTCTAGACAAATTGTTAGTGTATGGCCCATTAAGCTGCCAAGGCCGGAGTTTTGCACTTTGCATGCTGCTTGTACTGGTGATGTGAGGGGTTGTAATGTAGAGTAGGGATGTGACAGTGTTGTGTTGAGGTGTGAGGCAAATGTAGTGTTGGACTATGAGGGCCTGTGTTGTTGAAATATGGAGAGAGTCCAATATCAGACACCTATGTTTATTGGTCAAGAAATTGTAAGAACCATGGTAAATATGTAAAGAATTGTATCTCGATAAAACTAGGACCACACTCATAAAATCAAAATTGTGTTGTTTCCATTGATGTGCTTGAAATTTGGGTAGGACACCCCCCTCCCCCCCCCAAATTCAAGATAGTTTAAAAAACTGTTTAAAAAAATGAGAGTGAAAAGAGATCCCAAGTGTAGTGATGTGATTTGAACCCATGACGTTGTGAACTGCAGTGAAGTTGCAAAGCACTTAGCTATTGTGCAGAATAAAGCTGTATGGTGGAAAAAATGGAGTGTGTTAAGGCTAAAAAGCACATATAGCTAAAGAACTAAACATTGTATGGAATGTGGGAAGAAGACCATGGTAAAATTGTGAGGTTTCATCTTGCCCTGAAGTAGGGTAGGGGTTTGGTCATTTGCCTTTGGTACTTTCCTTCATAAGATCGATTCGACACACAGACAAGATCAAAAAAACACTTAAAATGGTGTAAGCTTGCAAGCGCTTCTGAGTGTAACATTATTTAGCAATATATATGATGTAATCCGTTACATTTTAGCAATATAAACAAAAAAAGAAAATAAAAAAAGTAGGTGGAGATGGTAAGCCTCGAACCTACAGCAGAGGGAGATGAATTACAGACATGTGATGTGTGCACTAATCCACTAGCCCACATCGCTATGTGAAACTGCTATAAGCACGAAGACATAAGTTTGCGAATTGGCGAAGCCGCGATCGTAAGTGAATCCCGCTGACGGCGGAATTCATTATTGCTGTTTTACTCGCCAATTCGCCGCAGCGCCAGTTAATTGATTTGAACGCGGCGAAACTGAAACACGTCATAGAGGTTTGAAGCTGCAGTTTCTTTAAATCCGGCCCCCCGTGACCATTGTGTATGTCACAAACAATAGTGTTCCAGCTGGAATTTTGTACATTCTCCAGATGGCTTATTTTGCAACAGCACAGCAACTTTACTGTAATCTCTCGGCATTTAGCAAGGATGTTTTCTTGACTGTTTTGCCCACAGAAAAGTACACTAGCAGAAAATGTCTGTGCGCAATATTATCATGAAATTATGAGTCAAAGGCAAGTCAAACGACTGCAAATGAATATAGAATGCGTGTACTGAAAATGAATGATAGTTTTCATTTCCAGGATATAAATATCCAGCTATTTTAAATGTGAAATCAGAATAGTAGCTTTAAATGCTTAAGATGTGATCACAAAGCTTAAACACCCATGTCAGTTTAATAATACAGCATTTGCTAGATAGTATTTTAATGGTTGATTGTTAACAAGCTGCAACGTTTTTATTTAGTGTCTAATGCTTCACCCATTTCATCCTTGCTATTGTAAACTTGTAATTATAATTGCCTAGACTAAAAAATACCAGTTAATTAACATTCTAATTAGATTTCCAGTGTTTGTTCAATGCTTAAACTAGTAAGACGTCTAAATAACATACTAAATAAATCAGAAAAGATCTATTTCCATTATGTTCATGAGCCGTGTTTGCAAAGTGTCACTTCTGCAGAGAAATTACAAGACCACAGGAATATGTAACTGTTCTTTACTCAGTTCCTGTTTTTTACCTAGAAGTGTGGGTCATTAGTTTTAAATCTCTGCCTCAGGATGGGACTTTCCAATCATACTCAGAGAATACTGATGGGATTTTTGGTTTCTAATAGTCACAAGTCATGTATGTTAGGGAGAAAAATAGGTTACGTGAACTTACCCCACGCATGCAGCTTTCCCAGAATAGTCATTTTATATAGGAATTTGGAAGCTTGCAACTCTCTTTCACTTACTCAAAATTACATTTAATAAGATAAAGAATGGAGAACATAATAAACTATGAATGTATTTTATTGTAAAGATAGTGCATATATTGATGGAACTGACTATTTAAATGGTTCTAAAGTCTTAGGCCCCTTTCACACGGTCCGCATTCATTTGCGGACTATGCTCTGCTCAGCGGGGATCAATCCACCAATCCCTGCTGAGCCGGTGGATGACAGCTCCGTCTCCGCACTGTGTGCGGAGAGGGAGGTGTCAGAGCCCCGCTGCTCTCTATGGGGAATCGGATGAGAGCCGATCCGATCCCCAGGACGGATGGAAAATAGGGTTTCCGGATTTCACGGACAGGATCGGATGCGGATGGCAGCGGGTGTCAGCGGACATGTCACCGCTGACATCCGCTGCTCCATAGGGCTGAATGGGGCATCCGATCAGATCCACCTAAAAAACTGACAGGCGGATCTGATCGGAACGCCCGTGTGAAAGAGCCCTAAGGCCCCTTTAACACAGGCGGACCGTTCAGATCCACCTGTCCGTTTTTTTGGTGGATCTGAACGGTCCCCCCATGCATCTCTATGGGGGATCGGATGTCAGCGGAGACATGTCCGCTGACATCCGATCTGATCCTTCAAATCTGGATGGATGGAAACCCTATTTTCCATCCATCCAGCGGATCGGATCAGATGGGACCGGATGAGAACGGACCGACGGTCCGTTCCCATCCGATTTCCCCCATAGAGATGCATGGGGAACTGACAGCTGTGTCTCTGCACCCAGCGTGGAGACACAGCTGTCATCCTCCTGCTCAGCCGGGGATCGGCGGCTCGAGCCCCCGCTGAGAAAAACGGAATCCGTCCGATGGACGGATAGTGTGAAAGGGGCCTTAAGGTTTTTTACTTTCTTTGCTGCAGGGTGACCCCAGCCCCCCCCCCCCCTCCTCACTTACCTGAGTCCAATCTAGATCCAGCATTCTGCACAAGAGTACTGGCTCTTTTGGCTCTCTCCCCCTCAATGGGAAGATAGGGCAGGTTAAAGAAGAGTCCCAGCTACCTGTCAAAAAAATAAAAGTCAGTAAAAACCGTAGCTGCTGATTTTTAAAAAATCAGCCACTCACCTGACCTACGATCCAGCTGTGCACTCAGCCAGCCGTCTTCCTCCTCTGTTCTCCCTCGATGGCGCTGGCATCTTCACTATGGGCACCCGGCTGTGACAGCTTGTGGCTTCACAGACGGGTGCCTACTGCGCAAGCGCGAGTCATGCTGCGCATTGTTAATGATGGATGCAGTCTTTTTGGACCTCTCAGTTTCCCAGAAGAGTGCAGGGGGAGGGAGAAAGAAGAACTTCTGTTGCCGAGCACTGCCGCCCCTCCTCAAAAGTGCCAATTGTGCAAGAGGAGCGGTGGATGAGTCCTTAAAGCAGAACTTCCTCTTTTGGGTGGAGCTCCACTTAATTGGGCAGGTTGAGAACAGTGGGGGCCATTGGCTCCTGCTGGTGCCAATCATATCCTTCGATGAGGGAGCCATCCAGTCTGTGTCTATAAATGCAGACAGAGTGGCTAGGGAGCAATTGCCCCAATAGAAAGCCCCATTCTATGAGGGTTTTCGCTGAAGAGGTAAACCTAGGCGTGCCGGAGGGGACCCCAGAAGAAAAATATCAGGGTTTCTCTGTGCAATACCAGGTAAGTATAACACATTTATTATTTAAATTTTAAAAATTGAAGATTTAATGTCGCTTTAAAATCCACCCAGGATCTTTCTTAAGAAAGTCCTTTCTATACATATGCATGCACAGATCACCAAAGCATACATGCGTATACCTGTGGAGGAGAAAGTTAAAGAGATTATTCCCTACATATCTTGGGGACATACAATAGAGATTCCAATTCAGTCTATTGATTCTCTATGAAAATAGATGTGTAACCTTCAAGTGTATTTCTAAACAACATATATTTTTTTTTAATTTTGGATACAGTGGGAAAGGGTAAACTTTTTTTAATAACTGTCTGTGTCATCAGTGGAGAGTCACCACTTTTTTGCACTGATGAACATTACAGTATAAACAAGAAAAAAAGTTAGGGGGGGGGGCATCCATTTTGGAGCTGTCCCCAGAACAAGTAAAGTGGAAATCTTTATTTGAGGACAATTGTTCCAAGGACAACTGTCTAAGAAGAGGATATGCCCTCACTTTGGAAGATTTCCTACAATTTTTTTGTTGCTTTTCTGGAACATGAAGTGTGTGTGAAATTTCCTCAAGGGTACCAGGACAATAGGGTGGAGTCACTTATGGGCCTGTTGCTAGCACTGATGCTTTAAAATACAGTACAGTGATCCAGGTGTCATGCCTCGTACACACGCAACGATTATCGGCCGACCGATCATCCGACTATTGTCCAGAGTGGTGTTTTGTTGGTTGGAATGTGCCTAGACTGCACACGAATTTTCTCGGCCAACAAAAATCTACTTCAGAAGTGATGTCATGTGCTGGTTTACTTTCCGTGTGTTTTTTCTTCTCTGAGCATGCCCTGTCTTGCTCATCAGATTTTTGTCTGCCGAAATCTGTACTGACTGACGAAAAATCGGCCGTTGTGTTGACGGGCAACAAAAATTTTATAGCCTGCACACCAGATTTTTTTCGGCCGAAAAGTCGGAGTTGGTTGTCGAAAGCATCATATTAACAAGCCGAAAATCGGCCGATCGGACGTTGGGTGAAAATTCCGGGCCAATAATCGATGCGTGTGTACGAGGCATAAGTTTCCACTAAAGCTTCTATTTTCCTTAACCACTTGCCAACCAGCTGCTGTACTTTTACAGCGGCAGGTCGGCTCTGTCCCCTGAAATGATGTACCTGTACGTTGCTTCGTGAGACAGCTAGTTGGGGCCCACGTGCGCCACCAGAGGCGCGTGCACACGTTGAATGGCAATAGAGGGAGCCAATCAGCGGGTCTGGTGGACACGATATCCGCCGTGCACCCGCAATCGCTCCCCATGGACACAGAATGGCGGTCTGCCGATGTAAACATGATGAACAGAGGGATCCTGTGTTCCTCCTATTTAGGAACACAGGTCTCTGTGTTCATCCAGCAAGTCCATACCCCAAACAGTTAGAAAGCATCCCCTAGGGACACACTGAACCCTTTGTTCGCCCCTGGTGTTAACCCCTTCCCCCTGCCAGTGTCATTAGTAAAGTAACTGCATATTTTTAGCACTGATTACTGTAGTAATGTCACTGCCCCCCCCCCCCGAAAGTGTCAAAAGTGTCAGTTAAGTGTCCGATCTGTCCGCTGCAATGTCGCAGTCCCGCTAAACATCACTGATTGCCGCCATTCCTAGTAAAAGTAAATAAATAAATAGATAAAAATGACATAAATCTTTCCCCTAGTTTGTAAACGCGATAACGTTTGGCAAACCAATCAGTATATATTTATTGGGATTTTTTTTTACCAAAAATATGTAGCAGGATACATATTGGCCTAAAATGATGAAAACATTTAATTTTACATTTTTTTATTTGGAATGTTTTATAGCAGAATGTAAAGAAAATAGTTTTTTTCCCCAGAATTATCGGTTTTTTTTCGTTTTTTTGTGCAAATTAAGAAAAATCGTAGAGGTGATCAAATACCACCAAAAGAAAGCTCTATTTGTGGGAAAAAAAGGACAACAATTTTATTTGGGTACAGTGTCACACAGCCGTGCAATTGTCAGTTAAATGTGGAATTTATCAATGAATAATAACAGAAGTAAGTTGGTTGTTGGAATTTTCATAAAATCATCTAAATATATTTTCTACCTTGAATGCAAATGTTAAATACATGTCATATGAACTGCAATGAAATACAGAGCAATAGTTGATTGGCAAAACATTTCCAGATTAAAGTGGAGTTCCACCCATTTTAGTAACTTTAGATGTATGTAATCCCCTTTAAAACGACTTTTACCAATGAAAACTTTTTTTTTCTGCTAGTAAATACCTTATTTTCTGCTTTATTCATCCTCTCCTCATCTCCTCACTTCCGGGTCCGGTGGGCGATTACGTCATTTGGTGATTCGCAGGGTGTGCTGGGATGTATCTCAGGGCATGAAATCTTGCATTATTACACAGGAGATGAGCTGTACTGCGTGCTCTGCCCCGCCTCCTCTCAGTGAGCTCAGTGAGGATATAATGCTTTCAGTCCACGCTCACTGAGAGGAGGTGGGGCGGAGGCGGGGCGGAGCACGGCCTCAATACAATACATACAGTACAGCTCATTGAGAGGAGAGGAGGCGGGGCGGAGGCGGGGCAGAGCACGCAGTACAGCTTATCTCCTGTGTAATAATGCCAGATTTCATGCCCTAAGATACATCCCAGCACACCCTGCGAATCGCCGAATGACGTAATCGCCGACCGGACCAGGAAGTGAGGAGAGGATGAATAAAGCAGAAAATAAGGTATTTACTAGCAAAAAAAAAAAAAAGTTTCCATTGGTAAAAGTCGTTTTAAAGGGGATTACATACATCTATGTAACCCAACTTATTAAAAATGGGTGGAACTCCACTTTAAACTATACCTTTTTGCCAATCATACTGAGCAAGTCTAGTGTATGCAAACCCCACTCCCATTTTAACATACTAGCAGGTCACAGACTAATGAACTGTGCTATAATTTCATCACACCAGCATGCCGTTGACATTACTATGTATACAACTAATTTAATTTGTGGTTTGTGAGCTCTGCTGTTAGGAATGCAATGCTTATACAGTATGACTTAGATTTTATAATCTAGGACTTTATCATAGCCTCAGTTTGTACTAAAGCCTGCTTACTGTTAGCATTGTAGCATGGCCAGCTGTGTAACTTTAATATTAAAATCCTGCTAATAGAAAAAACTACTTTTCTGATCAGTTATTGATTTGTTTTATTGGCTTGAGATTGGTACTCCAGAAAGAAAACTTAAAACTCAAGGAAGCAATCTGTTTGGGAGAAGACAGTGTAGTGCAGTCAAGGGTGCACTTGTGGTTGTGACTATTGATGTGCATCACCACTTCTGTTAATTACATACATACACTTCACACTCAGGAACTTATTAACTTAGTATAACCTTCTTCCTGCTTCACAAGATTTGATCTGCTCATTTAACAGAACACAATGAAAAGTGTTTTATTGCTTGTTTTAGCTTTACTGTTTGAAAAAATGGAGGTCAACATACTAGATTCCAAGGGTCTAACAGACTGCTTTCAATAACTATATTTATCCATTTGTTCATTCTTCCATATTGAAATTCTGCATATCAGAGAAGAATGCTCACTGACCTGTGGTTGTGTGGATCCTACTTCATCCCGGTTCTATTAAACAGTAACCAGGACAAAATAAACTGTTTGATGGATCCATCTTCCTTTGCTTGGTATGTCAGAGAGTTTGTACAGTTATTACTGTGGTCACTGATCCAAAACCCCCTTCTAGTTTCATATAGCCGAAGGATATATTCAATGTCAATGTTAGCTACTTATACATAAGAAACACTTTTTTTTTTTACTTTGTTTAGGATATATGTAGTTGAGGGTTAATACAATAGTCTTTAAATTAAAAATAGTGTTGAATAAAGTATGAATTTCAATGTGGTGTACCCAACATTTCATAATTGTGAAGTATAAATGAGTCTGGTAACAAATGGTCTACACCTGGCTAGTCAGGAGGGGGAGGAGCCTATGAATGGCGTTCATAGGGCGCTCTTTTTAGGAGTAGGGATGATCGAACTTTTGAAAAGTTCGGTTCGACCAGAACACCCCCGAACTTCCCGAAAGTTCGGGGCCGGATTCCAGAACCCCATTGAAATCAATGGGACCCGAACTTCTGTAATCAAAAAACACCATTTTGAAGCCCTAAAACCCAATAAATGCCCCTAAAAAGTGCCTAGGGTTCTGGGTCATGCCCCAGGGACTATTGATCACACAAAAAAAAGTTCTTAAAAATTGTCGTTTTTGATAGAGAGCCAATTATTGAAAATAAAAATTAGATTTCTTTGGATTTAGTGTCTGGGGGGGTCTAAAAAGTGTACCTGTGAAATTTCAGCTCTGTAGCATGTCCAGAACCAGAAAAAAAAGATAATTTTTCTTAGAATGTTTATTAGCGCAGGGATGTGGCTCCGCTTCTATCACACCTATATGTGTGTATGTGTATATATACATATATGTGTGTGTGTATATATACCCCTACAAAGAAGTTCAGATGTCATGCCTGCCTCCAAAGATGCCCAAAAAATGCCCAATTAACGCCTGCAACAACACACCTGGGCATTTTTGTTGCAGGCGTTTATTGGGCTTTTTTGTGGACGTCTTTGGAGGCAGGCATGACATCTGAACTTCTGTGTAGGGGTATATATACACTCACACAGATATGTATATATACACACACACACATATAGGTGTGAAAGTAGTGGAACCCCATCCATGCGCTAATTAAATTATTTGCAGGGATGTGGCTCCGCTCCTATCACACCTATATGTGTGTATGTGTATATATACATATATGTGTGTGTGTATATATACCCCTACACAGAAGTTCAGATGTTATGCCTGCCTCCAAAGACGCCCAAAAAATGCCCAATAAATGCCTGCAACAAAAACGCCTTGGTGTGTTGTTGCAGGCGTTTATTGGGCATTTTTTGGGCGTCTTTGGAGGCAGGCATAACATCTGAACTTCTGTATAGGGGTATATATACACACAAACACATATATGTATATATACGCATACACACATATAGGTGTGATAGGAGCAGAGCCACATCCCTGAAAATAATTTCATTAGCGCATGGATGGGGTTCCGCTACTTTCACTCCTATATGTGTGTATGTGTATATATACATATATGTGTGTGTGTATATATACCCCTACACAGAAGTTCAGATGTCATGCCTGCCTCCAAAGACGTCCACAAAAAAGCCCAATAAACACCTGCAACAAAAATGGCCAGGTGTGACAGGAACGGAGCCACATCCCTGCTCTACTAAAAATTATAAGACAAACTATCTTTTTCTTACGGCGGTCACCCTGGCATACAAGGAGCGGAGCCCCATCCCTGCTCTACTAAAAATTCTAAGAAAAATTATCTTTTTCTTATGGCGGTCACCCTGACATGGATGAGTTCTGTTACCCTGGCATAGCAGTCAGAGTCAGTTCACCCTACACTACACCACGGTCACCCTGACACTTAACACTTTCCCTACAGAAACTAGATTATTGAATCTAACTATAGTGGTATATAGTACCCTAACTACACTAGATATCCCTTTCCTCACACTAATAATTGCTAAATGACACTTTTGCAGCAGGAGTAACAGAACTGCTTCCACTCTCTTCCACAGCCCCTGTATTACAGTGCTAGAGATTTGGCGGGGCTATTTTATATACTGGGGGGCGTATGCACTACTGATTGGCCTCTGGACACTCTAGTCACTCCAATCACATTCCTAGCATCCTCCTGCCCCCTCAATTGGCTATTACTGATGTTTCTGGTCCAATCACGGGCTTTTAAAGCCCAGTTCCTGTCCCATTGCATTTTGGTCGGTTCTGGTTGCCGAATTCCGAACTTTTTCCACAAAAAGTTGGGAATTCGGCCGAATTTCGAACAGTCAATGTTCGGGTCAAACCGATGGTCGACCCAAACCATTCGATCATCCCTAGTTAGGAGCTCCAGGCAGTCATCCTGCCAATGAAGCGCTAGACTCGCAATCCCCCTTCCACTCACACCCTGTGTCCAGCCCAGCACTATCTCTCCTCCCCTCTCTTTGAGAGGGCCTGGAGGCCCTTACAGGCCTAACTGTGGTCAGATGGAGCGGCGGAGGCTAGCAGGCAGAGACCCAAAGTCTTTGAAGGGTCCCGGGAGCGTGGGCGGGCCGGAGCTCACTGAGCTGAGGAGGGAGACTTCGGCTGATGACGCAGCCAGCGACAGAGGCAGCTGAGAAAGGTTGACGACAATGCTCGGAAGAACCCAGGAGAGCCAGGGAGAGAACAGGGGAGTTGAAAGGAGAGTGGATACACTGGCTAAGTGCTCTGAGTCAGAGGAGACAGAGCCAGGACTCGATATACAGAGGCGCCAGTGTATACAGGAGCAGCACCAGCAGCTTCAGCTGAAAAAAGGGAATCCTAAAAGCCACGCCGATCTAAAACAACCTCTCAAGAGGAAAAGCTGATCCCCCATCACTTGTTAACCTTCCTGGGAAATTATTGTAGACCCCATTATTAAATCCCAGCCCAAAAGCAGCAAGTGGTAAGTTTCTTTTTTTACATTTTTGAATCTCTTGAAATTGTGGACTGCTGCAGATTACTTATTGATTCATGTTGGCCGTGCTCACACAAGATATTGGCAGAGGACTTTTGTATCTTGGAGAGAAGAACCCCCCACCCCTTCTCCCATAAAGGGGATAAGGGTAGGAGAAGAATAGGTTTTTTTAAAGTGCCAGGCATAAACACAAGGGTATAAAATTTAAGACAATTTTTTTTATTATTATACCAAATGTTAAAAACAACGCCACATTTAACAGTACATTATTCCAGATATAGCACAAAAAGTGTGGGTAATTCAGGATCAACGCGTTTCACCCAAAAGCAAGGACTTCTTCAGGATCCAAATAGTCGAATTAACACCACTTCAATAGCCAACATAAGTAGACACACTCTGGAGGGTGAGGTCACCATCAGATGTAATTGTCCAGAATCAGAACCACCAGGGATAGTTTACAAAATCAATACAGCAAACAGCTTGTAATCACAAAAGGCTAGTGATATGTTTTCTAGAGAGGAAGATATAGAAAAAGCAGTAAAGAAAAACATTTTTAACTTCCAAAGTGATCAAACAACTAATTTAGATAGGGTCCAGATAAGTTCCAAGTAAGCCTCTCCCATACAGGCAGCAGTGGAAATAGTAAGTCCCGGCAGGAGGGATAAGCCTAAACCATAGCACCACAAGGGTGCTAGTATTGCAGCTAGATAATTCCCGCCGTCCACATCAGCAGCCCACAATCAGCAGGCCTACCACGATTTTAGTATCTTCTTTTCTCTTTTCTTTTCCTCTCATATGAGAGCTATTGAAGAAACATCAAAGGGGACATACAATAAGACCCACAAACTTGAGAGGGAAAACAACAAGAGGAGGGGCAGTTGCAAAATCACCTAAGATTAGCTCAAGCCCAGGAACAACAAAAAAGTACATGACCCAAGAAGGAGCCCCAGACAAGCAGGTAGCAGAAACACAACAACAACAAGGAACCCCTGCAACACAGGCAGAGCTTAAAGATTAAAGTGGGTAAAAATAAAAAATCAGTAAGCACAAACACTCTTACCCAGCCAAGAGTGATACTGTGCCTGGTACCAGTGCTGGGACAAGGTCATCGGATGCCCAGGGTGAAGATGGCAAACTGTGCCCCCCCCCCCCCAGTGTAAAGAAAGAGTCAGTGTCATTTCAAAACAAGAAAATACTTAAAACAAATTAAATTAGGTTCAATAGAAACTGAGTTTTAATTATATGTACTTTTATAAGAGGCACTTAAGAGTGCTTTGAAAAAATAATGCAGCAAATGTGGGGTGGGGGGGGGGGAGGGGGGCTTATTAACCACTTGAGCTCTGGAAGATTTTACCCCTTCCTGACCAGTCCATTCTTTGCCAATTAGAACTGTGTTACTTTTGGCAGAAAGAACATCCCCCAAAAATAGGGATATGGCTGAAAAAAATAGAGACTATTAAAATTAGAACTGTGTTACTTTTGGCAGAAAGAACATCCCCCAAAAATAGGGATATGGCTGAAAAAAATAGAGACTATTAAAAATTTGGAATTTCTGTGTATCGAGGGTGAGGAGGATAGGAAGAAATGGGAATCTTTATGGAAATGTTGGAATGAGTTAAAAAAAACTAGAGAATATACTAAAAGAAAGGAAGGAGAAGAAGAAAATCAAGAAAATGGAGAGATAAGGAGAGAGGGTATGGGAGCAGGGAGGGAAGGAGGGGGGGGGGGGGCGGGAATACATTTTCTGGTATTATAGTTGTATTTTTCCTTTTTCTGTATTGATTAGAATTTTGAATGTATATTATTAGTTTGAAATACTTATGGGAATTTGTAATATATTAAAATATTGATAAATAAAGAATTAAAAAAAAAAAAAGAACTGTGTTACTTTAACTGGTATTTGCGCGGTCATGCATTGCTGTACCCAAACACATTTTATATCATTTTTCCCACACAAATAAAGCTTTCTTTTGGTGGTATTTGCACTCCACTGTTCTTTTTTATAAGCTTTTATTGTATGAACAAAAACAAAAACTAAAATTTTGAAAAAAAAATGTTTTACTTTCTGCTATAAAACATCCAATAAGAAAAAATGTTTTTCTGCTGTCTTTGGTAAAAAATAAAAAAAAGTCTATATCAATTGGTTTGTGTGAACGCTATAGTGCCTACAAACGATGGGATATACAGTATACAGGATGTTTTTTTACTTATACTAGTAATGGTGGAGATTAGCAACCTATAGTGGGACTATGATAGACACACTAACATACACTTTGTGGGAACTGACTAACTGCCACTGACATCACCTGCTTTGCAGGGAAAAGAAAAAAAAGTGATTATTCCCTCTGTAAAGAGCCCTGTATTGATTACCAACCATATCACACAGCTGGCTAGCAGGTCCCCGCCATGAATCATTGGTTGGGATCTTCTGACAGACTCCCGCTGTGTCAAATCACAGGGGGGTAGGTGGGTGGGGGCCTGTGTCCGAAATCCTGAAACAGGCAGTGACGTATGGGTAGGAAACAATGCCTGTAACTGCCACCTGTTCTATTAGATTACCGCTACCCATCAGATTGTGTAATGGAAGTGACGTTCTGACCAAAAAATACTTCCTGCGCATGCGCTATGTGTTCCAACATGTGTTCTATGGCGCTATGCGTTCCAGACACTTCATTATCTGATGGGTAGCGGTAATCTGATAGAACACCCAAGCAGACATCTTACTACACCCAGCTATATCTTGGATTTCAGAGTAATTTTAGCAATAAAGTGAGTGTATATAAATAAATATAGTGTATTGATATCTGTGATGCTCTTTAGATGTTTAATTTTGAAAGCCTAAAGGTTTAATGCTGAGCAGTGTGGGGTGCACCTTTATGGTCTCCACCACCTTCCTACTGCTGGTGTTCTTTTAAAATGTAACATCAAAACAGCATCACAGATATCAATATACAATATTTATTGATATACACTCATTTTATTGCTAAAATGATTTTAAGATTCAAGATGTAGCTAGGTGTAGCAAGATGTCTGCATGGGTGTTCTATCTGATTACAACTACCCATCATGGAACGCATGCTGGAACGCATAGCGCATGTGCAGTAAGGGTCCTTTCACATGGCGATCTGATCACATCCGCCTGTCAGTTTTTCAGGCAGACCTGATCAGATGGTCCATGTATCCCTATGGGGCAGCGTGGGTCAGCGGAGACATCTCCACTGACACCCGCTGCTATCCGATTCTGTTCCTATCCATCAAATCAGGACGGATGGAAACCCTATTTTCCATCCGTCCAGCGGGTGGAATTGGGTGGGATCGGATGAGATCGGATGAGAACGGACAGGTGGTCCGTTCTCATCCGATCTCCCTATAGAGAACAGCGGGGATCTGACAGCTCCGTCTGCACACACAGAGTGGAGACGGGGGCTGTCATCTGCCTGCTCAGCGGGGATCGGCGGATTGATCCCCCGCTGAGCAGAATGGACCTTGTCGGACCTTGTGCCATATGAAAGGATCCTTAGTGTTTTTTGTCAGAACGTCACTTCCATTACACAATCTAAAGAGTAGCCGTAATCTGACAGAACGCCACCCTGTTGCAGTATATGTACTGCGGTGGGTCGGCAATTGGTAATTACTAATGGTATTTGTAATATGCAGCATGAGGGGTTAATGTATTGCCACTGGTCACTGATGCATAAGTAATACATTAACCCTCTCATACTGCATATTACAAATACCATTTTCAATTAACTCCCCCTCCAATCCAAACAGTTAAATTAATCTGTAGAATCTGCTTACTTGCTGTGTGTCACACATGCTTTCTCATCCTCTTCTACATCGCGCTCGCAGGTCCCAGCTCCGACAGGCAGCAGCACGCTAGCTCCTCCCCCATCCCACCTCCGGCCAGCTTCTCAGTGACCTTACACCAGGCGGGAACGTGGACAGGCGCTGTCAGGTGGAGATACTATGCTGATCTCTGCCTGACAGGGAAGTGAAAGGCTGGTCCGTACCAGGATTGTGCCGGGTGCAGGAGCGCACTCGGCACAGCATTGTAGGCACTAGCCCAGCCAGATTGTAGTAGAACACTGCCACAGCTTTATCTGCAGGCTGCGGCTGCGCCCCCCTTCCTACAGTAATTTGCTCCGCCCAGGGCATCCGTCCCTTCCGCCCCCTCCTTGTACTGGCCCCGCCTGGAACCCTCTTGTCCACTTGAATCTTTCCCTCATCTGTAGTGCTGATCCCCCTCCCCGCCTCAATGAGCTTCTCTATGCTCTGACCCCGTCTGAGGGGGACATAGGGGAGAGGAGACAGAGGGGTTGGAAAAGGGAGATAGAAATTCAACATAACAAAATGACTACTTTACATTTTTTTCTTATAAGGTCAGAGGGTTTAATAACCCTGAAAAAAAGACATAAGATATTACAGGAAATAAAAAGATATTCTGCGAAGATAATATTCCTATAGGAGACACATATAGCAGAAAATACAAAGTGAAAGGAGTAGCAAAAGAATTGGCAAAAGAGATTAAGTTTGAGCTGGAGGACAGGAAGGTAGACCAGGTGGGCCGATATACATTTTTGAAAGGTAATCTGCAGGGAAAGGACTATACATTGGCCAACATTTACTGTCCTAACAAAAAACAGAAGAGTTACTTTAAAAAGGTCTTGGGCGAGTTAATGGAATTCAAGAAAGGTTTACTAATCCAGCAGGATATCTTAACTTCTGTATGGACCCGCGAATGGATAGTAGGTCACATGCACTTGGGACTGGAGATCATCAATTAGGAATGATAAGGAAGAAACTGTTCCAACACCAACTAGTGGATGTTTGGAGAGTTCAACACCCTCAGATAAAATATTACTCAATCCACTCCTCAGTGCATAACAAAAACTCACGGTTAGATTACATTTTAATGGAACATAAACTCTTGGAATCAGTAGTGAAATCATCAATTGAGATTACATCGATTTAAGATCATGCTCCAGTAATAGTGAAAATAAGTCGTAAGGGAACACAAAATTTAAGATGACTGAGGACGTTGAATGAGGAACTGATACAGGATATGGAAACAGAAAAAAATAAATAAATAAATAGAGCAATGTTTTGGGTTAAATGAGTCCCCTGAGGTCTCAAAAGCCACAATATGGGAAGCTCATAAAGCTTATATTAGAGGAGTCGTGATCTGTATAGCAGCAAGAAAAAAAGCAAGAGAAATGGAAAGAATAATAAAGAAAATATAGCAGCTGGAACAGAAACATAAAAGGAAAATAGATTTTGAAGTACAACAATCATTAACCACTTCTGGACCGGAAGGATCTGCCCCCTTAATGACCAGGCCATTTTTTGCAATTTGGCACTGCGTGACTTTAACTGACATGTGCACGGTCATTCAATGCTGTACCCCAACAAAATTGTGGGGGAGATTTACTAAAACTGGTGCACAAAGAATCTGGTGCAGCTCTGCATGGTAGCCAATCAGCTTCTAACTTCAGCTTATTTAGTTAAGCTTTAACAATAAAACCTGGAAGCTGATTGGTTTCTATGTAGAACTGCACCAGATTTTGCACACTCCAGCTTTAGTAAATCTCACTCTATGTCCCTTTTATCCCACAAATAGAGCTTTCTTTTGGTGGTATTTGATCACCTCTGCGTTTTTTATTATTTGCGATATAAACAAAAGAATAGCAAACATTTTGAGATATTGACATTTTCTACTTTTTCTTATAAAAAAATATCCAATGAACTCAATTTTTGTCATTTATTAAGACCAAAATGTATTTAGCTACATGTCTTTGACAAAAAAAATCTCAATAAGCGTATTTTGTTTGGTTTGCGCAAAAGTTATAGCGTCTACAAACTATGGTGTATATACTGGAATTTATACAGCTTTTACTTTCTGACTGCCTATCTCAATTCTTGAAGTGCTAAAATGGCAGGGCAGTACAAAATCCCCCCAAATTACCCCTTTTTCAAAAGTAGACATCCAAAGGAACTTCCTAAGAGGCATGTTGAGCCCATTAAATATTTAATTTTTTTGTCACTGGTGTTTGAAAAATGAAAAAAAAAAAACAAAGTTGTCATTGAAATTATATATTGCTCACGCATGCCATGGTATATGTGTAATTACACTCCAAAATACAATCTGCTGCTTCTCCTGAGTATGGGGATAGCCCATGTGTGAGACTTTTTGGTAGTCTAGCCGCATACAGGAACCCAAAAACCAATCACTGCCTTCAGGCTTTCTAAGGGTGTCAATTATTGATTTCACTCCTCACTACCTATCACAGTTTCAGAGGCCATACATAGAAAACAAAAAATACAGGAATATATAAAAGAAGCAAGATTACCGAAAGTTCCAGTAGGAAAACTGCAGGCCTTAGAAGAGCCAATAACGCAGAAAGAAATCAAAATAGCAATAAACAATACACCAACTGGAAAGAGTCCAGGACACGATGGATTCACAATAAGATATTACAAAAAACTTAAAGAACAATAATACCATAAATCTGTCAGTACTTAAATAAATTAGGGGAAGGGGAGGAAATGAGGAGGGAGTCATTACTAATACATGTAACAGTCATACCTAAGAAGGGGAAAGATTCAACACTATGTTCCAGCTTTAGACCAATAGCACTACTAAATGCTAACACAAAAATATACGCAAAAGTGATAGCAACAAGATTAAAAGAACTGATGTCAGAGTGGATCCATACAGATCAAACAGGGTTTATACCAGGGAGGGAAAATAAAGATAATGGGATAAAAACATTATTAATGCCGCAAAAAGAGAAAAGCGGAAAATCCCCAGCACTATTCCTTTCGATAGATGCTGAAAAAGCATTTGATAGGGTGGACTGGGGATTTATGCTAGATACAATAGAAAATGTAGGAGTGGGCCCAAAAAAAGGTCAATACAACCACCCTAAAGCATAGGTCAAGGTTAATGGAAGTATGTTGCCACGCTTTGAGATGTTCAGTGGAACAAGACAAGGATGCCCGTTCTCGCCCCTCCTGTATATACTTTCATTGAAGCCTTTGTTCGCGATGTGGATATTGGAGAGTTGAAAATGGGAGAAGAGGAACATAAGATGGCAGCAAATGCGATGACATCCTGTTTTACATTTCCAACCCTAGAACAACACTCCTAAACTTAATAAAAAAAGCTTAAAAATATGGGGGAACTATCAAATTTAAAAATTACCCCATGAAATCAGAAATTCTGAATGTAGGTCTAAATAAAATAAATGAGGGCGCTTTACAAAACGAGTTTCCATTTACATGGGGGGAAAAGAAATTAAATATCTTGGAATAGAATTAACAGCATCCATGGGAAATATGTATCAAGCCAAATATATTCCACTCCTTAATGAGATTAAAACAGACATTAAGAAAATATCAACACCTCCCCCTCTACTGGAAGGGTAGTTTAATATGGTAAAAATTAGAATTCTGCTATGTACGTTTTAAATGATTCCAATAGAACTATCCGGGGTATTTTTTAAAACACTAAGGACAATGATATCAAAATATATTTGACAAAATAAGAAACCAAGAATAAAGTCTGCATTATTGAGTAGAGAGAAAACACAAGGGGGGTTAGCAGCTCCAGACATAAAAAGGTCATATATAACGCAGTACTAATAGCACGAATGGTTGAATGGACAAACACAAAAAGTGAAAAAAGGTGGGTCAAAACAGAGAACACAATAAGTAAGCCAGTTATATCAAATATCTGGATACCGCAAAAATATAGCACATTAGATGCAGGCACACATGAGTTGAAAGTTTGAGATTTAATTAAGAAACAAGCAAAATGGGAACACAATTCGCCACTAATTGCACTAGCAGGGACAATTTTTTTTTGTTACCAGGTAAAAGGGATTTATTTGAAAACTGGTTAGAGAACACACAATTAAAATATATAGTAAACAAAGGAAACATATGATTGTTTCAGGAACTAAAGCACAGAAGTGAACTGACAAAGTTAAATGAATGGAGTTATTTACAATTAAATAAGTTTATGACAACACTACCACAGCCAATTAGGTCAGAGAAGAATTTAAACCCAATTGAACGATTAAGTAATGCACAATAAACAATAAAACATGGAACATCTCAGATATATATAATACTCATGGAAAATGCCCACATTCATCAAGAAATGGGAAGAGGAGTTGGGCATTAGGATAGGCAAACAACAAGTAGCAAACATGCGGAAATCGGCACATGAGTATGCTACTGACATAAATACAATAGAAATGATCTATAAATGCCTAGCAAGGTGGTATATAACACCGGAGAAAGCCCAAAAATACCAACAAAGCACCTCTTCCTTATGTTGGAGAGGATGTAATCAGAAAGGTACCATGGCAAATATTTGGTGGGAGTGTATAAAAATTAAGGAATTTTGCCAGGAGATACAATATTATATTTTGAAGATTACAGGAGAAGAGATACCAAAAAAACAATGCACATGTTTATGGAGAACTTTGGTTCCACATTTGATAAAGGCAGCAAAAGGAACAATCCCCTAAAAAATGGTTAGACCCGGGTAAACCCTCTATAATAGAATGGTATGAAAGAATGGAATATATATATATATATATATATATATATATATATATATATATATATATGTATATATATATATATATATATATATAAAATGGACAATCTGTGTAGTAGAGTAGAGAAGAGGGTCAAGTTGGAAAATTTAATAATATATGGAAAAAACATACAGAGAAATGGATACAGTTAGAGGAAGGAGGAGGGGGATAGGAGATGTGGATGAGTAGGGGGAAGTGACACATGGCAGGGGTGAGAAAGAAAAGGGAGGAGGGAAGGGAAGGGATGGGGAAAGGGGAAGTATTGTGTATGTAATGAATTTTATAATTTGAAAAAATGGATGGTTTTCTTTTGTATATAAAAAACGTAATTAAATAAAGTGTTAATATAAAAAAAAACAAATGGTCTTTTGTGAGATGGCCCAAGTTCCAAGCCTGAAATCTTTACTTACAAAGTCACCTTCCCTATATATATACACTGCCAGAATCTGGTAGGAAAACCCCACTTCCATGAACATCTTCTTAATGCCTTGTTTTTCCTGTTTTAACCACTATACCACTTGAGGATTTTCCTGCTTTACGTCCAGGCCACTTTTTGCAACTTGGCACTGCGCGACTTTAACTGACAATTGCGCGGTCATGCAACGCCGTACCCAAACAAAATTTATGTCCTTTTTTTCCCCACAAACAGAGCTTCCTTTTGGTGGTATTTAAACACCTCTGCACTTCTACTTTTTTGCGATATTAATAAAAAAAAACAAAGATTTTGCGAAAAAATTGACATTTTCTACTTTGACAGTTAAAAAATATCCAATATATTCAAATTTTGTCATATATTTAGGCCAAAATGTATTTAGCTACATGTCTTTGACAAAAAAATCCTCAATGAGCGTATTTTTAACCGCTTTAAGACCGGAAGATTTTACCCCATTCTTGACCAGGCCATATTTTGCGATTCAGATTTTAACGGACAATTGCGCGGTTGTGCGACGCTGTACCCAAAATAAATTTATGTCCTTTTTTTCCCCACAAATAGAGCTTTCTTTTGGTGGTATTTGATCACCTGTGCGATTTTTAATTTTTGAAAAAAAGAGCGACAATTTTGAAAAAAAATATATATATTTTTTACATTCTGATATATAACATTCCCAAAAAAAAATAAAAAATCAACATTTTTTTACTTTTTAGGCCAATTTGTTTTCTGCTACATATTTTTGGTAAAAAAAAATCGCAATGGGCGTATTTTGATTGGTTTGCGCAAAAGTTATTGCGTTTATTAACTACGGGAAAGATTTGTCATTTTTTTTACTAGTAATGGCGGCGCTGGACGATAACGAGCCACTTTGCCGCAGTACCAGCTCACTGAGCGGTCGGCAAGTGGTTAATTACCAGCAGGACACTGAAAGACAATTAAAACTGAAAGAATGCATAACCCCTAATAACAATCTTCTTTTATTTGGTCCTTTTTGGTAAGTTAAAGTAAAGCAAAAAAAAAAAACAACTCTATTTACATATATATATATATATTCTTAACCCCAAAAAGTACCTTCTACTGCTCTTACCTTCTCCAAGGTCCATTTTTTTGCTGCTGTGAACTGACTTCCTGTTAGACGGTGGCTACAATGGTTCTCCACTTCCCAACAGTATGTAGGATTATAGCCACCATCTCTTTCTTGCTTCTGAGATGGACTATGGACTATGGATTTGTATTTGTAGTGTGCATAGAGCAGTGCACATGACCACAACTAATGTGCACCACTCACTTCAAGCAAACAGATGTGCGGGAGAAAAGGAGATCAAGAAGGATATTACAAGGAGGCAGAAAACCATAGTAAGAAACAATTTTATGAAACATAGATTACAGGACCATTAAAGTGACATTAAAGGTTGTTTTTAGGCCTCTTCCTCCTGCCTAATGGCACCCTAGCAAGCAGCCTGCTATAAGGGCACCCGGGCAGGCTCACTCCCAAGCTGCTGCCCCATGTGTCCATTCACACACAGAGTGTGGCTTGGCCCCACCCCTGCTCTCTCATTGGCTGTGATTGACACTAGTGGGAGTCAATGGCTACCAATGTGGAGGGAGAGCCTAGGCTCTAAGGCACATCGCTGAATTGAGAGGGGGGCTTAAGGGGCTATGGGTGCTGCTGCACACAGAATACTTTTTACCTACATTATTATTATTTCAGGTACTTATATAGCGCTGTCAATTTATGCAGCGCTTTACATATACATTACGCATTCACATCAGTCCCTGCCCTCAAGGAGCTTACAATCTAAGGTCCCTAACTCACATACATACATAGTAGGGCCAAATTTATACAGGATCCAATTAACCAACCAGCATGTCTTTGGAGTGTGGGAGGAAACCCATGCAGGCACAAGGAGAACATGCAAACTCCAGGCAGGTAGTGTCGTGGTTGGGATTTGAACCAGCAACCCTCTTGCTGCTAGGTGAAAGTGCTAACCACTACACCACTGTGCCACCTACATAGAATGCATGAAGGTAAAAAACATTGAGCCTTTACAACCACTTTAGGTAGTGGATATGTTTTTGCAGAATAAAGATATAGTTTAGTGTCATTTTCAATATACTATTGAAAGTGTTTTGCTATATCTATATAAGTGCAAAAAACCTTTTTAGCTGATAACTTCACATGCTTTCTGTCTATGCTGTGTGGTTATCAGTTACAGTGCTATTGGGGTTTTTTTGGTGCCTCAAACCAAATATGAATGGGACTTTGCGGGCAAGTGAAAAGAGGTGTGTGTAATGAAGGTTATATAAACATAAAAGCTTAATTAGGCAGTAAGAAGAATAGTGTTTGAAAAAAATCAACAGAAATTTTATTTACATAAAATTATTATTGGTTCCATAAATGGTGAATAATGTGCTTGGGTTAGAGGCCCAAGTGTGAGGAAGTAAAAAAGAGGTTGATTCTGAAAGAATCAGTGACAATAGTGCAAAAGTGACATGTTCTTGAGGAGTTTGTGGGGTTGTTTTTCCCATAGATATTAAAAGGAAAATTGATCCCCGCAGGAGGATCCTCAATATTCGCTGACGCGTTTCGGCTCATAGGCCTTTTTCAAAGCGTTAGGGGGTCACTCTATGCTTGTTCTATAAAGAGGAATATATACCTTCAGTATTGTTTATCAAAGATAAGTACACAGCATTTTGTAAAAATAATTGTGTTCCACGTACATGGGTGCTGCTGGCGTTGACTGCATATGGCTCCCCTGTCCTTTTCTGTAGTCACAACGAGATCATATTCTGCGTGCAGCCTGGGATGATGGTAAGTAATTAATGTATATATATATAGGAATATATGAGTATATTGTATCCAATATGAGTATATGTATGGTATATATATGACCACTTACAGTTTATTTGCTGGCGGAGGGTTAACAACCACTTCCTCCAAAACGGGTGAGCCTTGTAGTTTCTCTTCACCTGTTTGTACCAGAATCTATTTCCAATCTGTAGTATAATATATGTATGTACTATAGTAAACAAGTTTTCATAATGGTGCTTTAGTGCTTAGAAACGTAAGGTGACTTCAATTGTGCTCAAACTTTTATTAGTAGTAGCTAGGGAGTTTTCCCTTTAAAAACTTACAATTAGTGGTTTGTTCTTTGGAGAAAAAAATTCATCCGGCTGGCGCAGGTTACGACTGTCCCCTTCTCTCTGCACGAGAGAAGTGAGGACTGTTCGTCGATCCCCGGCCTTTTAAAGCCCTCGACGCATGCGCAGTAGTTTCTGCACATGGGACGGCTTTAGCTGCGAGCATGAAAAGACGTCAGTACGTACTCCTGCACTGGGTGCGCGCGCAGGTTGCTGGGGCTCGTAGTACTGGACGCTTCCTGGTCGCCAGCACGGAGGGAGGAGCCCACCCTTTCCCGAAGGTAATTGGTGGATCCCCAAACTGCCCCTACGTGGGTACGCAAGGGCTACCCGTGCTGGGTGTGACTAAACTGACTGGGGCCGGCCGTTCTGTAGTACTGACAGCTGCATATCACGTACGTGGATTGATTCATGGATAAGTTGAAACAACAAGATTATACATATGCCGTACCCGGCGGTTACAGAATGCAAAATACAAATAAAGATAAAAATAAGAATAACGGGGTATATACAATGGATTAATTATGCAGTAATCAGAATAGTACAAGATGTTATAATGTAAGCAAAGTATAAATTTAATAAAAGCAAAAGAACATTAATCCCACTTCAGGGACCTTATGGGTCAGGAAAGAGCAATCCCAAAGCCCGGGCGCTCCAGGGTTATCCCGAGGTCATGCCAAGCAGGGTCGGATGCAGGCAAGCAGCACAAAAATGGGGTATTTTTTCTAGGGGGAGTTTTTTTAAAACCTCAAATGAGTGGGGAAAAAATGTGGGGAAGAATTAGAATCCCACATATGATTGTTTCCCAACATAAAGACGAAAGTAAGGATAAGGGATGGATGGATGGTTAGTGTCTAAGTAATCATAGACAAACTTATCAAGATCATGGGAGTGTATTGTGTGGAGGGAGGTTATTTATGTCTGTACAGAAGTTAGTTTGGATATTTGATTTTTGAGAAAGAATCTTATTTCAATCCGTCTTTCCTGAAGCGAAGCCCTCCAGGAAAGGACGAAAACTCTCGTTCTCATTCAGCCCAGGTGGTTTGGTGGCTTGGAGGCGTCTTATCCACCTCATTTCCATTTGCAACAGACGTTTGTTCCAATCCCCCCCTCTATACGGAATGTGGATCCTTTCCAGGGCTGTAAAGGTGACTTTTGGCATGATGTTCTTGTGATAATGTGCTACGTGTCTGCCCAGAGGTACGTAAAAATTGCACATCTGCATGCTGTTGATATGCTGATTGACACGTTTCCCAAACTCCTGTTTGGTTTTACCCACATAATAGGATTGACATTGGCACATCATAAGGTAGACCACCCCTCTTGTGCGGCAGTTCACAAAGTGCCGAGGTGTAAAGGATTCTCCATTTGGAAGTATTAAGTTTGTGCATTTTTTTATCACATTACATTGCCCACAGTTACCACAGGGGAATGTACCTTTTAACTTGCAGGGATCCCTTCTGGTTTCCTTATACTCGCTATGGGTAAGCGACTGTTTCATGGATCCAGCTTTTCTATATGTGATCTGAGGATTTTCTGGTACGAATGGTTTTATGGTGGAGTCCTCCTTTAAGATTTGCCAGTGTTTTGTTATAATATTCCTTATTTCCGGGTGGTCATTTGTAAATCTCATGATGACCCTTGTTTGATTTTCTGATTCATCTGATGTTAGTTTCTTTTTCTTTTTAAACAGGATGTCTTGTCTTTCTAGTTTCTTAACCCTGTTGAAGGCTTTTCGTAAAGTTGTCTTTGTATATCCCCTCTTTTTAAGTCTGGCTGTCAGGGAATCGGCTTCTTTTTGAAAATCCTGTTCAGTGGTACAATTTTTCCTTAGCCTCAGAAATTGGCTATACGGGATAGCGTTTTTTAGTGAGGATGGATGGAAGCTAGATGCGTGTAATATAGAATTACCTGCTGTTTCCTTCCGGAATAGTGTGGTTTTAAGAAGTCCATCCTTATCCTTGATGATCCATATATCTAGAAAGGGTATTTTTTCTTTATCATAACTCATGGTGAAATACATGTTATATTTATTCTTGTTCATAGCCTGGAGACAGTCTTTGATCATATTCTCCGTGCCTGTCCAGATAATAAAAATATCATCAATGAATCTTTGCCAAATGATGATGTTATTGGCAAAGATGCTGTTTTCCTCTAGGGCTAGGAATTCCTGTTCCCAGGCTCCCAAAAATGTGTTCGCATAGGACGGGGCACAGCTTGTGCCCATTGCGACACCACATGTTTGCAGGTAGTATGTACCATTAAACACGAAAAAGTTGTTATTAAGGATATAGTCAAGCATCATGATAATAAAATCATTAAATTTTTGATCATGTCCACTCTGTTCTTCAAGGGTTTGTCTGATGACTTCCATTCCTTTTTTGTGTGGAATATTATTATACAGTGCCTCAACGTCGATCGTAACCAGAAAGGCATCGACTGGTATGGTGATATCTTCCAGAATTTGAAGGAGGTGTCCTGTATCTCTGGTATATGAGGGGAGTTTGGTTACATGCGGTCTTAGATATGCATCGATAACCTTGCTAATATTTTCGGTTAGATTGCCATTCCCCGAGATGATGGGCCTGCCTGGCGGGTTGTCTTTATCCTTGTGGATTTTGGGTAGAGCGTAAAATGTCGGGGTTCTAGCATGTTTGGTTCTAATATACTGCCAGAGTGTCTCTGAAATCATCCCTTGGTTTCGTGCTCCATCTACTTTTTTGTAAAAATCTTCTTTATACGTCTCTACCATGATAGGCATGATCTTTTTGTAACATTGAGTGTTGTCCAATATTCTCTGACACATATTTTTGTAGTCGTCATTGTCCATTATAACAATGTTCCCCCCCTTGTCGGAGGGTTTGATTGTTATAGATTCATTGTTTTTTAGTTCATGTAACGCAGTTTTTTGTTCCTCTGTGAGGTTCTGTTTTATGTTTTTACTTTTTAGTTTCTCGAGGTCTTTTGTGGTCTCTCTGACAAAAAGGGCGATTGAGGGGTTCTCATTAAGTGAGGGAAAGATATGCGATTTTTTCTTGAAAGTGGGGCCTTGAGCTCCTTGAGGATCTTCTGCCTCCTCATTTTCATTTCCAGTATGTATATCCCCGTCATTCCAGTCGTCAATGGCTCCTTCTTCAAGTAATAGGTTAAGGTCTCTAATGGCCCTAAATTCAGCGGCTGTTAAGCTGGTAGGGGGTGTTTCATCCGTGATTGTTTTTTTATTATATTTAACTTTGAGGAGTAATTTCCTTGCAAATAAATTAACATCTTTTACGATTTCAAAGGTGTCCGTTCCCCTGTTGGGGCAAAAAGAAAGTCCTAGGGATAGCACTTCCCTTTCGGCTTTGGTTAGGATGTGTGATGATAAGTTAATGATTGTCAGCCCTTCGTATTTCATGTCTTCATTTTCCGTTATTTGTTCGTTTGTTTTGTTTTCTGCTTCACCCCTAAAAAAGGCCTCTGTGATTTTGGGTTATCATGTTTTGGTTGTTGTGATCTGGTAAACATTTTAGGGTATTTTTTCGCCGTAGCGGTGGCTCCTTCATCGGCGAAGGGGGTAGTTTCTGAAATATTTGGTTCTTCAGTTTCTTGCGAGGATTGGTCATCATTGTCTTCAGTAGGTTCAGGATTTTCTGGGGGTTTATTGTGACCCCTGCGTCTAAAAGGTTGTTGTTCCTGCCCTGACGTATAGGCTGAGGAGTCTGATGAGTATTGTGGGCCGGGATTCCTTGATGTCCTGTATGTAGTTCTCCTATTTTGTCTATTGTTAGCCCATCTATAGGCACGGTTTTGTGCGAAGGCATTTTTATCTCGCCAATATTTCCGTTCCTTTTTCTTAAGCATTTCTTTGCTAAACTCTTCGATGTGTTCTTTCAGTTTTCTCTCCTGTTCACTATATAGTGATGCATTTCTCAGGGGATTAAGTTTCTCATATATTTGTTTTATTTCTGTATCGAGGTTTTCCATCTGTCGAGCATATTCAGTTTGTAGGAGAATCATCAATTTTTTGGAACAGTCATTAAGGATCTCTTCCCATTCCTTCTTCATTGTTGCTGTGATATTGTCCATTGTCGGGAGTATCTGAATTCTAAGGCCAACCGGGTTTATATTTTCCATTACATATCTTTCAAAACTTTTGATGTGCCAAAATAATGCTGATTTTCGTTCGAGTTGTCTTCTAAGTGTGCTGAATAGAGCCAAAACATCCGATTCCTGCTGCTCATTACCCCGGAAACTCCTCTGGATGTCAAGCATCAGGCTGCTCCATCCATCTCCGATCAAGTTCCCTGTGGGTGGGTCCTCCCTTTCGGGAGCACTCATGGTCTCTCACTGGAGTGGGAGATTAGGGCTCACTGGTTGTGTGGGTTACCTTTACCCTTGGGGCTCTTGGTCACACCAAGGGAGGTAGGAATCCCTACTTTTAGGGCCCTTAGATAAAAAGTATAAGATGGGGTCCTGCTTTAGACCCTGGTAGGTATTATAAGTATTCTAAATTTGGGTGTGAAAACAAAAGAAAAACGAGGCAGTGGATGTGTTGTCCATCCGAGAAGTAGTTGAAGGGGGGTTTTTTTTCCCTTTTGCACACAAAAAGTAGGTGTTGCCACCGTCCCTGATGAATATATATTGGGGTTTTTTTGGTGCCTCAAACCAAATATGAATGGGACTTTGCGGGCAAGTGAAAAGAGGTGTGTGTAATGAAGGTTATATAAACATAAAAGCTTAATTAGGCAGTAAGAAGAATAGTGTTTGAAAAAAATCAACAGAAATTTTATTTACATAAAATTATTATTGGTTCCATAAATGGTGAATAATGTGCTTGGGTTAGAGGCCCAAGTGTGAGGAAGTAAAAAAGAGGTTGATTCTGAAAGAATCAGTGACAATAGTGCAAAAGTGACATGTTCTTGAGGAGTTTGTGGGGTTGTTTTTCCCATAGATATTAAAAGGAAAATTGATCCCCGCAGGAGGATCCTCAATATTCGCTGACGCGTTTCGGCTCATAGGCCTTTTTCAAAGCGTTAGGGGGTCACTCTATGCTTGTTCTATAAAGAGGAATATATACCTTCAGTATTGTTTATCAAAGATAAGTACACAGCATTTTGTAAAAATAATTGTGTTCCACGTACATGGGTGCTGCTGGCGTTGACTGCATATGGCTCCCCTGTCCTTTTCTGTAGTCACAACGAGATCATATTCTGCGTGCAGCCTGGGATGATGGTAAGTAATTAATGTATATATATATAGGAATATATGAGTATATTGTATCCAATATGAGTATATGTATGGTATATATATGACCACTTACAGTTTATTTGCTGGCGGAGGGTTAACAACCACTTCCTCCAAAACGGGTGAGCCTTGTAGTTTCTCTTCACCTGTTTGTACCAGAATCTATTTCCAATCTGTAGTATAATATATGTATGTACTATAGTAAACAAGTTTTCATAATGGTGCTTTAGTGCTTAGAAACGTAAGGTGACTTCAATTGTGCTCAAACTTTTATTAGTAGTAGCTAGGGAGTTTTCCCTTTAAAAACTTACAATTAGTGGTTTGTTCTTTGGAGAAAAAAATTCATCCGGCTGGCGCAGGTTACGACTGTCCCCTTCTCTCTGCACGAGAGAAGTGAGGACTGTTCGTCGATCCCCGGCCTTTTAAAGCCCTCGACGCATGCGCAGTAGTTTCTGCACATGGGACGGCTTTAGCTGCGAGCATGAAAAGACGTCAGTACGTACTCCTGCACTGGGTGCGCGCGCAGGTTGCTGGGGCTCGTAGTACTGGACGCTTCCTGGTCGCCAGCACGGAGGGAGGAGCCCACCCTTTCCCGAAGGTAATTGGTGGATCCCCAAACTGCCCCTACGTGGGTACGCAAGGGCTACCCGTGCTGGGTGTGACTAAACTGACTGGGGCCGGCCGTTCTGTAGTACTGACAGCTGCATATCACGTACGTGGATTGATTCATGGATAAGTTGAAACAACAAGATTATACATATGCCGTACCCGGCGGTTACAGAATGCAAAATACAAATAAAGATAAAAATAAGAATAACGGGGTATATACAATGGATTAATTATGCAGTAATCAGAATAGTACAAGATGTTATAATGTAAGCAAAGTATAAATTTAATAAAAGCAAAAGAACATTAATCCCACTTCAGGGACCTTATGGGTCAGGAAAGAGCAATCCCAAAGCCCGGGCGCTCCAGGGTTATCCCGAGGTCATGCCAAGCAGGGTCGGATGCAGGCAAGCAGCACAAAAATGGGGTATTTTTTCTAGGGGGAGTTTTTTTAAAACCTCAAATGAGTGGGGAAAAAATGTGGGGAAGAATTAGAATCCCACATATGATTGTTTCCCAACATAAAGACGAAAGTAAGGATAAGGGATGGATGGATGGTTAGTGTCTAAGTAATCATAGACAAACTTATCAAGATCATGGGAGTGTATTGTGTGGAGGGAGGTTATTTATGTCTGTACAGAAGTTAGTTTGGATATTTGATTTTTGAGAAAGAATCTTATTTCAATCCGTCTTTCCTGAAGCGAAGCCCTCCAGGAAAGGACGAAAACTCTCGTTCTCATTCAGCCCAGGTGGTTTGGTGGCTTGGAGGCGTCTTATCCAGGTGGATAAGACGCCTCCAAGCCACCAAACCACCTGGGCTGAATGAGAACGAGAGTTTTCGTCCTTTCCTGGAGGGCTTCGCTTCAGGAAAGACGGATTGAAATAAGATTCTTTCTCAAAAATCAAATATCCAAACTAACTTCTGTACAGACATAAATAACCTCCCTCCACACAATACACTCCCATGATCTTGATAAGTTTGTCTATGATTACTTAGACACTAACCATCCATCCATCCCTTATCCTTACTTTCGTCTTTATGTTGGGAAACAATCATATGTGGGATTCTAATTCTTCCCCACATTTTTTCCCCACTCATTTGAGGTTTTAAAAAAACTCCCCCTAGAAAAAATACCCCATTTTTGTGCTGCTTGCCTGCATCCGACCCTGCTTGGCATGACCTCGGGATAACCCTGGAGCGCCCGGGCTTTGGGATTGCTCTTTCCTGACCCATAAGGTCCCTGAAGTGGGATTAATGTTCTTTTGCTTTTATTAAATTTATACTTTGCTTACATTATAACATCTTGTACTATTCTGATTACTGCATAATTAATCCATTGTATATACCCCGTTATTCTTATTTTTATCTTTATTTGTATTTTGCATTCTGTAACCGCCGGGTACGGCATATGTATAATCTTGTTGTTTCAACTTATCCATGAATCAAACCACGTACGTGATATGCAGCTGTCAGTACTACAGAACGGCCGGCCCCAGTCAGTTTAGTCACACCCAGCACGGGTAGCCCTTGCGTACCCACGTAGGGGCAGTTTGGGGATCCACCAATTACCTTCGGGAAAGGGTGGGCTCCTCCCTCCGTGCTGGCGACCAGGAAGCGTCCAGTACTACGAGCCCCAGCAACCTGCGCGCGCACCCAGCGCAGGAGTACGTACTGACGTCTTTTCATGCTCGCAGCTAAAGCCGTCCCATGTGCAGAAACTACTGCGCATGCGTCGAGGGCTTTAAAAGGCCGGGGATCGACGAACAGTCCTCACTTCTCTCTTGCAGAGAGAAGGGGACAGTCGTAACCTGCGCCAGCCGGATGAATTTTTTTCTCCAAAGAACAAACCACTAATTGTAAGTTTTTAAAGGGAAAACTCCCTAGCCACTACTAATAAAAGTTTGAGCACAATTGAAGTCACCTTACGTTTCTAAGCACTAAAGCACCATTATGAAAACTTGTTTACTATAGTACATACATATATTATACTACAGATTGGAAATAGATTCTGGTACAAACAGGTGAAGAGAAACTACAAGGCTCACCCGTTTTGGAGGAAGTGGTTGTTAACCCTCCGCCAGCAAATAAACTGTAAGTGGTCATATATATACCATACATATACTCATATTGGATACAATATACTCATATATTCCTATATATATATACATTAATTACTTACCATCATCCCAGGCTGCACGCAGAATATGATCTCGTTGTGACTACAGAAAAGGACAGGGGAGCCATATGCAGTCAACGCCAGCAGCACCCATGTACGTGGAACACAATTATTTTTACAAAATGCTGTGTACTTATCTTTGATAAACAATACTGAAGGTATATATTCCTCTTTATAGAACAAGCATAGAGTGACCCCCTAACGCTTTGAAAAAGGCCTATGAGCCGAAACGCGTCAGCGAATATTGAGGATCCTCCTGCGGGGATCAATTTTCCTTTTAATATCTATGGGAAAAACAACCCCACAAACTCCTCAAGAACATGTCACTTTTGCACTATTGTCACTGATTCTTTCAGAATCAACCTCTTTTTTACTTCCTCACACTTGGGCCTCTAACCCAAGCACATTATTCACCATTTATGGAACCAATAATAATTTTATGTAAATAAAATTTCTGTTGATTTTTTTCAAACACTATTCTTCTTACTGCCTAATTAAGCTTTTATGTTTATATAACCTTCATTACACACACCTCTTTTCACTTGCCCGCAAAGTCCCATTCATATTTGGTTTGAGGCACCAAAAAAACCCCAATATATATTCATCAGGGACGGTGGCAACACCTACTTTTTGTGTGCAAAAGGAAAAAAAAAAACCCCCCTTCATCAGTTACAGTGCTTTTAGATATCTCTGAGGAAAAAAGAACCCCCCCCCCCTCAATGTTATGGAGTAGGGCCATCCGCTTTGGAATTGGGTTGTATATTTACACCAGATACAGTGGGACTGTGTTGGGTGGCTATTCCAGTAAAGTCCCACCACATGAAAAGGCAAAATGCCTTGTCTCTGGTATGCCCAGTTCACACCACTGCATTGCATCCAGTACTTTTTTTCAGGACAGCACAGTGTGAGGCAATCCACCACCTTGTGCTGCACAGCCACCAATTGAACCTTATGAAATGTCTGTGCTACATTTCAATAAAGTTTGCTTAAAAAGAGGAAAAGTCTAATTCACCACCATCTACACTAGACCGATACTGACAGCACATTGTAACGCAGCAGCTGAGGTGAATGGACCATTAGCTGACAAGGCAGCAGCCACGGGTGTACACATGCTGCAGCCGTGATGCTTTACTTTATGACTGTGGCAAGAATCATACCCCGAGTTGTATTTAGCAGGCACTACTGCTCACATAGGGATGATCAAACTTTTGGTTCGACCAGAACACCCGAATTTCCCGAAAGTTTGGTTCGGATTCCTGAACCCCATTGAAATCAATAGGACCCGAACTTTGGGAATCAAAAAACACAATTTTGAAGCCCTAAAACCTAATAAATGCCCCTAAAAAGTGCCTAGGGTTCTGGGTCATGCCCCAGGGACTATGAATCAGGCAAAAAAAAGTTCTTAAAAATTGTCGTTTTTGATAGAGAGCCAATTATTGAAAAAAATTATTGAAAAATAAAAAATGAGATTTCTTTGGATTTAGTGTCTGGGGGGTCTAAAAAGTGTACCTGTGAAGTTTCAGCTCTGTAGCATGTCCAGAACCAGAATTATAGCATGCCACACCTTCAAAAATGACTTTTTTGCTTAACCTTTCTTTTGCACCGAATAAAGCAGATGTGTGTGACGCCTTTTGCAGTGGACTTAACGCTTACAACAAGAACAGGCGTTAACTTGTCACTGAGGCTTTAAGTCCACTGCAAGAGGCTTTGCTACTCTGCGTCACACACATCTGCTTTTTTTAGCAACAACTTTGGGTCGCATAGCAGTGTGCGTCTTGCAGGTGATTTTCACATCGCACAGTTGATAAAGCCTCAGTGACAACTATACATAAATTAAAATTCATCACAAAAAAATAGATTATTTTTCTTAGAATTTCAGTAGCGCAGGGATGGTGTTACCCTCCTTTCATAAAGTGCAAATAAATAAAGTACATAAATTGCATAAATAATCCAAAACATCCAACTAAGCAAGAACAGAGTCCTTCAAAAGTCTTTGTTTATGTAGTGTCAGAGCAATACACAGTGCCTTTAACCACTTGCCGACTGCCTAACGCAGATCTACGTCGGCAGTCAGCCCCTCACAGGCAAAACGACGTAGGTCTACATCGCTAGCTTGTTAGGCTCTGAGGAGCGAGCGCGCGCTGCCGGAGGCGCGCTCCCACTCGCTCACAGACCCCCCCGCGCGTGTGCCCGGCGGACCACCGGGCACTCGCGATCGTCCGTTAGAGCGGGAGAAAGGCAGGCGGCTAATGTAAACACAGCCGCCTGTCATTCTCCCCTGTGTAAGAATTGAGATCATACGGTTCTACTATGTAGGACCGTTGATCTCTGTTCTTACACAAGTAGCCACATCCAATCACAGTTAGAAACACGCCCCTAGGGACACACTTAACCCCTCTCTCTCCAATAAAGTTAACCCCTTCCCTCCCAGTGTAATTTTTACAGTAACAGTGCATATGTATAGCACTGATTACTGTAGTAATGTCACTGGTAACCCCAAAAGTGTCAAAAATGTCAGTCAAGGGTCCGATCTGTCCGCCGCAATGTCGAAGTCCCGCAAAAAAAATTGCAGATCGCCGCCATTACTCGTTAAAAAAAAAACAACAACAATGACAAAAATCTTTCCCTTAGTTAGTAAATGCAATAACTTTTGTGCAAACCAATCAAAATACGCTTTTTGCGATTTTCTTTACCAAACATAGGTAGCATAAAACAAATTGGCCTAAAATGTTAAAAAATTTTGATTTTTACTTTTTTTGGGGGAATTTCATATAAAAAAATGTGAAATATATTGTTATTTTTGCAAAATTGACGCTCTTTTTTTAGCGCATGATCAAAAAATCGCACAGGTAATCAAATACCACCAAAAGAAAGCTCTGTTTGTGGGAAAAAAAGGACATGAAATTTGTTTAGGTACAGCGTCGCACGACCGCGCAATTGTCCGTTAAAGCAATGCAGTGCCGAATCGCAAAATAGGCCCTGGTCAGGAAGGGGGTAAAATCTTCCGGGGCTTAAGTGGTTAATGCAGGGTCATTGGTGTCAGTTATAGGAACCACTGTACAATGTCACCACCACCAGCTCCGGCCCTACATAAACAAAGACTTTTGAAGGACTCTGCTCTTGCTTAGTTGGATGTTTTGGATTATTTATGCAATTTATTCACTTTATTTATTTGCACTTTATGAAAGGAGGGTAACACCATCCCTGCGCTACTGAAATTCTAAGAAAAATAATCTGTTTTTTTTTGTGATGAATTTTAATATATGTATAGTTGTCACTGAGGCTTTATCAACTGTGCGATGTGAAAATCACCTGCAAGATGCACACTGCTATGCGACCCAAAGTTGTCGCTAAATAAAGCAGATGTGTGTGACACAGAGTAGCAAAGCCTTTTGCAGTGGACTTAAAGCGGAGTTCCACCCATTTTTAATAGGTTGGAATACATAGCTGTATGTAATCCCCTTTAAAATGGCTTTTACCAATGGAAACTTTTTTTTTTTTTTTTTTGCTAGTAAGTACCTTAATTTCTGCATTATTGCTCCTCTCCTCACTTCCTGGTCCGATCGGCGATGACGTCATTCGGCGATCCGCAGTGTCTGCTGGGATGTATTCAATTCCAGAAATCTCGGAGTAGCTGTATCTGTACTGAGCCGTGCCTGCCCCGCCTCCGCCCCGCCTCCGCCCCGCCTCCGCCCCGCCTCCGCCCCGCCTCCTCTCATTGAGTTGCATTGTATGAATGTATTAAGGCCGTTCTCTGCCCCACCTCCGCCCCGCCTCCTCTTACAAATCAATGAGAGGAGGCGGGGCAGAGAACAGCCTTAATACATTCATACAATGCAACTCAATGAGAGGAGGCGGGGCGGAGGCGGGGCAGAGAACAGCCTTAATACATTCATACAATGCAACTCAATTAGAGGAGGCGAGGCGGAGGCGGGGCGGAGGTGGGGCAGGCACGGCTCACTACAGATACAGCTACTGCGAGATTTCTGGAATAGAATACATCCCAGCAGACACTGCGGATCGCCGAATGACGTCATCGCCGATCGGACCAGGAAGTGAGGAGAGGAGCAATAATGCCGAAATTAAGGTATTTACTAGCAAAAAAAAAAAAAAAAAAGTTTCCATTGGTAAAAGCCATTTTAAAGGGGATTACATAGATCTAAAGTTCCAAAAATGGGTGGAACTCCACTTTAACGCTTACAACAAGAACAGCCTTTAAGTTGTCACTGAGGCTTTGGCAACTCTGCGCGGTGAAATTCACCTGCAAAACGCACACTGCTATGCGACCCAAAGTTGTCACTAAATACAGCAGATGTGTGTATCGCTGAAATGTATTTTGCACAATAGCTGACTAGCAAACGCGTATACCTGCTGTAGATATATCAGCAGTGCAACGTGCTCACTAGACGGAACCCTGACACTTAAAAGTATCCCTACAAAAACTAGATTATTGAATCTAACTATAGTGGTATATAGTACCCTAACTACACTGTATATCCCTTTCCTCACACTAAAAGAACAGCTCCATACAGCAGAAGATAATTTCTAACTGACACTGTCCCTTTAAATTTTTTTTTTTTCTAACTCAAACAGCACAATCGCTGTATTTCTAACTACATTGACAATCTTTCTGTGAGCTGACTGCTCTTCTGCAGATACATAGCTTTACAAGCAATCGACACAGCAGGAGAAACACAAATGCTTCCACTCTCTTCCAAAGCCTCTGTATTACAGTGCTAGAGGTTAGGCGGGGCTATGATACTGGGGGGCGTATTCACTCCTGATTGGCCTCTGGTCCCTGTAGTCACTCCAATCACGTTCCTAGCAGACTCGTGCCCCCTCATTGGCTTTTACTGATGTTTCTGGGCCAATCACAGGCTTTTAAAGCCCACTTCCTGTCCCATTGCATTTTGGGCGGTTCGGGTGACCGAATTCCAAACTTTTACCGCAAAAAGTTTGGAATTCGGCCGAATTTTGAACACCCAATGTTCGGGTCGAACCCATGGTCGACCAGAACCGTTCGATCATCCCTACTCACTAAATGAAACTCATAGAAATAACAGGGTTCACATGCTGCAACCTCCCTGCATCTGTGTGCAATGCATGTGATTGTGGTGGGGTAATGCAACATTTAGGGGGTTAAAACAGTTGGTGAGAGGAGAGTTGCTTTTTAGAGGAGTATCAGTCTTTTTCAGTCAGAGTCTCAGAGCAGTAGAGGGAGGGACAACTGCAAATATCAAGGGGTTGGGGGGGGGCGAGGGACGTTCAATATGACTGCACTCACCATATATCTACCCAGGTTCTATGCGCTACGGTGCTCTCCATCTTGCCTTTGGCACCTGCACATATAGAAACAGAAAGCCCTTTCATAGTGTTGTGTGTGCGCACATAAGGTAGTGGAGTATAGAGTATGGGCACGGCTGTCGCAGCAGACGCAGCAGAAATAGGATGGATTATTGGAAGCAGAGCAGATTCATCAGCCTGCTCCATTCTATTCAACTGTGCTTTGCACTGCGGACAATCCTGTGTCTCTCAATATCTCACTCACAGGATTTGTGTTAGTAAGATATTGAGTAACTGGACTGGCACAGCACAGTGACAGTGCACCTGCTGCCCCCCAGCTCACAGCCACAAACTGCCCACTGAGCCCACTAAGCCTGGCAATGGCAAAGGTTCTGAAAAGGAGATTAAAGCACTCAATCCGTGTGTGGAGTTTACCAGAATAAGCTGTGTTATCCAATCTGCTTGGTTCTGACTAGCCAGTTGTAGTAGGTTTCATTGTGATTGGTGGCTGTGGGAGCACAGGCTGTGAAAATAAAGGTGATTCTGAAATGTGGGCCAGCTACTTTTACTTGTGGTACAGTGATTAATGCATCTTGTAGTCTGCCACTGTCCACTCTACAAATAATGCCGTACAATAGTAGTACCCAAGTCTTTGAATACCCTAGCTGTCTTTCCCAGAATGGAACACACCATGCAGGAACACACTGCACTTCAGCATCCATAATCCAGCTGATTAATATGCAAAGAGAAAGGAACAATGGTCACAGGACTTTGAGTGAGGACCTTTTGGAGACTGACTACATGTTTATGATATATAATATTTATAATATATGTATTTATTACTATGAAATGTATTTTTATGAATTAATTTACTATATTCCTTATACCTTATTTGTATATGCCTTTTTTTACTATCTCTATCTGTATTCTGATTATTGTGCCAATCATGTTATATATAATAAACTATTATCTTGTTATTCCATATTCTTTTGACATTTTTTATGGTGACTGACCTCAATCAAAGTCCAACGACCATTGTTCCTTTCTCTTTGCATATTCATTAGGGATGGAGGTCAGCCACAGTGCATACCTCAGATCACACCTTTTCCTTGTCAGCTGATTAATATGCATTTTGAAGCAAGACAGACTCTACAGTACTGTTAAATTCATGTGGAGGTTTCCATCTGGAAAAAACAATATTCAGTAATTTGAACAGCTGATTGCAAACAATTTACAAATACTTGGAGGTGATTTTCAACTGCTACAGAGTAAAAAAAAAAAAAAAAATGAATAGCAAAATGATGGATGGTATAGCCCTTGTGGTGACCTACTCTAAATCAGATTGGGCTGAAGCTGGTTTGCTCAGAAGATCTGAAAAACAGAAGACATCAGCACCAGTCTAGGAGTGGATCACTTCATGAAGGCTTTACTGAATGTAGAATAAAGCGCAGAATTATGATGTTTACTGAGTTCATACTCAATTATCAGAAAAAATGTGATAATTGATAATTACATTGCAGCTCTGTGCCTTCTGCTGCATTCACTGCATTCACTAAACAGTTCCCTGATACATTCACTGCTTCTCTGTGAGTGCCCTAATACCTTCTATTTTTACCTTGAAAATCACCAGTGTAAACAAGTTCTGGGATCAACATTGGTATTGTCTAAAATTAAAAAGAAACATACCTAAAATAGAAAATAATGGAATCGTATCAATATGCCATCATATTTAAACATTACCTCAACTGATGTCAAAAAGACTATGGCTAGCTGATCAATTATTTAATTGATAGATTTTGCACAATAACATCTGCATTTAAACTTTAATTTTTTTCTTATCAGTATACGTAATTATATAAACATCACAGTGTATAAGAATTTGATTTTGTATACCACAAACTGTACAATAGCCCTCAAGTCTACATCTTCTATACTTTATTGCATTCAGCACACATCTGCAGCCCATAAATTATTCATAATCAATCAGTACTTATAGTTCTGACTCCTCCTACATCCTACAGATGCTTGATCCTGATTGATAGCACTGTCTTTATGCGTAATAAGGTTGGGACTATAAATTAACCCAACAGAATATAAGGGAACAGAAGGCCAAACACGGTCAGTCTAATGAAAAAGCAATCTGCGCCTGTGCAATCACAAGAGGAACCAGCAGTAAAGATAAATAAAACTGGTTTATGGAATAAAGAATGTGTAATGCTGTAGTTGTATGTTTCTTCATGAAACCTTGTGAATGTATAATCACATCAGAGTTTTTTTACTATCTCTACAGTCATGAAACATGGATTACTGTAGGTCTAAAGGCAAGACCCCATAGGCAATATTAGTCTACGTATGTCTGAAAAAAATGTATATTCTTATATCCATGGCAGACAAGTACCTGCTAAGTGTCCTTACACAGCATGATTGTGACAGCTAAATAGGCCCACAATTATATTATTCTGGATAATATAATTTGTACATTCCTAAAGTAATTAATGTACACTCCTGGTGGATCACCTATATGACATTTAAACATTATGTCTCACTAACATAAACTCCTTACTAAGACATAGCTATAATTGATGGGGTTCCACACAAAATTATTATAAGAGTTAAAGAGCGGGTAAGTGCAAAGTGGCTAAGAATGCATTAAGACCCTTGTGAACCAGCAGGCATCAATGTGCTTTCAAGCCAATTTTAGCACAGATGTTTTCGTTCATGCAGGTGCCCTGTTGCTATTGAGTGTCTAATCAGGAGATGCATCTTGCAGAAAAAAACTAAGCAGTTCTGGAAACTCTAGCAGCCCCATAGCTGCTTTCATGAAAGCCACAAAAGCTGGTCAACAAAAGTTTAAACAAAGAGATGCTCACAGCTCAACACTGGAGTGTATACTCTTATATTCATATCCTTTATAGATCTAGCAGTGTCTGGCAGTGTTTTAAAAGCATGAAAGCAACAAGGTCCTGTTTAGACAGACAGTGTAATTCGTTTTGTTACAAAATCGAAAATTGGCCAAAAGTTCCATTATTGGGAGATTCAGATTTATCTGTATCTTCGAATCACAATAGTAATAAATTTCAACGAATCCGAAATAAACTATAATGAAAACAACAAATTCATTCGCAATCACTCGTTTCATTTGGACGACATGATGCGATAGTTTAGGCCTTTTGTTTATGTTTTAAGCATCCAAAAAAATGATCCAAATTGATTCAAATCCATTTTGTTTTTATTTTGTATTACCATTCTTTAATATTATACAAAATGCACTACATATGAAATAGAAACATATTGGGATAAATACAGTTAGGTATAAAAGTAATGATAAGATGAGTCCTACTTATTGTTTTTGGGTTGGATGGAGGTGAATCGATCAGAATCTCTAAATCATAACACAACGAATTGGAAATTAATGTTGTTCCATTCATTATTTTCGGAGGCACATGACTCCAATCCATATCGTCCAATCAGCTTATTCCATTCTCTTCTTTGTGGGTTGGACTAGCAGGGATGACTTGGAGTACATAAGTAATCTCTCAAAATAATGAATTAACATGTTAAAAAATAAATATAGCCAATTTTCCAAAATAACTTTCAAAAATACAAATCAATTCAGATTAAAGAATATTCCAAATTAATTCCATAAAAGATTATTTTTAACATAATGAATATTACGAAATGAAATGATTTACTTAACAAATAAATCTGTAATAGAACTACTTTTTCCATCGTGCACATCTCTAGTCCATTTCTCCAGGTAAACAATCCTGTGTATGCATTGTTCTGGGTACCTAAATATCAGCAGGATAAAAGCCAACACCAGGCAACGAATAAGCTATAATGAGTGAATTGCTGCTATTTTACAGTAAACACCACAGCTGTGCTAAAATCTGAAAATCCAGTCACTGTATCTTTTATCTCAGTCAGAAAATCCAGTAAATTTAACTTTGATGTGAATTTTACCACTTGCATTCAGATTCACTAGCCTTTTTACAGAGTTTGTGGATCAGATTAGAGCGTTTTCAGGCTCCAGTATGTCAGTGTGTATGTATGTGTGTATGTATGTGTGTGTATGGGGGGGGGGGGGTGAAGAGTAAGAGGGGAGGATGGTTGTCCTTGAACCAGAGAACTCAGTGGCTTCAATTTCATAAACCTGGATTTAGAGTGTTTAAGAACATTACTGATTATAAGTATGTCGTTACTGATTCTGTCCAAATAAAAATGTTTCATATTTGAATGGATATAAATACATTTGTTATTATTTGATATTAAACTTATTTTGACAGTATTTAATTTAACTGAAATATCTTCAAGCTTCTTTTGGAAAGAACAATTTGTATTACACTCCTTACTTCCTCTTTATGGTAAAACAGTTAGTTAGCTATTTTTATATGTGAAGAGAATTTGTATTTCCTATTCTCATGGGAACTTCCTATAACTCAACCTTTGGGGGTAAACTTAAGTGAATGGTCATTAAAAAAATCAATGTCAAACTCCTACTTGCACTTACTTAAAATAAGTTCTTAAATATTCATTCATCTTGGTAAAAAGAAACTGTTAATTGCACATCCTACTCCTACTGACCTCACTGTTAGTCACATCAGCTTTGAACAGGCCTACTATATTTGTTAAGACTTTAAACTTGTAACAGCTGACTCATCTGAAAAGTCTTGAGTCCTGCCCTTTTGTAATAGGAAGTCAGTTGTGTGTATATATATATATATATATATATATGTATGTATGTCCCAGTATTACATTTTTTTCTTGTATCTGACAAGCATCTGAAAAAATTTAACATGCATGTGTAAATGTTTTGTACTATAGTTCAGCAAGGGTGGACCTAGCTCTTCTGCTTGCTGAGGTGAAAACTTGTAAGCAAGTGGCTCTGTGAAATGGATTTTCTATACTAAATGTTTTATTGTTATTTCATTAAGCATATGTCCTTGTTGGTATAACACAATACGATTTGGGTATTTTTATTATTTTAATGGCTATATTAGGGAAGTGGAATCTGAAAGACAAGGGTTAACACTGCTAGACAGGTTTTCCTGTGTTTTTCAAGAGAACACTGTCCCCTCCTGGTCACATCAATTAAATAAGGGGGCTCATTGGTTCCCAAAGAATTCAGGGTCAAGATGTAACTATCACTCTGCCACTCAGTACCCCTTGCAGAAGCCCAGTCAGGGTTCCTGGAGGGCTGGGATTCATATGGACTAATGCTATCAGATTATGGACCTTAATGGATTAATGCTGCCAATTATGAATTTACTGCCAATATTAGACTCTTGTGTTACAATGGACTTTTAATGGACTTTACCACCCTAAACAAGGTATGACTACCTCACTACCAAAGGGGCACTTTGTCAGGGAAATGTATTGGGGATGTCTGGAAAAACTTTACCTTTTTTACCTTTCATTACTTTAGTAAAGAGAACTTTATTGTCCAGTTTAACTGCCTGGTCTGAAGTCATTAAAAGGGTGCATGCATAGAGTATGAAAGAACAGGGCTTATTCAAGGGGACTAGAGAAGTCAGAAAAGATACGGTAAATAGGTTTATTGAGCAGAAAAGGCTACATTACCGTTTCCAATGACTACCATATTTTTGTTTAGTACTTAATCAGCCAACCAGCCCGGAAGTCAGTGACATGGCATGGGAGACAGAGACTCTGGTAGTGAAGGGGATAATGCCTGGTCCCTTTACAGTTCCCAACATACTGGGACTTTCCTCACAGCACTTAGGGACTAAGCCTGGGAGTGACGAGTGATGAAGTGAAGCCACGGGAGGAGAACAATCAAAGATATACAAGATATTGTGCTTCTTATATCCAATCAGATCATAGTCACTGGAAGTGAGGTAACACGACTGCTGGGTTGGTGGAGACAGGTACAAGCTTTGTGGTTCAGAAATGCTGCACGCCTGGGGAGAGGTAAAGTCTAACAGAAGTTTGTCCATAGTGCATGTGTCATGAATATAAAGGTTGGCCATGGGTTATGAAGAGTTATCATGTATGCTCTCTGAGGAGTTGTGTTTTTATTTAGGGGGCTACTTTAAGCTTCTGCCCTCCAACGGGTACACTGGAGAGAGCTCGCTCTGGGGTCCCTGCACTAGCGCACTAAGCCCTGCTTGCACACTAAAATGTTGACCCCTCCCAGTTGTGGTGAATGCTGTGTGTGACCACATTGTGTTGAGCAGCTGGTGTGGCCTAAAAAGGAATAATTAAATAGAACATTAGTCTAGACCAGGCTTTCTCAAACACGGATTTGTGGAACCCTGGGGTTCCTGTAAAGGTTGCTAGGGGTTCCATGAGCAATAAGAAATGTCTGCCTTTCAGATAAGTAACCATTCACAACAATAATCATATGAATGGGGTCTTCACAATAACTACAAATGTAAGGAAAATTATTCCCAGTGAATTTTATGCTAATGTGAGCTAAAGTTATAGTAATTACTAGCAGGGGTTTCCTGAGTCCAGAAAGTTATTTCAAAGTTTCCTCTGTGTTAAAAAAGGTTAGGAAAGGCTGGTTTAAGCATTTACTGTATTCATTGCACACAAATGGCCCCTTAATGTACTGCCCCTTTGTGTCAATGGCAGTAAAATAAGCACCCTTATTGGTGTCAGTGGGCTTGAAATAAGTCACATATCATTGATATCAGTGGGAGCAAAATTAGCTCACCTTTTGCTGCTATTGAGACTAAAGTAAAATGAAATAAATGGTGTCAGTGGGAGCCAAAAAACAATTATTTGAGCTTATCACATTTAGCTTGCTTTACACATTACAATCTTACTGTACAATCTCCTTTAGATTTACCAAACCTATGTAGTGGAATGGAACTTCTGAAGTAATCCTTTCAATTTATATCCAATCAAGCAGGATCTTGGACCACATTGTTGCTGGTAGTAGATCTATAGGAGATTGTACAACCAATCTGTATAATGTGTATAGTTACCATTAAGAATATAAGTTGTAACAGACACCCAAGATATGTCAGGACAAGGTGTAGAAAGAGATAGCTTACCATTCTGCATCAGCTACAGCCAATGGCTCAAAAAGCTATGCAAACTGTCTAGCAGTTCTAGGAGTCCAGACCTAGAGTGGGGTAACTATTTCACCCACAAAATTGTATGAACTGCAGGGACAACAAACATGAGTTGCGTGGGTAGGTAGGGGGCAATATTGAACTCTTTATGCTATGGCAATGTATTAATGACAGACATAAATATGAACAGCCATACTACCCTTGACTATGGCCTATGTTGGCTATGCAGAATTTGCCACCGTACTTATGTGTTACATTTAAAATGTATGTAGCTATTAATAATATAACAATAAAGAAAATCCAACACTCAAAATCTGTGCTTTTTTGCTCTGGTTGTACAATTTCTGTTTTTTTTACCATATTGTCTATGCACTCAAAATTTCCAATATATATATATATATATATATATATATATATTACACTCCCCTATTAAAATGTCAGATTTCTGTGATGTAAAAAAATGAGACAAAGATAAATAATTTCAAAACTTTTGTCTACCTTTAATGTGATCTATAAACTGTACAACTCAATTTGAAAACAAACTAAAATCTTTTAGGGGGGGGGGGGGAGTAAAAATATAAAGCTAAAATATTGTGGTTGCATAAGTGTGCACACCTCCACATAAAAGATTTCAGTTTGCTGTTCAAATGAGTTGTACAGTTGATAGGTCACAACAAAGATGGAAAAAGTCCTGAAATTATTTAACTTTGTCACATTTTTTTACATCACAGAAATCTGACATTTTAACGGGTGTGTAGACTTTTTTATATCCACTGTATATCTATATATATATATATATATATATATATCTATATATATATATATATATATATATATGCACACATACACACCACAGAGTCAGAAACACAGACAATTATAACTTACTCAGTTCAGTTTGAAAAGGTCAGAATGCTGGATATTTCAATTACTAATTAAAATACAGGGTCTTATTTTATACATTATCATGTTTTAAGTGGAAGCCTTATATGAAAGCATTAGGAATTGCTGGTTATAACACTAATAGCAGCTCATAGCCTACTGTTCAGTATATCATTCACAGACCACCTCAAGGCGTAATGACTGTCACAGCTGCCATTTTCCTTTGGCCATATGTGAAATCAATATTCTAGCTTGATTTAATACACATATGCTTTTTACAAGTCATCATTTGGTATCAAGCTGCTGATTAACTTTCCACATTTAAATTAGAATATAATCATGTCTTTGAATTTTTCTTTTGGTCAATAGACAGTTTATGAGCCAGATGTACTGATGTAGGTCTTTAACTATTTTAAGGATTAAATGCACATATAAAAAAAAAAAACCTTTGATTAGTTAATAGCATGGGTTTGTTCTTGACCAGAATTCTTGAAATGTGCCACATTCCTTAGTAATACAGAAATTGGGAAATTCCCCTTGAATGGGATTTTTTTAGGCAGAACTAAATAAATAAATAAATATATTGAAAAATACTCATATTTTATTAAACAGAAATATACAAAAGATTTTTTTTTTTTTAAAACAAATGCAAGCAACAGATAACAACACAGTACCCAACCATACAGTACAGAAACCAAAACCCAACGCGTTTCGAAGACTGTAAATCTTCTTCCTCAGGGGTGGTTCTGAGTAATATTCTGTTGACATAAAATGTAGTCAGAACATCGTATATTTGATCCAGAAATTACAATTTTAACAATCCATATGAAAGTTAAATAATTCAAACAGAAAAAGTTTTTTTCTTATATACTGAAACACTTACAAGGTTGACTGTGCATAAGATATATGAAGCTTGCAAAGGCATTAAAATCAATAGGCTAACAGCGGTCTGATTGATAATGTCCCACTTATCATGGAAGTATAGGTAGTATGGCAGATGGTAAAATTGATAGTATAACGGATGATGAAGCCAGCCAGGTGTCCCACAATATGGACAACTGAAGTCCAAACTGGTAGAGGCTTATGCTGAAGTATGGCCACAATATGCTGGGAAAGGGGTAAAAAAATGCAAGTAAGGCATTAAGAAAAGCTACATCAGAGTAATATATTGGGTTCTATCTATCCTGCAATCAAAACAATACATTGCATTGCTTCAATTGCAATACAGATCAAATCATATTAGTAATGTGTCTCAGACAAGCCTTTTGGGATTGTAAGTAAAAAAAAAAAAAAAATGAAAAGAGTATATATGGTTTAAATATTATAAGGGTAATTTAATATAGAAATAACATAAAAATGGTAATACAACAACCCCAAAGGCAGTGTTTGATAGACATGGACATCCCTGAATGTATGTATTGAATAATAGGAGATTGCAGAGTTCTCTTACCTTCACAGACAGGGAACGTTTACAAAATAGACCATCATGGCTTCCAACAAGCAAGATGTGTGCTGCGGAACGCCATGAGTCTTGTTTAAATATTACCTTAAATTGAGCATAATGAGTTTGATTAGAGTATATGCCGCGGGCTTCCTGGATCGAAAAAGCCGGGTCCACCTTCACACTGCAACGTATGCCGTACGGCATGACGTAATGGCGACACGGAAGAAGCTCCGATAGCGTGGAACGCAGACGGAGCAGGTCAGCCGATGCAAATCCCTCCCAAAGGGGAGTATTGCACAGATGGAAAAGCTGTCCAATGAGGGGCGTCGACGGGACACGACGCCTCTCACCGTGCCGGGATGACCATAATGGGGACACCTGTAGGCATACACCATCCGCTAGAGATATAAACAACCAAAACTGCACATGAATGATCCACTCATCCATTATGCAGAAAAAGAATGATATCAACGATTGTAATGTTAAACAAAAGTCCAAATCAGTGATTTAAGTTTAGATATTTAATACATTTGACATTAGAACCAAATCAGACTTACCATTGACTGCAGTATGCTTTTTGAACTGACAAATATAAGACAGAGATACATGGCCCAATGGGCAGGATACTATGCAGATTGTATTAATATTTTTATTTTTACTGTACACAAAAAGAAAGGAACAAAGAAAAAATATAATGCATCATATAGTGAATCATGATATTATAAAAGACACAAGAGAAAGGAGGAATTATATACCTATATCCGTATTCCAGAGAAGACAGGCGGATGGGGATAACTATATCTCCATACCGCCTGAGCTAAATCCCTCTAGAAATGGCTTGAAGGACATCATGTCATTAAGGCCTGGGGGCTCTGTTGCTTTCAAAGAGTGTATCCACCTCAGTTCCATCTGGAGGAGACATTTGTTCCAGTCTCCACCCCTGGAACTGGGGTGGATACGATCCAAAATCAAGAATTTTATTTTTGGAAATTTACCCAAATGGACTAAGCTAACATGCCGTCCGAGGGGTAAGTCAGGGTCACATGCTCTCATGCTTTTTATATCTATACAAATAATCATACAAAAAAATCGTCTTTTTATACCTATACAAATAAAGAAAATTTTAAATAATTTACTTCACGTTTTTTTATATCATTGTCTTCTGTGATGAGATCTTCATGGGTCCTGCCAGCTTAAAACCCAGCTAAACGTTCCTGTTCAGCTGGGTTTTTTGCTTTGGTGCAGTCAATCCTATTTAATAATGCTAACATCTGCTGCAGTATGGGTTAAAATACCATTTGCTTGCCGCACAGTAGGTAGCCATTTCTGTACTTAACACAGAGTTCAGAGGTCAGCGCGCAATAAACTCCCTGTCTCTGAGCAGTTCTGTGGTTTTGGTGGTTGATGTTGTGCTTAGAAGTAAGAGGCATTGTTTTCCTGCATTGAGCCCCTGTTCACATCGGGCCAATTTGACATGTCAGATCGCATGCCAAATCTGAGCCTATTGCCAGCAATGGCGCAGCAATGATTCCCAAAAGTAGTTCCTGCACTACATTTGGCGACTTCGGGGGCACCTCAATAGACGTCTGTGCACAGATGTCTTTCAAATTGCCCCCCAACTCACACTGAATTTGAAATCGTACAAATTCAGCTGAACAAGCAGGATTTCAAACCTGCCCTCAGTGTGAACGTGAGCTTAATGCGCACTTGAAACTTACACCAAACACAGGTCAACATTTTGCTGTAACAAGACCTATACATGCTACAGATGTGCCACTTTACAGGCACATTAAGGGGACCCCCCAGGCACTATATTTAACCACTTAACGACCGCCCACCGCAGATTTACTGTGGCAGGCAGGCGCTCCTGGGCAAACCGACGTAGTACTACGTCGCTCACTCAGGAGACTCTAGGGGGCGATCGGGCGCTACCGGCGGCGCGCTCCTGCAACCGCTCATCAGCCAGGGAGCCAGTGTGTGTGACCGGCGTCTCTGATGGCCGCTGGCCACTCGCGATCTCCTGCAGCTGAGAGAGAAGGGCAGACAGCTGATGTAAACACAACTGTCTGTCATTCTCCCTGAAGTGATCACAGAGGCTATGTGATCCTGCTATATAGGATCACATGTCTCCGTGATGACTTCACAAGCCACGCCCCCTTACAGTTAGAATCACGCCCCTAGGGACACATTTAACCCCTTGATCAATCATACTGTTAACCCCTTCCCTGTCAGTGTCATTTTTACACTAACAGTGCATATTTTTAGCACTGATTACTGTAGTAATGTCACTGGTACCCCCAAAAGTGTCAAAAATTTCAGTTCTGTCTGCCGCAATGTCGCAGTCCCGCAAAAAAATGCAGATCGCCGCCATTACTAGTAAAAAAAAAAAAAAAAAACAATAAAAATGACATAAATCTTTAACGTAGTTAGTAAACGCAATAACTTTTGCGCAAACCAATCAAAATACGCTTATTGTGATTTTTTTTACCAAAAAATTTGTAGCAGAAAACAAATTGGCCTAAAATGTTAAAAAATTTTGATTTTTACAATTTTTTTGACAATTTCATATAAAAGAATGTGAAAAATATTGTTATTTTTTCAAAATTGTCTTCCCTTTTTTGTTTATAACGCAAAAAATAAAAATCGCACAGGTGATAAAATACCACCAAAAGAAAGATCTATTTGTGGGAAAAAAAGGACGTTAATTTCGTTTGGGTATAACGTTGCACGACCGCACAATTGTCAGTTAAATTCACACAGTGCCGAATCGAAAAATAGGGCCTGGTCATTGAGCAGCCAAATCCTCTGGGGCTAAAGTGGTTAAAGGCATTTTTCATTGTTATTGTTGCACTTTAGGCATTATTAAAATCACTTTTTTTATTGATACATGTCCCCCAGGGCAGTACCCAGACCCGTACCACTTTTATGGCCAATTACTTGCATATAAGCCCTCAAAATGGGCACTTTTGATTTTCCCTGTTCAACTCCGATAGACTTCAATGGGGTTCATTGTTTGGGTTAGAAAATTTCCCTTGTTTAGGAGTTCTGATACCCCAAAAACGGGGATATTCGGCCCAACCCTAGTGATAATTAAGACAGCTCTAATTGACTAATATGGGATTTCACATGTTAAGCAACTTGTGGTCTCACAAGTTGGATCCCAAGTCGTGGCAGTGTAAACCGAGCTTTAGGTGTAGTTTGCACTTGCAATTAGTGGGCTGTAAAAATACATAATTGGACTGCATTTTTACCTTCCCACATCTGCCTCCCCTTTAAGCGGTAAAGACATGCCATGACTGCAATTGTTTGTTTTGCAGCGCAGCAGAAGTGATCCTTGAGATGTTCGGTGGACAGTACTACACACAACTAATTCAAGTGAATGGGGGCTGCTCTGCAACTGGAAGCCAACAACTCAGGATTCTCTGTTTTGGTGCACCATTGCTGTTTAAACAGCCTATTTGGCTGTCAAAGAAAAACAGGGACTCAGAAGGGGGCAGTATTATCATCCTAATGCCAGTGTCTGCATTGCTCTCTAAAAAGCATTCCACTACTCTTCACAGAGTGGTGCATGTGTAAACAAGCCCTAAACCTTGTTCTCAACCAGTGTTCCCAAGCATTGTAATCTGACATAAAGCCTACATATGTATCACCCTTCTCTTGCTACATCCTAATTATATCTTTATATCCTTAGGGGGAAAGCAGATATGGGAAATATGGCAAGAGAGTTCAGATGAAACCAACATATCTATGTAGTTAAAGCAGACCCCCTATTTTACTAAAATTCACATCACATTCAAAATGGCGGCATGGGGGCAAGGGCACAGGTAACAGAGGGGCACCATGAAAAGGATGAAAGGATAAGGAGAGGCATTGTGGAGGTAGGTAAGTGTACTTATTTATGTTTTAGGTCATTTTGATGTATTTTTCTATAAAAGGGGGAAGGGAGGATGTCCTCTTTAAATAATTATTATTGTTTTTAAAAAAGGGAACTGTTAGAAAAACCTTTATATAGCCCTACAGAGCAGACAGTGCACAGTCCACGTTGGCTTTGCTGCTTAACTGCAGACTGAAAAACAGGAACTTAATTATTAGAGAAAAGACATAGAGAATACCATAGATGCAGGCACAAATTTATAAACACTGCCATCTACTGGCTGATGTAGTTGTTGCACAAAATACATGAACAACGTATTTCAACACCCCCACTCAACAACTACTCCATATATTAGTCTCATTTCAGATCTGAGTTCTATAAATCTGTTTCTTGTTAGCAGTTTTTTCAAAACATCTGTAATCTTTATAAAAAATATATATATTTATAAAAAAATAAAAATTTATTGTTTAACCACTCCTGAACTGGAAGGTTTTCCTCCTCAATGACAAGGCCATTTTTTGTGATACGGCACTGCGTTACTTTAATTGACAATTGTGCGGTCATGCGACGCTGTACCCAAATAAAATTGATGTCCTTTTTCCCCACAAATTGAGCTTTCTTTTGGTGGTATTTGATCACTTCTGCATTTTTTTTTGCGCTATAAACAGAAAAAAGCGATAATTCAGAAAAAAAGAACAATATTTTTACTTTCTGCTATATAACATTCCCCCCCCCCAAAAAAAAAAAAATAAATAAATAAAAATCAAAGTGTTTCATAATTTTAGGCCAATTTGTTTTCTGCTACATATGTTTGTTAAAACAAATCCCAATAGGTGTATATTAATTTATTTGCGCAAATGTTATCACGTCTACAAACTAGAGGAAAGATTTATATCATTTTTATTTTATTTTTATTTTTTTCAACAGTAATGGCGGCGATAAGCCATTTTTAGTGGGACTGCGACATTGCAGCAGACAGATCGGTTACCTAACTGACATTTTTAAAACTTTTGGGGGGACCAATGACATTACTGCAGTAATCAGTGCTAAAAATATGCACTGTTACTGTACTAAGGACACTGGCAAGGAAGGGGTTAACACCAAGGGCGAACAAAGGATTAAATGTATCCCTAGGGGGTGCTTTCTAAATGTGAGGGGGATGGGCGTGCTGCATGTACATGGAGACCTATGTTCCTAAATAAGAGGAACACAGGATCCCTGTGTTCATAACTGACAGAACAATGGCCTGCCATGTTTACAATGCCAGACCTCTGTTCTCTCTCCACAGGGAGCGATTGCGGGTGTCCGTTGGAAATCCCGGCCGCCGGACTCACTGATTGGCTCCCTCTGTGCCCAATGGGCGTGCCCCCCGCTAGTGGTCCGGCGAAGTGATGTACAGGTACGTTGTTTTGCGGGACAGAGCAAACCTGCCGCTGTAAACTACGTAGGCTGGTCGGCAAGGAGTTAAAAAAACATCTGTAATCTTAATCAGCAGCTCTAATCCACTTTTGTTTCTCATGGGTTGGAAGTTTTTGCATATCATCCCATTAATTTGGCTCAGGTTTTAATGATAAGCGAACAACATAGGACAGATGTTTTTTTGGGATGCTTTTATTGCTATTTTTTGTCTTTAAAGCAGACTCTGAGACAGAAGAACCGTCACTATTAATGCTTTCTGTTTTTCACGTATATTCATCCACAAGCTTACCCATAACATATTCCAATGTCAGTTCATCTTCTGGACATGCATCAAGTGCTGTGACAAGCTTTTCATAACTTTTTAGTAAACTTCTTAGTAATAATGCTGCGACATGAAAATCTTTTATTTCTTCTCCTATATCTGTTAGGCATTCAACCATGTCCAGGGTGTGCCTTTTGTACAAGCAGGATAGGAGTTGGCGCATCACACATACCTATATAGCATCAAGGGGTGTGCAGTTCATGTATAGTCTTTAGTCTAGTGTAGTTGATGGCTGAAATAGATGACACTCAGGGCCAGCAGCTCTAAGTGTTATCAGTTTAATTAAAAGGGTAAGGCAGGTACAGGAAAACTGCTCACATTTAAAACAGTATAAAATAGCTCATCTGTTAGGTGGTCTGTAGGAACACAGGGTCCGCGGCTGGATGTTGTGGCTCCAAGAGGTGGTGTAGGGGATGGTGAATGAGGGAGATGCCTGGAGGGCCAGGAGACCAGATGATAGGATAGCCGGCGCCTTCAGGAAGGTGTTCTGTCCCTCAGGGAGATGCCTGGTGAGCCAAGGTACCGTTTGGTAGGATGGCTGGTGGCTTCAGATGGGCACCCTGCTCCTCAGTACATCCGGCGCCGACAGACATGGGAGCCCAGCGTGAGAGATCCAGCAGCCGATCGCACAACACGTTTCCGCGTTGTGCAAAAGAGTGTGCTTTTTGTAATCATGCATATCCTAGTCTTTCATCAGCTTGGTTTGGTATAGCTTTCTAATCAAATACAGTTTATTGCTGAGATTAACTCTTTCATGCACCTTAGACATGTGTAGAACGAAAAAAAAATATTTTAACTGCTTATTTAAATCATTTTGTTTAGTTGCATTTTTTAAATTAGTTTCATTTGTTTGGGAATCTATTTTGTTTCGTTCATCCGTTTTCTAATTAGATTTGAATTTTCCGAATAGTATTCAATTCTACTGAATTCAGAAAATATTAATCGGCATTCAAATTTGAATTGGCATTGGAACTTAAATTTATTCTATTAGAAATTAGAATTTTAGAAGACGGTTATATTCTTTCTATTCTGTTCTATTCTATTCTTTTATATTGTTTTTTTTCTATTTTATTCTCTTATTCTCTTTTCTTTTCCATTCTATTCTTTTCTGTTCTATTGTAATATTTTCTATTCATTCTAATTTGAATTTATTCTATTTGAAATTCGAATTTCAGAAGATGTTTATGTTCTTTCTATTCTATTCTATTTTATTGAATTATGTTCTATTGTTTTTTTCATTCTATTCTATTATTTTCTATTCTAATCTATTCTATTCAAAATTTAATTTATTCTATTTGAACTTCAAATTTTGGAAGACAGTTATATAATTTCTATTTTATTCTATTCTATTGTTTTCCAATTCCTTTCATTTCTATTCTATTATTTTATATTCAATTATTTTATTTTCTATTATATTCTATTGTAATCTATTCTATTCCTTTAATGTCTAGAAAGAAAAGCAGGCCCAAACCATGATGCTGCCACCACCATGTTTGATAGTGGGGATGGTGTGTTCAGGGTGATGAGCTGTGTTGCTTTTACGCCAAACATAATGTTCTGCATTGTTGCCAAAAAGTTCGATTTTGGTTTCATCTGAGCAGAGCACCTTCTTCCACATGTTTGGTGTGTCTCCCAGGTGGCTTGTGGCAAACTTTAACCACTTAAGCCCCGGTAGATTTAACCCCCTTCCTGACCAGGGCCTATTTTGCGATTCGGCACTGTGTGACTTTAACGGACAATTGCACGGTCGTGCGACGCTGTACCTAAACTAATTTCACGTCCTTTTTTTCCCATAAACAGAGCTTTCTTTTGGTGGTATTTTATCACCTGTGCGATTTTTTGATCATGCACTATAAACAAAAAAAGAGCGTCAATTTTGCAAAAAATAACAATATTTTTAAAATTTTTTATATGAAATTCCCCCCCAAAAAAATGTAAAAATCAAAATTTTGGGCCAATTTTTTTTTTTTACCATGTTTGGTAAAAAAAAAATCGCAAAAAGTGTATTTTGATTGGTTTGCACAAAAGTTATTGCATTTACTAACAAAGGGAAAGATTTTTGTCATTTTTGTTGTTTTTTTTTTTAACGCGTATTGGCGGCGATCTGCGATTTTTTTTGCGGGACTGCGACATTGCGGCAGACAGATCGGACCCTTGACTGACATTTTTGACACTTTTGGGGTTACCAGTGACATTACTACAGTAATCAGTGCTATACATATGCACTGTTACTGTAAAAATGACACTGGTAGTGAAGGAGTTAACTTTATTGGCGAGGGAGGGGTTAAGTGTGTCCCTAGTGGCGTGTTTCTAACTGTTATTGGCTGTGGATACTAGTGTAAGAACAGAGATCAACGGTCCTACATAGTAGAACCGTGTAATCTCCATTCTTACACAGGGAAGAATGTCAGGCAGCTTTGTTTACATTAGCCATCTGCCTTTCTTCCGATGTAACGGAAGATCGCGAGTGCCCGGCGGACATCGGGTCCGCCGGGCACAAGCGGGGGGGGGGGGGGGGGTCTGTGACCGCGCAGGAGCGCACCTCCGGTGCTCCCTAGAGCCTCACAGGCTAGCGACGTAACCCTACATCGCTTTGCCTGTGAGGGGCTGACCGCCGCAGTAAATAGTCGTGCGGCGGTTGGCAAGCGGTTAAACGACACTTTTTATGGATATCTTTAAGAAATTACTTTCTTCTTGCCACTCTTCCATAAAGTACAAGCAAAAAGTTGGGGGAGCAAACCCTGAATATGTATTTCTAAAGCTGGTGCAGCTATGAACCAAGTGACATGTATATTAAAAACATCATCTATATGTACTTTGACGTAGTGGTGGGCTTGAGCACGATATGGCCATATGGTGGGACCATATCCCCATTTTTATTTATGGATTGTCTTCATATTTGATAGTCATTTCTTTTGCATGTGTGCGCTATTCTTTTTTAATATACTCTTCCATAAAGGCCAGATTTGTGCAGTATACAACTAATTGTTGTCCTATGGACAGAGTCTCCCACCTCAGCTGTAGATCTCTGCAGTTCGTTCATCCAGAGTGATCATGGGCCTCTTGGCTGCATCTCTGATCAGTCTTCTCCTTGTATGAGCTGAAAGTTTAGAGGGACGGCCAGGTCTGCGTAGATTTGCAATGGTCTGATACTCCTTCCATTTCAATATTATCGCTTGCACATCACTCCTTGGGATGTTTAAAGCTTGGGAAATCTTTTTGTATCCAAATCCGGCTTTAAACTTCTCCACAACAGTATCTCGGACCTGCCTGGTGTGTTCCTTGTTCTTCACCCCTACAGGCTCTTTGGCTCTTTGGCAAGCGACGTAGTACTACATCACCTTGCCTGTAAGCGGCTGTGTGCCGCAGTAAATGTACAGGAGGTGGTCGGCAAGTGGTTAAAGAATCAGTCCAGGCAAAACCTAACTAATGCTAAACCTGCTCTGTGCCACACTCTAAACCTAATCTATCTAACCCTGTAAAGCAAAAATAGCTGTACTCACCTTTTCTGCACCCGATCCGGTCTCCAGCAATGGAAGCTTTGTGCAGGAGAGGTCTGACAATGGCTGTGAAATGAATGAGAAATTACGTTGCCCATAGACTTACTATAGGGCTTTTGCTTTCCTGCAACCGCCTCCATGCTGAAGCCGCCGTTGACAGCTCAGAGTAGGAATGGACCAGATCGGCTGCAGAATAGGTAAGTACAGTGATTTTTGCGTTACAGGTTTAGATAGATTAGGTTTAGAATGTGTCACAGAGCAGGTTTAGTGTTAATTCGGTTTTGCCTGGACTTTTCTTTTAAAGCCTATGTGTACCCTTAGAAAAATAGTACACATCAGAAAAATTACATTATACACATTAGCTAAGGTCACAGTTACACATGATAAAACCATGTATGCAGGCTATCTTTCAATGTATTGCAGAGTTCAGTCAAATTTATTTTAAAGAATGTGCTTTAAATATGTTTTTGATAGTTACCCTGTAGCCTTACTAAAATTTTAAACTAAATCTTTTTAAAATATCTAAGTTCTATAAAATTTTAGATGTGTGCTGAACCACAAGCAAAAGATGTTTAATTAGTGTTTAGTAATTAAAAATGCAGTTACAAAATCCCCTAAAGGGATTCTATAAGTAACTAAAATACACATTTTGCATTCTACAGCCATCACAATATAGCATTTCAAACACAAGATACCTGAAATGTTTAACTAACTAAAACACAGTGAGGGTTTTTTTTTTTTTAATCTTCATTGTAAAATATTGTTATTGTTGGCATTGCTACCACCCAGTAGTTAATCTCATTCTATAGTTTGCTATAAGAATTACTGCTAGAAGCATAGTTACATAATAACATAGTTTGATTGTTAGTCATGTTATAAAAAGATACAAGTCCATCCAGTTCAACCAATAATAAAAAAAAAAAAAAAAATAGAGTAAATAAATAGAAAATCACCATATATAGAATCCTTTACCCTCAGTTGATCTAGAGTAAGCCAAAAAACCTCTATGAATCTTGGATAAATGTGCTCCAGCGGCGGGGGGGGGGCAGGGGGGGGAATACATTCCTTTCTGATCTCCCAAAAGGCAATTGGATATTCCCTGGATCCCAATTCCCTCATGTTAATACCTATAAATATTAAGGCGGTAGTAAATTTATTAAAAGATAAAAGAAAAGTCTGGTTCACCTGCAAGGTAATATCATAATGGGCTTACCTTGATACAAAGCCCTCCAGCAGTGTGCTGTCACCTCTGGCAGGGCTTCTATCTTCTTCCCGGCCTTGCGACCTCTGGCATGCATGCCAGAGTCATGGCCCCGGCATAGAGCTTGAAGGAATAGCATGAGCCGGTGACATCACCAGCTGCCAAACAAGCAAATATCTGCTAAAGGGTGCATTTACGAATGCATCTAGCGATTTTTTTTAAAACAATCTACTGAGCTGGGGAGAATCAGTTGTTCAAGGAGTCTATTTCACATTTTTACAGCTCCTTCTGTAAAGAAGCCTTTCCAAATGCAGAGGTTAAATTTTTTTTCCTCCAGATGTAGAGTGTCCCCTTATCCTTTGTGAGGGCCTTAAAGTGTTACTAAACCCACAGCAGTAAAATCTGTCTATAGATGCAGAATAGCATGCTTGTTTTACTCACTGTGTAACTTAAGTGATTAATTCTTTGCATTGGGTAAAAAGGCTGTGTGATCCTGTATGCACAGATCCTCCCCCTCCTGCACGTTCACTCTGGACAAGTCCAGATAAGCACATTAAGTGTAGTTAAGCTGCACATGCTCAGGTTGGTCTCTATTGTTTCAGAGAACACTTCCTGGTTTTAGCTGAGCTATTCAGGTCACATGGTAACATGGTATTGACATCACACATGTGGGCATGTATACAGATCCTAAATTACAGTCTAGACCAGTGATGGCGAACCTTGGCACCCCAGATGTTTTGGAACAACATTTCCCATGGTGCTCATGCACTCTGTAGTGTAGTTGAGCATCATGGGAAATGTAGTTCCAAAACAACTGGGGTGCCAAGGTTTGCCATCACTGGCCTAGACCCTCCCTCCTCCTCCATACCCTGTAACTTAAAAAGAACACAGTGGGTGATGGATGATTTTTTTTTTCTTGGGAGGGTGCATGTGATCAGCACAGGGCACAAGTTTATATTTACTAAAATAATTGCTTTTCCATGTTCTGTTTACTGTGGGAGACCAGATATAGTGAATGCAGGACCTGGGTTTAATAACACTTTAAAGTTAATAAACCTAGGTTCACACTAAGGCAGTGTGGGAAACTCTGTGATCAGTGTGTGTTTCCTGCACCATATTCAAATTGCACTGCCCTTGCGATCCAAGGTAGGTGTCAGTGCAATCTTAACGACACCCCCAAACACAGGTCATAAAACGCAGTGCGTTTGCCAGCACCGAGTATAAAACAACCAAACGATCTGTTACAAAATTGCTGCACGCATGTCTTTAGTGCAATGCAGTGTGATTTGAGCTCAATCAAAATGACTGAGCTCAAATCACACTGAACTGAATCACATGTAAATTGAATACGAATGCTGTGTGGTTTAAACGTGACATTTACATGCGGTTCAAAGTGTGAACCGAGTCTAACTCTACACCAAGTTCACAACATGGACAACTTATTTATTTTTACATATACCCCCTTAATCACTTTTAAGAGAGAATACATTTAGTTCAGCTAATCTTTCCACATAGCTGATAAGCTCTTATCAACTTGGTTGCCCTACTCTGCACTTTTTCTAGTTCTGCAATATCCGTTTTGTAAGCTTGAACCCAATACAGAACTGCATATTGCAGATGAAAGAAGAAAGGACAGGCGCCGCTGAGTGAAGCAGTGAAAGTTTATTGCATAACTTACTGTAAGAAGAGGTTTTCTGTTCAGAGTTGTGTTTCTGTTCAATCCCGCCGGGACTTGGCGAATGCGCATGCGCGAATGCGTGAACGCGCGACTGCACGAATGCACGCACGCGCGCAGGCGAACACGCAACGTGACAGATGCTGGCGCCAAATAGACTATTTAAACTCAGCCCTTGCTCAGCTCCAGTGCTGCTTTGTCTTCAGCCTTGTTGACCTGAACCTGCTACCTGTATCCTGGTTACCAGTACCAGACCCGGCTTGCTCTCTCCGCCTGCACCGACCTCGGCTTGTCCCTTGACCTCCGCTCCAGTCTGCTCCTTCTGGCTCCTGTATGACCGTTTGGCTTCTGACCCGGCTTGTCTCACTACGCTCCTGCCACCAGCACCTGTTGCCTGCATACCTGCTCTGGACCTACCTGGCTATCCCTGTCTGTGGACTTCAGCCTGCTTCCAGCTACATCAGGCACTCATGCTACTCTATACTCGGCACCTCCTGTCTGCACTATCAGGGGTCCAGAGTCAGAGGCGTAAGAGAGGCCTTCCTCACCTTTCAGGCTCACCTCCAGGTATGTGATACGTACATTATAAACTTACATTAAGGCAGTAACGTGTCCTCATGGCTCCTGAGTCCCTTCCATATACGTGGTGCTTCCGCCCTCCGGCCAAACCAGCAGCCGGGAGATGACAAAACCTTGGGGAAGCCAATGGGGGGAGCCGGATCAAGCTAGGACAGCGGTAGGCCGCACGTCCACTGATGATGACATAATGCGTTTCGGAACATGCGCACATCCTCAAACAATAGAAAAGACCCACAAGACGCGGTCATATATGGACTAGCTGCAATAATCACAGAAAAGGGGCGGGATACTCTGTACTAGGGAAGAGTTCCGGTGCCATGGTTTTTACAAATACTAAAGTGAGCATATTCATTAGTATAAGAACGTCATTAATGTTATAAAAGGGAGAAGAAAGGTTGCATATATATGAAAGAATACGCTCATTATATTTAACAAACTGGTTACATAGCACAACTAATATATAAAAGTGTCATTAATATAAACGCACAAATATAATGTATGTGTCATAAATAAAAACGCACGAATATAATGTATGGATAGCTGATCTAAAAAAAGAGTAGGGAAAATAATTATGGGGAAAAAATATATATATAAGGATAAGGATAAAAATAAAAAAATAATAAATGAAATATAAAAAAAAAAAATATATATATATATATATATATATATATATAGAAAAATGTATAGATAATAATACATGGAAGATCATGAATAAAAAATCAAGGATAATAAAATAGATAGTAGAAAAATATCAATAAAATTGATATATATAAAAATAATGTGAACAATTGTTTATTGTTCTGCCTTCGGCACCATAAAAGGTTTATGATGTACTAGAAAATATAAATTGACTCTCCCAGTTGTAGTTCTCTTAAGTAGGTATGATGCATGCATGTTTTTAGTCCCTGAAATGCATAACTTTATACTTAACAACAGGAATAGCCAACAGCCTATTCAGTCCACTGTTCAGTTGGAGCCGAAAATCTGGGTGATATTTCCATGGCTTCCATATGACAGCTTCCCGCTGTCACTGGTTCCAAAGAAAGCTGTGCCTGCTAGTCGTTGGGTGTTTTTTTATTTGTCGAACTCATAAGATATTTACAGCGAGAAACATTATTGTTTTTTTTTTTTTAAATAAAACAAAGACTTGTCAAACATTTGGATGTGTCTAATTCTAGGTTAGTAGAATGTTGGGCTATGTACCCCATACTTATTCATGTAGGGGAGGGTGCAGTATCTGGGGCCCCCTATTGTTAAACAGTGCTTTCAGATTAAAACCAACCCAGTTTAAATATTCTCACAGCCTTCCCAGAAACATCTCCCCTAGCACAGTAGACCCTCTTCCATTGAGGTGCAAATCATCTTTGGCATAACATTTGTACCCCAGTCAAGAGTATGCCCAGTACACTAGATACCTAAATCTTTCCCTCTTACTCTACAGTATCTCACTACTCACTACAGTACACCCCTCACATTTTTGTAAATATTTTATTATATCTTTTCATGTGACAACACTGAAATCACACTTTGCTACAATGTAAAGTAGTGAGTGTACAGCTTGTATAACTGTGTACATTTGCTGTCCCCTCAAAATAACTCAGCCAATAACACACAGCCATTATTGTCGAAACCGCTGGCAACAAAAGTAAGTACACCCTAAGTGGAAATTTCCAAATTGGGCCCAATTAGCCATTTGTCCTCCCCGGTGTCATGTGACTGATTAGTGTTACAAGGTCTCAGGTGTGAATGGGGAGCAGGAGTGTTAAATTTGGTGTTATCACTCTCACTCTCTTAAACTAGTCACTGAAAGTGGCACCTCATGGCAAAGAACTCTTTAAGAATCTGAAAAAAAGAATTGTTGCTTTACATAAAAAGCTTCTGAAGACGTCACTTCCGATGATGAAACGCGTCAAGATGGAACGCACGTAGCCTCGCTGTGGTACTCGCAGCAGAACGCAGGCCGCACCAGGAAGTCCTGGCAGCGGCGCAGACTTTACAGCTGTGTGAGCAATCCATCCGCTAATCCTCTGCATAGCATCCTTTGCGATCCTTACACTGTACCACCAAAGTTTTTATTGTATGCAAACCTTTTAAATAAAATATTGGAATTTAAAATTTACTACACCATGAGGAATCCGTCTCTTGTGTCCCCACACACCACCTCTTAGGACCACCCAGGACCACCCAGGTACGGACAGCTGGCATACAGACCTGGACGACCTTTCTAAGCTATTTTTGACCTTTCTTGCCATACTGCATTGGAGGTCAACAACTTGTGGTGGGTGTGCATTCTTCTCATATCCCACATGCACGGAGGGTATCACCATCATTGTTCTGGCTGGGTGTATAGCACTTCATATTTATTGCACCATTGAAAAGGATCCATTTATTGTAGCACCTTGAAGAGACTATATATTACCAGCAACCATCTTTCATGCACAATATATGGACACTAACTGCACTTTATATTGTTTACTATTGCACTTTATAGGGATATTACTTACACTAATTTCTTGCATATTGATGGATTTATGTTGATATGGACTTATTTGCACTAATGTTTGCTCTCTGATGCACTTTATAAGGTTTTTGTTGGCACATTTAGTTGTTGTTTTTTATTTGCATTTGGACATTTGATTGCACCTTATAAATAAATATTCATATGGTGTATCTACACACTACACACCAGGTTTTTTTGGTGTTAAAAATTAGCTTTGCATCATAACATTGGAGAGTTCTGGGTGTGATATTGCTACACAGTTCATTACTTGTTCACAGAAGAATTGCGCTGCTGGTAATTTAGTATTACATCTTTATCAAAGAAGATTGCCAAGACCCTGAAACTGAGCTGCAGCATGGTGGCCAAGACCAAACAGCGGTTTAACAGGACAGGTTCCACTCAAAACAGGCATCGCCATGGTAGACCAAAGTGGTTGAGTGCACTCGCGTCATATCCAGAGATTGTCTTTGGTAAATAGATGTATGAGTCCTGCCAGCATTGCAGCAGAGGTTGAAGGGGTGGGGGTTCAACCTGTCAGTGCTCTGATCATACGCCGCATTCTGCATCAAAGTGGTCTGCATGGCTGTCGTCCCAGAATGAAGCCTCTTCTAAAGATGATGCACAAGAAAGCCCACAAACAGTTTGCTGAAGACAAGCAGACTAAGGATATGGATTACTGGAACCATGTCCTGTGGTCTGATGAGACCAAGATAAACTTATTTGATTCAGATGGTGCCAAGCATGTGTGGTGGCAACCAGGTGAGGAGTACAAAGACACGTGTGTCTTACCTACATTCAAGCATGGTTGTGGGAGTGTCATGGTCTGGGGCTGCATGAGTGTTGCCAACACTGGGGAGCTACAGTTCATTGAGGGAACCATGAATGCCAACATGTACTGTGACATACTGAAGAAGAGCATGATCTTCTCCATTTGGAGACTGGGCCGCAGGGCAGTATTCCAACATGATAACGACCCCAAACACACCTCCAAGATGACCACTGCCTTGCTAAAGAAGCTGAGGGAAAAGGTGATGGACTGGCCAAGCATGTCTCCAGACCTAAACCCTATTGAGCATCTGTGGGGTATCCTCAATTGGAAGGTGGAGGAGCACAAGGTCTCTAACATCCACCAGCTCTATGATGGAGGAGTTAAAGAGGACTCCAGTGGCAGCCTGTGAAACTCTGGTGAACTCCATGCCCAAGAGGGTTAACGCAGTGCTGGAGTAGTGGTGGCCACACAAAATATCGACACTTTTGGCCCAATTTTGACATTTTTACTTAGGGGTGTACTCACTTTTGTTGCCAGCAGTTTAGAAATTAATGGAAGTGTGTTGAGTTATTTTGAGGGGACAGCAAATTGACACTGTTATACAAGCTGTACACTCACTACTTTACATTGTAGCAGCGTGTCATTTCTTCAGTGTTGTCACAAGAAAAGATATAATAAAATATTTACAAAAATGTGAAGGGTGTACTCACTTTTGTGAGATACTGTAGGTCTTTAGCCATGCATTCAGTTCTTTAAGCTCCCACTGCATTTTCTGTGTTGCACATGGCACAAGCAAAATTGCAGAGAATATAACCTTAGAGGTCCTTCTCTTCAACTTACAACATTTTTTTAAAAGAAAGGATTCCTAAGAATCCTCCATGTTCCATGTATTTTGTCATTGGTCCCAACATGAACCAAGACAGCTGGGTCATACCCATCCTTTCCCAGTAATTTATCTACCAGGTTCATCATCTGCCAAACCCTGGTACCAGGGAGACAGCAAACAAATAGGTCTGACGCAATGGGAAAAACACATTTATAATTTTTCCTCATCCCCTTTATCACCCAAAAAGACTGTTAGGCACCAGTGACCTTTCACCTTTGATAGAATTATAAGTACTTAGACAGAGCAGCAAATAGAAAGTCACTGTAGATTCAAAAGTGGCCTGTCAGAATAGAAAAAAGGACATCTGAGATTGAAAGTCCATACCACCAGTTTACAGCCCAGATATAAATGTGTTCCAATTTAAAATCAGGGAGAAGACTGAACAAGAAAGTGGCCTGGGATGAATTTAAAACATATATGTTAGCTGTGCCTCACCCGAGTTAGCCCTATCTCAAGTAGGGCAGACATATCATATACATTTTACCTTCAATCCAGGCTGCATATTAGCTTTCTGTTCTTAAAGAGGAGCTCCAGTCTTTAAAGTGAAAAGTAAAAGTCAGCAGCTCCAAAAACTGTAGCTACTGACTTTTAATAAAACTGCCACTCACCTGTCCCATGATCCAGCGATGTGCTCACCCCAGCTGTTTTCTCTCTGTGTCCTTTCTTGCCAGCGTCTTTACTATGAGCACCTGGCTGTGACAGCTTGTGGCTTCACAGTCAGGTGCCCACTGTGCATATGCGAGCGGCGCCATGAGCTGTAAATGGTCCTAAAGTCTTCTGGGACCTGTCATGTGGGAGGGGGAAAGAGAAATTCTGCTTCCAATCGCATAGGCAGTCAGAGCAGAAGTGTTAGCGGGTACCTGTCAAAAGCGGGTACTCGCTCCCCCCTCCTCCCTAAAAGCTCAATTTTACAAACAGGAGTGGGCCAGAAATCCTTAAAGCAGAACTTCCCTTTTTTGGCGGAGCTCCACTTTAAGCTCTGATTAAAAGGGTTGAAGTTTAGCCTCTAAAAAGCCTTGACTTTCATGTACGGTCTGCCTCCAGATTTTACATTGGAATAAACATGTATATTGACAATAAACTCTTACTGTAGTGCATTTACCGCCTGATTTTACATTGGAATAAACTTGTATAAAAAAACACTCTAGGTGTAGTGCATTTACATATCACAAACTGAGATGACCATGAGAATCCTTTAGCATGTTGGCTTCAACCAACCTGGTATATACTGTAGATAACCTACTACTGTAGGATTCCCGTTCTATCAATTAATCCTCAGGAATAGACGTAAGGGAGCCATTGATTACTTATTTTTTAAGTTTCTTATTCTTGTTTTACTATCTGGTACCTGATATACAGTACTGTGCAAAAGTTGTAGGCAGGTGTGAAGAAATGCCTTAACGTAAGAATGCTTTCAAAATTTACATTTTTTTTTGTTTATTTTGATCAATTTACAAAATGTGAAGTGACGAAACAGAAGAAATATCAAATCAATATTTGGTGTGATTTCCCTTTGGCTTTAAACCAACATAAATTCTTACATTTGTACACTTTGTACACTTGCACAGTCAGGGATTTTGTAGGATTAGAGTCAGCAGGAGTATGATTAACCAAGTATACCAAGCAGGTGCTAATGATTATCAACTTCACATGTAGGTTGAAACGCAGCCATTAACAGAAACAGCTGTGTAGGAGGTTTAATACTGGGTGAGGAACAGTTAAACTCTGCTTTTAAGGTGAAGATGTGGAAAAAATGTGCAGAGTGTCCATCCTGCTCCATCCCTGCGAGGTTTCTGGATTTCCAGTATTTGCGATGCTTGTGTGGTCCATTGTGCCCTAGTGGTTATGTGCCTTGCCCCTTGACTGTATTTGCAAGTGCATATCATTTATTTTTTGTAATAAACACTCTGTTTTTAAACATACTACACTCTTAGCCTTTGCGCTGGTTTCTCTCTGTTCATCTTTTAAGTGCTTTACTAACACCCTTGAGTATATTATTACAGGAACAGGAACTGAAACTAACTTGTTCAGATTATAAAAAATATTATACATGTAACAATAGTGAATAGTGACATCTACAGTTCAGAGGAATGAACACTACATATTCCCCTCATAGAAAATATTCTAACAATAAAAAGATTTTTATCACAAAACTGTTCTATACATTTTAATAACATCACATAATGCTTGATCCATACAGGACTCCCTCTGATTCCTTGAATAAGTCTAGGTAGTTTTAATTGCTATGAAGATGTCCTACATCAAATTCTACTTCTGAAAAGACAACTGCAAGACGACTGGCAGTACATATGCATCCATCGGATAGTTCATAGGTGTAAAGTCCTTGTTGGCTTACATTCTTACACTCGTGCCACTCTAAGCAGATAAAAAAAAATTGGATTGCCCCCTTTTCAATAGGCCAGGTTTCTTAAAGTGGAATTCTGGCTATACACATAACTAGTCTTGAAATGGTCCCCTCCTCCTCTTACAGCTTATGGTAACTAACCTGTGTAAGAAAGGTGTATTTACTTACCTATTTTCAGGCTGTTCTGGTAACACGATACCCTGTGTCAGCCAGTGGTGGCTGCAGGGGAGAAGATAGAACACTCAGACAAAGGATAATAAAGCCTGGAGTGTGACATCATCCATAGGCTTCATCCTTTGTTGGCACTTACTCCTCTCCTCTGCGACGGAAGGGGGGCAACAGGGGAGCTGATCACGTGACTGGGCCAAAGTGGTCTAAAAATAGGTAGGTATATGCATCTTTCTTACACAAATTTGTTAGCATGGGTGTTAAGATGGAGGTGAGGACAGTTCTAGGATTAGTTAGTTATATAGCCAGAAACCCACTTTAAATCTCAGAAGGCTGAAAGTATATTTTTCAATCAGTGACGTGAGTCACTTTGGTTGGGGGGCTTGTGGAACCCAGATTGCTTTAGGGAGGTTGGGAGACCACTTGTCCAGCTTCCCCAGCCCCTCTTATGTGTAAGTCACCCTGTGTCTATTAGGGGCACAGGGTGACCAAGAACCCCAGTCGGGTCTGCACTAATCAGACTCGCTGTACAACCACACTGGACTCAGCCTTTTGTGTTACCCCGGTTATCCTGGGTTCTATATGTGTGGTTTGTGTTGAAAGAGTGAAGGGCTCTTTCACTTGGGACAATAATATTTCTGAACAGTGTCCCTCAGGAAATATATGAAGATATATTGCAGATTGCTAGGATATTGCAAAAGTGTTTCATAGACCCTTGCTAGTGGGGTGGGGGGTTTGTTATTGTTGAATACCTGCATTCCATTGTTCTATTGTTCCTGTCTGCCTTGAGTAAGCTTATTATGGGATGTGTATATGTGTGTGGATTGGCTCTAAGGGGGAGGGGATGTCCCAGAGTGTATATATCTTTGTGCTTTGTGTTTCAATAAACAGTTTTGATTCTGGTTTGACTCCAAAACTTGTACTTGTACTTGTACAGATTCACGGATCCCATGTTCCAGAGCTTAGGAAGCAGATTCTTGGCGGAGATACCCAGTCGGGGTGTCCGGATTCCGTCACATTGGTGGCAGTGGTGGGATGCTTCCTGCAGTCTGGGACATCAAAACCTCTACCGGCATCCAAGATCAGGATAGCAGATTTTGGTCGACCCAACGGAGATATGGACCTAGCATCAGAGTTCGAGGGAGTACTGCAGATCGCCCTTTCAGTATACCCCAGGACGGTGTCTTTGGATCAATACCTGGAGCTCAGGCAGCATATTCGGGTGGAGCTCTGGCTTGGACCCCTCCAGCTTGCTGGTAAATACCAGGGCAAGTGCTTTCCAACCCCAGGGCAACAGGCCAGTAACCAATGTGAGTTGCGGATGGCATTTCTGGGAGAGCGGCCCCAGGAGCAATGGGTATCCGAGTTGGACAGGCTGATCCAGCAGGAGATAGAGCTGGAAAATCAGTATCGGGCCCTGCAATGGCCCACAGAACATAAATAATTAGGAGAGACATCAGAATGCTCTGCGGAGGGATATGACTTTGGTGGCCCTGGATTGCTGTGGGAGAGCCTTACAGATGCGTTTTGTGTTTGGTGATGAAGGGGAACCTACCCTTGAGGACTTGCGAGAATACAGAGAGGCTATGCTCCGTCTAACAGGGGTCTCAGAGCTTGAACCTGATCTAGAACACTTGCTAAGGAAAGAACAGCATCTGGAAAGGGCATACAGGAAACTTCTAGAACACGTTCAGCAGCATGCCTTAGAGTCGGCAGTGGAAACTCCGGAGATTGCTGTTCCCAAAGCTGAAGTTCTGACAACAGGGTAGAACTCTGGTAGCCTCTGCCCAGCACCAGTAACATCTTCTGGATTCCACAGACAGGAGATGGTGAATTTCGATCCCCAGACACCACCAGAGACTGGGGATTTAATAGACTTTTTTCTGTTGAGGAGGAACAACCCAGTAAGCCTCCTGCAGAAGAGCTGACTTCAGAGCAAGGCGCTTTGGACCCCTACATACAAAAATCGGCGGCCCTGAAGGATCTGTGCAAGGCCACTGATGTTTCACTTTACTGCCCAGTGGAACAGCTGACAGCTGGGCAGAACGCTACTGGCCTCTTCTAACAACAATTAACTCCGCAGGAGCTCCAGGGTGAGAATGCAATCGGCACCTCACAACTGCAGCTTGAGCCGATATCAGTGGATGGGACTGCGGTATTCACTGAGAGCAATCCAGCAGAAGAGCTAGCAACAGGGCAGAGTGCTGCTCTAATTGAATATGGATTCCCTGTGGTAGTGGAGGGGACTTCGGTTTCCACTTACACAACCCCAGAAAAAGGTCTGGCATTGGGACAGGAGGATGTCAGCCTTGTTGTACAAGCACTGGCGGATTATAATAGAGAAAAAGTGTATGAGACTACAGTCTCCACCTGGACACCCCAGGGATGCTAGGTAGTTGGCCCATATCCCCAACAGCATGATGGAGTGAGCCCAGCCATCCTGTCTTCTCTCCAGCAGCTAAATGGACTCCAGGGAGAAGGACCAGTCCACACTTCTCCCCAGCAGGGGTTGTGGTCTACGAGAGAGGTAGAGGTTGGCTGGGTGAGTAACGATCTGTTCCGGACAATTTGTTTGGGGTACTGTGTGGGTGTAGTCATTGGGGGACTGGAACTATGGACTAACTTTGAAGTCAACCCGTTTGAGGTCTCCTTCTGTGTTAGTTGGTTGGGGGGCTTGTGGAACCCAGATTGCTTTAGGGAGGTTGGGAGACTACTTGTCCAGCTTCCCCAGCCCCTCGTATGTGTAAGTCACCCTGTGTCTATTAGGGGCACAGGGGGACCAAGAACCCCAGTCGGGTCTGCACTAATCAGACTCGCTGCACAACCACACTGGACTCAGCCTTTCATGTCACCCCGGTTATCCTCGGTTCTATATGTGTGGTTCGTGTTGAAAGAGTGAAGGGCTCTTTCACTTGGGACAATAATATTTCTGAACAGTGTCCCTCAGGAAATATATGAAGATAGAGTATATTGCAGATTGCTAGGGTATTGCAAAAGTGTTTCATAGACCCTTGCTAGTGGGGTGGGGGTTTGTTATTGTTGAATACCTGCATTCCATTGTTCTATTGTTCCTGTCTTCCTTGAGAAAGCTTATTATGGGATGTGTATGTGTGTGTGGATTGGCTCTAAGGGGGAGGGGATGCCCCAGAGTGTATATACTGTATCTTTGTGCTTTGTGTTTCAATTAACAGTTTTTATTCTGGTTTGACTCCAAAACTTGTACTGTCGAGTTCTTGGGGGGTAACTATAGCCAGATTCACGGATCCCGTGTTCCAGAGCTTGGCAGGGATACCCAGTCGGGGTGTACGGATTCCGTCACAGTATATATCTTATATATATATATATATATATATATATATATATATATATTACTTTTTTCTTGTTGATCTTTAACAGTCTTACAGAAAATCTTTGGTCACAGCAGCCATGCCTACTTACAGGGCTTAGTGAATATGTGTCACAGAATTAAATAGCTGATATGTGGGGATCTTCACAAAGTAAGTTTATAAACTTCAAGATTGTTCATAATAACACGAGTAGGCTATAATAATTTAACTTCCATGTGGATTGAAAATACGAATTTACATTTTGACCATAGAAACACATTAACAACTGGAATAGGCATGTAATTCCATAGTAAACACTTTCCATGATTTACCTGTAGAATTTGGAATCTGAAAAAAACATTCTGCTTAGGCTTCTGCTGAATCGTTAAATTTCTCAATTTTTTGGGGGAAAATATACTTAGATTTGCTATGTGCAATAATTCTCTTTTACAGGATGGATTCAAACTCAGATGTAACAAATTGTTGTCCATTGTCAGACACTGGTTCCTTTGGGGTACCTTCCCTGTTGAAGACTTCTGGAAAGAAATGTAATTACAGTGGCAGATGTTATATTTGAGACAAATGCAATTTCTGGCTCTTTCCTGTAAAAATGCCATTAATGTTATAGCAGATTGGCAGTGCACAGGTGCTTCTGTGAAAGAATCTACAATATCAATGGCAAGCTTTTCCCAAACATAATTAGAAAATGGCACTGGCTGGAAAAGTGGAATGTGTGTGACAGCAGATTTGTCATGACTGATCAGTGACGCAAGATGAAAAGGCAGTTAGTATTTGGGTATCCATTCCTGGCCACCAGTATAGTCTTTGGTTTGTTCTTACAATTCCTTGGTGAATCTTCTGTGCAAATATAGGGCCTGCTCTATAACTCTCTGGTACTAGCAAATAATCCACAGACAATAAAGCAAGCAGTGTAGTTTATGTCCTATCCTATAGTAAAGTCATAAAACAGAACTCAGTTTGGTCATTTACTTCGTAGAATACCCTGTAATTTCACTTGTACTGGTCATACATGACAAGCTTCTTTGAAATCAGAGACTGTAATTGCATTTATATCAGCAAATGCAAAAACTTCAACCTCCTCAGAGCGCCAATCAAAACAGTTTATGTGATATTATCTGATGGGACAGTCACAAACATTTTTCTTGTTCGATACCAGATTGGGCGATTTTCTATTAATCAGTACAGTTGACATTCGGAAATCCAATAAAAATATACTACAACACTATGAGGTTGATTTACTAAAGGCAAATATACTGTTCACTGGAGTGCACTGCAAGTGCACATGGAAGTGCATTTCAAGTGCACTGCAAGTGCAGTTGCTCTAGATCTACAGGGAAGCTCTGAAATGAGGAGAAGCTCTGTTGATTTCTATCATCCAATCATATGCAAGCAAAAATACAGTTTTTTATTTTCCTTGCTTGTTCCCCTCAGGACTAGAGTAAGTGCACTTGTGGGTGCACTTGTGGGTGCACTTGCGGGTGCACTTGCAGCGCACAGACTATTTTGCTTAAGTAAATCAACTCCATTACACCACTTCCGAATTTTTATTTTGTTGTACGATAATTTTCTTAACTTAAGTAAACTCTTAATTTTTTATATAAGATTAGCTTGCAATATAAGCAACTAATAGCAAACATGGATCAATGGCTCACATCACCGCCTTCTTGGTTCGGTAGACTGTATGCTATTAAGATGAATATCCTACCTAAGATCCTATGTGTTTAGAACCTTACTGATTTCAATATCTTCTTCGGATTCGTCAAAGTTTTAAAATAAGGTCTTGTCATTTATTTGAGGGAAATGGAGACCCAGAGTAAACAAAAGTACACTGTATACCCCCAAACTTAGGGGTGGCCTGGGAGTCCCTGACCTTTTGAAATACTTTCAGGCTGCTCAAATGGCACGATTGATTAATTTTCGCACTCACAAATGGATGCCAATCACCTAATGAGCCTACTGGCTACAGATAGACCTCCCATATTGTGCCCTACTTTATCCTTTTTGCTGAGCTTGTGGGACAGACTGTGCGCCTTACATAAATTCAAATCAGCTCATACTCCCCTGGCTCCTTTATTTCTCAACCCACAATTTACCCTGGGTCTCACCCTATCAATGTTTAAATGGATGCAAAATAAGGGATTTTATGGATTGAAGATGTGTACAAGGGTGACAACGTTCTATCCCAACAATTATTGAGAGAAAAATAGTAATACCCTGACACTGAAATGAAATGTACTGATACATACACCTACACATGTCTTACTTCACCACTTCCTTAAAATGCATGAGTGACCTGTCCTGCATGACTGCTTTTGAATCTTTGTGAAAGAATTTTGGCGTTATACTCTGAAAAATTGTCTTCACCTACAAAATTTCCTTATATGGCAAAATGGTAAAGTGATTTAGCTATAGAATTGGAACCGGTCGAATGGTACAAGAAACCGAGCTATGCCTTAAAATCTTATATAAATCTATCATCGAGGCTAATTAAAAAATACTACTCCGATGGTATATGGTTCTGACTAGATTGGCCTCCTTTGTCCCAGGAGCCTCTGCATTGTGCTTCCATGGTTGCGTTTAGGAAGGCACACTTTACCATATACTGTATGGTGGACTTGCCCAAAAGTAAAGCGTTATTGGACGCGCACCTATAATTTTTTTTCCCCTGACCCAAGCGAACCTTAAGAAATCTCTGTAACAAGCTCTATTGGGCTATCCTGTACAGGAGGCACTGAGACATGTGAAAAAGTTGAATTCCTTTATATTTATAGCAGCTTGAATTACTATCTCACAATCCTGGAAGTCAGCTATTATCCCACTTGGCTTGGCTGTGATTGGCCAGTGCAGCATGTGACCCAGCCTCTATATAAGCTGGAGTCATGTAGCGCCGCATGTCACTCTGCTCTAACTACTGTAGGGTCAGGTTCCTGCTGCTGCTAATATGAGGGAGACATAGGAGATTATTGTAGGGGCAGGCTGGAGATTGCTTTGAGGGAAAGAATAGGAGAATCTTCTTTAATCAGACAGCGATCTACATCAATTTTATTGTGTGGGGGTGCAGCACACAATCTTTTTGCCCTGACCTGAGCCCAGTAAGGAGGAGGGAGAAAAAAAAACGTTTATCAGTCTGTTAGAGGGGCGGCGTGCGGCGTGTAGCAGCCATGTAATGCAAGCTCAGTGCATAAGTGTCTGCTTAATCTAGATTTTAAAAAAACAAACTTTTTTCCTTCATATTTTACTGTGACATACAGTGTTTCGACACTGCTGTTCTAATCTGCTATTCAAACATCGCCAATTTTAGGGGAAAAAAAATATTTTTCAGGTTTTCATTCAAATGGGTTTTTTTTTATTCAATAGAGGAATATAACAACAACAGTATCCAACCTGTTAGGCATGTGGCATGTAGCAGCCATGTAATGCAAGCTCAGTGCATATGGGTCTGCTTAATCTGGATTTTTAAAAAAACAAACTTTTTTCCTTCATATTTTACTGTGACATACAGTGTTTAGACACTGCTGTTCTAATCTGCTATTCAAACATCACCAATTTTAGGGGAAAAAAAATATTTTTCAGGTTTTCATTCAAATGGGTTTTTTTATTCAATAGAGGAATATAACAACAACAGTATCCAACCTGTTAGGCGTGTGGCGTGTAGCAGCCATGTAATGCAAGCTCAGTGCATATGGGTCTGCTTAATCTGGATTTAAAAAAAAACAAACTTTTTTCCTTCATATTTTACTGTGACATACAGTGTTTAGACACTGCTGTTCTAATCTGCTATTCAAACATCACCAATTTTAGGGTGAAAAAAATAGATTTTTGTAAAATCTTACCGTAAAATCCTTTTCTCTTAAGCTCATTGACAGACGCAGTCCTCTTGATTAATAACACATTGGTTATACTGCCCTCTACAGGAGTAGGACACTAGACAGAAGGAAAACGTTCTGGCCACACCTTAGGGGCAGTCCCAGAGGGTATATCCTCTCTCTCTCTGCTACAGGAAATCAGTTATGTCACAAAGCAGTGTCAGAGAATTTAACCAAACCCCACTCAAAAAAACCGAGGGGCGGGTACTGCGTCTGTCAATGAGCTTAAGAGAAAAGGATTTTACGGTAAGATTTTACAAAAATCCATTTTTCTCTGTCGCTTATTGACAGACGCAGTCCTCTTGATTAATAACACATTTGGGACGTCCCAAAGCAGTGCCACAAATGAGGGGTGGGATAACAGAAATCAAAATCCAGAAGGCCCAACCAGAGCCAACCAGAAGCATCAAGGACTCATCGAGCAAAAAGATGAGACCTAAGTGGAAAACCCAACAAACCCTCGAGGTAGACCAACAGTCTCCTCAAATTGCGGCCTGCAGAACCTTGCGGCCAAAAGAGGCATCCGACGATGCCATCACATCAACTTTATAAAAGTTTGTAAAGGTATGAACCGACGACCAGGTAGCCGCCTTGCAAACCTGGACCACTGACGCCTGATGGCGGAAGGCTCAGGAAGCACTAAGCGCCCGAGTGGAGTGCGCCTTAACAGGGAACGGAGGATTCTGACCCTTAATAGAATAAGCCTGTACCACCGTCTGTCTGATCCATTTGGAGATGGTCGCGGCAGAAACAGGCAACCCCTTTCTAGGGCTATCCGTGATCACAAAAAAGTGAAACCGTTTTACGAAAAGAGTTGGTAGTAGTCAAGTGTACCCTGATTGTCCGAACCCCATCCAAGGAGTGTAATGCAACCTCCCAAGGATGGCTAGGCTTAGGACACAGGGAAGGTAACACAATATTCTTATTCAGATGAAACTTTGAAACCACTTTAGGAAAGAAGGATGGACTCGGACGAAGAACCACCTTATCCCTATGAACCACAAGATAATGCGGCCAGTTCTGACACCCTGCGTGCAGAAGTAATCCAAGAAGGCCACCTTCTGGGATAATGTAAGCAAGGGAATCTCCCTAATATCTTCAAAGGGAGGTTTCTGAAGAACCGACAACGCTAAATTAAGATCCCAGGGCGGTAAGGGTGCGCGCACTGGCGGAGCCAGGTGTCGCACCCCCTGGATGAAATTCCGCAGCAAGGAATGAGTAGCCAAATGTTTCTGAAAGAAGATTGCTAACGCTGAAACCTGACCCTTGATAGTGCTCAAGGACAGCTTCTGCTCAACCCCCTGTTGCAGAAAGGCCAAAATTTGGGTCACCGAATAGGTACGTGGGGGAAATCCAAGCGATTCACACCACGCAATATAAGACCTCCATGCGATAATAAACTTTGCTGGAAGTCGCCTTCCTTGCTTTGATTAGAGTAGGAATAACTGAAGCTGACAAACCCTTGTCCTTCAGTACCTGAGTCTCAATGGCCAGGCCATTAAAGCCAGCGATTGTAAAGCAAGATGGAAGATCGGTCCCTGAGACCGCAGATCCTCCCTGAGAGGAAGTCTCCAAGGAGCGTCCGCAACTAGCCTCACCAAGTCGGCGTACCAGGCTCGACGAGGCCAGTCCGGAATTACCAGGATAACTTGAATTCCCTCCATCTCTATCCTGCAAAGAAGTTCCTGCAGTAACTTGAGAGGATGGAAGGCATACCGTAGCTGATACTGCCCCCACGGGGCGATCAGCGTGTCTGCTGCGTTCGCTAGAGGATCGCGGGCGCGAGCTACAAACCTCCGCACTTTCCTGTTGAGCCGAGACGCCAACAGATCCACATCCGGGGTGCCCCAATGAAGGGACAGCTAGTGAAATACCTCTGGATGAAGAGGCCATACCCCTTGATCCAGAATCTGACGGCTGAGATAATCTGCCTGCCAATTTCCCACCCCCAGAGTGAATACTGCGGAGAGAGCCGGAACAAACCGTTCCGTCCAACGAAAGATGCTGGTCATTTCGATGGCCACCAGGACACTCTAGGTGCCCCTTTGGTGATTGACATAAGCCACGACCGTGGCATTGATTGGATCTGAACCGGGCTGCCCTAGAGCTGCTCGGTCCAGTAAATCAGACAAAGTCTGATCGCTGTCAGTTCCGATACCTTTATTGGTAACCTGGATACTATCGGAAGGAATGACTTCCCCTGGTTGAGCATCGGAGACCAAAGCCACCAGACCAGAGACTCCCTGGTCCGCTCGCTCAACCGGATCCGATTGTCCAGAGAATCGAGATTCCGATTCCATTTGAGAAGAATCTCCTCTTGGAGAATTCGGGTATGAGACTGGGCGAACGATACTGCCTCTTAAGGAGGCCACCATTAGGGATGATCGAACGGTTCGGGTCGACCATCGGTTCGGCCCGAACATTGGGTGTTCGAGGTTCGGCCGAATTTAGAACTTTTTGCCCAAAAAGTTCAGAATTCGGCAACCAGAACCGCCCAAAATGCAATGCTTCAGGAAATGGGCTTTAAAAGCCCGTGATTGGACCAGAACCATTAGCAAAAGCCAATTGAGGGGCAGGAGAATGCTAGGAATGTGATTGGAGTGACTAGGAGGTCCCTAGACCAATCATTAGTGAATACGCCCCCCAGTATATAAGATCGCCCCCGCCATATTCCTAGCATTGTTATACTGGACATGGAAGAGAGTGGAAGCAGTTCTGTTAATTTTACTTTAAAAGTGTCATTTAGCTATTTTTAGTGTGAGGAAAGGCATATCTAGTGTAGTTAGAGTGCTCCTTTACACTTAAGTTAGCTTCAAAAATTCAGTTTCTGTAGGGAAAGTATGAAGTGTCAGGGGACCGTAGTGTAGTGTAGGGTTAACTGACAGTGACTGCTATGGCAGGGTGACAAAACCCTTCCATAGCAGGGTGACCGCTACAGAGAAATGATCATTTCTCTGAATAGCTTCGGGACACCATTATGGCTTCTCACCAGCCAAGCATTTTGCATTTTTTATGCTGCAGGGGCTGCCACTGTCAGTGCTTTTTTGAGGACATGTTTGGTGTCAGACATGACATCTGAACATGTGTATAGGGGGTATATGTATACATATATGTCTGTATATACACCCCTAGACATATATAGGTGTGATAGTAGCAGAAATAAATGCTTGCACTAATTAAATAATTTACACAGATATATTTCTGCTACTATCACACCTATATATTTCTAGGTGTGTATATAAATATATGTATGTGTGTCTATATACCACTATACACAAGTTCAGATGTTTTGACTGCCTCAAAAGAACCCCAAAAAATGCCAAAAAAAACGCTAGCGTCAAAAAAAAAATGCCCAGATGTGTTTTTGCTGGCATTTTTTGGGAGTTTTTTGGAGGCAGGCAAAACATCAGAACTTGTGCACAGTACCACTATACACATGTTCAGATGTTTTTCCTGACTGCAAAGAACCCCAAAAAATGCCTGCTATTAAACCGGGAGAGAAGCTAACTACCTGTGTTTAAAGTGTTCTAATACAAACAATCCTTTTTTTTTCTGGTTCTGGACATGCTACAGAGCTGAAACTTCACAGGTACACCTTTTAGACCCCCCAGACACAAAATCACACAAAAAAAGTTCTTAAAAATTGTCATTTTTGATAAAAAAAAGCCAATTATTGAAAAAAAAAAAAGAGATTTTTTGATTTTTACTTTGGATTTCGTATCTGGGGGGTCTAAAAGGTGTGCATGTGAAGTTTCAGCTCTGTAGCATGTCCAGAACCAGAAAAAAAAAGATTGTTTGTATTAGAACACTTTCTTTCAGGACAGGTAGTTAGCTTCTCTCCCGGTTTAATAGCAGGCATTTTTTGGGGTTCTTTGCAGTCAGGAAAAACATCTGAACTTGTGTATAGTGGTACTTTGCACAAGTTCTGATGTTTTGCCTGCCTCCAAAAACCCCCAAAAAATGGCAGCAAAAACACACCTGGGCATTTTTTTTTTTGGACGCTAGCGTTTTTTTTGGCATTTTTTTGGGTTCTTTGCAGTCAGGAAAAACATCTGAACTTGTGTTTCCTGACAGACTCCATGGCAGCCTACGTGTGGGTTAGTCCCGCCTCCTCCTACCCCATAGGACCCCACTCCCATAAATTTCACTCTGCCCTAGAGACCATGTTCCTTTTTTGTCCTCCTCCTGTTGGATGGATATCAAGTCTTACCTCATGAAGATTTTCGGTCTATTTCCTGGTGATTTACACGATTGATTCCAGGCTGAATTCCTGAAGAGTCCAGTACGCCCTAGCTACTAGCGGGGTAGGACACGGGTGTGCAATCCCATGCATTGGAGAAGCATAAAGCCTGGCCACTGGCGGGCAAGCTGAATATGGCCAATCGTCCTAGCTACTAGCGGGAGGCCCATTAATACACCCCGAATCGATGCGCTGGAGGTTTTCGTGTCCCAGGTCAGACCGTGGTTTGGAGCGTGCTTGGTAACGTATGGCAGCCATTTTTTGTATGTGTATTTTGTCTTGCTGTGTTTTGGAACGCAGGTGCGTTTCATCTTGCGGCCCCCGGCTCTTCCTGTGTCCCAGCGCAGCTTCCGGGTCACCGCTGGGTGTCTGGGGGCGGTGCTGGTGCAGTGGAGTGGCTGTTCGTGCTCACACATGCGCACGGATGCTGTCTGTCACGGGGGTCGGTGACGTCATCATCTGGCGGCAGATTTAAACTGCTGTCACAGTGGGTCACATTGGGATTGTACTGCGGGCATATGGGGCGGCTTCCCTGTGTTTGATCGTTCTCTGCTAGTGGTAAACTTAATCCTGCTGGATGTCTGTGTGCAGTCTGTGGTGTATGCAGCACTTCCTTATTCCTGTGTTTGTTACAGTCTTCCTGTTAAGAGCAGTATGGATACTTCACCGCCCCCCAGTGGCCAACCCTTACTCTACAGGTAAGAATGGTATTATTTTTACCTATCCCTGTACGGTTCGGATTTAGGGCAGTAGGGGTAGTTTTTCCCTTTTCTCTTAGCCCTTCTAGGTCTGATAAACAAACTAAAGCACGCGAAGATAAGGACCTTACTAGGTCACAACGTCATCACACATCTCCTGGCACTAGTCGCCACAAGTCTTCTACCAAACATCACAAGGAAGGCTCCACGCTTGCATCAGCACAAAGACACCCTGATAGAAGATCTTGCTGGGGTTGTGGAGCACGTGTTTCTGATGGCAAATCACTATGTGATGCATGTTTTGCCCATGCCTCTAGAGAAAGGGGGAATGATAACCAGCAGGTGGAATCCCTGGTTAGACAGGTGGTCCAAGAATCCCTACAAAACCTGGAGGTTGACCGCACCTGTAGCCCCTCGGCTGGTATGGCAGACATCCCTGTTAGGGATAGTCTCAGTACTCCCGGCCCTTCTCAGCAGAGCATTTGCGGCTTCAACTCCTCGGATAGTGAGGACGAATCGGATACTCCTGGCACAGGCTTTGATTTTGCCTTGGTCCCTACCCTGGTTAAGGCAGTTAAGGGAGCCCTAAAGTGGGAGGAGCCAGTAGAGTCTCCATCTAAACAAAGCAGGTACTTCAAACACCTAAAGAAAGAGCGCCATAATTTTCCCTTTTTAGGTGAGCTTGGCGAAATCATCTCGGATGAGTGGGCATGTGCAGAGAGGAAAAATTCTCTGGTATCCAAAGTTTCCAGGATGTACCCATTCAAGAGTGAGGATGTGAAGCACCTGGAGTCAGCGCCCCTAGTGGACGCTGCCCTCATGAGATTAGCGAGGCACGTTACTTTTCCACTCGAAGACACAGTGTCTTTTAAAGATGGGCTGGAAAGCAAAATCGACACTGACCTTAAGAAGATTTATGTGTCTGCTGGAATGGCTTGTAAACCAGCCCTAGCCATTGCGGCTTTATCCAAGGCCATGGAGGCCTTGACACTAGAGGTGGATTCGGATCTAAGGTCTGTATCAGAAGAAGTAGCCAGAGCTTCATCAGTGAATGAGCTCAGACTGGCGGCTTCTTTTCTGGGGGAGGCTTCCCTAGATATCATTCGTCTGGTGGCCCGGGTCATGCTCTCTTCAGTGATAGCTAAACGGGCTCTATGGCTGCTCCCCTGGCTGGCTGATCCTTCCTCCAAGCAGGCTTGGTGCCGTATTCCATTCGAAGGGTCTTCCTTCTTCGGGAACAAGCTGGAGAGCGCTATTTCGCGGGCCACGGGCGGTAAGTCGGGGTTCCTCCCGCAGGATCGTCGCCTGCTGGGTCAGAGAAGGACACAGTCCTGACAATCTTCGGATAGAGCGAAGGATGCTCGAAGTTACAAACCTGGTCGTGAATTCCGGAAAACATGGAGGAAAAATCAATCTTAAAACCAAAAGGCTTCCAAAGGAGCCTCTTCTAGTAGCCGGGAAGCGGCTAAGTCCTTTTGATGTTGGGCCTGTCCAGACGGTTCAGGTCGGTGCTCGCCTTCTCCGGTTTCGACACATCTGGGCAGCCTCGATAAGAGATTTTTGGGTCATCAGGACAATCTCCACAGGCCACACTTGGTCGTTCTGCAGTCCACCTATCCTCGAAGTTCGTTCCCACAGCTCTTCCACGGTCGGAAGAAAAAAGGCAAATCCTTTCAGCATACGTAGATGCGCTGCTGCTTCAAGGCCCAGTAGTTCCAGTACCAGCCAAAGAGAGGTTTCAAGGCCTCTATTCTCCACTCTTCTTAGTAATGAAGAAGAATGTCTCCTGGAGACCGGTCATAGACCTCACACATCTAAACTCCTTTATAAAAAAGGAAAAATTCAAAATGGAGACACTATTGACAATCCGCCAGGCGGTTCAACCAGGAGATTGGCTTGGGTCAATAGACTTGGAAGGATGCATACTTCCATGTGCCTATAGCAACAGAGTTCCAGAAATACCTGCGGTTTGCTGTGGTTCAACACCATCTTCAGTTTACATGTCTCCCATTCGGGCTCACAACATCTCCTCGAGTATTTTCAAAACTCTTATTGGCTGTGGTAGCCCTGATCAGAATCAAGGGAGTTCGTCTTCACCATTATTTAGTCAACTTACTACTTCTGTCGCAAGATCGAGAGCAACTCCTGGTTCACAGAGATCTAGTCACTGCGACTCTTCTCGAGTTCGGCTGGTTGCTAAACCTGGAAAAGAGCCATCTGGAGCCCACACAGGCACTTATCTTTCTCGGGGCTCAATTCAATACAGTCAAGGGCACCATCTCCTTGCCTCTAGAGAAAATCCGATTATCAGAGACAGAGTACAGCTGGCTATGTCATCATCCCATCTCCGGGCCTCACAGTGCCTCAAAATAATAGGTACTATGGTGGCCACGACACCTATGGTGAAATGGGCTCAATGGAGGATGCGTCCTTTTCAAACAGGTTTTCTTTGCCAATGGTGCCCAGGCGACATGGATCATCTGATTTGGATTTCCCCAGTAATGCGGGACAGTCTCCTGTGGTGGTTGCAGAAGAGGAATCTACTCAATTGCCATTCTATCCTTCCCATCTCCTGGGTCACGATAACCACGGACGCAAGCAACACAGGTTGGGGCGTTCATTGCCTATCAGAGATAGCCAAGGGCAAATGGAATCCTCGGTTACACAGGGAAGTCTCGAACATCCTGGAGCTTCGGGCAGCATTTCAAGCTCTCCAAGCATTTCATCACCTTACAGTAGGAACATCTGTCCTCCTGAGGCTGGACAATACGACTGCAGTGTTGTATATAAAGCGTCAAGGGGGAACTCGCAGTCACTCTCTATTGAAAGAAGTCGAGCCAATGATGGTCTGGGCTCAGAAACACTTATCCAACGTCACTGCGGTTTATCTACCAGGATCACAGAACATCCAGGCGGATTTTCTATCACGAGTCTCCATGGACAACGAGTGGAGTCTTCATGCCGATGTGTTTCAGTGGCTAAAATCCCTAGGGTTCCTTCCGGAAGTGGATCTGTTCGCTTCCCCGTGCAACTTCAAGTTGGAGAAGTATTACACGAGATTCAAATGCCCACAAGCTTTCGGGGTGGATGCCCTAACAGAGCAGTGGAGGTTTCACAAGGCTTACGCCTTCCCACCAGTTCCAGTCCTCCTTCGATTCCTGACGAGACTCAGGTCGGAAGAAGTGGAGGCTCTTGTGATAGCCCCATATTGGCCGAACAGGCCCTGGTTTCCGATGCTGCTACAGCTGAGCTTTCGCGAGCCAGTTCCACTACCTTGCAGGCAGGATCTCCTGTCTCAGGGAACGGTGTTACACCCTTGCCCGGCCCATCTGCACCTGATGGCCTGGTTTTTGAAAGGGAAAGGCTGGAGGCATTAGGGTGTCCAAGCGGAGCTATCTCCACACTGTTGAATGCGAGAAGAGCTGGAACAAATAGAGTCTACGTAAGGATATGGAAGAAGTTCATGTCTCATATCTCCAGAAATATGGATGTGCAAGGCACTCCAAAGGTTCAACATATTTTGAGTTTTCTACAATCTGGCCTGGATCTGCCTTTATCAGTCAGCTCTCTTCGAGTTCAAGTGTCAGCTATCTCGGCTTTCACAGGAACATCCTGGGCAAAGCATCCCCTAGTGAGGCAATTTTTCAGAGGAGCTTCTAGGCTCAGACCACAAAGGAAGCCCAGATTCCCTAAGTGGGATCTTCCGCTTGTTCTGGATTTCTTTGCAGACCTCAGAAGAGATAACCTGGTTCAACTCTCCATCAAAGAATTGTCTCTTATAGTAGCGTTCCTGGTGGCAGTCACCTCAGCAAAAAGGGTCTCAGCAAAGAACCCTTTTTGACGTTTTTCCTGGATCGGGTGGTTCTGATTCCCATGTTGGATACTCATCCTAAAGTATCCTCTATTTTTCATGAAAATCAGGAAATTGTCTTGCCAACATTCAAATCCTCTGACTCTGCGACTCATCCACTGGATGTAGGGCAAATTCTGAAGCTATATCTGGAAGCCACATCTAATTTCCGCCATATGGATTATCTGTTTGTCCTGTTCTATGGGAAGAATAAAGGCTTGCGTGCTTCCTCTAGAACGATCGCATCTTGGATTGTCCAGTCCATTCAGTGGGCCTATAGAGCTAAAGGGTTGGCTCCCCCGGAGGCTGTGACAGCGCATTCTACAAGAGCAATGTCGACTTCTTGGGCAGCGTTCCATCATGTGGCTCCTGAAGTTGTATGCAAGGCGGCCTCATGGTCCTCAATTCACACTTTCATGGCTCATTATTGTGTCGAGCCAGCTTCTTTATCATCTGTTGATTTTGGTTTGCGGATACTATCAGTTGATGGTGCAAATTAAATTTCTTTTGAACAGCAGATTGCCCACCCTGGTGTGTTTGGCTAGTTATTTCCCACACGTAGGCTGCCATGGAGTCTGTCAGGAAAACGGAAAATTTATATCAAATACTTACCGTAATTTTCCTTTCCTGATGGACTCCATGGCAGCCGGAGTCCCCACCCATCTGCCGGAGGAGGCTATTTTATGGAACATGGTCTCTAGGGCAGAGTGAAATTTATGGGAGTGGGGTCCTATGGGGTAGGAGGAGGCGGGACTAACCCACACGTAGGCTGCCATGGAGTCCATCAGGAAAGGAAAATTACGGTAAGTATTTGATATAAATTTTCCGTTATAGTGGTACTGTGCACAAGTTCTGATGTTTTGCCTGCCTCCAAAAACTCCCAAAAAATGCCAGCAAAAACACACCTGGGCATTTTTTTTTTTGACGCTAGCGTTTTTTTTGGCATTTTTTTGGGTTCTTTTGAGGCAGGCAAAACATTTGAACTTGTCTATAGTGGTGTATATACACACATACATATATTTATATACACACCTAGACATATATAGGTGTGATAGTAGCAGAAATATATGCTTGCGCTAATGAAATCATTTACACTAATATATTTCTGCTACTATCACACCTATATATGTCTAGGTGTGTATAAACATATAAGTATGTGTGTATATATACCACTATATACAAGTTCAGATGTTTTGCCTGCCTCAAAAGAACCCCAAAAAAATGCCAAAAAAAACGCTAGCGTCCAAAAAAAATGCCCAGGTGTGTTTTTGCTGCCATTTTTTGGGGGTTTTTGGAGGCAGGCAAAACATCTGAACTTGTGCACAGTACCACTATACACAAGTTCAGATGTTTTTCCTGACTGCAAAGAACCCAAAAAAATGCCAAAAAAACGCTAGCGTCCAAAAAAAAAATGCCCAGGTGTGTTTTTGCTGCCATTTTTGGGGGGTTTTTGGAGGCAGGCAAAACATCTGAACTTGTGCACAGTACCACTATACACAAGTTCAGATGTTTTTCCTGACTGCAAAGAACCCAAAAAATGCCCCAAAAAACCGCTAGCGTCCAAAAAAAATGTCCAGGTGTGTTTTTTCTGCCATTTTTGGGGGTTTTTGGAGGCAGGCAAAACATCAGAACTTGTGCACAGTACCACTATACACAAGTTCAGATGTTTTTCCTGACTGCAAAGAACCCCCAAAAATGCCTGCTATTAAACCGGGAGAGAAGCTAACTACCTGTCCTGAAAGAAAGTGTTCTAATACAAACAATCTTTTTTTTCTGGTTCTGGACATGCTACAGAGCTGAAACTTCACATGCACACCTATTAGACCCCCCAGATACGAAATCCAAAGTAAAAATCAAAAAATCTCTTTTTTTTTTCAATAATTGGCTTTTTTTTTATCAAAAATGACAATTTTTAAGAACTTTTTTTGTGTGATTTGGTGTCTGGGGGGTCTAAAAGGTGTACCTGTGAAGTTTCAGCTCTGTAGCATGTCCAGAACCAGAAAAAAAGATCATATAGGTGTTAAAGTTAAAGGAGGGTCCCGACCCACATCCCTGTTCTACTGAAAAATTATCTTTTTTTTTTCATGGTTCTGGACATGCTACAGAGTTGAAACTTCACAGGCACACCTTTTAGAAACCCCAGATACTAAATCCAAAGTCAAAATCAAAAAATCTCTTTTTTTTTTTTTAATTTTTTCAATAATTGGCTTTTTTATCAAAAATTACAATTTTTAAGAACTTTTTTTGTGTGATTAATAGTTAATGGGGCATGACCCAGAACCCTGGGCACTTTTTAGGGGCGTTTATTGGGTTTTAGGGCTTAAAAATTGTGTTTTTTGATTACCGAAGTTCGGGTCCCATTGATTTCAATGGGGTTCTGAAATCCGGGCCGAACTTTCGGGAAGTTCGGATGTTCTGGCCGAACCGAACTTTTCAAAAGTTCGATTATCCTTAGCCACCATCAGTCCCAGCCAGTTGACGGACAGCAACATCCGAATCGTTGACTGAACCTTCTGGAGTTTCTCTGCAAGGAGAAACACCTTGCCAAGGATCTATCCAAAATTAGGCCCAGATAGTTCAGTCTCCTGGTGGGAGCCAGGGATGATCTTTGGGAAAAGCGAAGAAAACGCTGATGTCCTGCGAAGATGGGGATATGAAGATAGGCATCCTTGATGTCTATGGACGCCCGGAAATCCCCCTGATGCAGGGAGGCCACCACTGTACGGATGGACTCCATCTTTCCCAAGTCCAGAATTTTGACGCACCTTGCCCTCTTTCCTGGGCATTGTGAACAGGTTCGAATAGAACACCTGAAAACGTTCTATCTAAGGAGCGGCAACTACCGCTCCCTGCAACATACGAATGTTGGGAGGGAAGAATCGCACCGGTAGAAGTGATCGAATACTCGATGCTGTATCCCGACCGTATGACCTCTTGAACCCCATTGTCCGGGATTCAGGAAAACCATGGATCTGGAAACCGGTGAAGACGTCCCCCCACCCCAGAGATGGGTGGGGGCGCATCAGGCTGTCTTAGCAAGAGAGTGCTCTTGCCCCCCAGTGAGATTCTTTATAATCTCACCCAAACAGGCGATCCCCTTGAAAGGGGAGATTAGCCAACCCATTCTTGAAACTAAACCAATGGCAACCACTGGCCTAAAGGTTGACCCTATCAGGGAAAAAATGAAGCGGGATTCCTGCTTACACTCTTCGATCCACCGGATCCCTAAAGGACGGAGCGTGCTCCAACGGGATAACAGTGGCTTTATCTGGAAATCGGTGAGTCCACCACTGGTGGTACCGTCCATCTTTTAAGGAGGGATTCCTCAAACGGATAGCGTCTAGCCATGCGTTTGGAAATAGCAGGGGTTCGTTTCAGACGACCCCATTTGGGCAAAGGAAAATCCTTCGCCATTTTGGTAGCTAACTAGTACCAAAAAGGAATTTTAGTCTCAGCTACCTCTGCCGGTATAACCTCAAGACTTAAGGTTTCCCGGACCGACACAACTACTGCATCCACCAACGCTTCTTCTTGTGCTATGGTGGAGGCAAAAACGTCCTCCTCACTGTCTGAGGAGACCGTACCTGAGACAGCAGCCCCAGAAGAGGGACCTGCAGCTGCAGTGACAAGCTCAGAATCCGTATCTGAAATATCAGATGAAATAGGGGTAGGCGGGGGTCGCTTTCTTGACCCCCATCCCTGACAGGCCACCTCCACCCGGGATACCAAAGACACCAAAACTGTTGATAATGCATCAATTTACAAGTGGGGTACTGGAGGGTCCTGCGGCCACCTCGAGGGGATCAGGTGGGGATACATGTGTGGCAGGGTCCATGATTATACAAGACACTTGCCAGCGACAAAAAAAATTGCAAAGTAAAAAAACTTTTTTTTTTGTAATCCCCCAGCGCAACAGCGCCCCTCAGTGTTACCTGCTTTTTTGGAATCCACAGAGAGAGAGAGACCCCAAGGCTCACCGCCTGATGCACAAAAGTTTTCTATCAACCTGCTTCAGCGCTGTCCTGTTACAGACAGGAAGTCTTTGGCCCTTTTTCCCGGCTAAAGGAGGCGGCTCCGCCCCTTTACACGCCTTCCGGCGCCTCCCATGTTTCTCCACGAGGTGGCTGGTCATCTCCAAAATGGCCGCCCCCATGCTGGAGACATGAGGCTACGACCTGCGGGAAAATGGCGGCGGCCTGTGGAAGATGGCAGCGGCCTGCTCTTGCCTGTGAAAGAGCTATCGGCCTATGCGGCCTGCGGGAGCCTGTGCGAGGATGGCGGCCTGCGGGAGGATGGCGGCCTGCGGGAGGATGGCGGCCTGCGGATGGCGGTAGTCCAGGCACAGGCATCGGCCTGTCTTGCAATCTTATCAGGTAGGATGCTCTTTGTATATGGCCATCATCACAGTATTGCCACTGACCTTAGTCATAGTCCCTTAACAGTGCCCACTCTACCGTGACTTTCGATAGTCAGCTCCCAAACCAAGCCTCCTGGTCTTTTATTCACACAATCACACTCAATTGGGGGTTCTGTGACCTGTTATAGGATAGAAGGGAGACCCAGGATCCTGAGCGTCCGACCATCCCAGGGAGGGGCCCGCGTCCACCAACAAACCCGTCAGGGGGAGAGGGGGAACATTCTACTCACCATACCGGAACCAGGCGGGCGCCAACTCTTGACAGAACCCCTCTCCACCGAAGTGGGGGGCTGTCGACCAATACGGACGCCGTGACTCAGTTTCCAACTGGTCGTTGGCGTCCAGGCGAGACGTTTAACTCGCAGGGTCAGTCCCCGTCCAGTGGGACTATGTCGCGGCTGACCCAGTGCGGAGCTAGGGCCTGCACGCGCTCGCAGGCTGACTGGGGTGACCACTGGATCTCAACATCCAGCCCGTCGCCCAGTTTCAGCGTACTTGCTTGAAGATCTCACAGGAACAACTGCAGAAAAAAGCTGCCTAATAAAAAGTTTTTCTAAAAAATCCTGCCAGGACCAAAGATCCCAGCAAGGAACTTAGGTCCTTACTCCTAACTAGACAGAAAAAACTGACTTCCTGTAGCAGAGAGAGAGAGGATATACCCTCTGGGACTGCCCATAAGGTGTGGCCAGAACGTTTTCCTTCCGTCTAGTGTCCTACTCCTGTAGAGGGCAGTATAACCAATGTGTTATTAATCAAGAGGACTGCGTCTGTCAATGAGCGACAGAGAAAATATTTTTCAGGTTTTCATTCAAATGGGTTTTTTTTATTCAATAGAGGAATATAACAACAACAGTATCCAACCTGTTAGGCATATGACGTGTAGCAGCCATGTAATGCAAGCTCAGTGCATATGGGTCTGCTTAATCTGGATTAAAAAAAAAAAACTTTTTTCCTTCATATTTTACTGTGACATACAGTGTTTAGACACTGCTGTTCTAATCTGCTATTCAAAAATCACCAATTTTAGGGTAAGAAAAATATTTTTCAGGTTTTCATTCAAATGGGTTTTTTTTATTCAATAGCGGAATAGAACAACAACAGTATCCAACCTGTTAGGCGTGCGGCGTGTAGCAGCCATGTAATGCAAGCTCAGAGCATATGTGTCTGCTTAATCTAGATTTAAAAAAAAAAAACTTTTTTCCTTCATATTTTACTGTGACATACAGTGTTTAGTCACTGCTGTTCTAATCTGTGATTCAAAAATCAACAATTAAAGGGAAAAATAAAAATTTTTCATTCATACGTTACTGTGAGATACACCCTTTGGATCTATTCCGCTTTTCAATAAAAACCCATTTAGGGAAAAAAAATTGCGGCCTAGTCTGCATATTTTACTGTGAGATACACCCGTTTGATACTGTTGTTCTATTCCGCTGTTCAATAAAAACCCATTTAGGGAAAAAAAAAATTGCGGCCTAGTCTGCATATTTTACTGTGAGATACACCCGTTGGATACTGTTGTTCTATTCCGCTTTTCAATTAAAACCCATTTAGGGAAAAAATATTAAATTGCGGCCTAGTCTGCATATGTTACTGTGAGATAAACCCTTTGTATACTGTTATTCTATGCCGCTATTCAATAAACACCCATTTAGGGAAAAAATATTAAATTGCTGCCTAGTCTGTATCTGTACGTGTGAGATACACCCTTTGGATACTGTTGTTCTATTCTGCTATTCAATAACCACCCATTTAGGGGAAAATTAATAATTTTGCAGCGTTTGCTGATTATGTTACTGTGAGATACACCCTTTAAATTTGTTTGGCGCATCTCCTTCCACCACCGAGGATTGCAGGGCGCTTCAGTTTGACTCCTGTTTCTAACTCCTCCTACTCCGCTTCCTCATCCTCATCCTCTACCGCCTCCGCATTCGGAGCAGTGATCATTTCCAAGGCTTTCAGGGCAGTCATTCACAAGTGGCTTTGAGGGTGGGTTCCTGCACCCACAAACGCCAGGTACACAATTGTCCAGCAAGGGCACAGTTCTGGAGGATGACGAGGTGGAGGATTAGGAGGAGGAGATGGAGGAGGAGGAACCATGTTCACAGTAGGGTGGCACCCAGATAACTGATAACAACAGATACTACACTTGATCTTAGCCAAAAGGTCAAGAAGCGATGCTGGTGGCATTCCCACCTGACAGCGGGGGCACAGTGGAAGCACAAGGCGAAGGCAGAGGAGGAGGAGGTCGCCAACGCAGCCAGGGCACCGCCAGCACCTCAGAAGGCAGGGTTAGCATGTATGAAATGTGGAAAAGCTTTGTCGGCACGCCACAACAACCAGGACCACCAGCTGTTTTTTAAGCCCGTGGTGTGTGAACACACTCAGACTATCACCCGGTGGGTGCAAAAAAAGTGCACACCAAAAAAGTGAAACACAAAAAGTGCACAGGATGTACACATGGTCCCTGACCCTGATCCCCCGGGGCGCAAGGATCCTGACAGGTAGCCCCGTTCTTTAGGAGGTCTGCTGAAACAGACCACTCCAAGTACTAGGTGGGGCTCTCTCCAAGAGAGACCCCATGAGAGAGGGCGAACCAAGCCAGAAGGCCATATCCACCCCCTCCCAAGACTTTCAGGGACAGGCCCAAGGACCTTCACCCTACTAATCACGCTGTGCAAAATTAAGTGTACCGCCACAATAAAAAACGTGAGACACACAACACATAAAGGTGGGGAAAGGGACAGTAAAGAAGAAGTGCAAGGTTAGTGCCACGTTGCAATAATATTGCAGGCCCTTCGGCCAGGAATAAAAAATTCCTCTGGTCCTGACTCCTGACCAAAAGGCCTGGCCCTAGAGGCAGGTGTGAAAAACGTGTGTAGGAAGTGCAGTGTCCTTGGTGCCATACTCATAGTGTTGCCATCCATCGTGAATTATGGCACCCCTGGACTGCCACTCCAGGGGCACATACACCACAGGCTTTTCAGAATCCCGGTCCCTGGCAAGACCAGTGCAGCCCCGTCCCTACCAGAAGGCCTCAGAACTTGGACAGCTTTGGGAGAGCCCGGCCCACAACCAGGGACATATACCTTTTCCAAGGCCAGACTCAACCCAGAAGGGGGAAAAAAGCCCCCCCTGCCGCCATCACCGGTCCTTACCATATACCATATACAGTTCCTTACCGTTCCTTACATACTATACACGTACTGAATGATGGGTCTGCCCCCTTCAACTTCTGGGTCTCCAAATTAGGCACATGGCCTGAGCTTGCCCTTTACACCTTGGAGGTGCTGGCCTGCCCTGCAGTCAGTGTATTAACTGAACATGTATTCAGCACGGCTGGGGGCGTTATCACAGACAAGCGCAGCCATCTGTCCAGAGCCAATGTAGACAAGATCACGTTCATTACAATGAACCAGGCATGGATCCCACTGGACTTGTCCGTACCTTGTGCAGAATAGACATGTATACTGGCCTTACCCAGCCATTGTTGAATTTTTGATCTTTCTCACTCCTTTGGGGTGTACCCTAATTTAAAAAGAAATAAAATTAAAAACAAAAACCAGTGATGGCTACCTCGTCCTCCTCCACCGCCGCTTCGACCTACACCCTCACATCCACAGTCACCTCAACCTCCTACTCCATATAGGCTTCGTCCTCCTAGATCAAGATGATTCTTTTTTATTTTTATGTTTTTTATGTTATTTTAAGTTATTTCCCTATCCACATTTGTTTGCAGAGCACTTGCCATGCTCTTAAGAAGATTTTGCTGCCATTTGCAGCCCTCTAGTCCTTTCCATGTTTTTTTAGAGCCATTTTAGTGCTCAAAAGTTCAGGTCACCATTGACTATGACTTCAATGGGGTTCAGGATCGGTGTAAAGTTCGGGTTAAGTTCGGGTCACTAACCCAGACTTTCTTTTCAAGTTCGGCCGAACCCGCCGAACCCGGACATCCAGGTTTTCGCTCAACTCTACTCACAATAAACTTTTTTAATTATATCAAAGCTGTGTTGGGCAGCCTTTCCCTGCAGACACAATTCCACTTAATTGGGAATACATTTAGGAAAGTCATGAAGTAAGATCTCAGACTCTATTTGCAATGGCGTTTAGGCATGCTGCAAATCCCAGCAACAATAATCCAATGATTTCTGCGGCTGAGATTGACAGCTGTGTGCAGAAAGCTACGACCACTGAGCCCAGTGCAGTGACAGGCTGTCAGCCACTGCAGCTATTCATGACTGTTCGCACAGCCAGTAATTACCTGTTGTGACTGTGGCTGGATGCACTTTGAGGCCTTGTGGCCACCAGCAGACTGTCATTGCACTGTATGGGCTCAGCAGCCACAGCTACATTCTCTGCACACAGCTGTTGATCCCAGGCTGCAGGAATCAGTACATTCTTGCTGGTGGGATGTAGCAGGTGATACTTGGCAGAACTTGACTTTTAAAAGGCAATAGTAGCTACGCTAAGGTTGATAACCACTGACTTTGATTGACTTTATTCCAACCAAAAATGCTAAAGAACACCTGGGCTCTCTTATTATGCAAAATGGGAGGTTCTTTATAATAGACAATTAACTTTATTCTTGCAGGGTTTTAGGATTTCTGTCGTCAGGCTTTGGGCTTGTGTTGATGTTCAAATGCAGTTTGCTTCAGGTGCATTCTACTTGCTTGCATTTAACACTGGTTTGAAATACTTTATAGATTATTTTTAATTTATTGACAGGTGCATTTGATTTGCATTTAACCTTCTTCTGAGCTCTATCAACCTGTTTCAAGTTGCTTTTGTGCCCTTATTGACTTGTACAGGGAGAGTGGGAGTTCTGCCATAAACAAAAGCCCATTGACACAGGCCCACAGTGACCTTTGGAAGTGTTATATTTCAGGCCTATTCTAGTCCTGTGTGTCTCCATACTGTTTGATTGTGACCACAGCAGCAACAGGCCTATGAATGATTTAGCTGTTGTGGTGTTCATACATCTGATCTTTAGACGTCACTCTTTACAACTATTACCTGTAGAATACCATCTATAATCTGTACAAGATAGTTGCAGTTCCTGTTTCTGTTGCATAGATATCTAAACGTGTTAATAAAGCACTCTTTGAAACAAATCTGTTTCCCAGACTACAGGACACACACAAAAAAAACAATGGCAACGAGGATGGGCCTTCTATCTCTGCAGCAGCCTTCAGCTTTTCTTTTACACCCTGTTGAGCCTCCATTGACTTTTACTCGGTGAATTTTGAGTTGTATACTTGCTGCTAATCAGAAGGACCTACCTACTCCTAAAAAGCATGCTTTATTTTTTCCCTGCTTGAGAGCAGGACAGTGTATAGTCAATACTCTACTTTCAGCAGATGACACTTTTGATACCTCTCTTACTGCATTAAAGAAGTACTTTTTGCCTAAAGTAAACATAATTACAGAACAATATAAATTTTGGCAACATGGACAGCTTAATGGTGAACCCACGGTACATTTTATTGCAGCTAAGAGAGAATTGGTTTTTACTTATAAGTTCAGTGCTCTAACAGACAAATGATGAGATCAACTAGTAAAAAAAACAAACTCAGCCTGCTACAGAGAAAGATCATTTTTGAAACACGATCTGTACAGCCCACTAAGCCTGACTAAGTGGTGAAACTTTGCACACTACTAATATAGGGTCAACTGGAACTGTTGTAATAAGACTATTTATTAATTATAGTAGTGCAGCAAAATGACCCTTGCCCAGTATAGTTGTGCCTTTCTTTACAATGTAGAATTCTTCTTGTGCACTAGTTGATTGAAATGTTGCAGTCAATGGCAGGCAACCAAGTGAGTGGTTCATTTGCAAATTACTTCTGGTAGTATTCCTCAGGTAGTATAGAGAGACCAGATCCTGTATCAAGCAATAGGATAATGAAACAGACTTGTTAATGCAAGCAGTACTAATAGTGCACAAACGATTATGAATGGAAGCATGAAACCTATTTACAATAAGATGGTAATCTCCAGCACAGTAACTTCACAAACCTGTCTAACAGTAGAAGTGTGTCAGTTTTTTCAAAGTATCCAATTTTCCTGCACCTTTGACACCATGCATCTTTTGTTGAGCACACAGCATGATTTGCAATGTGCTGTGTTGAGCCACACCTGAAGCAGTAGTTGTTTTGTGTGTATGCAGCTCTGTGTTGAAGTCTAGATTACTTTATTTTGTTCCTTTGTATTAGGCCTGCATATGTGTGTTATGGGAGGCATAGTCTGGATTTACAACCTGTATGGTGCCAATAGTCCCCTGACAATCCCATTTTGATTTGGAATTGTAATAGTCTTTGCGAGGGTTAGATCATGTTTCAAAAATTATATTTCTCCGTAGCAGGCTGAGTTTGTTTTTTTCTACTAGTTGATCTCATCATTTCATCTGTTAGAGCACCAAACTTATAAGTAAAAACCAATTCTCTCAAAGCTGCAATAAAATGTACAGTGGGTTCACCATTAAGCTGTCCATGTTGCCAGCATTTATATTGTTCTGAAATTATGTTTACTTTAGCTAAAAACTACTTCTTAAATGCAGTAAGAGAGGTATCAAAAGTGTCATCTGCTGAAAGTAGAGTATTGACTATACACTGTCCTGCTCCCAAGCAGGGAATAAATAAAGCATGCTCAAAATTCACAAAGTAAAAGTCATTGTAGGCTCACCAGGGTGTAAAAGAAAATGTGAAGGCTGCTGCAGAGATAGAAGGCCCATCCTCGTTGCCATTTTTTTTTTTTGTGTGTCCTGTAGTCTGGGAAACAGATTTGTTTTTTAGAGAGCTTTGTTAACAAGTTTTGATATCTATGAGTATAATGCAACAGGAACAGGAACTGCAACTATCTTGTACAGATTATAGATAGTATTATACAAGTAATAGTTGTAAATAATGACACCTAAAGGTCAGATGTATGAACACCACAGCAGCTAAATTATTTATAGGCCTGTTGCTGCTGTGGTCACAATCAAACAGTATGGAGACACACAGGACTAGAAAAGGCCTGAAATATAACTCTTCCAAAGGTCACTGTGGGCCTGTGTCAATGGCCTTTTGTTTATGGCAGAATTCCCACTCTCCCTGTACAAGTCAATAGGGGCACAAAAGCAACTTGAAACAGGTTGATATAGCTCAGAAGAAGGTTAAATGCAGATCAAAGGCACCTGTCAATATAATAAAAATAATCTATAAATAATTTCAAGAATCAAGTTCATTGTTTATTTTATAACAACCTCCCCTTTTGTATAATATGAGAGCCCAGGTGTTTTTGGTTGGAATAAAGTAATTCATAGTCAGTGGTTCTCAACCTCACCATAGCTACTATTGCCTTTTAAAAGTCAAGTTCTGCCAAGTATCACCTGCTACATGCTACTTTACTGCAAGTACCCTTGGCATGCATACATTTGCTGCTTCCAAACAATAATTTCCTAAATAATGCTTCAATGAATATGACTTCTACATTAGTTATATCTGTATTATATTTCATACATTTACACTAACATTCAGAAACACTTCATAACTACAAAAACTTCTTTAAAACCAATTCTGAAACAAACATCTACTCAAAAATGTAAAACACTCTCTCTAAATTTATCCAACCAGCTGTTAAATTTTCCTTTACTATTAGAGATGTTGCCTCCCCTCAAGTCATAATAACTCAGAATTAAAAATCTTGACATCAGCTAAAGAATATCATACACTCACGGAAAATTTCTAACCAGACATCTTTTTATTGAAACTTAACTCCAGGAAAACATGTTTTGTAAATCCTACACCAGCTATGTAGGAAAGAGGTAATAATAGGCATGCTATGTGTACGCGGTGCTGCTATATGCTAGTAAAATCATATCTCCTTACAAGCTGGTTCCATTGGATTTCTGGATGCTTCAGGCATGAGAGCAATGGTACCAAGGAAGGGATCTGGTCCCACCATGCCCCCTCCTATGCTCATTCACAAAAAGCCCTGTGTTTACTTCACAGAATAAAAGGTATTTTGTAATTGAAGGATGAGAAGTCATGTGCATCCTCACCTCTCCTCTCTCATCGAAGAGCCACAGAGTGCTTGTATTATGTGAAAAAAAACAAGACTTTTTGTGAATGGACAAGGAGCGAGGAGGGAGCATGGTGTAACTTGAGCCCTTTATTGCTATTAGCAGCTGGTCTCATGCCCGCAACACCCAGAAATCCAGTGGAACTGGCTTGTAACAAAGTATGATTTTACTATGATACAGCATCATAGCACACCTATTATAACCTCTTTCCTACATAGCTGGTGCAGGGTTTGCAAAAACATCTTTTCTGGGAGTTGGACTTTAAAGTGTAACTAAAGGCAATATTTTTTTCATTTTGGATAGAGAAAGGGAGGGTTATAGCCCTTATCGCTTTTTTTTTTTGTGATCTGTGTCCCATTGGGGAGATTTCCCTTCACTTCCCTTCCCATAGCCAGGAAGTGAGAGGAAATCCCTCCAATGTGAGGGATTCCTAGTGTGTCACCAGGATCGCCAAAACTAGTAACCCCACTGGAAGATTTCCCCTATATTACTGTTCCAATCTCAACCCAAAATCTGGGATTTTCTTTTACCCTCACTTTTGATGATAACAGCAAATAGGACAAATAGAGAGGGTGAATCTCCCCAACAAGGTACAGGCAGCAGTAAAAAAACATGTGTTCTAATTCCTCTCCACTCTATCCAAAGCTAAAAAAAAGTTTTGACTTTGATTACACTTTAAGCAATTTCTAAAGTATATTATAAAATTATTATAATCGTTCCCCACTCTTTTCCTGGTTCAAAGATAGGAACATACTGTTTTCCAATGTAAAAGATCCCTACTAAACCATTTACTCAGCATAACAGTCTATTCCAGTGTCAACAGTTGATTTAAAGAGGGTATTTCTTCTAATGTTTTACATAAAGAAACAGGAAACAAAACAACACATGACACATATCTCAGTCTTAGTGTTTTCCGTTAGTAGCTATGCCAGTTTCCATGTTTTCCTTGAAATATATAGTGACAGGAGATCATTCTAAGCACCAGAGTACATTGAGGAGAAGGGCACAATGAAAATTCAATATGTACAAGAAACCAAGGCCAGAATATTTGCTGTTTTCATAGTTCGGATGAGTCTGACTTTAAAACCATATTTCTTTTCTTTTGAAAGTGGAAATATTTTTTTATAAACTCAACAATACAGCCATGTAGCATTTAATTCACCTATTAAGTATATTGCAAGTTACACAGCTGAAGAATGCAGAACCAGACTAGATGGATGTTAGGCAGACTGTCTGGTTAATTTACTAAAGAAATAAAAAGCAAAAGTTAAAGTTTTTAAGGTGAAGCTGTGCTTAACTTTGAATACCCAATCACCCGCAAGAAAGGTTAAAAAATTGAGAAAAAACAGAATTATTTATTGAAGATGATTAGAGAATTATAGTGTACACAACTTCACCCTTTTTCCTAAGCCCAGGGAGCTTTTTGTTTACAAACCCAACATTCTTGATTCCCACCTATTCCTATACTTCTTATACTTCCTATATTTCTTTCTCTTTCTGCCAAAGCAAAATATGTCTGGGAGAAAGGGGGTGTCATGTAATGGTAATTTTGATCTGTTATTTTTTTTTACTTTAACAATTAATCATAGAAAAACATTATTCAATAGTCATTAAAATATAATACAAAGAGTCTGTATGAGGCTTTTAAGGTGCCAATAACACCGTCATTAGCCTTAGACTAAAGCCTCATACACACAATCAGAATATCGTACAAACAATACCTCTTTCAACACAATTGTACGATAATCTGATCATTAGCACAGAGCTTTCGTCCTAAATTTTCCAAGGGAAAAACGCAATTGTACGATTTTTGTTTATTCAGCATAGTTTTCGTTTGAAAATACAATACAAATACATTACATCACTTCCAAATTTTTTTTCTGTTGTACTAGATTTTGCACTAGAATTTTCATACTTTAGTAACCTTTTCATTTTTGTTATGGAGACTAGCATGCAAAACAAAACAGACAATCATTCGTCTGATAATCTCATTGTGTAGGTTTAATAGTCATTAGTCTTAGACTTAAAAAAAAAATATAGCATTTTTTTTTTTATTGGGACAAAACAGAATAAAATGTTATATTGAAATATTACAAAGATTATCTAGTTTTTGATGCTAGCAACTAACTCGTCAACCTAATATATCTGACAGCTACAGTACCTCATATTTACTGCTCTTATAAATTGATTTACAGATAGGTAAAACAATTCAGTACTCATAACAAAAAAAATAAGTTTGAAATTAATTGCTGTGTTATTGGCACCTTAAAAGTCCTACAAAATGTATAGGTTTGCATTATACATCATTTTTTTGAAAATATCTAACTATAAGTTATATAGTGCTTTGGATGTTCAGCAGTCCAATCATGATAACGAAAATTGAATTTGGAATAGAAAATGTAAACCTCAGAACCCACAATGTAATTAGAATTTCCTCTTCTCTGTTGTATGTAGCTTGAGCAGTTAATATATAATACAGGGGGTAGGGATATGCACTATATGTTTAGTATTGTTTTGTTACAATTTTTTGCCTTGCTTTTATTACTTATGTAATTAGCAACTAGCAGGTTTTCATCATGTGTCGGGGCTGATTCCCATAGGACAGGGGTGGGGAACCTTTTTTCTGCCAAGGGCCATTTGGGTATTTATTAAAATCATTTGGGGGCCATACAAAATTATCAACTTAAAAATGTGCCTGTTATATTTGGTCAAACGTTTAATTAACTCACCCCTAATGTGATGGCTGGAACTGCTTCTCTTTGGTGAGGTGTGTGATGTTAGCTGGTATTGATGATGTTGCTACTAGCAACTGGTTTTCCAGGTTTGCGTTGGTCAGTCTGGAGCGCAGTCGACTCTTTGGGGTGGTAAGTTTTGAAAAGAACTGCTGGCGGGTACTACTGGTGAGTATAGCAGGCTGGTACTGCTGGTGGGTACAGCTGGCTGGTACTGCTGGTGGATACAGCTGGCTGGTACTGCTGTGGGTACTGCTGGCTCAAGCTGGCACTGCTGGATTGTACTGTGCTGTGGATACTGCTGGCTGGTACTGCTGTGGCTACTGCTGGCTCAGGCTGGTACTGCTGTGGGTACTGCTGGCTCAGGCTGGTACTGTGCTGTAGGTACTGCTGGCTGGTACTGCTGTGGGTACTGCTGGCTCAGGCTGGTACTGCTGGCTGGTACTGTGCTGTGGGTACTACTGGCTGGTACTGCTGGCCCAGGCTGGTACTACTGGCTAGTACTGCTGGCTGGTACTGCTGTGGGTACTGCTGGCTCAGGCTGGTACTGCTGTGGGTACTGCTGGCTGGTATTGCTGTGTGTACTGCTGGCTCAGGCTGGTACTGCTGGCTGGTACTGTGCTGTAAGTACTGCTGGCTGGTACTGTTGTGGGTCCTGATGACTCTGGCTGGTACTGCTGTGGGTACTGCTGGTTCTGCTGTAGGTACTGCTGGTTCTGGCTGGTACTGCTGGTTCTGCTGTGGGTACTGCTGGCTCTGGCTGGTACTGCTGGTTCTGGCTGGTACTGTTGTGAGTATTGCTGGTACTGCTGTGGGTACTGCTGGTTCTGGCTTGTACTGCTGGGAGTACTGCTGGTTCTGGCTGGTACTGCTGGTCCTGGCTGGTACTGCAGTGAGTACTGCTTGTTCTGGCTGGTACTGCTGTGAGTACTGCTGGCTCTGGCTGGTACCGATGTGGGTACTGCTGGTTCTGCTGTGGGTACTGCTGGCTCTGGCTGGTACTTGAGACAAATAGTCCTAATATTAGGGCTATCTACAGCGCTTGCTAAAAATATATGTATATAAAGTGTGACAAACTAAATTTGTGTAATAATATATTATAGGTATAATTATAAAAGATATATAAAAATGCCAATGTGCAAATAAGTATACAAATAAATTTCTCAATATTTCAAGTCCATGCATAAATCAATAAGGAATTACTTTTGTGCAATAAAATATATATAAAAATTCAGAGAAAGTCCAAAAAATTATTTCATGAGAAAAAAACTTTCGTGCAAATAACTTTTCCTTGAATTAATGTGCAACGTGCTCTTAATTATGTTTATAATATGGTGATTGATAAAGTGCAGGTGCTTCAAAGCCTTCTTCCCGTGCAGTAATTTATACAATGGGTAACTTACCAGATGAAGTGGGTCTCACATATCTTATAATATTGAGACCAAACACGCTTTGTGGTAAGTCCCCTTTAAGCCCCTCCTGTGCCGTGGTCTTTCTCCTCAGCGTTTTTTTAAAAGGCAGCTCCGGTAGAAATTGGGAGGGGCTTAAAGGGGACTTACCACAAAGTGTGTTTGGTCTCAATATTATAAGATATGTGAGACCCACTTCATCTGGTAAGTTACCCATCGTATAAATTACTGCACAGGAAGAAGGCTTTGAAGCACCTGCCCTTTATCAGTCACCATATTATAAACATAATTAAGAGCACGTTGCACATTAATTCAAGGAAAAGTTATTTGCACGAAAGTTTTTTTCTCATGAAATAATTTTTTGGACTTTCTATGAATTTTTTTAGATATATTTTATTGCACAAAAGTAATTCCTTATTGATTTATGCATGGACTTGAAATATTGAGAAATTGATTTGTATACTTATTTGCAGATTGGCATTTTTATATATCTTTTTTAATTATACCTATAATATATTATTACACAAATTTAGTTTGTCACACTTTATATACATATATTTTTAGCAAGCGCTGTAGATAGCCCTAATATTAGGACTATTTGTCTCAAATCTCTCCATTTTATACTACTGCTGCTGCTATCTTCTTACAATTTTATATATTATATTTTTTAGATATATTTTCACACATTTTTCACATATTTAAAGGTAATTTATACATTTTAACAAACATCAACTCCTAGGCGCGGTGAGTATAACCTTTGTCAAGAAAAAGGATACTTATTTTTACAAATCTGGCTGGTACTGCTGGTTCTGGCTGGCACTGCTGTGGGTACTGCTGGTTCTGGCTGGAACTGCTGGCTCTGGCTGGTACTGCTGACTCTGGCTGGTACTGCTGTGAGTATTGCTGGCTCTGGCTGGTACTGCTGGTTCTGGCTGGTACTGCTGTGGGTACTGCTGGCTCAGGCTGGTACTGCTGTGGGTACTGCTGGCTGGTATTGCTGTGGGTACTGCTGGCTCAGGCTGGTACTTCTGGCTGGTACTGTGCTGTAAGTACTGCTGGCTGGTACTGTTGTGGGTACTGCTGACTCTGGCTGGTACTGCTGTGGGTACTGCTGGTTCTGTTGTATGTACTGCTGGTTCTGGATGGTACTGTTGGTTCTGCTGTGGGTACTGCTGGCTCTGGCTGGTACTGCTGGTTCTGGCTGGTACTGTTGTGAGTATTGATGGTACTGCTGTGGGTACTGCTGGTTCTGGCTGGTACTGCTGGGAGTACTGCTGGTTCTGGCTGGTACTGCAGTGAGTACTGCTTGTTCTGGCTGGTACTGCTGTGAGTACTGCTGGCTCTGGCTGGTACCAATGTGGGTACTGCTGGTTCTGCTGTGGGTACTGCTGGCACTGGCTGGTACTGCTGGTTCTGGCTGGCACTTATGTGAGTACTGCTGGCTCTGGCTGGTACTGCTGTGGGTACTGCTGGTTCTGGCTGGTACTGCTGGTTCTGGCTGCTACTGCTGGCTCTGGCTGGTACTGCTGACTCTGGCTGGTACTGCTGTGAGTATTGATGGCTCTGGCTGGTACTGCTGGTTCTGGCTGGTACTGCTGTGGATACTGCTGGTTCTGGCTGGTACTGCTATCTCTGACTGGTACTGCTGACTCTGGCTGGTACTGCTGTGATTATTGCTGGCTCTGGCTGGTACTGCTGGTTCTGGCTGGTACTGCTGTGGGTACTGCTGGCATAGGCTGGTACTGCTGTGGGTACTGCTGGCTGGTATTACTGTGGGTACTGCTGGCTCAGACTGGTACTGCTGGCTGGTACTGTGCTGTAAGTACTGCTGGCTGGTACTGTTGTGGGTACTGCTGACTCTGGCTGGTACTGCTGGTACTGCTGTGAGTACTGCTGGTTCTGGCTGGTACTGCTGGCTCTGGCTGCTACTGCTGTGAGTACTGCTGGTTTCTGGCTGGTACTGCTGGGTCTGGCTGCTACTGCTGGTTTCTGGCTTGTATTGCTGGTTCTGGCTGGTACTGCTGGTTCTGGCTGGTACTGCTGGCTCTGGCTGGTACTGCTGGTTCTGGATGGTACTGCTGATTCTGGCTGGCACTGCTGGTTCTGGCTGGTACTTCTGGCTCTGGATGGTAGTGCTGGCTCAGGCTGGTACTGCAGTGAGTAATGCTGGCTAAGGCTGGTACTGCTGGCTCTAGCTGGTACTGCTGGTTTTGGCTGGTACTGCTGGTACTGCTGGCTCTGGCTGGTACTGCTGTGTGTGCTGCTGGCGGGAAATGCTGGCAGTGGCTAGCAGCGGCGCCGCACTAGAGGAAGAGGCGATGTCTCCTGTATTGGTCACAGACGGAGTGCTTTTGATATCACTCTGCCTGTGACTCACTCAGGCTGTCAGAACAGAGCCAGAACTATACAGGAAGCATCGGCTCCGTTCTGACAGATCAGCTGAGAGACACAGACTCAGCTGCATGGGGGGCCGGACCAAATGACTTTGAGGGCCACATACGGCCCCCGGCCATAGGTTCCTCACCCCTGCCATAGGACATAGCAGTGATGATGCCACATTGTGCCTGTTTTGTACATGTTATTCAGAAAACTCAGAGTGTAGTGTGGAACATAATGCTGCAAAGACCAATCCATGATAGGACTTGAGTTCAGTGACATTATATGTGAAAATTATGGGATTGGATTGCTTCTCCTGTACTTCATCCGAAAGTCCTTAAGCAACTGAAACAGAGAGCATATTTGTAAAGCAAAAAACCACAACATTTTTTTTGAAAAGCAGTTGTATGGTCATAGTAAGATAATGCCTCTAAATTAACTTTGCTCCATTAAAATTTAAAGGTTTATTTTAAAATACAAAATGCATTTGCTTCTGTTCATATAAATGTTTTTTTTGAACTTTGCAGCTGTAATAATTGTTCGGCAAGGCATAATAAGAAGAAAAAGGAATAAGGAAGAAAATTCATCCAAAATATCACTATACCACCCAGTGTTTAAACTAACAATAAAAATGCCAAAATGAGGACATTAACATGAATCACCTAATTTTCTATTTCAGCTTAAGGAAACATGTATAAAACTTGCAGAGGCTGAAACGACAATAATATTCAACTATGCTAAATATATAAAATAACTAGTTAAAATATTTAGCTTGCAAAATGCTGAAAACTATGCAGTTATGACTTGTAAATACTACATTTTTTTGATTTTGCTTAAAAGGAAAAGTAAAAGAGGAAAAGTAGTGACGAAACATAAAATATGAAATTATTTTTCTTTCAGCTATGTAGGTGTTCTATTATCAAAAAAAATATCATACGGCAGACACTTTCTTGCTCCTCTTTTGTAAACATGTTAAAGGTTTCATGCAACCTATTAGAGTTCAGTTTACAGTAGTCAGCCAGAGAAAACTAATTCTATCGGCCTTTTTCTCATCTATCCTTGCATCCTATTTTTCAAAAATCAAGGAAACGAAAAAAATAATTCTGGTTCTCTATTGAAGAAGGGAGCTCTGACCCTGCAGCACCGCTGGGCTGAAATGGAGACCAAAAAAGCGTCAGACAAAATCATTGCATGCTGTGCTATTCTCTGATGCTTTCCTGTTCTCTGTTTCAGCCTGGAGCTGTGGGAATTAGAGATCTGTGCTTACACTGACAGGCAGTTACACAGTTAAAAAAAATGCTCACAGTTAGATCTATTTAATGGGCTGTCTTTCGGTTTACAATATTGCACATTTTCATCTGTGATCCCAGGAAATTCTATAGAATCAACTTTGATTCTGTTTTATAGTAATGGTGTACATTTTTTAAGTCATAAAGTTCTATATAAGTTTTAAACTTTATGCTAGCAAGTTATCTGAATAAGGAAAAATACATTCTAAAGATGATGCAGCAGCATTTTCTTTGGATATTGAATGTTCTACAATCTCACTTTAAAGTGCTGACACATTATAATTATACAGATTCTGTAGCTATTTAAATGCAAAATGTGTACAACTTAGATATGTCAGTAATGGGGTGAAATGGCAACCCTGTCTTCATGGATGAAGGACATGTCTGCTTAGGCTGCATGCATCAAACTGGTTTGTTATTATAGCTAGTTTTGAAATTATGTGTATTCTTATGTGATACTGCAAGTAGGCAAATAATATATCTAAAAGGAGTCTTCCATCACTTTTTTTCTAAACCATTTTTTAAAGAAATGCAATATATTAAAGAAATAATAATAATAACAATACTAATAAATCTGTGCACAAAAGGTCAATATTCACCTACTTACATGAATGTACTAATAACAGTATAATAACAAAACTGCATGCAGAAAGTGGAGAAATGGCTTAGGGATCAATTCACTAAAGGTTATCGCATGCGATATGATGGTCAGATGACCCATTTTTTGGAAATATCGCAAGAGATAATAAAATAATCAATTCATCAAATTAAAATATTGAATGTGAGGTAAATACTGCACATTTGTTTAAATAGTGAGATAAATACTGCAAAATAAGTGAGATAAATCATTAAAGTCAATTCACTAAAAAACTCACAGATTCGTTTTTTTTTTTTTATCACCTGGTGTTTACTGGCTGGATTTTAGAAATGTAAAAAGCAGTAAAAAATTAGTGGAACACTGCACTGGCCAGTCAGTTAAAAATATACAATTTATTAGTATAAAATTGTTCAACTGTACTTAAATTGTAACATTTCATCAGAGGGAGATTATTTTGTGAATGAAAATACCCTTAAATGGTTTTATAGTTTCATAATATTGCAAAATACCAGGCATTGCAATGTACAGAACATATGCATCTGTACAATGCAGTGTGCTATAATGTAGGTGATTTGCAGAGTACTGTAGATGTGCATTTGGGTACAATTATCTTGGCACATTACGGTGTGTGAGACATATCTTTCCTCAGTTAGATCATCATTTGCAGGGATATGAAAAGAGCGTGCACATGTAAGGTAATACTGAGAAAGCCTTCTTTTACACATCACAAAATGTTTTGGACCTACTTATATAGACTTGTAATAATTCACCCTTTGCTAACCTATTTTTAACCACTTTAGCCCCGGAAGATTTTGCTGCTCAATGACCAGGCCACTTTTTTCAACTTGGCACTTTGTGAATTTAACTGGCAATTGCGTGGTCATGCAATGCTGTACCCAAACAAAATTTAAATCCTTTTCTTTCCCACAAACAGAGCTTTCTTTTGGTGGTATTTGATCACCTCTGTACTTTTTATTTTTTGCAATATTAATAAAAAAATAGCGACAATTTTGTGAAAAATTGACATTTTCTACTTTGACTGTTAAAAAATATCCAATATATTCAATTTTTGTCATATATTTAGGCAAAAATGTATTAAGCTACATGTCTTTGACAAAAAAATTCTCAATGAGCGTATTTTTATCCACTCTAAGACCGGAAGATTTTACCACCAGGCCAGTTTGCGATTCACCACTGCGTTACTTTAATGGACAATTGCGCGGTGGTGCAACGCTGTACCCAAATTAAGTTTACGTCCTTTTTTTCACAAAGATAGAGATTTCTTTTGGTGGTATTTGATCACCTGTGCAATTTTTAATTTTTGAAAAAAAAGAGCCACAATTTTGAAAATAAAAAAAAAACAATATTTTTCACATTCTGATATACAGTATAACATTCCCCCCCAAAAAAAAAAATCAAAGTTTTAACATTTTAGGCCAATTTGTTTTCTGCTACATATTTTTGGTAAAAAAAAAATCACAATAAGTGTATTTTGATTGGTTTGCGCAAAAGTTATCACGTTTACTAACTACGGGAAAGATTTATGTCATTTTTATTGTTTTTTTTTTTAACTAGTAATGGCGGCGATCTGCAATTTTCTGCGGGACTGTGACATTGCGGCGGACAGATCGGACCCCTAACTGACATTTTTGACACTTTTGGTGGGACCAGTGTCATTACTACAGTAATCAGTGCTAAAAATATGCACTGTTACTGTAATAATGACACTGGCAGGGAAGGGGTTAATACTGTTGGTGATCAAGGGGTTAAATGTATGCCTCATGCTTACTGACGTGTGTGGGGGGGAGGGGGTTCTGTGACACAGACAGAGATTAAAGGTTCAGCTATGCTGAATCCTGTGATCTCTCCCTGTCTGTCACAGAGAAGATCCGCCTGCTTTGTTTACACAAGCGGGCGGATCTTCTCACACTTTCCCCGACAATCGGGGAAGAGAGGCGGCAATCGCCGCCTCTCCTCCTCTGGCCCGACTCCTGCTGCCTCCGGCGGCGCACGCACACTTCCGAGACCACTAGGAGTCCAGCGAGGTAGGTTTACGTCGCTGGACCCAGGGGAGCCGCTGTGCTGCAGTAGCAGCACAGTGAGCGGTCGGCGAGTGGTTAAATGTGTCCCATGTTTCAACGGTTTTTGAACAACAATGGTCAGCTTTCCTAAAATAGGGGGTCTCAAGTGTGGCTGCTGACATCAGATAATATTCAGTGAATGTAATGCTACAGGAAGCTCTCAGAGACTGCAGGTATGAAACATACACTGTAGATGTATAAAGTATAACTGAAAGTAAACACTGTTTGTACTAGATACAGATTGGGAGCTGCCCCTTAGGTGCCATAATCCTAATATTACATAACAAAGGGAAAATGGATGGTACAACGTAGGTTGTCCAAACATATATTGTGGCAGACTTTCAAGGCACACGCTGAGTAAGCACACTCATTATTTAAAATAATTGCTTTTATTAAGAAAATTTAAAAAACACACAACGAAAGTTATTTAAGTGAACATTGACATGAATATACTTTCCTATACATTCAAGAAGTAGTATACAGACATTGTTGACGATTGGTGAGGGTTACAGTTGTTACAAATCTGATAAGGTCAACGCGTTTCGCATTTACGCTTCCTCAGGACCTCAGATAGTTGAGTAACCTCTTGATAAAACAGAAAATATATCATATATTACTTTTTCATATTTATATGTATAGATGTATCTATTTACAGTGTTTCGTATAGGTTAGTTACATATGCATGCATATTACTGTATGATCACGCGGACACAAAGAGAGCGAATAGACCCACCTCCTCACACAACAGTGTATCATACTGTTCGACTGAGGGCTAGACTCAATGGAAGGGGCCACCTCGGACCATAACCACCTAGGTTGGTAAATTTATCAGATAATATTATATGAAATTCTTTTTTAGAGTTAATTCTAACATATATTATGTGTGATATTCTATAACAATTCATAATTACCTTTTAGAGAATATTGATGAATATAGGGAGAGATAGGACGGCTGGGTAGAGGATAGTATGTAGGTCAATTGGGCTTGTTACACCTGAATGTGAACAATATATTTATATTCATATTCTAGTGAATTCTTGATATTTGTGATATAGTATATTTTTCATTTTGCCACAATGAAGTATGTAAGTGGATATATTTAATCCTATTCTGTAAAGTAGATATATCATACCAATAGAAAGAATAAAAGAAGAATTGAGAAAGGAAGACGGAATTGGGGAGGAAAAGGAAAGGGGTGGGAAAAGAATACAGAAGAGAGGGAAGGAGGCAAAAGGAGGGGGGGGGGGGAGGGAAATGGGCTAAGCTTAAAAGAAAGGAAGGGGAATGAAGGGTATGACAGGGAAGGATGCAGATGTAGAAAAAGAAAAACTGAGGATAGGATAATAGGGAGCAAAGAATGAGAGAAGGTGTGTATATATGTAGTTACGGATATATGATACAACATATATTTTGTACTCTTTGTCTCTATGTACTCCAGGGCAAAAGAAGTACAAAGGATATCTGATATTTAGTAGGTACTTACATTTTTACTTGTATTCTTATGCTTAGAGATGTCCTAGTAATGGACTATCTCAATGGCTTGTTATTAAAAGAGACCCAGGTAGGTCCGCGTCCAGCTGGCAAGCAGGGACACGATCCCCTCACACTGAAGACAGGAGATAGAGACAAGGTGTATAAGTATTGCCTATGTTAGCACATAATATAGACTGTGCTCGAGTGTGCAGCATATTGCAGCTTTCTTTGTGCAGAAACAGCAGTGTACTTACGTGTAGCTACATCCTCAACTTATATCCCAGCCGCCATACCTTTTCCCTGGTGGTTTCGTGGTCTATATAGGTCCCTCACACCGGCTGCTAATCAGCACAGGTGTTTGACGTTAGCCGCGGCGCACCGGAAGTGCGTCATCGGTCTCCGCCGGAAATGATGTTCAACGGAACACATCTCCTATCGGAAGTGGGAGGAGCCCTAGAGAAGCGCTGAGTGCTCACCAACAACCCGGAAGGGGTGGGTCATCGCCACCCTGTCGCTACCAGATAGGCCTTCCCCCACCACGATAGTGTGCTGAAGTGTACCCAGAGGAGGTATCACACACTGTTGCAATGATGGGCATCCACGCGGTTAGAGCCAGCACGGTCATACAGCACTGCACATAGAAACATACAATACAGTGCATGATAACCTTACATTTGGGCAAATTCGTCATTTTCATTTCTATTTCTAACATGTGAAGTTATACATATTATTTTGTTATTCATTCAACGTTTTTTTTCTTTAATTAAACAACTCTTTATATTTTGTGTTAATTATCAGAAAAATTCTAAAATTAAAAAGAACCGCTCATCTCATGAGCGTTTGGGCAGACCAGTAGTCAATCCTGGTTAGGTATTTATGCTAATATTTAATGATGGATTGGATTATTAACCCATGTTTGTACAACACTGTTTGTAGTTTTAGGTGGAGTGCAGAGGCATTAGTATACCTGTAAGTTTTTACTGCTGTCTCTGTCCCTATTACGGAGATCTTCCTTGTTCTGGTGATAGTTAAAGTATAACTAAAGACAAAACTTTTTTTTTTTTTGGTTTTGGATAAAGTGGAGATGAATTAGAACTCAAGTTAGTTATTATTACTGTCTGTGCCCCCTTAGGGAGATTCACCCTCTCTATTTGTCCTGTTTACCATTAGCATTGAAAGTGAAATAAAATATAAAATCCCAGATTTTGGGTTGTCCCCAGAAAAGTAATAGAGGGGAAATCTTCCAATGGGGAAACTAGTTTTGGTTACCCTGCGGTCCCCAAGGAATTCCTTTAATTTGCAGGGATTTTCTCTTACTTCCTGTTTGGCTATGGGACAGGAAGTGAAGGGAACTCTCTGCAATGGGACACAGATGGCGAAGAAAAAAAATCTGACAGGGGTTATAACCCTCCCTTGCTCTATCCAAAATGAAAAAATAAGTTTTGCCTATAGTTCTACTTTAAGAGAATTGTACATTTTGAGAGTTTACCAGAATAAGAATAGAGGGGACATTTTCCAATAGGGACACTAGTTCTGTTGACCCTAGTGACTACTGGGATTTTCCTCACTTTGGAGGGATGTCCTCTCACTTCCTGTTGTGGCTGACGGACAGGAATGCAGGGATATCTTCTCAATGAGACACAGATAGATTTGAAAACAGGGGTTATAACCCTCCCTTACTCTATCAAAAATGTAGAAAACGTTTTGTACGCAGTTCTAGTTTAAAAAGTATAGGCATACTACAAGAGATTGTCTGAGACTGTAAACATGCTATAGGAGGAATTTGATACTTTCTTCAAGAGGAATGGACATTCTGTATTAATGCACTGCCCAATGCTATATAAACACACATATTAGTAGCAAACTATTGGAAAAAAAAAAAGGGGATTCTTGGTTTGTACATATTGCAATCTAAAACCATACATGTAAAGCGGTATCCTCAGTGTTTACAGACATCACACATATGTAATGTCACTTTAAATCTACAATACACCATGTGCAAATTATGTTTGATATAAAGTCCCCAAAAAAGTCAATTTGATATTCAAAATAGTAAAGTGATAAAAAGCCCATAAAAGTGCTAATGAAAACTAAAGATCCAAATTCTCTTGTGTCAGGATGTGAGCAAACCAATCCAGCCACCACAACCACCAGAAAAGATTTCCTTACCTAAACAAATTCCTTACCCAGTATTAATTCCCCTATATCACAAAGAGGTCAAAAAGTGCTTGTTGTTATGCCACCATTTCATGATCCTTCCTGCTCCAGACGTTTTCAGATGTTTTTCCCAGGATTGAAAAAGTGAAAAATTGTTGGCTCACTGTACTCACATATGGCAGCCTCATCCCTATTGACTAGAAATGTAAAACAGAGTGGATGGAAGCAGTCCAAATCAAACCATGTCCTGGACTGCAATCCAACTAAAATTGGGATTTTCAAGGGCTGTTATATGTTTTTGAAGTACAAAAGTACATGGAACAACACCATAGATAAAAAGTTATAACAAGTTTATTGAAAAACAAACAATCAAACATTTAAAATTGTAGCAAAGATGCTGTTACAGAAATGGACAATAACAAAAAAGAACAATGATATAGATCACAGGTCCTACATGTTTCGCCGAGGTATAGTTCCTCATAGAGCGGCTTCTTCAGGGACCAACTCTTTGTAATCCATCAATAGTTCTAGATAAGGGTAGAGGGGGACATAGGAAAATATACAATGATATGCACAAACTAAGCTGTCTAGGCATAGAATACATATCCTCCCCCTCATAAACACCATAGCCATACATATACAAAAAATATATAGCTTACCATTTTGTCCAAAAATAACATCTGCTGAGAGAGAACACAGTGGTGTCCCAGGGAGATCACAACGGTTCCGATACTAACCAGGCAAGAACCAGATAAGAAAATCCTGTATCGCTGGGATACCCAAAGGGGTGGTGGACACTGGACCGAATCACGATCTGCGGCCAGAGTACTACGGCCCAGGAGGAGTAAGTCATGCCAAGAACATCTAAATATAGTTTAAAAAAAACACAAGAAGGAGGGGGGGACATAACAGACACATGTGTCCTAGTCAGCAACTTGTAGATAATATGTAAGATATACTGTATGGAAAAAGCCAGATCAGGACTGTTAACCACCACGACAGCCAAGTCCTCCCACCACACATAGTCTCACAAAGAACTAAGGGGGGAGAGAGGCCCATGAATGTGATATAAATAGGTTGAAATAGTATCATCATATATCATGGCATTAACTAACTAAGAAAGAGGGATTTTACTATGGTAAGGTAGTGGTATAGCATATGGGCTTTAGAGAACCCAGACAGTGAATGCCTAATAAAAAGGGCATAAAGGGTGCAGAGTGCAGCGAGTGCAACAATCTTACCCAACAGTATACTCCTTGCGGGATAAAGGGACTTGTCCTGTCCATGGCCCGGCGTGCAGAGGGAGCCATGTACGGCTACCTGCTCCGCGGTGGACCTATATGTGAGCCGGTCCCACCGGAAGTGATGCGGCCAGTTGTCGGCCTCCGAATGTCACTTCCAGGGTGGGCGCCATCTTGCGGCCAGTAACTAGCTTGGACCACACATTGGCGGGCATGCGCCGGATAGAAGGCGGCTTGAAAGTCCGCCTAGCGGACACGGGGAACTTAGGGGAAAAAACAACAAGATGGAAACATTCACCCTGCCCCGGCTTGGCGCCCGAGTGTCTAACCACAAAGGAAGGGTAAAGCAGGGGAACGAGGAAGACCTCTTGTCAGCATGATGTTGCACAGTAAAACCTATAATCATAAATATATACACCATCAATAAAATATAAATGGTACATTACATTATTACAAAAATATTATCACAACGCAATTGTTCCATATATGCCTATAATGGATACATTGTAAATAAATACATAAATAAATAATGCCTAGGGAAAGAAAAAGGGAATACTACCAGGCCAAAGAAAAGAAAAAAAAGGAAGAGAAAGAAAAGGCAAAAGAAGGGGAGAGATAAATCCTCACAGGATAAGTACAGGGTTGATCCTTGCAGGATAAACAGCTCATTCCAAGAATGGTTTAAAGGATAAAGCTGTATTCAACCCAGGGGGTTGTGTGGCTTGCAGGCAATAAATCCATTTGGATTTGCATTTAAGGATGGAGTTAAAGAAATTGCCACCTCTAGGGTTCGGTTTAATTAGCTCCAGCACCGAGAATTGGATTGTATAAGGGTCATAGCTGTGATTCAAACCAACATGTTTACAGATGGGGGTGTACAACAGGCCAGCATCAATATAATACAGGTAATCCTGTATAGTGATGGACGAACATCGGCCGGGGCGGTTCGTGAACACCAGCCGCAAATTTTCTTAAAAGAAGTAAGTGTCGGCCATAAAAGGCACCAAAAAATAGCCCACATGGGTTTACCTGACAGCTAAGTACGTAGTATTCTGTGGCTGAAGGTACATTAGGTATTCACACAGTATACAGAAGTAAGTGTCAGCCTGTATAGGCTGCAAAAATTAGCTCACATGGGTTGAACTGACAGCAAAGAACGTAGTATATGATAGCTAGAGGTCCAGCAGGCGTTCACAGTATGCAGAAGTAAGTGGCGGCCTGTAGAGGCTCCAAAAATTAGCTCACATGGTTTGAACTGACAGCAGAGAACGTAGTATATGATGGCTAGAGGTATGGTAGGCGTTCACAGTACACAGAACCGTAAGTGTCGGCCTGTATAGGCTCCAAAAATTAGCTCACATGGTTTGAACTGACAGCAAAGAACGTAGTATATGATGGCTAGAGGTACGGTAGGCGTTCACAGTACACAGAACCGTAAGTGTCGGCCTGTATAGGCTCCAAAAATTAGCTCACATGGTTTGAACTGACAGCAAAAAACTTAGTTTTTGATGGCTAGAGGTACGGTAGGTATTCACAGGATACAGAACAGTAAGTGTCGGCCTGTATAGGCTCCAAAAATTAGCTCACATGGTTTGAACTGACAGCAAAGAACGAAGTTTTTGATGGCTAGAGGTACGGTAGGCGTTCACAGTACACAGAACCGTAAGTGTCGGCCTGTATAGGCTCCAAAAATTAGCTCACATGGTTTGAACTGACAGCAAAGAACATAGTATATGATGGCTAGAGGTACGGTAGGCGTTCAAAGTACACAGAACCGTAAGTGTCGGCCTGTATAGGCTCCAAAAATTAGCTCACATGGTTTGAATTGACAGCAAAGAACGTAGTTTTTGATGGCTAGGGGTACGGTAGGCGTTCACAGTACACATAACCATAAGTGTCAGCCTGTATAGGCTCCAAAAATTAGCTCACATGGTTTGAACTGACAGCAAAAAACTTAGTTTTTGATGGCTAGAGGTACGGTAGGCATTCACAGGATACAGAACCGTAAGTGTTGGCCTCTATAGGCTCCAAAAATTAGCTCACATGGTTTGAACTAAGAACTTAGTATTTGGTGGCTGGAGGTACATTAGGCATTCTCAGAAAAAATAATTGTCGGCCCTAAAAGGCCCCTAAAATTTGCCATTCAATGGACATGAAATGCATTTTATGCCGCTGTATGTAGCGAAGCCAAGGACCAGGAATTGTTGTGGGTGGAGGAATTTCGATGAAACCTGGTCTACTGGTCACATGTGTTGAAATACTCAGAGATCCATGCCTCATTCATTTTTATAAACCTGAGGTAGTCTACACTGTCATTAGCTAGGCGAGTGTGCTTATCGGTCACAAACCCCCCTGCTGCGCTGAACGTCCTTTCGGACAGGACACTGGACAGGGGGCAAGCCAACAGTTCCATTGCAAATTGTGCAAGCTCTGGCCAGAGGTCAAGCCTGCCCACCCAGTAGTCCAGGGGTTCATCACTCCTCAGAGCGTCCACATCGGCCGTTAACCCGATGTAGTCGGAAACCTGTCAGTCTAGGCGTTCCCTCATGCTGGATCCGGAGTACAGCTGTCGATGGTTCGGCTGAAAGAAGGATCTCATATCTGAAGTGACCAAGACATCTTCCAAACGCCCTCTTCTTGCAGGCGCTGTTGGATTGCTACCCGCAACTGTCTCTCTGTGACTGGACATTCCTCTGCCAGCGCACGAAAAAGCAGAATGCAGCATTTCCCTCAGCAAGGCCTGGAAGTGCTGCATTCTGACTATCTGTGATTGTGGTAACTTTTTTGCCATTTTGTGTTTGTACCGGGGGTCTAAGTACGTTGCCACCCAGTACTGGTCCTTGGCCTTTATGCCTTTTATACAGGGGTCCCCCTTAAAACACTGCAGCATGTAGGCCCCCATTCCCACTAAACTGGAAGCGGTATAGTGGCCTGCTTCCAGCTCATCATCCAGGATCATTTTGTCCTCGTTCTCCTCCCCCTCCCCCCATCCATGGATAACACCAGGGATCCCAGAAAGGTTTAAAGCATGCTCTTCTTGCTCCTCCTCATCCCCCCAGCACCATCCTCCTCCTCTGACTCCTCTTCAGACTCCTGCTGTTGATTTGTCTCAGATGGAGTAACACCCCCTGGGAATTCATCCAACATTGCGACTTCCTGATCTTCATGCTCCTGCTCCGCGACGGCTTGATCAATGACACGACGCAATGCACGCTCCAGAAAGAAGGAGTAAGGTATGATGTCACTTATGGCACCCTGGCCGTGACTGACCATTTTGGTGATCTCATTGAATGGCCGCAGAAGTCTGCATACGTCCCGCATGAGCAGCCACTGGTCAGGTGAAAAATACCCAAGCTCCCCACAACCTGTCCTGCCGCCGCGTTCGAACAGGTAGTCATTAAGTGCACATTTCTGCTGGAGCAGCCTATCGAGCATATGCAACGTTGTGTTCCATTGTGTCGGGCAGTCACAAATAAGACGTCTGACAGGCAGGTTGTGTCGCCGCTGAATCTCAGCAAGGCGAGCCATGGCTGTGTAAGATCTTCGTAAATGGCCCGATATTTTCTTGGCCTGCCGCAGGACATCCTGGACCCCAGGGTATTTGGCAACGAATCGCTGCACCACCAAGTTCAGGACGTGTGCCATGCATGGCACGTGTGTTATTTTGCCCTGTTTCAGCGAGCGCAGCAGATTGGCACCGTTGTCGCACACCACTTTACCAACTGAAAAGTTCAGCTGTGTCAGCCACTGATCTACCTGTGAACGCAAAGCTGAAATGAGTGCAGGACCAGTGTGGCTCTTGGCTTCCAGGCACAACAGACGCAGCACAGCATGGCAACGTCTCACCTGGCATGTGGAATAGGTTCTGGGGATGTTGGGCTGCGCAGGAGAAGAGACGGTACCAGCGGAAGACGAGGAGTTAGCCGAGGAGGAGAGGGAGGATGATGGAGGAGAAGAAGAGGCAGGCCTGCTTGCAATCCATGGCGGTACAACCAAATCTACACGGGTGTCTCGGGTTACATGCTTAACGGCCGTCAGAAGGTTCACCCAGTGAGCAGTAAAAGTGATATACCTTCCCTGCCTGTGTTTACTAGACCATGTGTCTGTGGTCAGATGTATCTTGGCACCAACACTGTGTGCCAGAGATATATTCACTTGCCGCTGAACATGGCCATACAGCTCTGGAATGCTCTTATGCGAGAAGTATTTCCTGCCTGGGACCTTCCATTGTGGTGTTCTAATCGCCACAAATGTACGAAAGGCCTCCGAGTCCACCAGTTGATATGGCAGTAGTTGGCAGGCTATCAGTTCCGACAAGCCAGCAGTCAAACGTTGGGCAAGAGGGTTTTTCGGCGTCATAATTTTTTTCCGCTCTAACATTTGGACCACAGAAGCCTGCCTTTGTCCAGAACAATGTGACGACGGCATCATGGAAGGTGGAGTGGAGGGCAAATGTGAGGAGAGAGGAGAAGCAGAAGGAGAAGGGGCTGGACGGTGAGAGCCTGGAGTGTGGCTTTGTGCGTTCTGATGGTGTTTCTCCCACTGGGCTCGGTGATGGAAGTTTAGGTGCCTTCTTTAGGCGGTTGTCCCTAGGTGAGTGTTGGGCTTACTGCGACATATGCGTTGACTGCAAAGGCTGCAGATGGCAATACTGTTGTCAGCAACAGACACATTAAAAAAAGCCCACACTGTGGAGCCATGTGCCGGCATCCTGGGAGCGCCAGATGTGACTGTACATGGTTGATGGCTCGCTCCTGATACATTTGCAGTCTGCTTTCTACCTCTTCTGCAATGCAAGTTCTGCCTGCCTCTCCTCCCTATCTGCCGGTCTGTCTCTCCCTCTGAACTCCCTTCCTTTTCCTCTCTTGTGGACTCCCACATGAAGTTCATAGACTCGTCATCATCCACGTAATCTTCCCCACCACTCACATTCGAGATCTCGGAGTAGGCAACAGCGGGGACCAACCTCCTTGGGCTGATCTGGGTACCGTCGTCAGACTGCTGAGTGGCGGCTGTTGCTACCTCCTCTTCCTGATCCGATGCCAACAATGCCTGTGCATCGCAAACGTCTTGTGATGGATCGGAAAATAATTCCAGTGATTCAAGTGGAGGGTATGTGGTGGTGGTGGTGGTGGTGTCTTTGGGGGTGCACACAGCGGAGCGTGAAGAGGGTGCAGATAGGGAGGATGAGGAGGGTGCAGAAGAGGAAGGCTGAGTGACCCACTCAACCAAGTCTGGTGCGTCCTTTGTCGTAATTGCACGCGGCTTTTGAAACTTCACAGTTAGGCTCCGGCCTACTGCTCCTGCCCTACCCTTACCACCCCTGCGTATGTCTCTGCCTCTTCCTCTGCCTGTCATGTTTTTTAATTACCCTGTGACAAAAGTCTCTAGAGAATCGCAGTATATCTGCAAAAAGGTAGATAACACCCCACTTCAATATGTGCTATTGGGGGGCCACTGGTCTATCACACCAGTTCTACAAATAATTGGCCAGTAACTGTTGTCACTGTGTGTAGCACAGGCAACACTGCAAGAAAGGCCAAATTTTTACAGGACTAAAATACACTCTTAGAAAAGTATTCTGTTAAATACCACCCCGCTTCAATATGTGCTATTGGGGGGCTACTGGTTTATCATACCAGTTGTTGAAAAAATTGGCCAGTGAGTTTGGCGCTGTGTGTATCAGACTTCACACAGCAAAAGAGGCAATGTTGTTGCAGGACACAAATACACTTGTAAAAGTATACTCAGATAACACCCCACTTCAATATGTGCTATTGGGGGGCCACTGGTCTATCACACCAGTTCTACAAATAATTGGCCAGTAACTGCTGTCACTGTGTGTAGCATAGGCAACACAGCAAGAGAGGCCAAATTTTTGCAGGACTAAAATACACTCTTAGATAAGTATACTGTTAAATAACACCCCACTTCAATATGTGCTATTGGGGGGCTACTGATTTATCACACCAGTTGTTGAAAAAATTGGCCAGTGAGTTTGGCGCTGTGTGTATCAGACTTCACACAGCAAGAGAGGCAATATTGTTGCAGGACACAAATACACTTGTAAAAGTATACTCAGTCAGATAACACCCCACTTCAATATGTGCTATTGGGGGGCCACTGGTCTATCAGACCAGTTCTACAAATAATTGGCCAGTAACTGTCGTCACTGTGTGTAGCACAGGCAACACAGCAAGAGAGGCCACATTTTTTCAGGACTAAAATACACTCTTAGAAAAGTATACTGTTAAATAACACCCCGCTTCAATATGTGCTATTGGGGGGCCACTGGTCTGTCACACCAGTTCTATAAATAATTGGCCAGGGAGTTTGCCACTGTGTGTAGTGTTGCTGCAGAAACGCTCTCACCACCACACCTGTCACAATGCTGCACAGTGCACAATTATACTACTAATCCACTATAATATGCTTTCTACAAGATATATTATACTGTGGATTAACCCCCTCCCCACCCCCCTTTTTAGTGCACTGCACAGCAATATCAAATAGTTTGCAGCCCTTTAAATTACTTTTGTGGACATTGACAAAACGATTTCTGTGTGGCTGCAGCCGATCTCTAACTGCCCCTACAGCAACCACAGGATACCTGCCCCTATAGTAAAGAGACTGTAATAGACCCTAAAACGACATTGGAGCATTTTAAATTACTTTTGTGAACATTGACAAAGCGAATTCTGTGTGACTGCAGCCGATCTCTAACTGCCCCTACAGAAACCACAGGATACCTGCCCCTAAGCTCTAAAGATACTAGATCTATACCGAAATACCAGCCCTCAAAAGGACTTTTGTGGACATTGACAGAGTGATTTGTGACTGCAGCCGATCTCTAATTGCCCCTAAAGCAACCACTGGATACCTGTCCCTAACCTGAAAAGAGACTGTAGAAGGCCTATACCGAAATACCAGCCCTGAAAAGGGCTTTTGTGGATCTTCACAGCGCTATATGTGTCTAGCAAACTCTCCCTAATGAGCACAGCAGACCTCTCCCTACACTGGCAGAAAGCGGAATGTGAAATGGCCGCCAGATCGGGTCTATTTATAGGGTAGGGGGACTGTCCATGTGCTGGAATGTTTCAATTGGCTGTCCCTTTCCACCTGACGGCTGTGTCACAGGTCAAAGTTCTCCCCAATGTAAACAAATATGGCCGCCACGAATGACGCCATGTGTCCAAAAATTTTGCGTGTAGCGAACAAGCAAAATTTGCTGCGAATCAACCGCCGGGTGAACCGCAAGGCCATCTCTAATCCTGTATGTGGCAAGAAAAGGACCTTTTAGTCATGCCAACATAAAAGGAGCCGCAGGCGCATGTGGCCAGGTATACGACCCCCTCCGTATAGCAAGTGGCGTGAAACTGGGGTTTGAGAATAACCCCACGTGGGAGGTATGCAGTGTTCCATTTTCACTGATGAAGATCAGTGTATCTAAAAACGGAACACCATATGTGTCATGTTGGATAGTGAACTTCAGATTTTAATTGTTGTTTGAGATATATTTAACAAAAGAAAATAACTCAGCCAGGGTCCCTGTCCAGACAATGAGTATGTCATTGATGCATCTGCGCCACAAAGCGAGGTGGCGCAGATACATCGAGGCATCATTGTCTGAAAACAGCTCCCTTTCCCACCCCCCAGGTATAGCTTGGCGTACGATGGGGCACACAAAGTCCCCATTGCCACCCCCTGTACCTGGAGGTAGGTGACACCGCTAAACGTAAAAACATTAGAGCGGAGGATATGGTCGAGGAGCTGGATGGTAAAGTCCGCCATGGGCTACTGGGTCTGCACTTGCTCCCAAAGGAACATTGAAATAACCTCCACTCCTTTGGAGTGGGGGATACTCGAGTACAGCGCCTCTATGTCCATGGCGACACACAGGGAACCCGCTGGGACAGTGAGACCTTCTATGACCCTCAAAAGTTCCAAGGTGTCTTTGAGGTATGAGGGAAGTCTAACCACTTTTTGGCGAAGTTGGTCGTCCACAAATTGACTAGCTGGTTCATTTTGGGAACCAATGCCCGACACGATTGGGCAACCTGGCGGCTTGTCAAGGCGCTTGTGCACCTTGGGTAGCGAATAGAATGTGGGCAAGGTAGGCCATTTCACAAGTAAGAAATCATATAGGTCCTGATCGATAATGGAGGAGTACAGAGCTTCCGCCAAAATGGATCTGAGACGAACCCCATATTGCTCAATAGTGGTTTCGGAGATAGGTACATACCAGTCACGGTTGGAAAAGATATTGAAATACATTTCCTCATATTGGCATCGATCCATAATAACCACGTTGCCACCCTTATCTGAGGGCTTAATGACAACATGGTCATTATGGATCAATCCATCCAAAGCCAATCTCTGTGATGGAGAGAGGTTGGGAGACCTAATCGAAGGAGGTTCAAGATCATTATTATCCCTAATGGTCTACTTCAGAAAGGCCCAGATGGCTGGGATCGTTTGAAGCTTAGGGAATCTGGTTGATTTCGCCCTGAATTTTTTGGGGGCAGGATCGTCATCGACCTCATCCCCAGACAATGACGAGTCCGACGACAGATCACCAGAAGCATACTCATTCTCATCCAGCAACTGGATGAGTGTTTTAAGGGCACAAAAGTCTTGGGTTTTTAACTAGAGTTGAGCGGACACCTGGATGTCCGTGTTCGGCGGGTTCGGCCGAACTTTAAAAAAAAGTCCGGGTCCGTGTCCCGGACTTTTGCCGAACGTTTCCCGGACACCGAACCCCATTGAAGTCAATGGGGAACCGAACTTTCAGGCACTAAAATGGCTCTAAAACACCAAAGGAAAGGGCTAGAGTGCTGCAAATGGCAGCAAAACGTAGTTAAGAGCACGGCAAGTGCTCTGCAAACAAATGTGGATTGGGAAATAACTTAAAACAACAAAAAAAAACAGACAAAATAAAACAATGTTCTTCATCTCTGAAGGACGAGGCCCATATGGAGTAGGAGGGAGGTTGAGGTGGTGGTGGATGTGGCGGTGTCATAGGCGTGCGCACAGGGTGTGCCCGGTGTACCTGGGCACACCCTAATCACCTAGGGCACATTAGCATTATCGCTCTGTTTGCCAGTGAGGAGATGGGAAAGATCTCCCTCGGACCTGCTCTGCTCTATTTCACTTTGCCAGCAGGGAGAGTAATGTATCGGGGCCATGTACATGTAGGCAAACACATGCATGTGTATTTAAACTTTGGGGTGCACACCCTAATGCAATAGGCTGCGCACACCTATGGGCGGTGTAGGTGGAAGCGGCGGTGGAGGAGGACCAGGGCCGGATTAAGAGCATCATGGGCTTGGTGCTAAGGATTTTGAAGGGCCTTAAGGGCCGTGCCTTGGCATGCACCCAGAGGAGGAAGGGTGCAGCCATGCATGCCTAATTCAACATGGGATGCTGTCTCTGAAGCCCATAAACACATCCATGCATCGGCAACTGTCCCTCCTTGTCTGGCCTTCGTGCTGTGTGGGGAGGTTCTGAGGGAGCTGCCTGGGGAAGCGAGCATAGAAGCCAGACTTCTGTGTTTACAAGTGACAGAAGAGCGGTAACAGTGAATATGGCCAACCCGGGGCCTATATAAAACGTAGGGGCCTGGAGCTGTAGCTCCAATAGCCCCTACGTTAATCTGGCCCTGAGGAGGACGAGGTAGCCAACACTGCTTCTTTTCACAAATTTTAAATGAGGGTACACCCCAAAAGAGTGAGAAAGAGCAAAAATGGAACAATGGGTGGGTAAGGTCGGTATCCATCGCTATTCTGCACAAGGTACGGAAAAGTCCCGTGGGATCCATGCCTGGTTCATTTTAATGAACGTGAGCTTGTCCACATTGTCTCTGGACAGGCGGCTGCGCTTGTCTGTGATAACGCCCCCAGCCGTGCTAAATACCCGTTCAGATAATACACTGGCTGCAGGGCACGCCAGCACCTCCAAGGCGTAAAGGGCAAGCTCAGGCCATGTGCCCAACTTGGAGACCCAGAAGTTGAAGGGGGCAGACCCCTCATTCAGTATGTCTAGGCGTGTGCACACATACTGCTCCACCATGTTGGTAAAATGCTGCCTCCTGCTAAGACGTTCCATCTGAGCTGCTGGTGCTGCTGTTTGTTGTGGCGTGCTGACAAAGCTTTTCCACATTTCGGCCATGCTAACCCTGCCTTCTGAGGTGCTGGCGGTGCCCTGGTTGTGTTGGCGACCTCTTCCTCCTCCTCCTCCTCCTCTGCCTTGTGCTTCCACTGTGGCCCTGCTGTCAGGTGGGAATGCCAGCAGCATCGCGTCTACCAGCGTGCGCTTGTACTCGCGCATCTTGCGATCGCGCTCCAGTGAGTGAATTAAGGACGGTACGTTGTCCTTGTAACGGGGATCCAGCAGCGTGGCCACCCAGTAATCAGCACAAGTTAGAATGTGGGCAACTCGGCGGTCATTGTGGAGACACTGCAGCATGTAATCGCTCATGTGTGCCAGGCTGCCCAGAGGCAACGAAAGGCTGTCCTCTGTGGGAGGTGTATCGTCCGTGTCCTCTGTATCCTCCCAGCCACGCACCAGTGATGGCCATGAGCTGGCCTGGGTGCCACCCTGCTGTGAACATGCTTCCATCTCCTCCTCCACCTCCTCCTCCTCATCCTCCAGAACTGTGCCCCTGCTGGACAATTGTGTACCTGGCGTTTGTGTGTGCAGGAACCCACCCTCGGAGCCCCTTGCAAATGACTGCCCTGAAAGCCTTGGAAATGTTACCTCTTCATCCTCCTCCTCCTCCTCCTCCTCATCCTGTGCCACATCCTCTTCCATCATCGCCCAAATTGTTTTTTCAAGGAGGCATAGAAGTGGGATAGTTAAGCTGAGAATGGCGTCATCGGCACTGGCCATGTTGGTGGAGTACTCAAAACAGCGCAACAAGGCACACAGGTCTCGCATGGAGGCCCAGTTATTGGTGGTGAAGTGGTGCTGTTCGAAGTGGTGCAGAGCGACTCACGCGTGCGTGCTGCAGCTGAAACTCCACTATGGCCTGCTGCTGCTCGCACAGTCTTTCCAGCATGTGCAAGGTGGAGTTTCACCTTGTGGGCACGTCACATATGAGGCGGTGAGCGGGAAGGCCGAAGTTACGCTGCAGCGCTGACAGGCGAGCAGCAGCAGGGTGAGAACGCCGAAAGTGGGCACAGACGGCCCGCACTTTCTGCAGCAGCTGTGACATATCGGGGAAGTTTTTAAGGAACCTCTGCACCACCAAATTCAGCACATGCGCCAGGCAAGGGATGTGCGTCAAACCGGCTAGGCCCAGAGCTGCTATGAGATTTCGCCCGTTATCGCACACCACCAGGCCGAGCTTGAGGCTCGCTGGCAGCAACCACTCATTTGTCTGCTGTTCCATGCTCCTCCACAACTCCTGCGCGGTGTGTGGTTTGTCCTCCAAACAGGCAAGTTTTAAAACTGCCTGCTGTCGCTTACCCCTGGCCGTGCTGAAGTTGGTGGTGAAGGTGTTACGCTGTCCGAATGAGGAGGCGGTAGAGGATGAGGAAGCGGAGTAGGAGGAGTTAGGAACAGGAGGCAAACTGAAGCGCCCTGCAATCCTCGTTGGTGGAAGGACATGCGCCAAATTGCTATCCGCCTCAGGCCCGTCCGCCACTGCATTTACCCAGTGTGCCGTTAGGGAGATATAACGCCCCTGACCGTGCTTACTGGTCCACGTATCGGTAGTTAGGTGGACCTTGGCACAGATGGCGTTGCGCAGTGCACACCTGATTTTTTCCCCCACTTGGTTGTGCAGGGAAGGGATGGCTTGCCTGGAAAAGTAGTGGCGGCTGGACACGACGTACTGTGGGACAGCCACCGACATAAGGTTTTTAAAACTGTGCGTCTCCACCAGACGGAATGACAGCATTTCAAAGACCAAGAATTTTGAAATGCTGGCATTCAGGGCCAGGGATCGCGGGTGGGTAGGGGGGTACTTCCTCTTCCTCTCAAGTGTTTGGGAGATGGAAAGCTGAATGCTTCCATGGGACATTGTGGAGATGGTTGGTGACCCAGGTGGTGGTGTTGCTGACAGATCCTCTGTTTGCGGGGTGGCAGGTGCCGGTATCACTACAGATGTGGCTGGAGCGGCCGAGACTGCAGCAGAAGAGGAAGCAGGATGAGCCAGAGACGTTCCTTGGTTTTGAAGGTGTCTACTCCACTGCAGCTCGTGCTTTGCACTTAGATGCCTGATCATGCAGGTTGTGCTCAGGTTGAGAAGGTTTATGCCTCGCTTCAGGCTCTGATTGCACAGGGTGCAAACCACTCGTGTCCTGTCATCAGCACATTTTCTAAAGAACTTCCACGCTAGAGAACTCCTTTGAGCTGACATTGGTGCACTCGTTCCCTTGCTGCGTTGGGCAGTAGCAGGCGTAGTGTCTAGGGCACGGGCGCTCCGCTTCTGCACCCTGCTCCCTCTTCTGCTGTGCTGGTGGCTCTGTGCGACCACCGCCTCTTCCTCCAAACCACTCAGGTCACCTGCATGACGTTCATTCCATGTGGGGTCGAGGACCTCATCGTCCTCCACATCATCTTCCACCCAGTCTTCACCCCTGCCCTCCTTGTCGGTCTCCACAATGCTGAACGCCGCAGCAGTTGGCACCTGCATTTCGTCATCATCGGAGATGTGCTGCGATGGTCCTTGCATGTACTCATCTTGAGAAATGAGTGGTTGGGCATCGCTGCACTCAATCTCTTCCACTTCTGGGGCAGGGCTAGGTGGATGGCCCTGGGAAACCCTGCTGACAGAGTCCTCAAAAAGAACAAGAGACTGCTGTATGGCTTGGGGCTCAGACTGCTTGCCTGATTTGCAAGGGGGTGAGGTGAAAGACGGTTGGACATCGGCTGCAGGTGCCAACTCTGACCTTTCTGCAGTAGACTGGGTGGGAGACAATGTGAAGGAACTGGAGGCACTGTCAGCAGCAAACCAATCTACTATCGCCTCTCTGTGTTCTGGCCTCATCACTTCTAGAGGCGTATGATGCCCTACCAAATACTGATGCAGGTTCTGTCGCCTACTAACACTTGAGGAAGGTGTTTCACTTGTGCGTGTAGCTGGCACAGATCGACCACGTCCTCTCCTTGCAACAGGAGCTCTATCAGCAGCACCACGATCCAGGCCACGGCCCCTTTTTGACGGTCTCCTCATATTTCTGTAATTTAAGATCTTGCCCTAGAAAGGTGTTTATTGAATAGCGGAACAAAACAACAACAGTATCGCACGGGTGTATCTCACAGTCAAATATGCAAACTATGCCGCAATTTAATGTTTTTTACCCCAAAAGGGTGTATATTGAATAGCTGAATAGGATAAAAAACGGTGTATCTCACACGTACAAACACAGACTAGGCCCGATTAAATTTTTTTGTACCCTAAAGGGAGGATGAGGAAGAGGAGTAGGAGGAGTTGGGAACAGGAGGCAAACTGAAGCGCCCTGCAATCCTTGGCAGGGGAAGGAGATGCGCCAAACAAATTTAAAAGGTGTATCTCACACGTACCGATACAGACTATGCCGTAATTTAATTTTTTACACTCCAAAAGGGTGTATATTGAATAGCGGAATAGGAAAAATTTTATAATACGGTGTATCTCACACGTACAAACACAGACTAGGCCCCGATTACAATTTTTTGTACCCTAAAGGCAGGATGAGGAAGAGGAGTAGGAGGAGTTGGTAACAGGAGGCAAACTGAAGCGCACTGCAATCCTTGGCGGGGGAAGGAGATGCGCCAAACAAATTTAAAAGGTGTATCTCACACGTACCGATACAGACTATGCCGTAATTTAATTTTTTACACTCCAAAAGGGTGTATATTGAATAGCGGAATAGGAAAAATTTTATAATACGGTGTATCTCACACGTACAAACACAGACTAGGCCCCGATTACAATTTTTTGTACCCTAAAGGCAGGATGAGGAAGAGGAGTAGGAGGAGTTGGTAACAGGAGGCAAACTGAAGCGCACTGCAATCCTTGGCGGGGGAAGGAAATGCCCCAAACAAATTTAAAAGGTGTATCTCACACGTACCGATACAGACTATGCCGTAATTTAATTTTTTACACTCCAAAAGGGTGTATATTGAATAGCGGAATAGGAAAAATTTTATAATACGGTGTATCTCACACGTACAAACACAGACTAGGCCCCGATTACAATTTTTTGTACCCTAAAGGCAGGATGAGGAAGAGGAGTAGGAGGAGTTGGGAACAGGAGGCAAACTGAAGCGCCCTGCAATCCTCGGCGGTAGAAGGAGATGCACCAAACAAATTTAAAAAGGTGTATCTCACATGTACCGATACAGACTATCCCGCAATTTAATTTTTTACACTCAAACAGGGTGTATATTGAATAGCGGAATAGGACAAATTTTACAAAACGGTGTATCTCACACGTACAAACACAAACTAGGCCCCGATTACAATTTTTTCTACCCTAAAGGCAGGATGAGGAGTAGGAGGAGTTTGGAACAGGCAGGAGGCAGACTGAAGCACCTTCAAATCCTCGGCAGTATGAGATGCGCCCAAAAAATTGGAAAGGTGTATCTCACACGTACCGACACAGACTATCACGCAATTTAATTGTTTATACCCAAAGGTTTTGATTAAATAGCGGAATAGAAAATATGATCAAAAAAAGTGTATGTATATCACACGTACACAACCACACTAGGCCCCAATTACTATTGTTTGCACCCCTAAAGGCAGGATGAGGAGTAGGAGGAGTTTGGAACAGGCAGCACCCTCAAATTTTCAGAAGTATGAGATGAACCCCAAAAACTTGGAAAGGTGGATCTCACACGTACCAACACAGACTATCCCGCAATTTAACTGATCCCCAAAGGTTTTTATTGAATAGCGGAATAGAAAATATGATCAAAAAAAGTGTATGTATCTCACACGTACAGAAGCACACTAGGCCCCAATTACTATTGTTTGTACCCCTAAAGGCAGGATGAGGAGTAGGAGGAGTTTGGAACAGGCAGCACCCTCAAATCTTCAGAAGTATGAGATGAACCCCAAAAACTTGGAAAGGTGGATCTCACACGTACCAACACAGACTATCCCGCAATTTAACTGATCCCCAAAGGTTTTTATTGAATAGCGGAATAGAAAATATGATCAAAAAAAGTGTATGTATCTCACACGTACAGAAGCACACTAGGCCCCAATTACTATTGTTTGTACCCCTAAAGGCAGGATGAGGAGTAGGAGGAGTTTGGAACAGGCAGCACCCTCAAATCTTCAGAAGTATGAGATGAACCCCAAAAACTTGAAAAGATGGATCTCACACGTACCAACACAGACTATCCCGCAATTTAATTGATCCCCAAAGGTTTTTATTGAATAGCGGAATAGGAAATATGATCAAAAAAAGTGTATGTATCTCACACGTACAGAAGCACACTAGGCCCCAATTACTATTGTTTGTACCCCTAAAAGGCTGGATGAGGAGTAGGAGGAGTATGGAACAGGCAGCACCCTCAAATCTTCAGAAGTATGAGATGAACCCCAAAAACTTGGAAAGGTGGATCTCACACGTACCAACACAGACTATCCCGCAATTTAACTGATCCCCAAAGGTTTTTATTGAATAGCGGAATAGGAAATATGATCAAAAAAAGTGTATGTATCTCACACGTACAAAACCACACTAGGCCCCAATTACTATTGTTTGTACCCCTAAAAGGCTGGATGAGGAGTAGGAGGAGGTTGGAACAGGCAGAACCCTCAAATCTTCAGAAGTATGAGATGAACCCCAAAAACCCCAAATATCATTCAGCTCTGCTGCAGGCCACAATTTAATTTTTTTAACCCAAGGCTGTATATTGAATAGTGGAATAGAAAAAAAGTGTATGATTTTTGAAACCACTCAATATTAGCACATGTGAACTGAACACAGCAGTGTATGAACAGTCACTCAGCACAGCACAGCTGAAGGAAAAATGCTGCACACAGTGCCTGATAGAAAAATACTTTTCTCCCTCCTCCTCAGTGGGCAAAAAAGATTGTGTTCACTGCACCCCAAAAAGATTGTGTTCACTGCACCCCAAAAAGATTGTGTTCACTGCACCCAAGAAAGATTGTGTTCACTGTACCCCAAAAAGATTGTGTTCACTGCACCCCAAAAAGATTGTGTTCACTGCACCCCAAAAAGATTGTGTTCACTGTACCCCAAAAAGATTGTGTTCACTGCACCCCAAAAAGATTGTGTTCACTGCACCCCAAAAAGATTGTGTTCACTGCAGCCCACACACAGCAAAATGGATGTGGACCACCGACACCTGCCTATCTCCTATTCCACACCACACAGCAATATCGATTGTAGTTTGTAGAACACACTGTCTGACCCTAAAAATCAGCAGACTCTGTCCCTAAAAGGATTGATAAGATCGTAGATCGGGTGACTGCAACCCCCCCCCCCCCCCCCCACACACACAGCAATATCGATTGTAGTTTGTAGAACACACTGTCTGACCCTAAAAATCAGCAGACTCTGTCCCTAAAAGGATTGATAAGATCGTAGATCGGGTGACTGCAAACCCCCCCCACACAGCAATATCGATTTTAGTTTGTAGAATGCACTGTCCCTAAAAATCAGCAGACTCTCTCCCTAAAATGTCTACAACTCGCCCTGCCTAACACACTCCGACCTGTCCCTCAATTCTATCCAGACACAAATGTTTTTTTTTTCCTGTCTGTCCCTAATCAGCAGCCAGCACCCCAAAAAGATTGTGTTCACTGCAGCCCACACACAGCAAAATGGATGTGGACCACTGACACCTGCCTATCTCCTATCCCACACCACACAGCAATATCGATTGTAGTTTGTAGAACACACTGTCTGACCCTAAAAATCAGCAGACTCTGTCCCTAAAAGGATTGATAAGATCGTAGATCGGGTGACTGCAAACACAGCAATATCGATTGTAGTTTGTAGAACACACTGTCTGACCCTAAAAATCAGCAGACTCTGTCCCTAAAAGGATTGATAAGATCGTAGATCGGTCCCTGCAAACCCCACCCCACACAGCAATATCGATTGTAGTTTGTAGAACACACTGACCCTAAAAATCAGCAGACTCTCTCCCTAAAATGCCTACAACTCGCCCTGCCTAACACACTCCGACCTGTCCCTCAATTCTATTCGGACACAAATGTTTTTTTTTTCCTGTCTGTCCCTAATTAGCAGCCAGCACGTTGATGTGTGCTCTCTCCCTGAACTAAACAGCAGAATGACGCCGCAGCGGCGCTGCCTCAAACTTATAAAGACTTGGTCACATGCTTCAGACGGCCAATCACAGCTACTGATACATTTGTAGGCATGGCTGGGATGGCTTAGGCACACCAGTTAAACGCTTGTTGATTGGCTGTTGAAAGCCCGCCATGAAAAGCGCGCCAAAGCATGCAAAACCCAGAAATAAAACGACCGAACACGGATTTTTACCCGAATATACAGTAAAGTTTTCGGGTCCGTGTTCGGGTAACAAAAATCCAATTATTCGGTACGAACACGAATAATACAGTCCGTGTTCGCTCAACCCTATTTTTAACCCTTTGTAAAGATCCTCATCCCGACTAGGGATGATCGAACTTTTGAAAAGTTCGGTTCAACCAGAACACCCGAACTTCCCAAAAGTTCGGCCCGGATTTCAGAACCCCATTGAAATCAATGGGACTCGAACTTCGGTAATCAAAAAACACCATTTTGAAGCCCTAAAACCCAATAAATGCCCCAAAAAAGTGCCTAGGGTTCTGGGTCATGCCCCAGGGACTATAAATCACACAAAAAAAGTTCTTAAAAATTGTCATTTTTGATACAGAGCCAATTATTGAAAAAATTATTGAAAAAAAAAAGAGATTTCTTTGGATTTAGTGTCTGGGGAGTCTAAAAAGTGTACCTGTGAAGTTTCAGCTCTGTAGCATGTCCAGAACCAGAAAAAAAGGTCGTTTGTATTAGAATTAATATAGAACAGGGATATGGCTCCGCTATTTTCACACCTTGCCGGTTTTGTAGCAATAGTTTTTTTGGGCATTTTTTGGGGGTTATTGGAGGCAGGCATAACATCAGAACTTCTGTGTAGGGGTACATATACACACACACTTATATGTATATATACACATACACATATATAGGTGTGAAAGTAGCAGAACACCATACTTGCGCTAATGAAATAATTACCACCAATATGTCTCCGCTCCTATCACACCTATATATGTGTATGTGTAAAATACATATAAGTGTGTGTGTATATATACCCCTATACAGAATTTCAGATGTTTTGCCTGCCTCCCACAAAAAATGTCCAAAAAAACGCCTGCAATAACACACCTGGGCGTTTTTTTTTTTGGCGCAGGCGTTTTTTTTGGGCATTTTTTGTGGGTCTTTGGAGGCAGGCAAAACATCTGAACTTCTGTATAGGGGTATATATACACATACATGTATGTATATATACACCTACTCACATATAGGTGTGAAAATAGCAGAACACTATGCTTGCGCTAATGAAATAATTAACAGGCATATGTCTCCGCTCCTATCACACCTATATATGTGTATGTGTATGTGTATATATACATATAAGTGAGTGTGTATATATACCCCTATACAGAAGTTCAGATGTTTTGCCTGCCTCCAAAGACCCCCCAAAAAATGCCCAAAAAAACGCCTGCGCCAAAAAAAAAAGTCCAGGTGTGTTATTGCAGGCGTTTTTTTTGGGCATTTTTTTGGGGTCTTTGGAGGCAGGCATGACATCTGAACTTCTGTATAGCGGTATATATACACACACATGTATGTATATATACACCTACACATATATAGGTGTGAAAGTAGCAGAACACTATACTTGCGCTAATGAAATAATTAACACCAATATGTCTCCTCTCCTATCACACCTATATATGTGTATGTGTAAAATACATATAAGTGTGTGTGTATATATACCCCTATACAGAAGTTCAGATGTTTTGCCTGCCTCCAAAGACCCCCAAAAAATGCCCAAAAAAACCCCCTGCAATAACACACCTGGGTGTTTTTTTTGGCGCAGGCGTTTTTTTGGGCATTTTTTTGGGGTATTTGGAGGCATGCAAAACATCTGAACTTCTGTATAGGGGTATATATACACACACACTTATATGTATTTTACACATACACATATATAGGTGTGATAGGAGCGGAGACATATTGGTGTTAATTATTTAATTAGCACAAGTATAGTGTTCTGCTACTTTCACACCTATATATGTGTAGGTGTATATATACATACGTGTGTGTGTATATATACCCCTATACAGAAGTTCAGATGTCATGCCTGACTCCAAACATGTCCTCAAAAAAGCCCTATGAACGCCTGCAGCAAAAAGCAGGCTGACTGGCGAGAAGCCATATCGCTGTTCTATAAGTGACCTAAGAGAAACAATCTTTTCTCTATAGCGGTCACCCTGACATGGAAGGGTTTGGTCACCCTGCCATAGCAGTCAGAGTCAGTTAACCCTACACTACACTACGATCACCCTGGCACTTAACACTTTCCCTACAGAAACTAGATTATTAAAGCTAACTAAAGTGGAAAATAGCACCCTAACTACACTAGATATCCCTTTCCTCACACTAAAAATTGCTAAATGACACTTTGAAGCAGAAGTAACAGAACTGCTTCCACTCTCTTCCATGTCCCTGTATTACAATGCTAGGAATTTGGCGGGGCTATCTTATATACTGGGGGGCGTATTCACTAATGATTGGCCTCTGGACCCCCTAGTCACTCAAATCACATTCCTAGCATTCTCCTGCCCCCTCATATTTTACTGATGGTTCTGGTCCAATCACGGGCTTTTAAAGCCCATTTCCTGTCTCATTGCATTTTGGTCGGTTCTGGTTGCCGAATTCCGAACTTTTTCAGCAAAAAGTTCGGAATTCGGCCGAATTTCGAACAGCCAATGTTCGGGTCGAACCGATGGTCGACCCGTACCGTTCGATCAAAAATGTATTTGAAGGTGAGATTCCTCACAAAGAGATGAATATCTTTCACCAATTTGAATTCATTGAGACCTTGGAGGGGGGAGAAACTCAATCCCAATTGAAGCACATCCACCTAATCCTGAGAGAGCTGGTAAGATGACAAATTTATGATGTCCAAAGGAGTTGGATCCTGTTGCAATTGTATTCTCATATCTGTACTTGTATGGAAGTCGGTTGGAATGGCATCCGTTACTTTTAGGCAAGTTTGAATTGACTGCATGGGTGCCCTATCTGTAGTGACATTGTGTGATGTTTTTACTGTTGTGATAGTGTCGGATGTTTTATAATGTAGGGGTCTAGTGTGCCCATTCTTTTTTCCTCCATAGGAGGGTGAGGGAGTGGGGTCCCTAAAGGGGGCCCTAAAGGGAGATCCTTGGAGAGGGGTTAAGAATGACCCCGACCCACTTTGGGGGTAGCTCCCAATTCACGTGAATTGGTATGTCAAAACGTATTATCCTTTAACAATGATTGTGTACTAGTGCCTAAATTAGTGACAGGCAAAGTGGTTGAGGTGGGTTGAGGTGGGTTGAGGTGACACCAGACGTTTTTTACTCTGTTTGTCTTCATTTTGTGATGTATCACCACTCCCTCCGCTAGTGCGTTTACGTGTTTTACCCCTTCCTGATTTTGTGTTACCTATAGTGTTGCATGAACATTGTGAAGATGCAGGCGCACTTGCCGCACTATACACAGTCACTCTGAGGCGGAAGGCTCAGCCAGATGTTACGGTCCGACAGTGTAGGACAGTGTAGGACGAGCAGCCGAGCCAGCGATGCGAGGAGGAGAGCGCTCTGTTCATACTATATCGGGGAATACATTTCTATGCATGACATCTGTCTGCTTGTGAGTACCTGGTTTTATGGCTTTACTATCCTTTAATAAACGGTGTTACACTAGGGCGGTGTGTGCGCTGTCTCTTTGTTTTCTGCCCACATATGGTTAGACTTCCCTCATACCTCAAAGACACCTTGGAACTTTTGAGGGTCATAGAAGGTCTCACTGTTCCAGCGGGTTCCCTGCTTGTCGCCATGGACATAGAGGCGCTGTCCAAAGGAGTGGAGGTTATTTCAATGTTCCTTCTGGAGCAAGTGCAGACCCAGTGGCCCATGGCGGACTTTACCATCAAGCTCCGTGACCATATCCTCCGCTCTAACATTTTTACGTTTAGCGGTGTCACCTACCTCCAGGTACAGGGAGTGGCGATGGGGACTTTGTGTGCCCCATCGTACGCCAAGCTGTATCTGGGGGGTGGGAAAGGGAGCTATTTTCAGACGATGATGCCTCGATGTATCTGAGCCACCTCGCTTTGTGGCGCAGATACATCGATGACATACTCATCGTCTAGACAGGGACCCTGGCTGAGTTATTTACTTTTGTTGAATATATCTCAAACAACAATTACAATCTGAAGTTCACTATCCAACATGACACGTATGGTGTTCCGTTTTTAGATACGCTGATCTTCATCAGTAAAAATGGAACACTGCATACCTCTTTATACCGCAAAGCAACAGCGGGTAACACTATACTCCATTCTACCAGTGGTCATCCACGACCACTGGTACGGAGTATACCTTATTTGCAATATCTTAGAATTAGATGTAATTGTGCTAACGATAGTGACTTTAGACGAGAGGCAAAAGCTCTACAACTTTGACTACTGGCTCGTGGCTGCAGTAGGAAGACCCTTAAAAAAGCATATAACAGAACGATTGCTCAGTCAAGAGATGATCTTATCTTTGGCATTAAAAATAAAAAATCTGATGATACCCTGCTCTACCTGGAAGACCCGGATAACTCCCTGTTGTCAGCTCTTTCCCTTATTGAACGCTTCGGGAGATTTTCGGGACTCCAGATCAATTGGGATAAATCGCAAATCCTCCCTATCGATGATGCCCCTTCCGCGGTGACCCCCGCGAACCCGGTCCTTAAATGTGTCCCCCGGTTTAAATATTTGGGGGTCCAGGTGACGAAGAGCCCACGGGATTATATTGCGGACAACATCCAACCCCTGTTCCCTCTGATAAAATCCAAAATTCAGGTGTGGTCCAAATTGCCTTTGGGGGTTATGGGTCGAGTGAACCTGATTAAAATGGTCCTTCTCCCTAAAGTGTTATATGTCGTGTGGCACTCCCCAGTCTATTTAGCCCTGAAGCACTTCAAACAATTGGAGTCGCTCCTCAAGGCCTTTGTCTGGGGATCGAACAGGCATAAGATTTCCTGGAGGAAACTTAAAAACCCGACAGACTTGGGGGGTCTGGCGCTCCCGGATTTCAACCTGTACTATCTGGCTTTGCAGCTCTCCCAGATGTTCCATATTGACAAGACCGATAGGGAACGGTTCCTTACCCTGTTGTGCCAGGCGTGGACTTGTCACTCCCAAGACCCACTGACTGCCATACTGCGGGGTACTAGGGGAGTGGTGGAGCGACTGGACCCTGCGTCCTTGCTCTTCCATTACAGCCGGGTTTGGGAGGTGGTGATGCACAGACTTCAGGGCCCTTCCCTCCATGACTTCACCCCTTTGTGGCATATTAGGTTGCTTCAGGAGTTCTGCTCGCTATCTGACTCCTCTTTGTGGAGCAGGCGGGGTGTGTTTCTGCTGAAGCATATATTGTCGGGGGGAACCCTGAGGACTTTCACTGACATGCGGGAACGATTCTCCCTCCCGGCCCATATGTACTACAGGTATTTACAACTGACCCATGCGTTCCGCACCCAGTTTTCAGGGGTCCCACCGAGCCTGGAACCTGTGTTGCTACTGGAACTGATTAAATGCCAGGAACCTTCTCACTTAATTTCCCTTTTTTATGCCGAGCTCCACAAGCCCTCATCCACTGTGATAGCTTATGGTCTAAAGGATCGCTGGACCCGGGATGTGGGGCCTATAGAGGCGCTGGAGACCTGTCAACAGGTGTCACCGAAATTGTCTGATAGACTTACCCAAACGTTTATTGTCCATCAGGCTTACCTCACACCTATTAAACTGTCCAGGTATCGGATCAGAACCCTGACTATCCCTTGTGCCAAGCGGATGCTGGCACCTTTTTCCACTTACTCTGGAGCTGTCCTCGGCTCGGGGGGTACTGGCAACAGGTGGTAGCCTTTCTTCACGACAAGATGGGTTCTCCCATACAACTGGACCCCAAGCAGTGTCTCCTTGGTATATATCCGGATGGGGAGATGAATACGTTTATGACTATCTTTCTGCAGGAGACGCTGTTTGTGGCCAGGAAATGAATAGCCAGGACATGGATGCGTAGTGATCCTCCAACCTTTGGTGCATGGCTATGGGAGGTCAACACTATTGTTCCCTTTCATAAACTACTCTATAAACATAGGGGGTGTCCTGCCAAGTTCGATAAGATCTGGGACAGGTGGGTGAGCTGTCCAGACACGAATGTATAAGATTGCTCAGGTTACTGCCCTTGTCACATTGGGTTTGACTCCACATGTTATTCTACATTTGTACCAATATGTACCGCCTAGCATTAACGGACTGTACCTTGCATACCCACTGCATTTGCCTCCTGCACGTTATGACATTTGATTGATGTAAAATGCCTATATTGTTGTACTTGCTTGGTAATACTTATTGTTTGCCGTACCTTTTTTTGTTATTTGTACTGCACTTGGTTTTTTAATAAACTCTCTGTTTGGAAAAAAAAAATAAAAATAAAAAATCAAACAACACAACTAAAATCATTACCAAATATAATTCACATCATCAATTGATTAGAAAGGTACTTGACAGAAATTAGCATTTTCTCACTGATGATGTCATTCTGTCTAAGTACATCCGTTGATCTCCTGAGATAGTATATAGAAATCTCCATCAATTAGATACAAACTAGTCCACAGTCACTATCAGGGACATGAGGAAACCATGGAGGATGCAACTGGTGTGTTTGGCACCTATCGGTGCGGGAACTGTGCACAGTGCCCATGGGTCAGGGAGGGTTATCTACTTCTCCTCCCACGTGGGGGTATTCTCAAACCCCGGTTTCACTCCACTTGCTGTACGGAGGGGGTCGTATACCTGGCCACATGCGTCTGCGGCTCCTTTTATGTCGGCATGACTAAAACGCCCTTTTCTCGCCGCATACAAGATCACCTGTATTATATCGAGGCTGGCCTGTTGTACACCCCCATCTGTAAACATGTTGGTTTGAATCACAGCTATGACCGTTATACAATCCAATTCTCGGTGCTGGAGGTAATTAAACCGAACCCTAGAGGTGGCAATTTCTTTAACTCCATCCTTAAATGCAAATCCAAATGGATTTATTGCCTGCAAGCCACACAACCCCCTGGGTTGAATACAGCTTTATCCTTTAAACCAGTGGTCCTCAACTCCGGTCCTCAGGGCCCACTAACAGGCCAGATTTTAGGTATTACCTTGGGGAGATGCAGACTAGAGTACTGCAATCACTGAGCAGAAAATTATATCACATGGGATGTATTTCAGTTATCTTGCAAACCTGGCCTGTTAGTGGGCCCTGAGGACCAGGGTTGAGGACCAAGGCTTTAAACCATTCTTGGAATGAGCTATTTATCCTTCAAGGATCAACCCTGTACTTATCCTGTGAGGATTTATCTCTCCCCTTCTTTTGCCTTTTCTTTCTCTTGCTTCCCTTTTTCTTTTCTTTGGCCTGGATTATTCCCTTTTTCTTTCCCTAGGCATTATTTATTTATGTATTTATTTACAATATATCCATTATAGGCATATATGGAACAATTGCGTTTTGATAATATTTTTGTAATAATGTAATGTACCATTTATATTTAATTGATGGTGTATATATTTATGATTATAGGTTTTTACTGTGCAACATCATGCTGACAAGAGAGTTTGTCCCACTGAGGTCTTCCTCGTTCCCCTGCTTTACCCTTCCTTTGTGGTTGGACACTCGGGCGCCAAGCCGGGGCAGGGTGAATGTTTCCATCTTGTTGTTTTTTCCCTTAAGTTCCCCATGTCCGCTAGGCGGACTTTCAAGCGGCCTTCTATCCGGCGCATGCCCGCCAATGTGCGGTCCAAGCTGGTTACTGGCCACAAGAAGTGACATTCGGAGGCCGACAACTTGCCGCGTCACTTCCGGTGGGACCGGCTCACATATAGGTCCGCGGCGGAGCAGGTAGCTGTACATGGCTCCCTCTGCACGCCGGGCCACGGACAGGACGAGTACCTTTATCCCGCAAGAAGTATACTGTCGGGTAAGATTGTTGCACTCGCTATACTCTGCACCCTTTATCCCCTTCTTATTAGGCATTCACTGTCTGGGCTCTCTAAAGCCCATATGCTATACCACTACCTTACCATTGTCAAATCCCTCTTTCTTAGTTAGTTAATGCCCTGATATATGATGATACTATTTCAACCTATTTATATCACATTCATGGGCCTCTCTCTCCCCTTAGTTCTTGGTGAGACTATGTGTGGTGGGATGACTTGGCTGTCGATGGTGGTTAACAGTCCTGATCTGGCTTTTTCCATACAGTATATCTTACATATTATCTACAAGTTGCTGACTAGGACACATGTGTCTGTTATGCCCCCCCCCCTCCTTCTTGTGTTTTTTTAAACTATATTTAGATGTTCTTGGCATGACTTACTCCTCCTGGGCCCTAGTACTCTGGTCGCGGATTGTGATCCGGTCCAGTGTCCACCACCCCTTTGGGTATCCCGGCGACACTGGATTTTCCTATCTGGTTAATGCCTGGCTAGTATCGGAACCGTTGTGATCTCCCTGGGACACCACTGTGTTCTCTCTCAGCAGATGTTATTTTTGGACAAAATGGTAAGCTATATATTTTTTGTATAGGTATGGCTATGGTGTTTATGAGGGGGAGGATATATATTCTATGCCTAGACAGCTTAGTTTGTTTGTGCATATCATTGTATATTTTCCTATGTCCCCCTCTACCCTTATCTAGAACTATTGATGGATTACAAAGAGTTGGTCCCTGAAGAAGCCGCTCTATGAGGAACTATACCTCGGCGAAACATGTAGGACCTGTGATCTATATCATTGTTCTTTTTTGTTATTTTCCCTTTCTGTAACAACATCTTTGCTACTATTTTAAATGTTTGATTGATTGTTTTTCAATAAACTTGTTATAACTTTTTATCTATGGTGTTGTTCCATGTACTTGTGTACTTCAAAAACAGATAACAGCCCTTGAAAATCCCAATTTTAGTTGGATTGCAGTCCAGGTTATGGTTTGATTTGGACTGCTTCCATCCACTCTATTTTTTGTTTTTCCCAGGATCCCATGGACAACTTACATGGATAGCTTTCAGGGCATACATCAGATGACTTAGGCCTGTGGGGTTGCAGGTATTCAGCCACTCAAACCACTACACCTCTTCCCGCATTGACTATATACAGTATCTCACAAAAGTGAGTACACCCCTCACATTTTTGTAAATATTTTATTATATTTTTTCATGTGACAACACTGAAGAAATTACACTTTGCTACAATGAAAAGTAGTGAGTGTACAGCTTGTATAACAGTATAAATTTGCTGCTCCCTCAAAATAACTCAACACACAGCCATTAATGTCTAAACCGCTGGCAACAAAAGTGAGTACACCCCTAAGTCAAAAAATTGAAATTGGGCCAAAAGTGTCAATATTTTGTGTAACCACCATTATTTTCCAGCACTGCCTTAACCCTCTTGGGCATGGAGTTCACCAGAGCTTCACAGGTTGCCACTGGAGTCCTCTTCCACTCCTCTAGCATGACATCACGGAGCTGGTGGATTTTAGAGACCTTGCGCTCCTCCACGTTCCGTTTGAGGATGCCCCACAGATGCTCAATAGGGTTTAGGTCTGGAGACATGCTTTAACCAGTCCATCACCTTTACCCTCAGCTTCATTAGCAAGGCAGTGGTAGTCTTGGAGGTGTGTTTGGGGTCGTTATTATGTTGGAATAATGCCCTGCGGCCCAGTCTCTGAAGGGAGGGGATCATGCTCTGCTGCAGTATGTCACAGTACATACTGACATTCATGGTTCCCTCAATGAACTGTAGCTCCTTAGTGCCGGCAGCACTTATGCAGCCCCAGACCATGGCACTCCCACCACCATGCTTGAATGTAGGCAAGACACATTTGTCTTTGTACTCCTCACCTGATTGCTACCACAAACGCTTGACACCATCTTAACCAAATAGGTTTATCTTGGTCTCATCAGACCAGAGGACATGATTCCAGTATTCCATGTCTTTAGTCTGCTAGTCTTCAGCAAATTGTTTGTGGGCTTTCTTGTGCATCATCTTTAGAAGAAGCTTTCTTCTGGGACAACAGCAATGCGGACCAATTTGATGCAATGTGTGGCATATCGTCTGACCATTGACAGCCTGACAGGCTGACCCCCCACCCCTTCAACCTCTGCAGCAATGCTGGCAGCACCTATACATCTATTTCCCAAAGACAACCTTTGGATATGAGCCCGTGCACTCAACTCCTTTGGTCCATCATGACGAGGCCTGTTCTGAGTGGAACCTGTCCTGTTCAACTGCTGTATGGTCTTGGCCACCATGCTGCAGCTCAGTTTCAGGGTCTTGACAATCTTCTTATAGCCTAGGCCATCTTTATATAGAGCAACAATTCTTTTTTTCAGATCCTCAGAGAGCTCTTTGCCATGAGGTGCCATGTTGAACTTCCAGTGACCAGCATGAGCTAGTGAGAGAAATAACACCAAATTTAACAGACCTGCTCCCCAGTCACACCTGAGACGTTGTAACACTAACGAGTCACATGACTCCGGGGAGGGAAAATGGCTAATTCGGCCCAATTTGGACATTTTCACTTCGAGGTGTACTCTCTTTTGTTGCCAGCGGTTTAGACATTAATGGCTACAATTAGGGTTTCCATCCATCCAGATTTGACGGATCGGATCGGGTCGGATGTCAGCGGACATATCTCTGCTGACATCCGATGCCCCATAGGAATGCATGGGGGGACCGTTCAGATCCGCCAAAAAAACGAACAGGCGGATCTGAATGTGTGAAAGGGGCCTTAGGCTTCATTCACGCTTAAGCTCAAAAACTCTGTTTTTACAGGTGTTTGATTTTTTTTTCTCTGCCTCTAAATTCCCTATCATGTTAACCTATGTGTTAATGCACACTGTAGGTGTTTACAGGAATTTAGAGGCAGAACCCCCCCCATCTGTGCATTCAGGAGAGGAGCTTTCGATCATAATAAACGCCTCGTGTGCCTATAACTTTTGTCCAGACCAATCAACATATGCTTATTGGGATTTTTTTTTACCAAAAATATGCAGCAGAATACATATTGGCCTAAATCGATGAAGAAATTAGATTTTTTACATTTTATTGGATGTTTTATAGCAAAACTAAAAAACATTTTGTTTTTCAAAATTGTTTTTTTTTTGTTGATAGCGCAAAAAATAAAACTGCACCAGGTGATCAAATAGTACTAAAAGCAAGCTCTATTTGTGATAAAGAAGGACATACATTTTATTTGGGTACAACCTCACAATTATCAGTTAAAGTGCCATATCGAAAAAAATGGCCTGGTCAGGAAGGGAGGTAAATCTTCCGGAGCTGAAGTGGTTAAGAAAGAATGCACCCAGGGAAAGCCCAAAACACAGACTTCTTGCCTTAAGATAGTACTGCTAGGTGCACCATCACCCTTCTCAACAGCAGCAGCTGCTCTCATAGAGTTTGACAGGTTGCTGTTAGTGTGGCTTGATGGGGCACCTGTGCCACCTACCCACAGATAAATGCCAAAACCCAATGCAGCACAGCTAAAGGCCCAGTATGTGTGGGGCCTTAGGCTCTATCTTTCACTTATTGATCACAAGCACTCTTTAATTCAAACCTTTAAATCTTTTTGTCTAATTTGTATTTCCCACATTTATAAAGCCGTGAAACTGGATTTTGCAAACAAAACACAAACGTTTTGCCCAGGATTCGCCTGTTGCTATAACTGGTGTTTACATACCTGGGTGCAGTGCAAGCCATATATTTGTCCATTACTCAGTTCATAGCTTTGGCACTCACTTTTGCATTTTTGCCAACTTAGTGCCAATTCTGTCCGAAAATTACGGAAGCAAGTGTTCCCCCTTCTCCCTACCTGCATTTCCATTGTTTATGCTTTCAGACGTCTAATCATGAGCATGCGATTTATAGAAATTATGCTTTGGCCTTTAGGTGTTTTCTGTTTTAATCTCAAAAATGCATTTATTTTTTAATGCTGCCTATTATGACAAAAGTTCTAGCATCTGTCCTTTACCAATTGAGCATCATATAGACACAGAATTATGTATTTTCCAATTAGAGTAATTTTCCAGCATTTCCTTTTCTGTTGGATACCTGTGAAGAAAAGCTTTTTTGCATTGTTTCCACATGACTCTATGGCCTTGGGCTCTCATATAAAACACATTTCCTGTAGGACAGAAGATTACTTTGGTTAGCGCTACAGATTTTTTTTTCTTTCAGAATGTTTACTACATAAAGGTGATTTGACAAATGAATCACAGTTCTAACATTTGCAAAATAGACCAATTTTAGTATAATTGGCACTTGATTGCTAAATGCTAACTACTTTCCTGCATCTATTGCTCATTTAAACTTTGTGGTTAAATAGCCACGCTGTTTTCTAAATAACATTTGTTCATGGTACTTTTTCGATCTTATATCTTGAAGTCATATTATGCTATTTGTTCTTGATATGTGACAAGTGCCTTCTTTGTTATCATTATTACAAGCGTCTTCTGCTTCATTCTGCCTGAGGTATTATAAGCCGAAAGTGAAAAACACATCATCTACATAAAGGCACCATTGTTGCTGATCAGATATTTTAAATGAGAATGATTGCTTCTTTATCTGACTAACCAGACATGACAAACAATACTAACACAGGCTTATTCATTACAACTGCAAGCACTGCACTGAATTTTGAGTTTATACATGTTTTCCCACTTCCTTTTAGTCTCTTTTGTACTGCAAAATAGTCAGTCCCTCTTTGCTTATTTTCTTTTAAAGAGTTAGTTGACCCAAAAGTAAGATTTTAGTTCTAGGTGGGTGTTGGCTGGTTTGATCACCCCCAATGTTTATTATGTTGTACCATGGGGTTTCTGCTGGCTGAAGTTCCCAGGCCAAGAATCTTTATAATGTCTCAGTCTCCTTTTTGGATTTTAGAGTAAATCTCTTTCTGTCACCCAAGGAGGATTGTAATCTGTCGTAGGTAGGGAGCAGAAACAGAAAAGTTATTGGGGAGATGTTGCTACTAGAGTCCCTGAGAGATTTTGGAAACATGGGATCACACCTGTCTGCTACATCACCATTGTGTCCTTTAATAGCCTTTAGTCGATGAATAAAACCACAGAGTGCAGTTAAGGAACAGGACCAGGAACTAACACACATGCTAAGTGAATGCATGTGAGGTAATGTGTAAAGCTATGTTTGGTGGAGGCTTTCTGTAGCTGCTAGGAAGTTGTGGGGCCATGCTTAAAGTTGGCTTAATGTGTGAAACAATTTGGGAAGCATAGAGCTATTCACTTTCTCTAGAGACTTATTGGCTGTTTTGCATTATTGCCGAAGATCCTGGTGAATTCAACAAGTAGATTTACCAAGGAGTCCGGGTGAAACATACAGTCAAAGATCTTCTAGCAAAGAAAAGATCAAGACAAACAACCAGTTCAAGGCTAAATTGTATGCCTACATCCTGGTCATATCCTGAGGGATCATTGGAGTAAGTTCGGGAACCAATCTGGTTTCCAAAAGCACTGTTTAATCTTCTGTAAAAGGGGTTCAAACACCTCTGGTGAGTTGCCATCTACGCTCGTACCCGTGGTGAAGAAACTAGAAGACACGTCTGTCTAGAAACACTTTTCATATTTGGTGTTGTGTTGGGCACTATTATATTGGAATTCTTTTTTGCATTTTTTATAGATTTTTTTTATTCATTGTGATATTGATCTTTTTATAGTTTTTGTTCATACATCATGTGTTATGTTCACATATATATTCTCAGATCACTACACGGAGAGTTGTATGTTTGTATATGATTTTACACTGTGAGGCGCCAATATCTTTACTCGCTGTTTACACATGTGGCTGTCACTGCCATGCCTCTGAAAATCAATCTGCAGCTGGATCACTTTTCAGAGGCAATTGACAGATGGTAAGGGAGCCATTTTTCGGCTCCTTATCTGCTGTTTAAACTTTGTAAATCCAGCACCACTGCACTGATGGGCATTTGCAGCATGCCCCATTCAATTTAATGGGTCCCATTTGTCAGGAGGTTGTGCCTACCAAATTTGACAAAGAGGTAAATAATTTTTATTGTTGTGAAGCAAAATATCATGAAAGGAGCGAGGAGTGGTTGGGGGCTATAAATATATGACTCAAACATGCATTTATATGGCCCACAACTGCAAGTTTGAAAAGCCCTAAGGGCTCTTTCAGACAGGCATTGAATTCCAAAGCAGCCTCAAAGCATATTAAATGCTTGCCGACCTTATAACTTACATATACGGGGAAAAGCCGGCTCTGCTGCGCAGGATCACGTACCTAGTACATGATCCTGCACTTCCAGGTCTGGGGGCGCATGTGTGTGCCACCGGTGGCCCACTCCTGCTGTGATTATACACCACTGGAGCTGATTGGCAGGTACGGTGGACGATGATACCCACTGATGCTTCGGTATGTAAACAAGGCAGATCACCATTCTGTCAGCACAGAAGGCATTGATCTTGTGTCTCTGCCAACCCTTTGATTGCCACTGATGTTAACACTGTTACTGTATAAATTACAGTGGTAGGGAAGGGGGTTAACACTAGGGGTAATTAAGGGGTTATGTGTGCTCCTAGGGAGTGATTTCTAACTGTACTGGGACTGGATGTATTAAAGGAAAAGAGAGATCTGTGTTTCAATTTAGCTAAAACACAAGATCTCTCTCTGCCTCTGTGACAGAACAGCGGTCTGCCTTGTTTACAGCGGTAGTGGCTCTCCAGCTCGGCGTGGCGCACTCCCCCGAAAACCCATGCACAAAATCACATGCATGTATGTGATTTTGCACAGCCGGGCCACCCTGACACAGTATATATGTGGTGGGCGGTCCAGAAGTGGTTAAAGTAACACTGTGCCATATTGCAAAAAATGGCCTGGTCATGAAGGGAGATAATCTTCTGGCGGTCAAGTGGTTAAAGAATCTATTGCAATAATGAGCGTTTTTGCTGTGTTGTAGAGAAATTCATGTTGTGTCAGGCAACACCCCTCAAATTCTGGATGAGCCCTCTGCACACTGCTATGGACCCTTTTAAGCAAACTATGCAATGAAAAACAGCGATTTTTAGTTCACACATATTGTAATAAATGCTTAAGCTGGCAAACTGCATCACTGTAATCTTTCTTATGGCCAGTCCTACACTGCTTTGCCACTGCAAATGCTACAGTGGATACACACCATGCTAACCTGGGGCATAAGGACACAAGGTGGAGGAGAGCTACTAGGTTCAGGTCTGGTTGCGTTACAATAGATTTCTAACTCACACATATTGCAATACACGTCTAAGCTAGCCAACTGCGTCAAAGGAATCCCTCCTACTAGGACTGGCCATAAGAGGGATTACTTTGACACAGTTGGCCAGCATAAGCATGTATTGCAATATGTGTGAACTAAAAATCCCTGTTTTTCATTTCATAGTTTGCTGGAAAGGGTGTAGAGCAGTGTGTAGAGGGTCCATCCAGAATTTGTAGTAGTAATATGTGGCCACACCCCTTTAGCACATGATAATTTATATACATGTACAAGCTTTTGGGATTTGAACAAAGGTATATATTTTCTCTTAGGCAACACTCCTTAAATGCCTTGTAAGATGAGAAATTATCACTTTTGATGCTTTGCAACTGCATTTTAAACAATGTTACATAGGTGCATTTACACCATGTTTACCGTGCGCTTGTGTTACTTTTCAATAGAAGTGCATAGAGGCAGTTGCAAAGCATCAACTCCTGCCAAACTTTGCAGGCGGTGCTATTTTTGCCCCCCCCCCCCCCCCCCCCCGCAATGCGAGCGTGTGAACACCTCCATCCGCTCGCTAATTTAGATATTTTGTGTGCCGTTGATAGGAGTTTGGGAAGAATTAAAAACACGGCACAACCACCATTTTTTAATGCCTGTGTGAAAGAACCCCAAGTGTAAATTATTGACCTAGACACTAAAGCCACACTTCAGGGGGAGCTTGCCATGAAAAATCCTCCACACCACTCACTAGAAACAGGTGCTAGCCCAGGTCGTTGAGCTGTACAGGGAGATAAATGCAGGAGACTTGGACGACTGCACTCTGAAAAAAAAAAAACATCTGCTTTATTGTTGTAATGACACCTTCAGTAGTAATTAATGACCTCTCACAATAGAGTAGAGTGCAAAGTGCACAGTCTATTTTACTTTAGTAAAAGTGCAATTGCACTCTACAAGAGCAGTTGCTCTAGAGCTTAGTAAATGAGCAGAAACCCTGCTGACTTCCATCATCCAATCATGTGCAGGAAAAAAATGTGTGATTGGGTATTCTTTGTAAAGTGAAACTTTACCTCATTTACCAAGCTCTGGAGCAACTGCACCTGCAAGTGCACAATCTATTTGCCTTTAGTAAATCAACCCCAAAGATCACAGTTCTTCCCCTGACAATGCATCTTCAATCTTCTATATCCTTTCCAGAAAGACAGCATTATCTTTGTTCAGGTATGATGCTCTGAGAGACTGAGATAACACAATTATGTAAATCCTGGTGCCTGTGTAGTTCTTGGCTGTGCTCGCAAATGTCTTACACATTTCGGCTTCATTCTGCAGAGTCCCTTGTGAGTTGATCTAGGGTTACAGAGGGAGAAAAGGAAACTAAGGAAATGTTTTGTTCTCTGTGCAGAAGACTGATGACATTATGGCTGATTTACTAAAGTGGTTAAGAATCTTTATTCAATAAAATGTGTAAATATTTATTTCAATTTTCCAATTGTGCGAAAAGCAAATTTCTGTTCAGTTTGAATACTCATACTGTATGTGCAGATAAAATAAGTGAAGTCTTTTTTTTTCTTTTTTTCACCTAATTGGATAATTAACGTAAATATTCACACAATTCCTTTGAGTGAAGATTCTCATATCCCTTGATGTTAAAAGTTTACTGCAATTCAGAAACTGCAGTCTGTTATTGACAAGTGACTAATAGGAGCTAATAGTACAGTAAGTTGCTTTAAATTAAAGCTGCCCATTCATGTGCAGAACGGGCTGTTATTAATTCCTTCTACTTGGAGGGGGTTGGACAGAATGTTTCAGATGTGTTCAACAATGATGATGGCCAAATGCAACATATATGGGTGATTTAGGCAAGGGCTAAATATCTGTATCATCAAGTGAAATATTTTAGCTACAGGGCTGCATGCAAATGTCAGTTCCACTCTCAAACAATCACACTCTCTATTCCAACTCAAATCTATTCCAAAGTCTATGGGTTTCAAACAGTTGGTGATAATTCCTTCTGAGCTAATTATCTAAAATAATAGTGTATCATAGTTTGCATGGAGGAATGATTGTTCAGAATAGTTTATTTTGTATTTCAGCTAATGATGTTATGTTAATTTGAAAAATCCAGAAAGTGACAGAAGAGTAAAGAATCAATATATAGATATGCTATCAGTGCAGTGGCTTTGTAGTCTATTCATCCATGATGCACAGCCACAATCACGCACAACAAGGTGAACTTTCATCTTCAATCAGCTTAATTAACATGAAACTGGATCAATACTGACTTCTTTTTTTAAGAAACAGAGAAGTGGGGTCAGCAATAATAAAAGAAAAAAAATATTCTACAGTACTTTGACATTTCAAAGGTGACTGAACAAGAGTCCAAATAAAAAGCTATCAATATTTGTTTTCATCTGGTGCTATTGTGCTTAAGGAATTGTTGTATATAGAACATACAATATATTTAATTTTCACTTAAAATATTGACAGTAAAATTAGGTTTAAAGTCCAGCTGAAGTGTCTCTTTATAGTCCCGTATCCTCATAAATCCTCCCTCCTCTTTTTTTTTAATTTATATTGGCAGAAATCAGGATGATGTCATTGAAGATCAGAATTTTGAAAGGAAAGTCAGCCAGATCCACTAAAATTCCATGGAGATATCTGAACTGAGACTGCTCATTCACCTATTTAATAATCCCCTTTTCCTGCCTGGTCAAAACATTAGGGCTTTCCAATGGTGGCTAAACAAGGGATTGTTTAGAATATGCCATTTCTTTAACCAGAGGGGCACTATATCCCTCTCTCATTGTCAGAGCAAATTGAATTTGCCCAGCACAGAAAAATGTAGATTCTTACAAATAACACACTTTCTCCAAACGCTCTGGACTAGCAAACCAAGACCAAAGAGGAATCAATTCCATCATTTACTCCTCACTAGAGGACAATAAGGAAAAAACGTCCTTTGCAGGGAGCTGGGAGCAGTACCTTAATGAGGAAATAGACCTGGACACTTGGTACCAAGCCTTACACCATTCATTGAAAGGAATTATTAATGTCTCCCTAATAGAGGCTAATGTGAAACTCCTTACAAGATGGTATCTTGTACCCTTACATCTCACTAAGATGTTCCCAAACTCATCCCCACTCTGCTTCCAAGGTTGTGGTCATCAGGGATCCCTATTTCGAACTTGGAGGACATGCCCCCGCATCAGAGGATACTGGATGAAAATCTTCCACCTCATCAGAAGGTTTATGGACCTGCAAATTCCACAATCTCCTCAAATCATCCTACTAAATAAGAAACTCAATCTCTCCTCTTTTACATACTCTTAGGAGCCAAAATTACATTGGCCAGGGCCTGGAAACAGCCTACAATCCCCTGTCTTGCTGCCAATAGAAAGATTTCCTGGATTATGTCACAGGAGAAATTGGTTAGCATCCTACAAAATAAAGTTGCGAGATTTGGGCAGGTTCAGTAGCCGTGGGCCAAATTCGAATGTATACCCATTTGATCTCCATAATTTGAGCTACGAATCTAAGTTACCGCTGACTGTACATTCCTCCTACCGCCACCAGCCACTATCCTTCTCTACTTCCCCTTCCCCCCCTCACCCCCCCTTTATTTTGGTGGGGTTTCCTCTTCCCAGCCCCGGTCTCTATGACCCCTAACTGGTGAAGGGATAAAGGACCCATAAGTTTCACAACCACATTTTGGTGCATGGGTCCCACTCCCAACCCTGGCTGCCTGGTTTTGCATTTATGTAGCGGGTCAGAGACTTTCTGTTTCCTAGATTCCATTCCTTAGTTATGTTGAGAAAACTTATATAGATATTCTATATAGCTCCCCCCTCCCTATAATCTGCATATATTACCTTTTTGAGAGCACAAACAGAGTTGATATTTGATGTTAAAATGTGCTTCGAATTTACTGTATTCTTATAACAGTTTGTGTATCATTATTGATGTTATCAATAAAAATGATTGAAAGGAAAGTAAAGTCAGTTTTACACAGAAGTATTACAGCTGCTATTTCTGTTTTAGGTAATGGTAGCAGAAATTAAAGGATATGTTCACCTTTACAAAAAAAGAATAATAAGTGCACTTTTTTTCTGCAGGTAAAAAAGTATGCATTTATTATTATTTTTCTTGTTAGAAGCCTGTTAAGCATTGCATCCATGATCAGCAGATCGTGAGTATATTCCAAGGTCCTGCAGACTTTCTGTGTAGCTGTCTGCCTATACTTCCTACGGGCAGGCAGGTACACTCTGACAAGAAGTCAATGAACTGCTAGAAGGCTCAACAGTGCCCTGCTAGTTCATTGTGAACTACAAGCCGATAGCCGCAAACGTTGTCAATACTTGTAGTTTTCACATTCACAGAACACTGAATGAATGACGCCCGCAGGACCACACCCGGGGCGGCAGGGTACGGTGCATCTGCAACATGTTTTATTTTACACCATGGTAATGTAACATGTTACAATGGTTGAACGTAACCTTTAAGAGTATACAACAGCCCTTATCCACAATGTTAGATCAGTATTAGAATAGGAATCCTACAGGTATGCGTAGCCTGGGAGAACAAGCCTAAAATTGAAACCAAAAAAAAAGGAAGGGAAATTAGGGAAACAGGGTGGAACAAGGTTGGGTGAGAACGCAAGGTTATGTATAGTATGCAGGAATAGGGCCACAACGTGTACAGGATAATTTACAGATACAGATAAAGGAAAGTACTGAGTATACAGCCACACAAGCAAAATATCGAACCAATACTGATACCAAAGCTACAATGTTCCAATCTAGGAGCTATAATGCCCCCAGCAGGTGCATTGATTGTCCTGTATGCTCCTAGCAGGGTCACAATAATTTAGCGGAGTTGAGTAATTTTAAAAGTTTTTTTTTTTTTTTTTTTTTTTTTTTTTTTTAATAGAGATGATACATAATAACCTAAAACTTTATGTTTTAGAAATATTGACAAGAAACCGACTTGGATTTGGGGCTCTACTACACAGGGGACATATATATATATATATATACACAACTGCTTGACCAAAAACCACTCTTTTTCCAAAACATGGAAGTAAATACATTATGCAGTCTTTACAACCCATTTAGCATCTTACATTTTTCTCTTACAAAGCTTTTGTTGGAGAATGATCATTTTTTAACTTGTATGATAGGGTGATCAAAAATCATTCTTTTAGTAGAGGTTTCATTCACACCATAGAGGTGTGGCCACGCGTGCATTTTTTTCACATTTCTATTTGTATTTGCATGTCATGTTTAGGGCATCCTGGTAATTTCCATGGTTCCATGTGGTACCATGTATTTTGGGGTTTGCGAACGTACACGTTAGCAAGATGTGAGGGAGTGCTATTACGATATAATGGCACAACCACGTCTCCATTTTTTTTTATCATTCTTCTTATGTCAAGTAGTGGTTTTGGATAATGCAGAGATTGTGCAGATGTGATGGCATTATTACCATTCTCTGCATGGATACACTAAATGCAAGTGTCAGGAACTAGACATGTTTGCCCGAATGGTTATTCCTCAGTGTTACAGATTTAGTGACATTGGCCATCATTTAACCTGGAAGATAGAGATATCTTGGGGTATAGGAATGGTACTGCAAGGGACTTCTTTTTTTTTTTTACACCTCCAGGAAAATTTGAAAAAAAAAAAAAATAGCTGGGTTGGGCTTTGAATGCTCCTGTGCATGATTGGGTATGCTAATTGAACAGAGATTTTTTTTATTCATTTTAATAAGTGAACATTAGCTTTGCTAACTATGTATGCTCTAAGCCTTAGTAAATCAACCAACTGGTATTGCTAAAAATGAACTACTGTATATTCTCTCAATGTATAAATAAACCTGAGGTTTCAACACCTTACAGAGTCTCTTTATAAAGCTGAAAATAAGAACTGTAAATAAACCTTGATAGGTCTTGAAACATTGGTTTCATCCAGGCATTGAGAAAATAAAGTAGCTTTAGTTTTAGCCATGCTTAGAGTGCTAGAGATTACAGATTTTCAGGTTAAGCATTGGAGGATTAGATTTCTTAGTATGACTACTCAGGTATGAACAGAATTCATAATTGACACTAAATGGGTAAAGATTTATTTTATTTTGAAAATAAAAGGAAAAAAGTGAAGGAGTAACTTTTGTTCTAACAAAGCTCCGCTTTTATTAATCAGTGAATGTAATATATAATTGCTACACAAAACAGTTTGTAATTTGATATTGTTAATATTGTCTTTTTTTATCTGCTGCCAACCTTATTTTTCCAAAGCTTAAAAATACATGTATCCTCTTTGTAACAGTCTGGTATGGAAAGAACTTCCTGGAATGCTCATCCCCATGTGAATATTTGCTTTTACTAGCAGTTGCACAAAGCTTAAAGATAAACATATTAGATCAGAAAACAAAGAACTATCATTGCTGACATTTTAAAGGTGCATGTTCTGGGGCCATTCCAATATTGGTTCCACTATACCTGAAACAAGTATGCTGCAAGTGAAGTCTGAAAAGTCTGTTAGGGCCATACAATAATTATGGAATTGCCACCCCTTACCTGACCCCAAGTTCTCCCTTTAACAGTTATTTTTAATTAAAGTGTAAAGTAAGGTATGCATGTACTGTAGGTTGGTTTCAGGATAATGTTTCACTTGAGCAGTAGAAATGAATTGTGGTTTCAGATTGACCATGAGTTCAACCCAATCATTCACAGTTTGCTGAATGAGAAAACTAAATGGCTGGATTTGGTCAGCTTGCCTGCCTTGCTCTACCTTTGGCTGCTGCAGCTGGAAGACATTCATTTAGTGGCAATATTAATAACTAGACATTAAGCCCGCTAAATTATTGGGCGCTAGAACATATGTGGTCAAACATTTGTAAAAACAGAATTGTTCCAGTAAGGTGTACTTTGCTACTAAAGTCAGTTTGCTTATAAATGTCCCTTTAATAGCGTGTCTATGTTCTGCGATTTTTTTTTACAGTAATGCCCCTACAGTCGCAGATTTCATTCAGGCGTGTTTTGCGTCTGCAGTCTTTCTATTTGCAAATGTCCCGTTCAAAATGTGTCTTTACTTTCCATTTTTTGTAAGGTTTTGCAATCACACTCACAGATTTTCTGTAGGCGTACTTTGCTACTAAAGTCAGTTTGCTTATAAATGTCCCTTTAATAGCGTGTCTATGTTCTTTTTTACAGTAATGCACTTCAGGTGGTAGATTTCAATCAGGCCATGTCCCTTTAACAGTGTTTCTACAGTCAGAGTGTGACAGGTTTTTTCCTCTGTTTAAATGATCCTTTTCCTGACAGCAACAGCTTTTTTCCTTTAAAAATTAATCATGGCTCCATTCGCTTTTTTAACCACAATAATTACAGTCAAAGGGTTTGCCAAGTATAAGTTTCCTCATGCAATTCCAAGTATAAGTTTCCTCGTACAATGTCCTTTTAATATCGTTAAGTCTCTCCCTCATCAGCCTCCTTGTCCGACCGGTCACGCACTGTGCAGTGCGTCCCTGTTGCTCTAGCAATCCAAGCTAGTGTCCCCAGCGGAGTGCCTCTTTACATCAGTGTCCACATCGGAGTGCCTCCTTACATTAGTGTCCCCATCGGAGTGCCTCCTTACATCAGTGTCCCCATCGGAGTGCCTCCTTACATCAGTATCCCCATCGGAGTGCTCCCTTACATTAGTGTCCCCATCGGAGTGCCTCCTTACATCAGTGTCCCCATCGGAGTGCCTCCTTACACTTTAAATAGTTTTTTGGACCGAGTTAATCCAAACTATTTTCTTCACTAACCCATGCATCCCATGTCAGCACTGTACAGACTGTATGTAACATCATCTGCATACAGTATAGGTGTGGTCATGTTACTGAAATAAAGTCAAGTTGCTGCTCAGCCATTTACAGGAAGGTTTTTTTTGTTTTTGTTTTTTAATGAATGAATACAAGGCTTCCTCTTATTGGCTGAAGTGGAGAGGAATTCAGCTGACATCACAATCTCCACCTCAGCCAATCAGAGGAAGTCTTGAATTCATTTATAAAAAAACAAAACTTCCTGAAAATAGAAGAGCAGCTCTCAACCCGACTTTTGTTCTAGGAACCGTATGGTAAGGCAACACAGTTCTGTATACTATCTGTAGCTGATGCTACATACAGTTTATACAGTGCTCACAGTGACCGCATGTATTAGTGAAAGAAATAAATAATCTGGACCAGCTTGGCCCAAACAAACTATTTAAAGTTAAATGAAATATGAAAACTGGAGTTAGGCTATAACTTTGTGTGTATTTCTTACTGATATTTTGCATTTGATAAACAGTTGAGCTAACATTGTGTGAAATAAAAAATACAATTCTCCAGGGTCTTTAGTTTCAGAAAATATATATCATGTTTGGGGGTTTGTGTAATACTCAGGCCAACATGATTTTTAAACATGTGCTCAAAAAAACCCAAAAAAGTCTCCGGCAACAAAAGAGTTAAAGACGTTTTGAATTTTTAGGCCTTAATAAAGAGAAGACTCATTCCCTCTGAGTTGATTTTTTTTCTTTTTTGCATTGCTACATGTCCCACATGGCAGTATGCAGCTACCAATGTCCTTTTTTTCCAAAAGCTTGAAAACTGGCATTGAAAAATTACAATATTCATCTCCTATAGACTATTTTGGAGTCTGAGGATGTTAAGAGTTTGAATTTTCAGCAAATGTATATAGAGATGAATTTTGCCCAATTCACATATCATTATTTAGCAGTTACTTTTGCTATATGCTGGCAAGGCCCACATGAGTATATAGATGATCTAACTAGTTAAAGAACTGTAATACATAAAAAAAAAAAAAAAGTTTACAGCTGAGCTGGAGGAATTTATGTTTTCCCAACAAAACTGGAGTTTAACTTTCTGTATAGTGAACTTTTATGTTGCAGATTTCTTTTTTAATAAATGTTGTTTGGACATTTAGTGAAAATTGTTTTAATGATGAATTTCAGGGGAATTAAAGCTGTGTTCTTCAATTATTGTACTTTATGATTTCTATACCCTATGAGACTTTTCTTCATCTAAGCTTATTGCAGCAAAATGAAACATGCTTTATAACATAAAAGAAAGAACATGCTCTACTATGTAAAATACAGTAGGTATCAAAGGTCAATGGAACACAATCAATAAATATAAGCGTATCTAATAAAACGTTAATATTTGTAAAGTCATAAACAAGATTACATTTTAAACTATGAGTGAAATGTTTCAGATTCTGCTGCTGGAATCGGTTTAATATGGTTAGAAATTGGAAGCATTTTAAAGTACAATTTAAGTTTTAAAGCAAGATTTTTTGTTAAATTAAGTTTATCTTCCAGCCTTTTTGTCACTGTGGCATAAATCATCAAATTGGAGTGTAAAATACATTTTCTATTTTCTCGCATTATATCAACTTTTCTATTAACTATATTTTATAGTGCAAAGCTTTTATTAAATGTGTTTCTATGGAAAGATCATGGGTAATCAGTGAATATCTGTTGAATTTTTTCTTTTCCTTTACAGAAATATGCTATGAGAATGACTGGCATTTCAATGCATAATCTATTTTAAGTTGCTGTGAAACTATATTATGGTTGGAAACCCTGTGGGCATAGTAAAATTAGTTTTAACTTACTTTCAAGAAATCTAAGACATCCTGTATTCTATAGAAGGAAGAAATATTGTTACTGATCCTGTAACCCAAAAATTGTACAGGCTAAACACTATGAGAATGTATTAGAGGCAGATGGTTATCAGAAATCTTTTTATGTTATCAAATTCCATGTAGTCTAGAGGAAGCTTATGCATGGTATTCTTACCATGGTTGTGGATTACAGGGTAACATCACTGTATAAATGTGTTCCTGCAACAAAGCTGCCTCTTCGTTCTAGTTGTATAACTATGCACAGCAGGTTTTACCTATAGAAAGATCACTATCAGGTGGTTGAACAATATAGCTGGAAGTCTGCTATAATTTTCTTTTAATATCGAAAAGTTTTTTTCTTCTAGTATTAAAGCTCATCCTTGGACATTTCAGTTCCCCTTCCATTCTAGCTTTCTACCCATTCTCACCTCTTCTTGAATGCATGAATGTAAAACACCTTCAGCCTTTACAAACACTTTAAGTGAACTATGCAGACTATATAGCAATGCAGAATAAATTGGTTCTCTATAAATAAAATAAACATACACACAAATACATTTACAATTTTCTTTTCACGTCTAATATTGCAGCTGTCAAGGGGGACTTCCACTTACAATAAAGAAAAAACACTCTGTCCCCATCAAACAAAGAGGATAATATGGTACATTTTCTTACAAGGGAACTATTAATATGAAACAAAAATAAATGTAGGTTGAATGCCTTTTTCAAAACAAAAAAGGGCTTCTCCATCTATGTTAAGTAGGATTCATTAGTGGTGTAATTGATCCTGGGAGTTAATCAGACTGCACAAGATATTTCATTTTACATTGTGAGGACTAATTGACAGCTTTTTTGTTTCATTATTTATTTATTTCATTTTTGATTTTTCTCTGAATAAAACATATTAGAAAAGTACATGATAGATTCTGGTATTATTTCTAATAAATTATGCTACTATATAAAAATGACAGGTTCACAAGCACACGCTTTCCATGTTGTGCAAAAAATAGTGGGAATCATCTTTCACTGTCATTATTTAGTAAGAGCTATCTGCATTTATTTTCTGCAGCAGAAGGGTTATTCAACTAGAAGAGCACTGTGACGTATATCCTTATCAAAAAGTAGATACATGTCTCCTAATACATACTTCCAGTCCCCATATAGTCACACAATGTGACTTCTAGATCAATTTATGTACTGTAAAATTGAGCTTGATATGAGTCAGAAATTCCCTTTGTAATGTAATGTAGCAGATTGGGAAAGGTGCCAGAATCAAGTTTAATGAAATAATAGATGTGAATGGAATCACAAAGTATTTCTCCTTCCTGTGGTTCTATGCTGTGATTTGGGACACTTGTGCCTATGGTTGCTAATAACTAGATTCTAACATGTTGAGATGATGAAATGTAACTAGAGGAAAATGTTATTATGCTTTGGAAAACAGATGAAATGTTTAAATGTGAAGATTAAAAATAAGAACAATTGATTGAGTTATTTATTTTAATTAGGTTGTGTAATTTTTTTTGTCACCTATTTTTAGGACCTTATTTTAATTATGGCACAGCGGATCTTATGCCAGGGCAGGGTGGTGAGAATGAGGAGGAGCACCAAGAAACATAATTTACAAGTTTCCTTCTTTACACACTTTTTTTTTATTCAGAGGGAAAAATGTAAAACCAAAACATATGAACATATGAACTAAAAAATATAAGACTCCCCTTCCACATACAGACAAACATACATACTGTATATGCATAAACATGTATGCATTCAGTATGTTTAACCACTTCAATACAGGGCACTTTCACCCCCTTCCTGCCCAGGCCAATTTTTAGTTTTTAGCGCTGTTGCATTTTGAAGGACAATTGCGCGGTCATGCAACACTGTACCTAAACCAAATTTTGCTAAACAAATAAAAAAAAGACCCAAAAGTTTGAAAAAAAAAGTTTTTTCGTTTATGTTATACAATTTTGTAAATAGATACGTTTTTTTCCTGCACTGATGAGCACTAATGAGGCTGCACTGACAGGCACTGATGAGGTGGCACTGATGGGGTGGCACTAATGCGGCACTGATAGGCAGCACTGATGGGCACTGATATGTGGCACTGATAGGTAGCACTGATAGGCAGCATTGGTGGGCACTGATAGGCAGCACTGATGGGCACTGATAGGCGGCATTGATGGGCATTGATAGGTGGCACTGATGGGCACTGATAGGCAGCACTGATGGGCACTGATGGACACTTATAGGTGGCACTGATGGGCACTGATAGGCAGCACTGATCGACACTGATGGGCAGCACTGATGGGCACTAATGGGCACTGATAGGCGGCACTGGTGGGCAATAATGGGCACTGGTGGGCGGCACTGATAGATGGCAATGATGGGCACTTCTGGGCAGCACTGATGGGGAGGTCACTGGTGGGTTCCCTGAGCCCTGATTGCCATCCCTGGTGGCCATGGTGGGCATCCATGGGGTCATGGGTGGGCATCCCTGGGGTCATGGGTGGGCATCCCTGGTGGTTCTAGTGGCACCCCCGAGGGCCTGCACTGGTAATCAATGATCTGATTACCAGTGCAGACCCCCCCCCCTGTCAGGAGAGCCACAGATCGGCTCTCCTTTACTCGTGCCTGTCAGGCACGAACTAAGGAAAGCCGCTCAACGGCTCTTCCTGTATACTATGTGACCAGCTGTGATTGGACACAGCTGGTCACATGGTAAAGAGGCGCGCAGAGTGCATTATCCTGCCACCGACATATGACGTCAATCGCCTATATGGCGGGCGGGAAGTGGTTAACGTGCCAATACATCAGGCACAGATGGTCCACAATCTGTGACGTGGCCGGTAGGGAGGGAGTTCCAGATTAAACAATTTATTACATGCTCAACAGAGTATGTGGTTTATGTCTTGAAATGTCCTTACAATTTAGTATACTGGGGCACACAATAAGAACTATGCGAACACGGATCGGTAAACACCGGAGATTGATCAAAAAGGGTTTGACAAACATAGTGTCCCCTGCCATTTCTTACAAGTGCATCAAAAGGACTTCAAGGGGTTAGAGGTCATGGCTATTTAACTGTCCCTAAAGGAGCTCTGAGGTTCTCTCTTCTATGTAAGAGAGAAACATTCTGGATAGAATTGAGCGAACACCTTGATGTCCGGGTTCGGCGGGTCCGGCCGAACTTGAAAAAAGGTCCGGGTTCGTGAACCGGACTTAACCCGAACTTTACCCCGATCCCGAACCCCATTGAAGTCAATGGAGACCCGAACTTTTGAGCACTAAAATGGCTCTAAAACAAACATGGAAAGGGCTAGAGGGCTGCAAATGGTAGCAAACTCATCTTAAGAGCATGGCAAGTGCTCTGAAAACAAATGTGGATAGGGAAATAACTTGAAATAACATAAAAAACTGAAAAATAAAAAATAATCATCTTGAATGATGTAGGAGGAGGACGAGGCCCATATGGAGTAGGAGGTTGAGGTGGCGGTGGATATGGCGGTGGATATGGTGGTGTAGGTGGAAGCGGCGGCGGCAGTGGAGGAGGAGGAGGACGAGGTAGCCAACAAAGGGTTTTGGTTTTAATAAAAAAAAATTTAAATTCGGGTACACCCCTAAAGAGTAAGAAAGATCAAATCCAGCAATGGCTGGGTAAGGCCGGTATACATGTCTATTCTGCACAAGGTATGGACAAGTCCTGTGGGATCCATGCCTGGTTCATTTTAATTAACGTGAGCTTGTCCACATTGGCTCTGGACAGGCGGCTGCGCTTGTCTGTGATAACGCCCCCAGCCATGCTAAATATCTGTTCAGATAATACACTGGCTGCAGGGCAGGCCAGCACCTCCAAGGCGTAAAGGGCAAGCTCAGGCCATGTGCCCAACTTGGAGACCCAGAAGTTGAAGGGGGCCGACCCGTCATTCAGTATGTCTAGGGGTGTGCACACATACTGTTCCACCATGTTAGTGAAATGCTGCCTCCTGCTAAGACGTTCCATATCAGCTGCTGGTGCTGCTGCTTATTGGGGTTGTGGCGTGCTGACAAAGCTTTTCCACATTTCGGCCATGCTTTCCCTCAAAGCAATCTCCAGCCTGACCCTACAGTAATCTCCTATCTCTCCCTCAGCAAAAGCAGCAGGAACCTCTGCCTAGTATAGTTATAGCAGAGTGACGCGCGGCGCTAAGGAGCCCCGGACCAGCCAGTGTTTAATGGGGACCACCTCCTGCAATGCAGAGCCGAGCGGATCGGAATTGCCTGGCCCGCAAACTGTCAACCCGGAAGTGAAGAAACCGGAAGTTAAGGCCAGCTTGAAACGCACACAAAGACAAGTTGCCATGACGACATGCTTTGCGCTTTGTTAAAGTCACGGAAGGGCTGGCAACGGGGACTTTTAAAGCTGAGGGGGGGGGGGCCACCCAGTGCCTCTACACAGTTGTTAACCCCTCACCGCCCGTGTGTGTACATTATATAAGGATGATGTAATTAAAATTAAGAAGCAAATTAAAAAACTTTGGCAATACAAATAAACATATAAAAATAATTATAAGATATAAAAATATAAAATGTGAAATATAAACGTGAATCCATAATGAATTTGTTAAGTGACAATTGCACATACTGTATCAACCAACATTTCGGCCATGCTAACCCTGCCTTCTGAGGTGCTGGTGGTGCCCTGGCAGCGTTGACGACCTCTTACTCCACCTCCCCTGCCTTGGCCTTGTGCTTCCACTGTGCCCCCGCTGTCAGGTGGGAATGCCACCGGTAGCACGTCTACCAGCATGCGCTTGTACTCGTGCATCTTCCGATCACGCTCCAGTGAGGGAATTAAGGACGGTACGTTGTCCTTGTAACGGGGATCCAGCAGGGTAGCCACCCAGTAATCAGCACAAGTTACTATGTGGGAAACTCGGCGGTCGTTGCGGAAACACTGCAGCATGTAATCGCTCATGTGTGCCAGGCTGCCCAGAGGCAACGAAAAGCTGTCCTCTGTGGGAGGTGTATCCTCTGTGTCCTCCGTATCCCCCCAGCAACGCACCAGTGATGGCCATGAGCTGGCCTGGGTGCCACCCTGCTGTGAACATGGTTCCATATCCTCCACCACCCTCCTCCTCCTCGTCATCCTCCAGAACTGTGCCCCTGCTGGACAATTGTGTCCCTGGCGTTTGTGTGTCCAGGAACCCACCCTCGGAGCCACTTGCGAATGACTGCCCTGAAAGCCTTGGAAATTATACCTCTTCATCCTCCTCCTTCTCATCCTGTGCCACATCCTCTTCCATCATCACCCGAAGTGTTTTTTCAAGAAGGCATAGAATTGGGATAGTTAATCTGAGAACAACGTCATCGACACTGGCCATGTTGGTGGAGTACTCGAAACAGTGCAACAAGGCACACAGGTCTCGCATGGTGGCCCAGTTATTGGTGGTGAAGTGATGCTGTTCCGCAGAATGACTCACGCGTGCGTGCTGCAGCTGAAACTCCACTATGGCCTGCTGCAGAGTGAGAACGCCGAAAGTGCGCACAGACGGCCCGCACTTTCTGCAGCAGCTCTTACATATCGGGGTAATTTCTAAGGAACCTCTGCACCACCAAATTCAGCACATGCGCCAGGCAAGGGATGTGTGTCAAACCGGCTAGGCCCAGAGCTGCTACGAGATTTTTCCCATTATCGCACACCACCAGGCCGGGCTTGAGGCTCACTGGCAGCAACCACTCATCGGTCTGCTGTTCAATGCCCCTCCACAACTCCTGCGCGGTGTGTGGTTTTTCACCCAAACAGGCAAGTTTTAAAACTGCCTGCTGTCGTTTACCCCTGGCTGTGCTGAAGTTGGTGGTAAAGGTGTTACGCTGACCGGAAGAGGAGGCAGTAGAGGATGAGGAGTAGGAGGAGTTAGGAACAGGAGGCAAACTGAAGCGCCCTGCAATCCTCGGTGGTGGAAGGACATGCGTCAATCTGCCTCAGGCCCAGCCGCCATTTACCCAGTGTGCTGTTAGGGAGATATAATGTCCCTGACCGTGCTTAACGGTCCACGTATCCGTAGTTGGGTAGACCTTGCCACAGATGGCGTTGCGCAGTGCACGCCTGATTTTGTGACCCACTTGGTTGTGCAGGGAAGGGATGGCTTGCCTGGAAAAGTAGTGGCGGCTAGGCACGACATACTGCGGAACAGCCAACGCCATAAGGCTTTTAAAACTCTGCGTCTCCACCAGTCGGAATAACAGCATTTCAAAGGCCAGGAATTTTGAAATGCTGGCATTCAGGGCCAGGGATCGCGGGTGGGTAGAGGGGTACTTCCTCTTCTGCTCCAGTGTTTGGGAGATAGAAAGCTGAACGCTTCCACGGGACATTGTGGAGATGGTTGTTGGTGACCCAGGTGGTGGTGTTGCTGGTGGATCCTCTGTTTGCGGGGTGGCAGGTGCCACTGTCACTACAGAGGTGGATGAAAAGGCCGAGACTGCAGCAGCAGGAGGAGCCAGAGAACTTTCGTTTTAGAGGTGTGCACTCCACTGCAGCTCGTGCGGACACATATGCAAACACATATGCACTGAGCTTGCATTAAATGTGCAGCACCGCAAGCCGCCCACCTAACAGACTGATAAAAGTTTTTTTTTTTTCTCCTTTCTCCTCCTCACTGGGCTCAGGTCAGGGCATAAAGATCGTGCACTGCACCCCCACACAATACAATCAATGTAGATCGCTGTCTAATGAAAGAAGATTATTCCTATTCTTTCCCTCAAAACAATCTCCAGCCTGACCCTACAATAATCTCCTATCTCTCCCTCTGGGCAAAAAGATTGTGCACTGCACCCCCACACAATCAAATCAATGTAGATCGCTGTCTGATTAAAGAAGATTCTTCCTATGCTTTCCCTCAAAGCAATCTCCAGCCTGACCCTACAGTAATCTCCTATCTCTCCCTCAGCAAAAGCAGCAGGAACCTCTGCCTAGTATAGTTATAGCAGAGTGACGCGCGGCGCTATGTGACTCCAGCTTATATAGAGTCTGGGTCACATGCTGCACTGGCCAATCACAGCCATGCCATAAGTAGGCATGGCTGTGATGACTGCTAGGGCACACTAGTTAAATGCTAGCTGATTGGCTGCCTTGCACCTGTTGAAACCGCGCCATTAAAACCGCGCCAAAACATCAAATAACATTACCGAATAACGGACAGTACCCGAACATACAGTGAAATGTTCGGGTTCGGGCCTGGGTACCGAATATCCAAAAGTCTGTTACGAACCCGAACAATACAGTCCGGGTTCGCTCAACCCTAATTCTGGATTTTTAAATTTGGGTCTTTGACTCCTGGCGGCTTGAATGAAGAACTGGAAGTGCATACTATTGTATGATTCAGAATATACAGTGTTTTTGTTCTTTTTCAACTGCGTTTTTCTATCTTTGACTTTTTTATTTTTATTATTATTTCTACTTTTATTATTATTATTGTTAGTTTGTCTTAATTTTTATTTTTATTATATTTTTCCATTATTTTTCATTTTTTATTTTATCTAGATTAATTCATACACAATTTTTATTTATTTTCTGTTTCCCCTTTTTTGGCATCCAGCAATAGGTATATTTATTCTTTTCGCTGGTTGATACAGTATGTGCAATTGTCACTTAACAAATTCATTATGGATTCACGTTTATATTTCACATTTTATATTTTTATATCTTATAATTATTTTTATATGTTTATTTGTATTGCCAAAGTTTTTTAATTTGCTTCTTAATTTTAATTACATCATCCTTATATAATGTACACACACGGGCGGTGAGGGGTTAACAACTGTGTAGAGGCACTGGGTGGCCCCCCCCCCCTCAGCTTTAAAAGTCCCCGTTGCCAGCCCTTCCGTGACTTTAACAAAGCGCAAAGCATGTCGTCATGGCAACTTGTCTTTTTGTGCGTTTCAAGCTGGCCTTAACTTCCGGTTTCTTCACTTCCGGGTTGACAGTTTGCGGGCCAGGCAATTCCGATCCGCTCGGCTCTGCATTGCAGGAGGTGGTCCCCATTAAACACTGGCTGGTCCGGGGCTCCTTAGCCCCCAGGTGACATCATCTAGCTGAGGCCCTCCCCACAAAACCCTGGATACCGGCCCCCTCACCCAGCGGTCTTGCCAGTTGTGCACTCTTCACCACCAGCGGCCCCAGCCTAGACAGGCTACCGGTTTGGACCTTTTTTTACATGTCTTTCTCAATAAATATGGCTTTCTCATATGGGCTGCTCTCCTAGTCTCTATGATACTAACCGTGGTTAGTACTGCTTTCTCTTTCCTTTTTTTTGCGAACATTTATGCTGACACCAGCATCTCTTAAGCAGCAGCACCATTGGTCAATCGTAACTTTGGAAGTGAGATTGCTACAGTGTCAGCGCTGGAACTTTGGTTTTGTATAAATATATATATTCTGTGTGTACCCTGGCAATGCATGAACATGCCAGTTTTTTAGCTTAAGGACCTGGAAATGCCTGAACATCTATACGCTTTGACAGCTAGCCAGTGTGTACCTATCAAAGTGATTGGCTAGTAGGGGAGGATGGGTCAGCCTTTGATGTTATCAGAATCAAAGCCACAGATTTTAGTGCCCAGGGCTTTAGGGTCCTCTGGCTTTATTTTAATCTTCTAAAGGCATAGTGCCAGCTCTTAATGGGGTTATTTACTAAGCAACTATAGAATGTTCATTTACCTTACTAAAAAGTCAATGTTATCTTTAAATGCAAAATCATGTACAAGGGGAAAAAAATAAAATCTTTGCTTGTGCACGATTGGATGTTTGAAGTCAACACAGCTTTGTCTTATTCGCTAAGTGAACATTCACTTTGCAAAATGAACAGCCCCTGTTCCTTTAGTAAATCATTCCTAATGTCTTTGCTTTCTTTGCAACCCATTTTTAGGTGTAGTTTGACAGGTGTACCTTAAAGTCCAAACAATTTGTTAGTTACCTTTTGTATTGCTGTCAGCAGGCTTAATGATCTCCTTGGGGAAGATGCAGAATGTAGTGGGGGACCTAGATCATTTTAACAGCAATCACTTTATGTGTTGATGATCAAATTATGGACATGATTAACCCTTTTACTGCCACTTCCATAGGTATGTTAGGGAGTGCAATGAGTGGATGAAAACAAACTTACAGCTACTATCATGCCTATGTGTAATTCCCTTTAGAAGTGACTGTCACTTCTATATGGGAAAACAGTTGATTGGGTGAGCCCAGTACAGCAGTGGGGAGACATACTCAGGGTGGCTGAGGGGGAAAGAGATCAGAAACTACCATTCCTGAACTCCTGACCACCTGCAGAGCCAGGTGATGTATTTTGCTGAAGCCGAAAGTGATGCAGGAGCCGCAGACCCTCTGTCCATATGCCAATATTGTGCATGCAATTTAAATGTACTTTGTTGTAAGTGAAATTTTTTTAGTAATTAATCCATGCTGTTACATACTACACCATGAGGAGTTCCCTTGTTATGTGAGCTTATTTCCAGAGAAAAGGAGGGAGAGACCTGATCTCTTAAAGGGTCACACACTTCCCAAGTCTAATACTGCATATGCCACTACATTTAAGCAGAATACTACTTGCTGTACCATTGTTGTGGAGACCTTTGATTGATCCCTCTAAAGGGAAAGTGCATTTAGATCCAAATTATATACAGGTCCATGATCGGAGGTGAGCGCATGATATGTAAGGTGGTGGGAGCCACTGCACATATGGTAGCAGATTGTGATTCATGAACTGGTAACCAGGAAGCACATGTTTTATAATGAGGTGAATTAAGGATGAACAAGAAGCAATTTATGACACAGAAAAATACCAAAGACTGTTTTTAGTTTTTGATTTATCTGTGTTTATTTGGTTTTAAAAGCATTTTTTGGACGTAAAGTACAATTTTGTTGTTTTCACAATTATTTTATTAATGCCAAAAGGGTGAGCACAACAAGTTATTTTATTAGCGTTCTTTATTTAATATTTGTTGGATTATTCACAGTGATTTATGTATATATGTGATTGTTTAACTCGTGGATGGTTTTTATTTATAGTTTAATAGTGGGCGAAACATTGTCTATTAACTTCTTATGGTTTTGTTGTGGGAACACAATTAGATGTTTTGTAGCCACTTTTTTATAATTTAGATTCAGTATTAACTAGGGTATATAGCACTGTTTGGGGGTAGCATGGGAGTGTCATCTCATAACCTTATATCATAAAATACCCTTATAGATGCATCCATCCTGGCTGGATGGTAAGGGGGGGGGGGGGGCAGCAAACAAATGCTTACCCCTCCTAAACTATACCAGACCACAGGCCCCCCGCATTTGGAGGGAACCTTGGAAGGCGGATGGCAAAGGCAACTTTTCCGATGTTGATGAGACAAAGTTTTCATCCGCACGTCCTGTCCCCCAAAAGAAATGTGGAGGTCTTATTGGAATCTGGAAGTCTCCTTTAGAATAAAGGGGCACATAGATATCTTCTCCCCTACTTGGATTTGTTTGGTTGATTAGTAAAGAAATCTGGCAAGTCATCTAGTGGCGGTAATACTAAAGGTTCAGGTGGGCAAACTGGCCGAACTGATAACAGGCTTGGTTTATGTCGAATTCATGTTTAACAAGATCATCCCTAGATGGGAGGGTTGTGGTGGTGTGAGTGTGTATGTGTTGGGGGGGGGGGGTATGTACACTGCTCCAAAAAATTAAAGGAACACTTTTAAATCAGAATATAGCTTCAAGTCAATTAAACTCCTGGGATTTTGATCTGGTAAGTTAAGTAGCAGAGGAAGTTTTTAATCAGTTTCAGCTGCTTTGGTGTTATTGAAATTAACAACAGGCACATTAGATGGGCAACAATGAGACAACCCCCAAAACAGGAATGGCTTTACAGATAAAGGCCACTGACATTTTTTTCCCTACTCGTCTTTTTTGACGGTTTTTCACTAGCATTTGGCTAGGGTCAGTGTCACTGATGGTAGCATGAAGCGATACCTGGACCCTATAAAGGTTGCACAGGCAGTCCAAATCCTCCAGGATGGCACATCAATATGTCCCAGTGCCAGAAGGCTTGCTGTGTCTACCAGCACAGTTTCAAGAGCATGGAGGAGATTCCAGGAGATGGGCAGTTACTCTAGGAGAGCTGGATAGGGCCGTAGAAGATCCTTAACCCATTCAGCAAAATGGACTAGCCTGCAGCATCATTTTTTCACTTTGATTTTAGCACTCTGTAGGTTGATAATTTTCAGTTCCTTTAAACAATGTAGCATTCTTTCATTCCTAACACGTAACCCAGTCCACATCAGTATAGATATCCAGCATGATAGTTTTCCCCATTGAGATCTGATGTGTTTTCAAAGTGTTTCTTTAATTTTTTTGAGCAGTGTATATCTGGAAATATAAATATAATATTCAAATAAGTGGGCTCAAGTATCCTATCCCTGAGGGGAATGAGAACAGAGTACATTAGTACTGTTTGTTGCTCACTCCCCAAAAAATGTAAATAAACCCACGCACCTCCTAAAAGTGTAAGTAGGGGGCATGGTCAAACAGTGGAGTGGATGGCTTTCATCCATAGCTGCTTACTGGATAGCTTCCCAGCCACATATACCCTGAGCAGTGGGCAGAAGAGAGGATGTGAGCAAGAAAGCGAAAGAGGCCTTATAAACCAGGGAAGATGACTGATTTTTTCCTCCTGCCCCTGCCCCTCTCCGGGCTCCCTGCACAACCACTCGCTGGAGCAAAGCTCACAACACAGGCATTCCCCGCAGCAAACATCCAGCTCTGAAGCAGGCCAGGGATCAGTGTCAAGTTCCTCCTCAACTACCTACAGACCAGCAAAAGTGCAGACAAAACTGTAAGTTCCCTTAGCAGCACAAGAGGGGAGTTGCACTGGACACTTACTTAGATGACACGAGGGAACTACAGGACTCCATCTTGGAATTCCCTATAGCTAATCAGCCTGTCCTAGATACAACCTTAGAAGATATGCTGGTGTCCCTGCATACTACCATCCACACTGATATCATGATGCTGGCGCAGCAATTTCGTTTAAAAGTAACAGCAGTGTCTCAAAGGGTGTCCCACATTGATACCAAGATGGGAGAATTTGCCACTACTTTTAATGAACTGGTGGACTCTCATAACTAACATAATGAGGAGCTGCATTGGATCAGAGAAAAGCTAGCTGATCTTGAAGATAGATTGTGACGCAGTAACATAAAAATATGCAGAATACCAGAATCAAATCAAATCAAACCTTCTGTTCAAAACACTTACTTCACCAAGGTACTACAGAAGGCCCCCCACATATGCACCCCTGGAGGACTTGCTGATTGATGGTGTACATAGATCACAAAAGCCTAAACACCTACCGGGCCATTTACCAAGAAATACGATCGTCAAAATGTATTTTTACCACACCAAAGAAAAGCTCCAGGCAGACTCTAGAAATAGAGAGCAGCACCTGCAAAGCTTGCAGGACCTCTCGTTCTTTGCAGATCTTTTAGCATTCACTATGCAACAAAGACAGCTGGCTACAATCACTAAACTGCTGCATAACCTCCGTATCCCTTATAGTTGGGTGTATCCAGCAAAACTACTAATAATAAAAGGTAAAGATACCCACACCATTACATCAGTGAAAGAAGGCCTATGTCTCTTGTGGGCATAGAACATCCTGGAACCCCAAGTTCTTCTCATAATGGATCCAATGCAAATGCAGGTTGATTCTGCGTGCAAATTCACATCCACGTTTTCTTCTGTTCCAGTGAGCCCATGGAATTTGTTTGTTTCACAGCTTGTTGACACCAGTTATTTTGGCAGTGAAAGTACAGCTCAGATTTCCTTGTAGAGAATTTTTTTTACATTACGCTGCACAGATTTCTTCTTCTAGTTCTGGCTGGTAATCTATGATTTCCTTTGTCTGAATTAAACTGTAGGGTATCTTGGATAACCTCATTTGGCCTCCCTAACACATACAGGAAGCATACCATTTCTATATTTTTTTTTTTTTTTTTTTGTTTCTGGAAAGTCTTACTTAAACTCATACGGCAGGGCTGTCCCTACTCTGCTATAGTCCCTTGGCTTATGAGGAACTTGCTTTGTATATTACTCTTTTCCTCTGCTATTACAAAATGGTCTTGAAGATCTCTTCGTTTAATGTGAAAGGCTTAACAGTCTGGCCAAATGGAAGATGGAGATATTTTTCAGCACTTAAGCCACCATCTTTTAAACATTGCCACTTTCCTCTTGTTTCTTTCTCCAACGCACCAAACAAAAAAAGAGGAGTGGTTATTGATGTAAGGGGTTTGGTTTCCAAAAAGCAATTGGAATTAATTTCTGATGACTTGGGGAGATACTTTATATTGATTTGTGAAATTAACAATGTTATTAACACTCAGCCCACGTTCACATTGGTCTGATTTTACATGCGATTTGACATGTCAAATCGCATGTCAAATCTGAGCCAATTGCACCATCCGAATTGGTGCGACGCCGACGTTGCGGGGCCTCACTGATTCCCAAAAGTAGTTACTGCACAACTTTTGGCGACTTCGACGAGTTCAGCTGAACTTTTCAAGATGATTTCAAAATGGCCTCAGTGTAACCCTGGGCTAAATGTTTATCTGCCTAATTTGAAAGAAATCCGTTTTCTAAACAAACTGTTGAGAAAGGTTGCCTCCCTACATTGAGGTTATGTCATTTTGGGAGGTGATTTCAATGCTATTCCCAACACAGAGATAGATTGTACGCCTTACTTTCACCTTGTACTTCCAGAGTTATGCTTACTAATTTTATTTCAACATGAAACATGTTTGATATATGGAGGTGTCAGCACTCCTTAGAAAAAAATTTTACATATTTTTCCCATGTACACCAATCATACTCAAGAATAGATTTGTCATTGGTAGACAAATTTCTGCTCCAGAACGTAAGCAAATCTGAAATATATACCATTAGTTGGTCTCATCATGCCTCAGTTTTCATTATGGTGGGGGCGGGGGTGGAGGTGAGGTACACACTGACATGAGAGCAAACAGATGGCGCAATTATGTTTTTATTTTATCACATCCACAGTACAAGCCTATTATTGTCAAGGCTCTCAAATAATTTTTATTTTTGTACATCACAGGACACAGAGCCATAAATCATATTGTATGGGTTATATAGCCACCTTTAGGTGAAGGACACTGGCAACCAACCAGAATTGATGCCCCCTATATAACCCCTCCCACACAGGAAGTACCTCAGTATTTTTGCCAGTGTCTAAAGGTGATGGTCACTGTGGAGAGTCTATCCACATTTTTCTTATTGCCTCTTCAAAAGAAGACAGAATATTGCTATTTAATTTACCCAGATCAAAGATCATTGAATCTTAGGGGTTAAGCTATCAGATCCATCCTAAACATGGACTAAAAATATGGTACCTGAGCCTCAGGGAGCAGATACAAGGTTTTGCCTGTAATGCTGTCCTTTTTAGGTGCTGGACCCTGGGATCTGGACCTTTGGCATACAAAACCCCAAAGGGTGCTCTACAGGTCCAGGGCCATGGCCCCTCTTATATAGGGGACCCAGTCCTTGAAGGTCGCCAAGACAAAGCTTGCCGTGATGGGTGAAGATTGGATTCCTGTTTCAAAACAGAATCCTGTGGCTGGACTGGTGAGTCCAATTTAAAATATTTACTTATTCAGCAAACCTTAACAAATTACTGGCATAATTGCAAATTGTAAATATTTTATGCACTGTTCCTTTTCAAAGATTACAGAGACCATGTGCCATATGTATCCCTCCATGAAGTGGATGTTATGCTTACAAGTTACATCTTGTTAAGGCTGTTATGGGATTGTTGCAAACCTTGATTTAAATCATTGCTTCTTTGCCTAATTGCTTCACATTATGTTTATCCTGAGCTGATCACCTCAAATAACTGGGTTGCATAAGTCACTGTGGCTTTATGTTACTGGCACAAACAGGTCCTGTATTTGGGGATAATCAGTGCTGTGTGCATTAGGCTGTATAAGCTTGGCACTAGCCTTGAGTAAACTTCTAGATAGTACCTCAAGTTTGTCTTGCTTTAAAGCAATGTCTGCCCGAAAAAGGGCTGGGGGGACTGGGGAGACTGGGGGGACTGGGGGGGGGGGCACAGTTGGTAAAGGCACTGTGATGCCACCCTCAGGCCTTGAAGGCCTTAGCCATGTTTCCACTGTGTTTACTCCTCCCAATCTGAGCCATTACAGTTGCCAGGCATAGTAGCTTCTCCTAGTACTTCTGCCCCAACCTACGTCACTAAGGATGATTTGGCTGTGGCATGTGCCAGCCTTGAGGGTAGAATTGCTGGTATCATTACAGCATCTCAAGGGTAGAAATGTGATAGATCTCCCTCACCTGAGCCACCCCCTGAGTCAGTTCAGGATTGGGATGTAGAAGAACTAGCTGTTGATGACCCTATAGAAGGTCAAGCTGAGGTTTCCACTTCTGGGAAGTCAGGGTCAGAGGAGTCTCTATCTATCTCTCAGACCTATAGATTGTTCATTCAGTCTCTTACTGAAATGGTCCAGGCTGGATACAAATCTCCTTACCTAGAGACAGCTGAAGTCTCTTTTTCTGCTCTAGGCTAATTGCGCCCTACTCATAGTCCTCAGATGTTTCCCATGCATCCGATCTTAGAGCAAGAAATGTATAAAGATTGGGACCATCCTGATAGGATTTTTGTTCATGCCAAAAGGCTTTCATTATTTATTACTATGGAGGAAAAGTTTACTAAGAAATAGAATATACCCTCTGTGGATGCTTCTATTACTGGGGTTAACAAGAGTTTAACCTGCACTGTGGATAATGCCCAGTTTTTTAAAGATCCAGCAGATAAGAAGTTGTAATCTTTATTGAAAGCCTCCTTTGTGGTTGCAGGTTCTACGATACAACCAGCAGTAACAGCCATAATAGTTTGTCAGTCTTTGAAAGACCGAGTGGCCAAGACAGTTCCTTCTCAAGGAGACTCTATGGAAGATCTGCCAGATCTACCTCACACTTTATGTTTTGCAGTGGATGCTCTTACGGACTCCATAGGGCAAATGTGATGATTTGCTCTAATATCAGTGCATATGCGCAGAATCCTTTGATTAAAAAATTGGTCTGTGGAATTACCACGTAAAAAAATTACTAGCTGGCTTCCCTTTTCGGGGAGAACGCCTTTTGGTGACGATCTGGGTAAATATATCCAAAAGATCTCTGGGGAGAGTACGTTGCTACCCATGAAAAGGAAGAGCAAGCGTCCTTCTTTCAAAATCCCCAGCACTCATAATACCAGTGCTTCTACCTCCAAACAGTGGCAATGGCCTCAAAGATCTGGATCCAGAACCAAGCCTTCAGGGCAGGGTCAGAAAAAGCCCTGGGCCCAGAAATCAGCCAAGTCTTCTACTAAGCCCTCTCTGTGAAGAGGCGCCCCCACTCACATGGGTGGGGGGAAGGCTGGGGCAGCTCTCAAAGGTTTGGGGGGAATCAATCCAAGACAACTGGGTTATCTCCACCATTTTACTGGGGTACAAGCTGGAATTTCGGGTGTTACTGTATCCCCGGTTTGTAAGGTCAAGTTTACCAACAGATACCCTAAAAAGAAGGTCTCTCTTTATGGCACTAGACCAGCTGAAGACTCAAAAACTCATAATAGAGGTTCCGGAGGATGAAAAGTTTGAGGGGTTTTACTCAAATCTGTTCGTAGTCCCCAAACCAAATGGGGATGTGAGACATATTCTGGATCTCAAAGCTTTAAACCAGTTTCTGAATGTTCTTACTTTACGTATGGAGTTAATTCATTCAGTCATAGCCTCCCTGCATCCATAGACATCAAGGATACATATCTTCACGTGCCTTTATTCTAGGCTCATCAAAGGTTTCTACGCTTTGCAATAGAGAACAGTCATTTTCAGTTTGTGGCCCTGCCCTTCGGGTTAGCAACAGCTCCAAGAGTTTTCACAAGGATCCTAGCTCCAGTATTGGCTGTTCTAAGGTGCCGAGGGATATCTGGATGATCTATTACTAATAAATCGATCGGCTTCGGCTCTAAGCCAAAATGTATAAGTACAGTTCTTAGAACGTCTGGGTTCGATACTGAATTTGGTAAAGACAACATTACAGCCGGCCCAGCATCTGGAATATTCAGGTCTTATTGTGGACACAGTGTAGGCAAAGATATTCTTGCCAGCAAGAAAGGTCACAGACCTGAAGGATCAGGTTCGGTCCATAGTAAGGCTGAGATTTCCTTCTGTACGTCTTTGCATGATGTTACTAGGGAAGATGGTGTCTGCATTCTAGGCAATTCCCTATACTCAGTTTCATGCCATACCCTTACAAACAACATTCTGTCTGCTTTGACCAGAAAGGTTCAGTCTCTAGACCGATCCATGTCTCTGATACCAAGAGTACGTCAGAGTCTAAATTGGTGGTTGTTGACCAGAAATCTAGAGAAAGGGAAATCCTTTCTTCCAGTGACTTGGAAATTACCTGTCAGGGTACAATCCGACAATGCCACTGCTGTGGCTTATATCAACCAGCCCAGAAAGAGGTTGACTTCAACCTGACTTAGGCAGAGAAGTTTGTGCCACGTCTGACAGCAGTTTTTATTCCAGGAATAGAGAACTGGTGGCAGGCAGACTTTTTGAGTCGCCAACAGATGTTTCCGGAGGAATGGTCCTTACACCTGGAGATTTTTCAATCAATCTGCCTACTCTGGGAGGTACCAGACATAGATCTGTTGGCATCCAGGTTCAACAACAAGTTGAAGAAATTTATGTCCAGGACCAGGGATCCACTCGCAGTCAAAGTGGATGCTTTCGTGACTCCTTGGGAGGAGTATTCCCTGATATACAGTATGCCTTTCCTTCGGTGCAGCTGATACCGTGTCTTTTGAATCCAGCTAGAGGGGAAACCAGAGATTCTGGTAGCTTTGGCATGGCCGAGGAGGGTTTGGTTTTCACAAATCCAGAGATTGGCAGTGATGAGGCCTTGGGCCCTTCCACTGCGTCCAGACCTACTTTCTCAAGGTCCGATATTCCACCCTGCTGTACAGTCTCTAAATTTGACGGCTTGGCTATTGAAGCTGATTGGGTGTCCAGGGAGGGTGCCAGGTTTGAGTGACCTATCCTTGGAAATTACACTGTTTTCCAAATTTGACATATTTTTCCAGAAACTCCCTAGCGACCTCTGCACTATGCATTACTTGCTCCAGACCAGTGCCCTCTGAGTTACAGGCTATTTGCTTCTGAACTCAGCATTACTTACTCTTGACCCCTGTACTCTGAGACATGTGGCAGTGTTTAGGACGTGGGAGGGAGCATCCTAAAGTGGCAGGCATTATGAGCTTTTCATATGACTTTAAAACATTCTACTTTATGAAATCTGAGATGCTTTACTATGTTTGGAATCTTAGCAAATATGTTGGAAAGCAGTTTAGTATATTCTATCAATTTGGACAATTTTTTTTATAGCATGCAATATAAGTAAACTTAAGGATACAACCGCTTTATTCATTTTAAAGGGAACTTTCAAAGAGCCTTTTCTCCTTACCCTCCCTTCACACTGTAGAAATCAAACTAACCTCCTCACTCTTCTTCATCGACATTCCCCCAAAGTGTTTGGGATGCAGATTACATTATACATAGGATACATTTAGGGTGTGAATAGGGTTCAGGAAGGCTGTATTTTCAATATGAGGATAAGATCAAGAACATGGGGACATGACCTCAAACTAGCAGGAGTAAAGTATGAGATCAGCAGAACTCTCAGTAAATGTCAGGTCTGCACCAAGGGTTGGGTAGTGCTTTTCTCAGTGTCTCACTACCATGCATGAGCCAGGTACCAGCATCATGGCTCCATAGGCCACTTAGACCAATGACATCCACACGAAAAACAAACCCAGAAGGAAGCACGTCCAGGGTTGTCCCTGCAGCAGGTGAATTTGTGTTGGACTAGCACATATCCTTTCTGATGTTTGGCCCCATTAGCTCACATCTCCTCCCTAAACCCCAACTTCTGTTGTACCTCACACAGGCACTGTAATCTCCAACCTGGCAGCTCACATCACAAACTCCCCTGCTCAACCTCTGATGCCGGTAGGGAGGACTTCTGTCATAAACTGGAACTACAGTTGACAGCTCTTAAATGAAAGCACCATTCACCGCCAGCAACCTCCTAACGATTACCACCACTCTATAATCAACCCTGTCACCACAGTGCCTTTATCCTGCTACTTATCCTGACAGGTTCCTCTAACTCCTAATTGTCACCTCACCCCTGGGGGATGCACAAAGGAAAGGGAGGTGTGCAGACGCGCCACACGGCACAGGCTGTAAGTACTGTGGCTGACTCCCAGGCCCCGGGCCTATCCTTCAAATCTATGGCGTCTCAGACAGACCGCACGGACTCGACCCCTGACCCCCCTGCCAACTTCGAGACCCTCATGCAGGCCATCTCTGCCTGCCAAACCGCCCTCACCTCCAAAATAGACAATGTGCAGTTGGACATTGGACTTATACGGAGGGATCTGGACAAATTCCAGGAACGAGTAACAAAGGCTGAGCGGAGGGTCTCGGAGGTGGAGGATGTGCAGCAGGAACATCATTCCTCACACCTCAATGTGTGGGCTGAAGATGCGGAAAACAGCAACAAGCGGAATAACCTGCGCATCATCGGTCTACCAGAGGGCTCAGAGGGGATGGACCCGGTGGCCTTCACTGAGCGCCTGCTCCCCGCCATCCTACCTGGAGCCAAATTCTCTCCCTACTTCACAGTCGAGCCCTCCTGGTTCCCCCCCCCCCCCCCCGGACGTTCATCTTTAAACTTCTACATTATTGGAATCGTGACCTAGTTCTGAGAGCAGCCCGCCAGCAGGGAGACCTGTGCTATGAGAACACAAAGCTGTCAGTTTTTCCTGATTACTCCGTTGAGACCCAGCGCCAGAGGAAATCGTTTGACTTTGTTCGTGCCAAACTACGAGAGAATGGGCTGAAGTACAGCACACTTTTTCCGGCCAAACTTCGTGTTCAAGATGGCGATCTAGTGCACTTTTTTATTTCCCCTAAAGATGCGGCTTCCTGGGTGGAGGCATACAGAAAGGCCTAATACTGTACTTTACTTGATGCTCCCTATGCAGATTCCTCTGTGGCCTGCTTCACTGTTTCCCAGTGATCCTTCCTGATGTTTTCTTGCCTGGAATCTTTTTACTCTGCCCAAGTTACCCTCAAGAGGATTGCATGGGGTCAATCCCGGGTTGATCCCTTTCTGCCGGCCCTGTAACTCTGTGTCCCCTCCGGGGTAAATACACAACACTACTTCCATTGACTGGGTCAGTTTCAGGTCCCTGGGCCTGGTATACCTGCCCTCCCTAGTGAGCACTTTTGGGCTTCTACTCCCCAGTGGGGAGGCGGTGTTAATGTTATATCGGGTCATTTTCAGTAACTCTGTTTTATTTTATTACCGTTAAGTATTGTGCCCCCCAGATGTCTGGGTGATCTATGTCTATACCCTTAGCCGGAATCCCCATCCTTCTGCTGTGTGCTGGAGGAGGGGTAGTTCGTGTCCTCTGGTCACTCACCTCCAAGTGCGACTGTAATGTCCACAGAAGTTGGGATGCAAGCCTTCCCCAGTTTTGGGGGGATGGGTGGGGTGGGGGGTGCTGGGGACATTTTTTTTTTGATATGTTTCTTTTTGTTTTGTTGCAATCAGTTTTATTCTTTATTTCTATGGCACAATTATTTCTTTACGCAGATCTCAGTGTATAGGTTCTATAACAATGTTTAAGGGTGCATCCTCCATCTGGGTCCTACGAGCTGAGGGACGGGGGCGGCCTACCCCCCCTTTTTCTTAATCTATGTCCATGGCTAGCATAAATGTCATCTCCTGGAATACCAGGGGTCTGAACTCCCCTGTTAAGAGGTCCCTGGTGTTTCAATACCTCAAATCATTCAACCCTCATATCTGCATTCTACAATAGACTCACTTAGTGGGTAGCAGGACGTTCGCCCTCAAAAAGCCGTGGATTGGACACCATTATCGTTCCACCTTCTCCACCTTTGCCAGAGGGGTCAGCGTACTGATACATAAGTCCCTCCCTTTTCGCTTGCTGGACCTGGCCTTGGACCCGGATGGACGGTATGTCCTGCTCAACCTGAAACTTGAATATTTTACCTTGTTGCTGGTGGGGTTGTATATTCCTCCTCCTGCCTCGGTTAAACTGCTGCATAAGATTACTAAGGAGGCAGCCAAATTCACTAATGATAATGTGATTTTCATGGGAGACTTTAACATGGTCCCGGACCCGAGTGTGGACAGGATGGCTGGGGGCCCCTTTGCTCGTTCGGATCTTCCGTTTGGGCCGAGATCTACGGGCTGACAGATTTATGGCAGTGGAGGAACCCCCACTCTCGAGAATATACTTGCCACTCTGCCACCCATAAGACCTTCTCCCGCATTGATTGCTGTATGCGGGGGGTCGGTCCTGCCCCGTGTACGGGAGGTCTGGATTCTGTCACGGGGTATTTTGGATCATGCCCCGATCCTATTGAACCTAGAGGTATCCGATAACCCCTCTGACAGAATCTGGCGGCTCTCTCGTTTTTGGATCTCTGATGCTAAGGTGGAACCTCTTATTGGGCCCCAGCTGGCCACCTATTGGGAGGTCAATCCTGGCACGGCCTCATCGGCTACGGTGTGGGATGCTTTCTAAGCGTGCTCTAGGGGACATTACCAGACTGCTATAGGGAGAGTTAGAAGATGTAACAAGGCTGACTTGACCCAGAAGGAACGGGAGGCCAAAGACCTGGAACTTTTATATACCCGCACTAGGGACCCTGCCCAATATGCTTGTCTCCAGTCTATGACTGGTGAAGTCCTGGGGCTGCTGACTGCTCTGGCCCAGAAGAAATTGCTCCATCAGTCCCAACAAATTTTTGAACAGGGGGGACGGAATGGCAAATTGTTAGCATGGATGTCTAGGGAACAATCATCTGGATATAGCATATCTTACATTACTGATCACATGGGAGCTAATCACTCTAAGCCGATGGCTGTTACCGTTGTTTTGCTGACTATTACTGGACACTCTACGAATCCGGAGTTTAGTATACTGACGCAGACCTGGACCGTTACTTAATGGATGTAGATTATCCCGTCCTGACTGACAGTTATCACGCCAAATTAGATGCCCCCATCACCCTTGTGGATCTCCAATGGGCGGTGCCATCACTACAACCTGAGAAAACTCCGGGCCCGGACGGGATCCCGGTAGAGTTTTATAAAGCTCATGTTGACCTTCTAGGCCATCACCTACATGCCACCCTAACCAGGTCTCTGACAGAGGGCACCCTTCCCCAGACTATGAGTGAGGCGGTTATTGTGGTAATTCCTAAGCCGGGCAAGGATCCTTCCCTATGCTCCCCTTACCGGCCTATCTTCCTGTTCAATGTAGATGGAAAATTTTTATCTAAAATCCTAGCCAACCGACTTAATTCCGTCATAGCGGCCTTGATCCACCCAGATCAAACTGGCTTCATTCCCGGCAGAGGCACAGACATGAACATTAGGAGACTTTACACACATTTGGCTTTGGTGTTGGGGGAGCAGGCAGGAGTGGTGGCCTCCCTCGACGCCGAGAAAGCCTTTGATTCTGTGGAATGGCCCTTTCTCTGGAAGGTCCTTGCCTACTTCGGGTTTGGTCCCAAGTTCATCTCGTGGATTAAGCTACTTTATGGTAGGCCAGTTGCAAGGGTTTGCACCAACTCATCCCTCTCTGACTGGTTCCCCTTGGCTAGGGGCACCCAACAGGGCTGCCCGTTGTCAACGGCTCTGTTTGCAGTGGCCCTAGAGCCCGCTAGCGATCTTGCTGCGGGCGGACCCTGGGGTGCGGGCCATCAGGGTGGGTGTGGTAGAAGAAAAATTGTCCCTTTACGCAGATGACTCATTGATCTATTTTTCCGACGCCTCATCCTCACTCCGCATTGCCTTAACGTTATTTGATACTTTTGGTCAATACTCGGGAATCCGTATCAATTGGACTAAATCGGTCCTGTTCCCCCTACACCCGTCGGTCCCCCTCATTGACACACAAACCCCGCTTAGGTGGGTCCAGGGCATGACGTATCTTGGTTTTAAGGTAGGCGCAGCCTTAGAGGACTACCAGCAGGATAATATTGACCCCTTGCTCCTCCAACTGACTAGGCGATGTGCAACCTGGCACACCCTCCCTCTTTCACCGGTTGGAAGGATCAACTTACTTAAAATGGTTTATCTGCCAAAATTCCTACACTTTTTTCAAAACTCCCCTACCTATATTTCTAAATGCTTTTTTTCTAAACTGGACAACACTGTGTCGTATTTTGTTTGGGCCAGACAAACTCGTCAGTTTGCCAAATGGACTCTTAATCTCCCCCTGTATGGTGGGGGACTGGAACTCCCCAACTTTCAGCTCTACTTTTGGGCGGCTGTGTTGGTGACTGTCTGGTTGTGGTTCTTCCAGCCCAAACAGAACTCGGCGGTGACGCTTGAGGCGGCCATTCTGGGCTCTTACGCGGCACTGAGAAACCTCGTCTTTAGGGGGGCGCCTGCTCATCCCCTGGTCACGACCCTGATGTGGACGGTGATACAGATCTGGGCTCGGGCCCGAGCGGTATATAGTCAGCCCTTGCACATTTCTCCCCATGTCCCTCTGTGGGGTAACCTTTCCCTTCCCCATTTGTACCAGATTCCTGATCCCCAGGTGTGGGCTGCTAGGGGTATTACCACCTTGAAACATGTTATCCAGGACAGAAAGCTCCCCGCTTTTGCGGACTTACGCCAAATACACTCCCTACCCAGATCCATGGAGTTCAGCTACTGGCAAATTCGACATGCCATGTTGGCACAGTTCCCGGGTGTTGTCACTCTTGAATCGGACTCCTTGGAGCGATTACTGACTTCTAAGGTCATGGGTAAACCGCTTTCCTCTCTCTGCCTGAGGCTGTCGGTGGCCTACAGTCAGAGTCTCACTGGATCTTATGACAAATGGAAGGGCGACATTCCAGAACTGACTGCAGATGACTGGGAGTTAGCACATATATCCCCTCTGTAATATCGGCCAGAGACAGGTTCATACAGTTGAAATTCTTGCACAGAGTATATTACACGCCCTAAAGACTGGCTAAAATATATCCCCAGAGAGACCCTAGCTGCACCCGATGCGGTCGTGACAATGGGACCTTCCTCCACATGGTTTGGTCCTGTCTCAGGCTCGCCACTTTTTGGCGAGCTGTGACGGACACGCTTAGTGAGGTCCTCGACACCTCTGTTCCCCTGGAACCAGCGGTTACCCTGCTCAATAACCTGGAGGATGTGGTGGGAGATAGGTATACGAAGTTATGTATCACATATGCTCTGTTTTATGCGAGGAGAGAGATACTTTTGAAATGGAAGTAATCCGACTCTCCGACCCGTGCCACCTGGATAGCCACTATTGCTAAGACTCTGCCTATTTATCTGCTTACCTATGAGAGCAGGAACTGTCCTTGGAAATTCAATAAAATTTGGTCTGCATGGATAGATGCTGTGGGTGCACCAGTGCACCCCACTTCCGATGATGTGGGTTAGGCTTGGCATCAGAAATGTGATTGCTGTTTCTTGTGGCATTTGCTCCCCCTTCTTTCTTTCATTTTTTGCGCTACTGCACTTCATTACTTTAACTGACAATTGGGCAGTCGTGCAAAGCTGTATAAAAAAAAAATGGATGTATTTTTTTTCTCACAAATAGAGCTTTCTTTTGGTGGTATTTGATCACCTCTGTAGTTTTTATTTTTTGTGTTATAAGCAAAAAAATACCGACAGTTTTTTTTTTTTTTTTAAAACCCAATGTTTTGCTTTTTGCTATAAAACATATCCAATAAAAAAATTGAAAAAAGCTAATTTCTTCATCAATTTAGGTCAATATGTATTCTGTTACATGTTTTTGGTAAAAATAAAAATCCCAATAAGTGTATATTGATTGGTTTGCGCAAAAGTTATAGCATCTACTTTTTTTTACTAGTAATAGCGGCAATCAGTGATTTTTAGTGGGACTGCGACATTGCGGTGGACAAATCTGACACAAAGTGACACTTTTTGGGGACCAGTGACACCAATACAGTGATCAGTGCTAAAAAAAAATGCACTGTTGTTGTACTAATGACACTGGCAGGGAAGGGGTTAACATCAGGGGCGATCAAAGGGTTAAATGTGTTTCCTGCAAGTGCTTGCTTACTGTGTGGGGGAGGTGCTTTGACTGGGTAAAGACTTAGCAGAAACACAGGATCTCCATCTTCCCCTCTGCCTCCACCTCTCTCAGGAACAATCGCCGGGTGCCAGTTAACATCGGGTCCACCAGACCCACTGATTGGGTTGCCAGCAGCATGCATGCACGCTCCAGATCACAAAATGTAGTACGTAATTTTGCGCTGAAGGGCCGTCCTGCCATAGTATATATATGTGGGGCAGTCTGAAAGCAGGTAAAGCTGAAAAAAACTGCACTACTGTTAATTTTTTTTCAGAGCCCAGTGAGCCACAGGGAATGTGTAAAGCCTGTCATACAAATGAATGACTGTGGATATATGCCAATGCTTTTGTGAGAAATTTCTATGTTTGGGTAGTTCATCATTTGTGCTTTAGCTTGTTTACATAATATTAAGATGATTATTAATCATTTTCCTTCACACAATAAAAGAACACACATTTCACATTTAATGTAATCCACTAGAGGTTTATTATACTGTAATGTGCCAGATAAAAAAACAAAATAAAAATAGATAATGATAAAAAAAAGAAATCTCATAATGTGATCACTAGTTTAAAAAAAAAGTTATAATTTTCACATATGTTAGTTTCAAATACCATAGTTACCAGTCATGGTAAATCTATCAGGGAGATTAATATCCACCATTTATGATATTGCCCTTGTGGGGGCTCTTGTTTTGCTCCTTACATACACTTAACTATAGAAACCCAGAAATGAAATATTACCTGAAAATGCTTCTAACACAAGCATGTAACTGTGCACTTGAATCCTGGTGCATCTAATACAGAGTCCTTCATTATAATTTATACACTTTTCTATCAAAATACTTCTTTATTTCAATTGCTTATATCACATACAGAAAATGTAAACATTAAATGACACTAGATTCTGTAGAAAATAGATTGTTACTGGGTCAATCTATAAACATATGATAATATATCTTTTAATTAGTATGGAAAACATAATTTATGTTTATCTAAGACCCAATAAATGTATTCTGTATAAACCTATTACATTTACTACTGTGTTATAATGATAATAATTCAGATATAAGCCTATGTATTAAAACTCGGAATGTGTTTGTTTTACTCATTCATCTAACCATGACACTTTTACACAGCAATTTACAGAACATGAATTTGTTTTCATCAGTCCCTATCCCACAAAGGAACTCCTAATATAAGTTTTTAACAGAGTCACACACACACTCTCTGTGCAGGGCCAAATTTGGGTGAAAATCAGTTTATTTATCAGTATGATTGTGGATTGTGGAAGTAAATCCATGAACATAAAAATTCTATGGGGTTTATTTGTTGAAACTAGAGAGTGCAAAATCAGATGCAGCTTTGCATGGTAGCCAATCAGCCTATACCTTCATTTTGTTCAAATAAGCTAAAGAATCTGGAAGCTGATGGGTTTCTTTGCAGAGCTGCACCAGATTTTGCACTCTCCAGTTTTAGTAAATCAACCCCTATGTGTTTTTGTAAAATACCAATGCCCCAGTATTGGCCATAGACATTTTAAACACATGTATATCATATTTGTTTGTGTTAAAGATGATATTCAGTTTAAGCAAAGGTTTTTCTATATCTTCTAATGTCATAGCTGTTTCCATCCCCAATATGATCTACTAAACAGTTTGCTTTTTTAACACTGGAAGAGCTCCAATAAGCAAACTAAATGATCTCAAAAGTTAGATAACTGATATATGTGTGATCTGAAGAAAACCTGTTTGGATAGAAGCTGCCTTTGCTAACTTGACTTATTTTTAAAGGTTCAAACCCAAGGGCAGTCATCACTATCCTTTCTTTCCTACTTAGCGTGACATTCATACCTGGAACAAACATGTTTTCAGTGATGAGTAAGATGTAGGAAAAACCAGCACTCTACTTTTACAGAATGAATAGTTTTATATAAGTATAATTCAGAGTGCAGCATCTAAAATACACAGAAATTTACTACCCTTCAAGATAATATATCACACACTAAAAAAAAATTAAATATGGGAGGAGTAACATTAGTGCAGTGTTTTTCAGGGCACACTAACAGGCCAGATTTTAAGTATTACCTTGGGGAGATACAGACTAGAATACTGCAATCACTGAGCAGCAAATTATATCACCTGTGATGCATTTCAGTTTTCTTGCAAACCTGGCCTGTTAGTGTGCCCTGAGGACCGGAGTTGATAAACACAGCATTAGTGTTAATAAACAAGAGAAAAGTGAATAAAATAAGAACTAAAGCCCACTGATTATCCAGTGTGTCCACTTGTGCTTGAGGCTTCCAACTTCAAAGATCCACAACACCGAGTGTGACCAACACCACTACCGCACTCACCAGCCCCAAAAAAGGGCAGCAAACAGCATATTTGGATAATAGACTTTCAGCCCCTCACTTATGGTTGTCCAATTCCATCAGTACACTGAAATTGTCTGGTAAAACAGCTCTCACCACTGGAGATAAACAGGTCACTCATTCAGATGCTGTTTGGGAGACAAGCACTCACCGCATGGACTCAACACCAAGGGGAGAAATATACGTAGATAGCTAAAATTTCACATAAATATAAATTAAGAAATATCCAGATGCCACACATTAAAAGTGTGTACATGGTGCACTTACAAATATGGCCACCAGTTTTGATACTGGAAGTGGCAGCATGACGTTAATGTGTAGCTTTTCCACTCCGACATCACGCAGCCTATTTCGATATCGGAAATGGCAGCCATCTTTGTAAATGCACCATGTACATGATTTTAATGTTTGACACGTGGGTGCTTTTAATTGTTATTTATGTGAGATTTGAGCTATCTTTAAAATAAACTTCTACACTATATAGAGCATCTGAATGAGCGACCTGTTTATCTCCTGTGGTAAGAGGTGGCTGTACCAGGCAATTGCAGTGTATTGCCTGAGTTGGACAACCATAAGTGAGAGGCTGAAAGACTTTGGTACAAGCGTGCTGTTTGCTGACCTACTTTGGCAGCTTTGGAGCTGGTGAGTGCCATAGTGGTGTTGGCCACAAGTGATGTTGTGGATCTTTGAAGTTGGAAGCCTTAAGCACAAGTGGACACATTGGATAATCTTTTTTTATTAACTTTTCTTTTGTTCATTTTCACTTATGTTACTCACATATTGATTTTTTGGGTGTGCAGTATATTATCCTGAAGGTGAGGAAATGTCTTTGTATTTTAGGTCCTGCACTTTGAAATATAGTTATTATTATGGGTTTTTGTATACTTACCTGCTGCTAGCAGCCTCATACACTGTAGCACTAACTTTCTTACTATAACCAGTTTTATTAAAGTGTTACATTAACAATATATATTTTTTTCTTTAGAACTTTTTTTCTGAAAGAAATTGGTGCCCTGACCTTTCCTACATCCATATAAACAAATCACTACTTTAAACCACTATATACATACTTTAAAGTATTGGTGAATTACTTGACTGGTTAATTAAGATATGCAGCATAATGGGAACATTTTGACATGCTGAATCGCCAGGACACATGGCCTGCAAACTTGTTCTCTGTGTGTAACTCAATAGTGAAAGAGAAGAATGACAGCTCCAGAACATGCGCCTTTAAAATATATCCACAATGGCCAATGGCTTTTATCTGCACCTACACGTACTCTAAAAGATCCTTCAAAACCAGTGGGAGGTATTCTGTATACTTACCCCATGATTGACAACTGTTACATGCTGAGGAATTTTTATTTAATACGTAGGACTCTTTGTAGTCATGGTAACACTTTAAACAGGCTAGACATTTTCTGAAAGTTCAACTGGGCTTTTTAGATGCAAATTCTACCTAGAGAAGTCTTTTTAAAGTGGTTATTTATACAAATAAATGCTTGCATAAAATCATTTTGATTTGTTAATCAAAACACTGGCTAATGTGTATGCTGGAAGTGATCAAACTAGCCAACTCCAAGATAAAAAGTTTGCCAGATTCCCTAGAATTTGCTTGCCTTGAGTACAGAGACAAACATAATTCAAATTCTATAGATTGTGTGTTCTGTATGTCTTAGGACAGTATTGTATGTGAATAAGAAATAAATCTAAACCACCAAGAATTTAAGAATGGACACAACTTTGAAAAAAGATGACATTTGCAATATGCTCTGGACAGTTTCTATAAAAATTAGCTGCCAAATGGGAATATTGACCAAAGAATTTTTGTGAGACGTGTGACCATGTTTAGTCATATAATATATAGTATGTACACTGATTATTACTTGGAAGAGGAGTTGGCTCTAAGGGAAGTATTAGTAAATACATCAATCATAATTAACCCATTTAGAACAGAGTAATAATATAGTGTTGATAGGTTTGAATCAATATGCTAGAATGTGTCAAAGACTTGTATGAAGAATGATGTAATTACTTGGTGAGGAAATATCAGTTAGAATTAAAAAGGATTGTTAATATATCAGATAGGGGCCGTACAATTTCCAAACACTTGTTACATTATTAAAAAGAAGAAAATACATACATATACTGTATATATTTTATACAAATCTATTATTAATCTATGTTGTTTTCCAGCCATGTCAGCATGTAGGACCTTTACAAAAGACAGTAATAGGTTGAACAACATGAGCAACCGTGTATGAAATGTTTGTCAACATCTCATCCTAGACAGTGTTCATTTTAACGTGTGCCCACAAACAGACATATGTGGGAAAAAGAAAAACTGTTGACATAATTGTATGACCAAAGTGTTTCTTTGGGTACTTTGTCATTTAGTTTAGTCAGTGAAGAACACTAGACCAGTGATTTGTGCTTAAATATTTGTGCAGATATAGCCGACTGGTGAATGGGTGAAATCACTCAGGCTACCCCCTCTAAGTCTGTAATCCCCAGATGGCTGAACCTGCTGTGGAAATTTTATTAGGAATAGTGAGGACATTTTTCAGGATATGTTTTTTTTTAGCTTGTAATTATGGCTTCTGTTGTCAGTTTGCTTGCAATATGCTCACTAGAGCATGTACGGGCAAACCGGCATTGAGGAAAGACTACTGGCAGTGAAAACCTTCCCTTAGACGTGTTGACGCCTTCACTCTGCATCAACATTTCTGCCAGCAAACACTCCATGCGTGGGTCTGTTTGCCGGTAGAGATCTATGTGTATCGCGGTGCAGAGTTCAAGGATCAAGCAGCAAGGATATGACCACCAGTGGGGGCCCCTGTATGATGTGCAGATTTGTTCGCTCAGCGGGGTCTGTGAAGACAATATTGTTTTGATATCTATATGCCTTTATGAAGGAATACACCCTCATGTCTTTCTACTGTGCCTGATCACCATAGCGGAAACAGCATGGCTCTTTCCCTGCAGATAGCCTCACGTCTATGGGAACAGTAGTATAATCCTATTAGACATTGTTCTCTGAGCTTTGCTGAGTGGGATTCATGCCAGTAGTAGTGGTGATAGTGCATACACGAGTTTGATCAGAGCAGGGTTCATGGTTCTGCACGCTGGTTTCATTGTGTAGTGTTAGGCGCGAATCCTGCTACATGTGGATTTCCACACACCGACGGCAGGAAGCCGTGCACACTGTTCTGCTCATTCATGATCGTGTACTCCCCCTCTCTATTGTATATTTGAATGTATACAGGTGTGTCATTGGCTGATTCTATGTGAGTAACTGCAACTGTCACGTGACTGTGCATTTGGAACTGATTCGCTGATGTTGTATAGCCATCACTTCCTGCTGTTGTCCCTTTGTTGTCCCATAAATAAATGGAGCTCAATGCTCTAGGCAGGAATTCTATCAAGCATCCAAAGTTATAACAGCCTGTGTGTCTGTATTACTGGGTACTGCTGAGCACGCTTCATTACCTTATACAAAAGAGCTGAGAACTGTGCTTTATAGTACAACAGGATTAATTGTGCTTGACTTATATTAATATACAAAACTACACTTATTAGCGCAACAGAGTTACTTGCGCATCAAGCGTACAGTAAGATCCAAGACAGTTGGCGAGCCAGATATTTTAAGGAGCCAACAAAGTTTCCTTTACAGCTGACCGCGAGGAAGAAGATGAATTCGGGTCCAAAAAGGCCAGCCGTTTGGTAAGACAAACTTTATTTCAGCTTTTAAAATTTTGTCACCCTGAGACTCTGTCCCCTTTGTAAGGTAAACTCCGCTCAGCAAAACAACCCTCTTTTGCTTCTCCTCTCTTTGTATAACTATGGGGGGGGGGGTTGTGTTTTTATTATTTGTAGTTTGGGTTGAGTGTGTTGATTGGGGGAAAAACCCATACAGTTGTTTCTGTAGGTTCCCAGTCAATATAGCCTAAAAGGGTTTTTTTTGTATGGGGCTGTGCAGTATATGTTAAACATTTTGTCAGTGTTTTACTGTAAAGTGGATTTTGTATAAAGACACAATGTCTGGTCAGCAGCCCTACAGACAGAAGGGGCAATCTTAAGCCTCGTACACACGCAACGAATTTCCACCGACCGGTCGTCCGTCTTTTGTCCAGACTGGTGTCTGTTGGTTGGAATGTGCTCTAGACTGCACATGAATTTTCCCACACAACAGAATTCTACTTCAGAAGTGACGTCATGTGTTGGATTGCTTTGTATGTGTTCTTTCATCTCTGAGCATGCCTAGTCTTGCTCATAAGATTTTTCCCCATCGAAATCTGTACTGACTGCACGAAAATCAGACGTGTTTTGATGGAGGACAAAAATGTTATACCCTGCACACAAGGATTTTTTCGGCTGAAAAGTCGGAGTCGGTTGTCGAGAGCACCATACTAACAAGCCGAAAATCGTCAGAAAGGTCACCGGACGAAAATTCCCGGCCGAATTTCCACTAGTGTGTGTGGGCCTTTAATTACAATGCCTTATATTTGGCTTTGAAGGCACCAAGCTGAAGCTTTTGCCTATTGAGAGACAGGAGACAGTCTTGTAAGTAAAAACCAGGCCCATGTCTCTTCATAAAATATATTAAGTACATAATTTTCCTGTAAATATATATATTTTACTGGGCAAGGTAATTTCTAACATTCCCATGGAGCAATGTTAGTTTCCTAATATCGATCTGTGCAGATTTTGGTGATATAGTAGTATACCGGGTGGAACTATTCTATTGTTAGACTAAGATTTATCCCTGAGTTGAAATTGTTCCATCTCTGGGTTGAATATAATATTGGTTTGCAGCAGTTTTTGGCAGGAAATCCAGTTTTCGGTAGAATTTATTAATTTTGAATTGAATTTCAGTGTTGTGGAATTCAGTGTTGAGTGTAACTAATCCATTTTTGCACTGGGTTTAGTTTTCTGGTAGAATCATTTTAGTTTTGTGCTGATTTGCCTGATTTTTGTGGAGATAGTACTTTCTGTGCTGGAATTTGAGTTTTGGGTAGAGACATTGTACATTCTGTCAGTAGCCGGCAAAAATATGTAGCAGAAAACAAATGAGCATAGAATGTTAAAACATTTTGATTTTTAAATTTTTTTTGGAATGTTATATAGCAGAATGTACAAAATATATATATATTTTTTTCAGAATTGTCGCTATTTTTTGTTTAGAGAGCAAAAAATAAAAATCGCACAGGTGATCAAATACCACCAAAAGGTCATCAATTTTATTTGGGTACAGTGTCGCACGACTGCGCAATTGTCTGTTAAAGTAACAGTGCCAAATCACAAAATATGGCCTGGTTATTAAGGGGGACAATCTTCCGGTCCAGAAGTGGTTAAACACTCCGTAAATAGGTAATGTTTTAGGTTACAAAAGTTTTTTACATTTTTGGCTATAAAAATGTATGTATAAAATATGTAGTTACTGTTGCTATAAAATGTTTACATTTAAGAGAACATTTGTTTCTTGCCATCACTTCAACTTATTTTCCAAACTATGATAACCTCCGGCTGACAAGGGTTTATATAAAAATACTGAGGCTTTTATGTTATAGTCTGAATATATAACTACAAGGCATTTAAATAGTTAGATATTTTCTAGTATCCTATAAATGTTTCAATCATTCATCTCTGTTGCAAGCTGTCATGCTGTCATTTATTCAATTATATACATATATTACTAATTTGACATGCCTAGTCTTGTATTTAGAGCAATATTTGCTGCAATATCTGCTTCTTGGGCTGGCAGAGATTTTCATATATACTAATGGTTAGAGGTATGAAATTTATGATATGCTTGGTTTTATTATATGCAATTGATGTTTCAGCAGTACGCAGTATTGGTGGCCAATTCTTTTTGTGTTTTATAATGCAGCGAGGGAATGTTTCCTCTAACTGTAGTAGAAAACTGTCACTGGTGTCAGGATGTAGCCAATCAGAAAAGTGTGTACGATATTCCTACATTTCTTGGATCTAATGCAGAATGTCATATAAAGCAGTCTTAAAAATCAGACTCGTTTTCACTTATTAAATAGGAAGTATGGGATTTTAAAATATCTAACAAACATGCATACAATCCTAGGTGTGATGCTGAATCTGTTCCCCACTGGTTTTAAGATCCGAGAACCGAGTGATCAAAGACCGCTGATCACTCAGTTCTCGGTCCTCAGTGAGCAGAGAGCTGGTGACTGTCAGTCACCAGCTCTGTGCTCTGCCCATGTAGTAGGGGTGGAATTCGCTGGTTCAGGCTTTCAGCGGTGCTCTGAGAGGCTGAGCTAGCTGCTGCTCAGCATCCAGAGTCTAAACTGGCTAAATGATGTATGGGTCACATGAGTACAGAATTCTGTGCTTTGGTCCTACTTCTCCTTGAAATTGTTATAGTTTTTCGTACTCCTAAACTGCCTTGGATATGATAACAATTTCTATCACCCTGTATTGCATATTGTGAAAAAAATTATGATAAATGTACATTGCATAATGTAATGTTAGATGTTGTCAAACAATGCACCTAAGCAGAAGATAAACTGTTTCCAGGACACCATAACAATTGCAATTGATTTTGGTACAAATCTACAAATCTCCATTTTGCATTACCAGTCAACAAAACTAGTTTGGATGGAAGAGAAGTTTTGGATGTAATGTCCAAACATTAAAACCTGACTTTTTCAGTGAGGATGTAGGAAGGGTTGACAGCCTCTGCATAATAAAAAAAATAATAAACTCACTGCAACTACATTAAACTAAAAGATAGGGTCAGGTAACACAGCTGGACAATTTTTTTTTTGGATTATAATGACTGTTCTTAATACTTAGACCAATTAAATGAAATTAGACATTCATTGTTTTACAGTGTAGAGAGAGCTTATTCATCTGACACCTGGTTGCTTTATTAAAAAACGAATCAAAAAACTTTCAACTTTGGGAAAACTCAAAAGTTACATCTATTCCTGCCCACTGCAGCATCTTCCAATGCTGATGATATGGGCCTCCCACATCCTTCCCCTTTCCAGTGACATTTCTATCATGGATCTTGGGATCTTTTAAGAGAGATCCCTCTGACTGGCACACTCCTCCACATCCAAGCTGGTTCAAAAGAAGGGCAAGATGGTGGCATCTATGCCAGGTTTTCTTTGTCAGGAAAAACAATAAAAATATATGTATTTTGCTCAAACCCATATAGCATTGCACTCCCTCTCAAAGGGAATTGATTTACTAAAACTGGAGAGTACAAAATCTGCTTACATAGTTACATAGTTAGTGAGGTTGAAAAAAGACATCAGTCCATCCAGTTCAACCTATGATGTGTGTGTGTGTTTGCTTTTAACCGTACATTGTATACCCCTGTATGTTGTGGTCTCTAAGGTGCCCATCTAATAGTTTTTTGAAACTATCAATGCTCCCTGCTGATACGACTGCTTGTGAAAGAGAATTCCACATCCTTACCGCTCTTACAGTGAAGAACCCCTTACGCATTTTAAGGTTAAACCGCCTTTCCTCTAGTTTTAGTGAGTGGCCACATGTCTTATTGTATTTCCTTTCTCTGAATAGTTTGTTCCTTATGCTAGGGTCGCCAGTACAGTATTTGTACATTGATATCATATCCCCTCTCAAGCGTCTCTTCTCCAGAGAGAATAGGTTCAGTGCTTGTAGTCTTTCCTCATAGCTGATGTCCTCCATTCCCCTAATTATTTTTGTTGCCCTTCTCTGGACTCTTTCCAATTCCAGCACATCCTTCCTGAGGACCGGTGCCCAGAACTGGACAGCATACTCCAGATGTGGCCGGACCAAAGTCTTGTAGAGCGGGAGAATAATCTCTTTATTTCTGGAGTGAATCCCCTTTTTTATACATACCAGTATTCTGTTGGCTTTGCTTGCAGCGGCTTGGCATTGCATGCCACTGCCAAGCCTGTTGTCTACCAGTACCCCCAAGTCTTTTTCCATCCTAGACTCACCCAGAGGTTCCCCCCCTAGTGAGTAGCTTGCTTTCTTGTTTCTGGCCCCCAAGTGCATTACTTTACATTTTTCAACATTAAACCTTCTCTGCCATGTAGTTGCCCACCCCGTCATTTTGTTCAGGTCCGCTTGTAAGGTTTCCACATCCTGCATAGAAGATATTAGCAAGCTTAGTTTAGTATCATCCGCAAATACTGAGATTGTACTAGATATCCCCTCCTCTATTTATGAATAAATTAAACAGGATTGGTCCCAGGACAGAACCCTGCACGGTAGCTAATTGGCTTCTAACTTAAGCTTGTTCAACTATGCTTTGACAAAAAAATCTAGAAGCTTATTGGTGTCTTTGCAGAGCTGCACCAGATTTTGCACTCTCCAATTTTAGTAAATTAACTCCAAAGTGGTGTAAAGAAGTACCAGATGCAAGCACACTTCATGGGCCAAGAATTTCTCAAAAGGGAATGACTGTAGCTTAAACATTTCATTTAAATCATTAGCATTTTCATTTGCAGGAAACACGTTAAAGGTCCTCTTGATGTCCAGCTCAACATGGTTTTAAATAAAACGTGTAAGCAAAATTGTATTGTGAGATTGTTTACTTTAATTTTAATCACCATAATGCTTTGAGGTTTGTAAAAAAAAGGTGTACAAAGTTGTATAGTTATTTTTCTTTAAAAAGCAGCCTGAGTGGAGAAGTCTGTCCCCAGTCAGCATGCTGCAGAGTTGGACCCTTGCTCTCTGTGATAAATCAGTGGTGTCATTGCAAAAGTCTGACATCCCCCCTACACATAGCTAGAGGTCTCCATACGGCAAATACTATTTTGCAGCGTACAGGGTGATAAAAGTTTCACAGTGGTGAAGGCAGCCCTCAGAAAACTGAATGTGGCACTCATTCTGTTTCATTTCAGTTTTATGTGCCTAATCTAAATGGTACATTTCCATGGTTTTGACTCTGTTTTTCTCATAAAGCTATATTTTGACTTTGTGTAATTCTAAAATGACATTAAAGGCTATGAGAAAAATGAGAACCCAAAGACTATTACATCAAACATATCCACACTGGAATTACCTACAACTTGCAAGTTAAAGAACTTAAGAAAGAAATTGAATACCTTTCACTGTCTGAAAATTAATTCACAGTATGATGTTAATCTAAATTATTAACTCATCTCTGATGGCCATATTAAACTATGTGAAAGTTAGAACTGATTTAATATATAGAGTATCTCAAAAATAAGTACACCATCAGTGTAAATTTGCTGCCCCCTCAAAATAACTCAACACACAGCCATTATTGTCTAAACTACTGGCAACAAAAGTGAGTACACCCCTAAATGAAAATGTCCAAATTGGGCCCAATTGGCCATTTTCCCTCCCCGGTGTCATGTGACTTGTTAGTGTTACAAGGTCTCAGGTGTGAATGGGGAGCAGGTGTGTTAAATTTGGTGTTATCGCTCTCACTCTCTCATACTGGTCACTGGAAATTCAACATGGCACCTCATGGCAAAGAACTCTCTGAGGATATGAAAAAAAGAATCGTTGCTCTACATAAAGATGGCCTAGGCTATAAGAAGATTGCCAAGACCCTGAAACTGATCTGCAGCACGGTGGCCAAGACCATACAGCAGTTTAACATGACAGGTTCCACTCAGAACAGGCCTCGCCATGGTCGACCAAAGAAGTTGAGTTCATGTGCTCAGCATCATATCTAGAGGTTGTCTTTGGGAAATAGACATATGAGTGCTGCCAGCATTCCTCATGTTGAAGGGGTGGGAGGTCAGCCTCTCAGTGCTCAGAACTTATGCCGCACACTACATCAAACTGATCTGCATGGCTGTCCTCCCTGAAGGAAGCCTTTTCTAAAGATGATGCACAAGAAAGCCTGCAAACAGTTTGCTGAAGCCAAGCAGACTAAGGATATGGATTACTGGAACCATGTCCTGTGGTCTGATGAGACCAAGATAAACTTATTTGGTTCAGAAGCATGTGTGGCGGCAACCAGGTGAGGAGTACAAAGACAAGTATGTCTTGCCTACATTCAAACATGGTGGTGGAAGTGTCATGGTCTGGGGCTGCATGAGTGCTGCCGGCACTGGGGAGCTACAGTTCATTGAGGGAACCATGAATGCCAACATGTAGTGTGACATACTGAAGCAGAGCATGATTCCCTCCCTTCGGAGACTGGGCCACAGGGCAGTATTCCAACATGATAACGACCCCAAACACAGCTCTAAGACAACCACTGCCCTGCTAAAGAAGCTGAGGGTAAAGGTGATGGACTAGCCAAGCAGTGCTGGAAAATAATGGTGGCCACACAAAATATTGAGCCCAATTTGGACATTTTAACTTTTGTTGCCATAGGTTTAGACATTAATGGCTGTGTGTTGAGTTATTTTGAGGGGACAGCAAATTTACACTGTTATACAAGTTGTACACTCACTACTTTACATTTCTTCAGTGTTGTCACATGAAAAGATATAATAAAATATTTACAAAAATGTGAGGGGTGTACTCACTTTTCTGAGATACTGTATATATATATATATATATATATATATATATATATCATTGACTTGCTTCTGGTCCTATGATATCCTCATCCAACTTAAGTGTAGAACAGGTTCTTTATTACTAAAACATTTTTAACAGGATTAAAATCATTTGACATCTACTTCCAGAATAGCAGAGCTGCTTTACATTTCAATCTATATTGATTGTTTGTAGGATATAAAATGCTAATAATACAATTTAGCCCCTCCACTATTTGCAATAGCTTCTCTAGCAGCCCCACCACCTGCACTACATCATCTGCCACTTTCCCACCCTTCCTTAACCACTTAACGACCGCCCAATGACTATTTACGTCGGCCGTTTAAACCTAAATACCGGTGTTATGGCAGCAGATAGCTGCCATAACCCTGTTAATTTTTTTAAATGGCGGGCGGTCGGCTTTCCGATAAGGGTAGTCCCAGTGGCGGATTCGCTGCGGGATCACCCTTCCGGGGCGACGGAAGAGGTGCCCCCCCTCCCGCCTTGTGTCGGTACTTTTCCCTGCTTACCAGACCAGCTGGCAGCGGGGAAAACGATCCGGTCCAGGATCCTCACAGACAGGATGACGAGTGAGGGCAAGCTCGACTCTATGGTCTTGGAGGACCAGAGCGACGACAAACGTCGTTGCCTAGCCACCAGTTTAAAGGTCCCTTTTTTTTCCATTTTATTTATTTATTTATTTATTTATTTTCATCTTTTAGTGTACTTGTAAGATCTGAGGACTTTTTGACCCCAGATCTCACAAAAAAGAGGTCCTGTCGTGCCTATTTCTATTACAAGGAATGTTTACATTCCTTGTAATAGGAATAAAAATGATCAAATTATTATTTTTTTTAAATGGTGTAAAAATAAAAAATAATAAATAAAGTAAAAAAAAAAAAATTAAAGCGCCCTGTCCCCGTTAGCTCGCGCGCAGAAGCGAACGCATACGGAAACCCCCGCCCACATATGTAAACGGTGTTCAAACCATACATGTGAGGTATCACTGCGATCATTAGTGCGAGAGCAATAAGTTGAGCCCTAGACCTCCTCTGTAACTTTAAGATGGCAACCTGTAGAAATTGTTAAATTGTCGCCTATGGGGATTTTTAAGTACCAAAGTTTGTCGCCATTCCGTGAGCGTGCGCAATTTAGAAGCATGACATGTTAGGTATCTATTTACTTGGCGTAGCATTATCTTTCACATTATGGAAAAAAATTGGGCTAACTTTACTGGTTTCTTATTTTTTAATTTAAAAAAGTGATTTTTTTTAAAAAAAAATTGTGTTTGGAAGACCGCTGCGCAAATACGGTGTGGCAAAAAATATTGCAATAATCTCCATTTTATTCTCTAAATGTAATGTTTTTGGGGTTCTAAGTAGTTTTCTAGCAAAAAAAAAAAAAACAGATTTTAACTTGTAAACACCGAGTGTGAAAAACAGGCCTGGGGCTTAAGTGGTTAACTATGTTTTTTGAAAGTACTCTGCAAGTGTTCACACTTTCTTCTTTGACAACTTACCCCACTCCTCCATCCACACTGTCTTTTCTGGCTGCTCTCTTTTCACCATCCACACAACATTTTCTCACGACATTCCACTTTGGCCACAGTAGCTTCTTGCACAGGTTCTGTGGACTTTTCACAATACATCCCAGTCATAGCTGTGCTTGCTTACACTGCTTGCTTACACTGCTTTATACCCCAATCTCTCTCTACAAAATCTTCTTTTGCACTCATCCCTACATACTCTTGTGCTTCCTGAGCCGAGTAGTGGTTGTGGTAAGATTTTCACATATTAGGTATTACCTGTATGCTGGACCTACTTCCTGATACATTATGTTTCCCTGTATAGGGTTACATTGGAAGCACAGGGACACATTATTATTATACAGGATTTATATAGCGCCAACAGTTTGCGCAGCGCTTTACAATGTGAGGGAAGACAATACAGTTACAATACAATTCAAAACAGGAGGAACTAGAGGGCCCTGCTTGTTAGAGCTTACAATCTAGAAGGGAGGGACATCAATATGTTCATGTTTTTATGATAACCGTTTGTGATTGATCATAGCATACATATATGCAACTAGTTATGTGAAGAGGTTATTTTCTTTATCTACATGTGCAACCTTGAAAAGGTGGACTTTGCTCCAAAAAAACATGTAGGATAGACATAACATCTACAAATACAGTATTTGTATCCTATCTCTATGATATTTTACTGGACAATTTAACAGCTTTCTATGAGGCCAAGCCACTACTGTAAGGCCCCAACAGATCATTGGCCAGTGGAATGATATAAATATAGTCCACCAGTGGTGGGGCCCCTTAACTTTGTGTGTGAGCACTCAGTCTTGAAATTAAGATATTTGTAATCTATGGGTGGAGAAACACACACACACAATGTTTCAAAATAATTGAAGTTGAAGGTATGAGGAGGTTTCCATTAAACAATGATCCACTGGTAGCAGAAAGATTCCCATAGAAATTGGTGAGTTCAATACACACAAGGGTGGCCAAAGGTCTCTCACCACACAAATGCCTGTCAGATGTCTTAACAGCAGTCTGTAGCCTATTAAACATCTTAAAAAGACAGGAGTCATAAGTCTGGGTGCTCTGGTAGACCGTAGACTTAATAGCACACAATGCCAAACTGCAGTTTATAAAGCTAGCGAAATACGTTCTTGTAATAAAAGAGGTGTAGACTTCAGAGAGAGAGAGACATAATTGTGCCCCTGAACAAATCATTAGTAAGACTTCATGTGGAATTTGCAGTTCAAGTGACATTAAAGCTTACTTTTTTTAAAAATAACAAACATGTTAAACTTACCTGCTCTGTGCAATGGTTTTGCATAGATCAGCACCGCTCTTTCTCTTCTCAGGTCCCCCACAGGTGAAGTAGGCCCCTCCCTCCTGCTTAGTGCCCTAGTGCCTCCATAGAAAGCAGTTCGCTATGAGGGCACCCGAGCAGGCTCGCTCCTGAGCCGCTGCTCTATGTATTCATTCACACACGGAGCACCGCTTGGCCCCACCGCTGCTCTCTCATCATTGGCTCACTAGCTGTGATTGACAGGAGCAGGAGCCAATGGCTACCGCTGCTGTCCCAGCCAATGAGGAAGGAGAGACCCTGGAGAGCCAAGGCTCTCATGCACATCGCTGGATCAAAATGGGTTCTCAGGTAAGTTTTCGGGGAGACTTGGGGTTCTGCTACATACAGAAGTTTTTTTTACCTTCATGCATAAAATGCATGAAGGTAAAAAAAATTGAACCTTTACAATAACTTTCAGTTTTAGGCACTATTTTGCTGATTGGATAGCAGAGAATTTGAGAAAGTGCAGAGAAGGGCAACCAAATTGATAAGAGGCATGGAGGATCTCAGCTATGAGAAAAGATAAGCTGAACTGAGTTTGTTCTTTTTTGGGAAAAGGCAATTGAGGGCAATATGATCATCATGTATAAATGCATAAGTGGCTCATATAGTTGAGTGTTACTTAATGTTTACAGTGGACAAGGTGGGCATTCTGTACAGCTGGAGGAAAGAGATTTCACCTCCACAAACGGAAAGGCTTCTTCACAGTAAGAGCTGTGATAAAATGGAATAGACTTCCTCCAGAAGTAGTTCTGGCCAGCTCAGTAGCTTGTTTAAAAAAAAAAGAGCTAGATGCATTGGTTGAACTATATTGGTTGAACTATATAGACTATATAGACTTGGGTCTTTTTTAACCTGACTAAAGCTGGATACACACTATCCAACTTTTGTTGTCAGATTTCCTTCAGATTTACCTTTTCTATGTAGTGCAAGGGCCTGCCATATTGCATACAAATTGAAAGTGTTTAGGTTTGACATCATATTATATGGTTTTGGTAAGTCTGAAGGAAAAAGTCTTCAGAAAATCCTATAGTGTGTATGGCCCTTAACTATGTAACTGCCTCGGCAGAACGGATGAAGTTGGATGCAACCCAGGCTGCAATATCACCAAGCTGGGTAATAATGAGCGCAAGACAGGTAACTCTGTCTCTTGACACTTGTAAACTCATGGCATATCTGAAGGTCAAGGAGAAAGGTAGCACAACCGACTGGCACTCCCCTCTCTTGCCTGCACCCCTCTCTTAGATATCTCTACACACCCTTTCTTGTGCTTCAGCCTTGCTTTCTAATGGCTTCTGCCCCCCTGTGTCCCATGGGCAGGGGTCAAGTCTGGCCACTCATGCATCCAATTACAGTCCTCAAGCCTCTCTGTCTCCTCCAGCCTGCTTGTCCATCACTAGTGAGGGTAGAGATTAGCCTGTGTTGCAGCTGCAATGTATAGGCTGTGCATCTCCCACTGTTAAATGTGCCACGGGCTAGGGCTACACCTGTGCGGGGAAACTTCTATTTTCTCTGTGCTTCTTGCATGATTATTCAAATTGAACATTCAAGGCAGTCAGAAAAAATCTTAGTACTAGAATTTGTTTAGGTTAGGCTTCCCATATGAGGGTGTTCCAGTATCACCAGTCTACAGATATACTATATGGTTCAACATTTTTTATTGAATGTTTTACACGTTAAACAAGATAACCGTATCAGTTACACACTTCAAGGAGATATACATCACAACTGAGGTTGCCAATTCCATGAGTATTTGACATGGTTCAATGTTATTAGTATCCTGTAAACATAAAAGCTTAACATTCAGAAGATTAGAAGTTCTTATTGTACATAGGTCCATAATTTACTTGTTAATTATGCTGTTTTTATGAAGAACTACCAGGTCTTAAAGTTTGTACTTAGTCTATTCTCACATGAGCATGGCACTGATAAATAAAAAAATAAAAAAAGGAATTAGGGGTTACAAGACTTAGAAGGGGGAGAGGTAAGGGTTGGCAGAGATTGAAGGGGGGGGGGGGGGGGTAGGAACAATATAGAATAGGAGCAATATAGAATAGAAACACATATTCAAACAAAGTTAAATCTGAGCAGAGAGCAATAGGAATGATCAAACTTTTCAAAAGTTTGGTTCGGCCAGAACATCCAAACTTCCCGAAAGTTCGGCCCGGATTTCAGAACCCCATTGAAATCAATGGGACCCGAACTTCGGTAATCAAAAAACACAATTTTAAAGCCCTAAAACCCAATAAATGCCCCTAAAAAGTGCCTAGGGTTCTGGGTCATGCCCCAGGGACTATTAATCACACAAAAAAAGTTCTTAAAAATCGTCATTTTTGATAGAGAGCCAATTATTGAAAAAAAGAAAATAATTAAAAAAAATAAAAATGTCTTTGGATTTAGTGTCTGGGGGGTCTAAAAAGTGTACCTGTGCAGTTTCAGCTCTGTAGCATGTCTAGAACCAGAAAAAAAAAGATTGTTTGTATTAGGTCACTTATAGAACAGGGATATGACTCCGCTATTTTCACACCTTGTAGGTTTAGTAGCAAGCGTTTTTTTGGGCATTTTTTGGGCGTCTTTGGAGGCAGGCAAAACATCTGAACTTCTGTGTAGGGGTATATATACATACACCCATGTCTTTATATATACACATACACATATATAGGTGTGAAAATAGCAGAAATCTATGCTTGCACTAATTAACACCAATATAGCTTCTCTCCTATAACACCTATATATGTGTATGTGTATAAATACATATAAGTGTGTGTGTATATATAACCCTATACAGAAGTTCAGATGTTTTGTCTACCTCCAAAGACCCCCAAAAAATGCCCAAAAAAAAACGCCTGCAAGAACACACCTGGGCATTTTTTTTTTGGTGCAGGCATTTTTTTTGGCCATTTTTTGGGCGTCTTTGGAGGCAGGCAAAACATCTGAACTTCTGTATAGGGTTATATATACACACACACTTATATGTATTTTTACACATACACATATATAGGTGTGATAGGAGTGCAGACATATTGGTGTTCATTATTTCATTAGAGCAAGCATAGTGTTCTGCTACTTTCACACCTATATATGTGTATGTGTATATATACTGACATGGGTGTATGTATATATACCCCTACACAGAAGTTCAGATGTTATGCCTGCCTCCAAAGACGCCCATAAAATGCCCAGAAAAATGCCAGCTACAAAAACACTCAGGTGTGTTTTTGCAGCTGGCGTTTTTTTGGGCTTTTTTGGGGGTCTTTGGAGGCAGGCAAAACATCTGAACTTCTGTATAGGGGTATATATACACACACTGATATGTATTTTTACACATACACATATATAGGTGTGATAGGAGCGGAGACATATTGGTGTTCATTATTTCATTAGTGCAAGCATAGTGTTCTGCTACTTTCACACCTATATATGTGTATGTGTATATATACAGACATGGGTGTATGTATATATACCCCTACACAGAAGTTCAGATGTTATGCCTGCCTCCAAAGACGCCCAAAAATGCCCCAAAAAATGCCAGCTACAAAGACGCCCAGGTGTGTTTTTGCAGCTGGTGTTTTTTTGGGCATTTTTTTGGGGTCTTTAGAGGCAGGCAAAACATCTGAACTTCTGTATAGGGGTATATATACACACACACTTGTATGTATTTATACACATACACACATATATAGGTGTTATAGGAGCGGAGACATATGCCTGTTAATTATTTAATTAGAGCAAGCATATGTTTCTGCTACTTTCACACCTATATATGTGTATGTGTATACATACAGACATGGGTGTATGCATATATACCCCTACACAGATGTTCAGATGTCATGCCTGATTTCAAACATCTCCTCAAAAAAGCCCAATAAACGCCTGCAGCAAAAAGCATGCTCACAGGCGAGAAGCCATATCAGTGCACTGAATGTGACCTAAGAGAAACAATCTTTTCTCTATAGCGGTCACCCTGATATGGAAGGGTTTTGTCACCCTGCCATAGCAGTCAGAGTCAGTTAATCCTACACTACACTACGGTCCCCTTACACTTAACACTTTCCCTACAGAAACTAAATTATTAAAGCTAACTATAGTGGAAAATAGCACCCTAACTACACTAGATATCCCTTTCCTCACACTAAAAATTGCTAAATGACACTTTGTAGCAGAAGTAACAGAACTGCTTCCACTCTCTTCCATGTCCCTGTATAACAATGCTAGGAATTTGGTGGGGGCTATCTTATATACTGGGGGGCGTATTCACTAATGATTGGCCTATGGACCCCCTAGTCACTCCAATCACATTCCTAGCATTCTCCTGCCCCCTCAATTGGCTTTTACTGATGGTTCTGGTCCAATCACTGGCTTTTAAAGCCCATTTCCTGTACCATTGCATTTTGGTCGGTTCTGGTTGCCAAATACCAAACTTTTTCAGCAAAAAGTTCGGAATTCGGCCGAACCTCGAACAGCCAATGTTCGGGTCGAACCGATGGTCGACCCGAACCGTTCGATCATCCCTAGAGAGCAATACACCATTGTTTAGTACATTGTATTTAACAAACATGAGTAAACAACCCTAGAGTGCTTCATCCTTCAGGTAATTTGGAATCCATGTTGACCATTTATAGTTGAAAGAGGTTAGGGAGTTATTATTACAAGCTATCGCTCTTTCATACAGTGTAAGTTCACTCTATGGACAACTTCCGAAATGTCAGGGGCAAGATTGTGTTTCCATTTTTTAGTAATCACTAGCCGGGATGCTATTAGTATATGTGAAACTTTAGTTTGATATTGTGATAGAAAGTTAGACATGTAAAGGTTAAGCAATGCTAAACCAGGGGAGGGTTTTGTTAGGATACCCGTGAGTTGTAAGATCAGTAAAAATACAGCGTTCCAAAAGCTACGCAGATTGCTAGGTGCGCAGATATATAGGTGTGAAAATAGCAGAAATCTATGCTTGCACTAATTAACACCAATATAGCTTCTCTCCTATAACACCTATATATGTGTATGTGTATAAATACATATAAGTGTGTGTGTATATATAACCCTATACAGAAGTTCAGATGTTTTGTCTACCTCCAAAGACCCCCAAAAAATGCCCAAAAAAAAACGCCTGCAAGAACACACATGGGCATTTTTTTTTTGGTGCAGGCATTTTTTTTGGCCATTTTTTGGGCGTCTTTGGAGGCAGGCAAAACATCTGAACTTCTGTATAGGGTTATATATACACACACACTTATATGTATTTTTACACATACACATATATAGGTGTGATAGGAGTGGAGACATATTGGTGTTCATTATTTCATTAGAGCAAGCATAGTGTTCTGCTACTTTCACACCTATATATGTGTATGTGTATATATACTGACATGGGTGTATGTATATATACCCCTACACAGAAGTTCAGATGTTATGCCTGCCTCCAAAGACGCCCATAAAATGCCCAGAAAAATGCCAGCTACAAAAACACTCAGGTGTGTTTTTGCAGCTGGCGTTTTTTTGGGCTTTTTTGGGGGTCTTTGGAGGCAGGCAAAACATCTGAACTTCTGTATAGGGGTATATATACACACACTGATATGTATTTTTACACATACACATATATAGGTGTGATAGGAGCGGAGACATATTGGTGTTCATTATTTCATTAGCGCAAGCATAGTGTTCTGCTACTTTCACACCTATATATGTGTATGTGTATATATACAGACATGGGTGTATGTATATATACCCCTACACAGAAGTTCAGATGTTATGCCTGCCTCCAAAGACGCCCAAAAATGCCCCAAAAAATGCCAGCTACAAAGACGCCCAGGTGTGTTTTTGCAGCTGGTGTTTTTTTGGGCATTTTTTTGGGGTCTTTAGAGGCAGGCAAAACATCTGAACTTCTGTATAGGGGTATATATACACACACACTTGTATGTATTTATACACATACACACATATATAGGTGTTATAGGAGCGGAGACATATGCCTGTTAATTATTTAATTAGAGCAAGCATATGTTTCTGCTACTTTCACACCTATATATGTGTATGTGTATACATACAGACATGGGTGTATGCATATATACCCCTACACAGATGTTCAGATGTCATGCCTGATTTCAAACATCTCCTCAAAAAAGCCCAATAAACGCCTGCAGCAAAAAGCATGCTCACAGGCGAGAAGCCATATCAGTGCACTGAATGTGACCTAAGAGAAACAATCTTTTCTCTATAGCGGTCACCCTGATATGGAAGGGTTTTGTCACCCTGCCATAGCAGTCAGAGTCAGTTAATCCTACACTACACTACGGTCCCCTTACACTTAACACTTTCCCTACAGAAACTAAATTATTAAAGCTAACTATAGTGGAAAATAGCACCCTAACTACACTAGATATCCCTTTCCTCACACTAAAAATTGCTAAATGACACTTTGTAGCAGAAGTAACAGAACTGCTTCCACTCTCTTCCATGTCCCTGTATAACAATGCTAGGAATTTGGTGGGGGCTATCTTATATACTGGGGGGCGTATTCACTAATGATTGGCCTATGGACCCCCTAGTCACTCCAATCACATTCCTAGCATTCTCCTGCCCCCTCAATTGGCTTTTACTGATGGTTCTGGTCCAATCACTGGCTTTTAAAGCCCATTTCCTGTACCATTGCATTTTGGTCGGTTCTGGTTGCCAAATTCCAAACTTTTTCAGCAAAAAGTTCGGAATTCGGCCGAACCTCGAACAGCCAATGTTCGGGTCGAACCGATGGTCGACCCGAACCGTTCGATCATCCCTAGAGAGCAATACACCATTGTTTAGTACATTGTATTTAACAAACATGAGTAAACAACCCTAGAGTGCTTCATCCTTCAGGTAATTTGGAATCCATGTTGACCATTTATAGTTGAAAGAGGTTAGGGAGTTATTATTACAAGCTATCGCTCTTTCATACAGTGTAAGTTCACTCTATGGACAACTTCCGAAATGTCAGGGGCAAGATTGTGTTTCCATTTTTTAGTAATCACTAGCCGGGATGCTATTAGTATATGTGAAACTTTAGTTTGATATTGTGATAGAAAGTTAGACATGTAAAGGTTAAGCAATGCTAAACCAGGGGAGGGTTTTGTTAGGATACCCGTGAGTTGTAAGATCAGTAAAAATACAGCGTTCCAAAAGCTACGCAGATTGGGAAATGACACAAAATATGAAGTAAATTGCCAATGGCACCACAATAATGCCAACAGAGGGGTGAGGGGCTAAGCCCATGTCGGTGAATAGCTGCCCGGCAGAGAGAAGGAACTCCAGAGCTTAACAGTGAGCGAGATACTGGGCTCCTTGTCATTGGAAAGATCTTATTTGTTCCGCTTGGTCAGTTTGGTGCTCTATATGCACCTCATAAATGTGAGTGTTTTACATTTAATAAACCATTGTTTTAAAGCATTACGTTATTTGCACTATGGAGGTTTATTTTTTCTCCCACATTTGTGAACCGCTGAGTCCGCCTTATTAAGCTGAGAGGCAGCACATTGAAGGAAACAATCCGTCTATATTTGCAGAGATCTGCAAATGCGTTAATTGACCAAGCTTAATTGCGAGGTCACACGCCTTAAGGTGAGAACCCACTCTGAGGGGGGTCACAAGTAGTGGAGGTGACACTGTTGGAAACACGCTTGGATCAGTTAATTACTCGCAGATAGTTCAATTAGCAGCACTGGTAAATGGGACTTTTTCATCCTGGTAACACGGACTATATAAAAAATGGCTTTTAATTATTGATTTATACATCTTAACACCATTGTAATTTTTATGTGTATGTAATTTATGTTATACTCAACTTTTATGTATTTGATACACATATTGAGCACCATTTATTTATATATATTTATATCTTAATTTAATAGATTTTTTCTGCAATATTTGGAATTTGATTTTTACATTTTTTTGGCACTTTTATATATGGAAAAGTTGCATTATTTCATTGAATAGCGCAGCACTTTATAGTATTTTATTCGTATATACACTTAACTAAGGGGGGTGATTAGTGAAAGCAGCATATTTAGGGATCGAGATGTTTATAGATTAGTAGCTCGCAGGAACTTTTATTATATAAATTGTTGTCAGTTTGTGTGGCATAAAAAACCCTCTGTGTAATATCTTAAGGAAGTTGTCCCAATGATCCGTGCAATGGGTGGCAATAAAGCCAGGAGTAACGGCTACTTTCCAGATTTCTAAAGGTAACGAAGCCCCTAGCTCTTTTTCCCAGAGGAGAAAGGATGGTGGTTTTTGAACCAAGTTAGGATGTTGGAGTGGATTGTAGAACCATGTAATTCCTCCTTTCGCTATCCGTTTGGTATTTAGTTACACTGAGGGGTCTAGTGTTGCAAAGTTAGCAGGGGATTTGGAGTGAAAGCGGTAAATTTCCATATATGCGAATGTACCTTTCCGCAATTTCTAGGGGATCTCAGATACCCCTTGGTATCCCAAATTAATCCATTGAGTCACATTTAGAGAGGGAATGAGGTATTCGTAAGCCGTAAGGGGCAAGGGGATCTTGAGAAGAGACTATGTGTGGGGGCGTATGTCCAAGATTGATTGCCAGGCCTCTAGTGATGCTTGTATGGATGGAAACATGGGAATTGAGAGCTGTAGTCCTAACAATTTAGCTCTATATCATAGGTAAAAAGGCGCTGGTAATCTTTTGCTGAATGTAGATATTAAGATGTCACGTATTTTATAAATATAAAAAATATTAAAATAATATGACAATATAAAATTATACGTGCTTATATAAAGTGAAAGATGTGGTTCATATATATCAAGGTGCTTACTAGTGCTACAATTATAAGTGCTGACTTCTATTAGTGCATATATTGTTATCCAATTAGTGCAACAAGCAAAAGGAAGTGCTTACAGGTGCATAATCTATTTAAAGTGCAAGTGCTAACCTTGATTTTTATACAAAGCTTATTATAATAAATGAATCCACAAAAGTGCTTGCTGGTGTATCCACCAATAAATTAAATCACATATGATAACAGAAAGTGCTCAAAAATAGTGTCTCTAAAAAAATCCGGGCAATTCGTGCAACCAGATTGTGCTTTTTAAATCTTTGATTTTTTTCTCATTCACAGTGCTCCAGGTGCTGGGGTGTATCACACGTGCTTGCTGGTGTATCCACCAATAAATTAAATCACATATGATAACAGAAAGTGCTCAAAAATAGTGTCTCTAAAAAAATCCGGGCAATTCGTGCAACCAGATTGTGCTTTTTAAATCTTTGATTTTTTTCTCATTCACAGTGCTCCAGGTGCTGGGGTGTATCACACGTGGCCTCTTACCAGCTTCCAACAGATCACAAGGCCCTCAACGCCTGTGATCCCTTTAACTGGGTGGATCAGACCTCTCCTCGATTCCTTGAATATCCTGCTCCTATATTACTCGAGATGGACCATATAATCCCCACATATAAAGATATAGAAAAGAATAGCCTCCAATAGTGAAATATTGTTTTATTCCATTAAAAACATACACTAAAGGGTGACAATTAGCCTCTTACTATTTGTTGTGCCCTCCTGGCACTGGGCAATTCGGCAGTACAAATCGTTTTGGGTATTAGGAAGATATTCTCCGGGGATCTGCAGTACGACTCCCTTCACATCAGGAATATAGGAACAATCAACATAATTATCCATACCCCTCCGATGGCCAAAAACCAGGACCTTCAGGACAATATATATACCCCCATCCCCAGGATGGACAAAAACCAGGTCCCTCGGGACAATTTAAGCAACAGGGGGAAGAGAAATCCTGGAAAGACAATTATTGGGCCAACATGTGAGAAAACGCAAGAAAAGAGGATGCAGAGGAGGGAGAAAGAAAACGGAAAAGGGACGGCTAGAGCAAGGGATTTTTAATTTAGCAGGGGTGGAACTTACAACATCGGAATTAAAAATACTACAAGAAGGCTTGAAATTTGCCCCTGCTAAATCTCTAGATCATTTTGAGACTTTTATCGATCTAGAAAAATTCACACGAAAATTAAATATTAAAATTTTTTTTGCAGAACAACAAAAGAAAGGGATAGGAGGAGAGGAAGAATCAGAATATCAACACACTCAACTTTGAAATAAATCAGTATTTAACCCCAAATCCAGGACATACCAATATATCCAAGTGTTTAGGAATATTGTTCAAAAAGAAGTACAAATGATGAAAAGAAAACCAACTAAAAACACAAAAGAAGTTTGGGAAGCCATTAGAAGTCTGGAAGAAAGGAAAAATATAATTATCAGATCAGCTGATAAAGGAGGTGGTCTAGTGATCCTTAAAAAAGAGGACTACATCAAGGAACTAGATCGTATTGTAAACGATGAAGATACGTATGTGAAACTATCTGGAAACCAACTAACAAATTGAAAGCAAAAATGACACAGTGGATCAATAAAGGGACAAAAAAGGGTCTCCTAAATAAAAAAGAAGGAAAATACCTGAATATAAAAGCCCCACGTATGCCGGTGATATATCAAATCCCGAAGATTCACAAAAATTTACAGCAGCCACCGGGAAGACCAATAATCAGTGGCATAGAATGTCTATATGCTAGGATTGGTGAATATTTGGATACATTTTTTCAGCCTATAGCTGCAATTGGAAGATCCTTTTTAAAGGACACCAAGGAAACAATAACTTCACTAGAGAACATAAATATCACCGAACACACAATACTGGCATCGATCAATGTGGAATCATTATATACCAACATCAGACAGAAGGACGCATTTAGTGCAACCAAATGGGCTTTAGAAAAATATACAAATTTAAAAGAACCCCAAAGAGAATTTCTATTGGAAGGCTTGAATATGGCTATGTCAAATCACCATTTTTGGTATAAGAATGAATACTATAACCAAATAAAGGGTGTAGCCATGGGAGCACGTTATGCTCCCAGCGTAGCAAATATATTTTTAGCCAAATGGGAAGAGGAAGAAATTTATTCAAAATTCCCACAACAACTGAGATATTACCGTCGATATCTCGATGATATCTTGGTTGTGTGGGAAGGATCCCAAGATTCCCTGGAACAATTCTTCAAAAAAATGAATAAAAACAAATACCAGATAAAATTCACAGGTAATATGGACAAGAATACGGTACAATTTCTAGACCTGGAGATTTACAAGCACAATGGCACTTTAAATACAAGAACCTTCTTCAAAAAGGTGGATACAAACGGATATATCTCCAAAAGAAGTTGCCACCATCCGGCGTGGATACAAGCAATACCAAAAGGACAATTCACCCGGATAAGAAGGAATTGTACAGATCTGAAAGATTACAACACACAGACAGATAAATTAATAGAAAGATTTAAAGAAAAAGGATATAAAGAAAAGGACCTGAAAACCACTCAAAAGAAAATATCCGAAGTGAAGAGAGAAGACCTCCTAAAGAACAAGAAGAAAAAGAAAAAAGAAAATTCTAAGTTTGAATTGGCTTTCATTACGGGGTTCAACACCCAATATAAAGAAGTTGAAAATTGTATAAAGAAAAACTGGCACATTTTGCTAAGAGATGACACACTGAAAACACTCCTCCCAAAAAATCCGAAATTTATTTATAAAAGGGCCCCGGGATTACGCAATATTTTATCAAAAAATGTACCAGACCCACCTAAAAGACCACAAATGTTCTTTGCAAAAAATGGCTTTTATAAGTGCAGAAGATGCAAGGTCTGCAGGACGAGCAAATTTAAGAAAAGGATTGAGCACAAGTTTTTTTCCTCAGATAATCGGGAGTTTGAGATCAAACAATTTATTACTTGTGATACCAGATTTGTTACATATATGTGTATATGCCCCTGTGGGCTAAAATACATTGGACGCACTACTCGCACCTTAGCAATAAGAATAGGAGAGCATGTCGATAACATAAAGAAAGGTTTCAAAAAGCATAGCCTATCCAATCACTTTAGAACACACCACAACCAGGACCCTTCCCTCCTTTGGTTTTGTGGAATAGACAAAATATTTAACCATTGGAGAGGCTCAGATATGAGAAAAATGATATCGCAGAATGAAACCGTATGGATACATAGATTAAAAACACTAAAACCTATGGGGTTAAATGCAGACATAGATCTCAATTGCTTTCTTAATATTTTTTAAAGGATTTTATAGTTCTAAAAGACTATTAAAATATCCCTTGCATTTTAATCGTTAAATTTTTTAATTTTTTTAATTTTTAATAATTCTCAATATTTAGTGTTAAAGAGTGAATAATTTAATCTTTATGATATTAATATTTTAATACTTGTTATTGATGATTTTATACAGTATCTTTTAGTATAAGTAATAGATTGTCCTAATGGAATAATGAAAAACATTCCCGTCCATAAGAATAACAAGAAAAATATGTTCCTATATATGTCCACTAGATGGCGATATTTGCCGAATTAGCACCGAAAGGAATTCATTTAAAATATAAAATATATAATTTTAAATAATACAATAGTAATAAAGTTTTTATGAACAAAATAGAATTTGATTTTAGACGTATGTATGTATAAAAATTATGTGTGCCAATTATGGAGTGATAATAATTGCTGTATAGCCGATGCGGGTAATGGGAACATACCCGGGTGATTTGCAGCAAAATCCGATTGTAAGAGATAAAACAAAGGGATCACATAAAAACCGATACTATTTGAAAAATGAAAACATCGGTATTTAGTGTCAGCAAAAAATCAAAAGGAATGACGATGTGGGAGTGAAATCGAACATCGGCCAATCAAAACAAAGACAGCGATATTTAGTGCATGACAAACCGGGCTAGCATAGACCGCCTGATGACGCACAAGAGCGAAATGCATTGTGGTCATTGCTAACCCGGAAACAGGAATACAGGCATTCGTAGCAGAGGCTGGGACGCTTGCCGACCGCTGCAATACAAAGGAGGGAAAGGAGATATAGGAGGGTGCTGCAGATCCCCGGAGAATATCTTCCTAATACCCAAAACGATTTGTACTGCCGAATTGCCCAGTGCCAGGAGGGCACAACAAATAGTAAGAGGCTAATTGTCACCCTTTAGTGTATGTTTTTAATGGAATAAAACAATATTTCACTATTGGAGGCTATTCTTTTCTATATCTTTATATGTGGGGATTATATGGTCCATCTCGAGTAATATAGGAGCAGGATATTCAAGGAATCGAGGAGAGGTCTGATCCACCCAGTTAAAAGGATCACAGGCGTTGAGGGCCTTGTGATCTGTTGGAAGCTGGTAAGAGGCCACGTGTGATACACCCCAGCACCTGGAGCACTGTGAATGAGAAAAAAATCAAAGATTTAAAAAGCACAATCTGGTTGCATGAATTGCCTGGATTTTTTTAGAGACACTATTTTTGAGCACTTTCTGTTATCATATGTGATTTAATTTATTGGTGGATACACCAGCAAGCACTTTTGTGGATTAATTTATTATAATAAGCTTTGTATAAAAATCAAGGTTAGCACTTGCACTTTAAATAGATTATGCACCTGTAAGCACTTCCTTTCGCTTGTTGCACTAATTGGATAACAATATATGCACTAATAGAAGTCAGCACTTATAATTGTAGCACTAGTAAGCACCTTGATATATATGAACCACATCTTGCACTTTATATAAGCACGTATAATTTTATATTGTCATATTATTTTAATATTTTTTATATTTATAAAATACGTGACATCTTAATATCTACATTCAGCAAAAGATTACCAGCGCCTTTTTACCTATGATATAGAGCTAAATTGTTAGGACTACAGCTCTCAATTCCCATGTTTCCATCCATACAAGCATCACTAGAGGCCTGGCAATCAATCTTGGACATACGCCCCACACATAGTCTCTTCTCAAGATCCCCTTGCCCCTTACGGCTTACGAATACCTCATTCCCTCTCTAAATGTGACGCAATGGATTAATTTGGGATACCAAGGGGTATCTGAGATCCCCTAGAAATTGCGGAAAGGTACATTCGCATATATGGAAATTTACCGCTTTCACTCCAAATCCCCTGCTAACTTTGCAACACTAGACCCCTCAGTGTAACTAAATACCAAACGGATAGCGAAAGGAGGAATTACATGGTTCTACAATTCACTCCAACATCCTAACTTGGTTCAGAAACCACCATCCTTTCTCCTCTGGGAAAAAGAGCTAGGGGCTTCGTTACCTTTAGAAATCTGGAAAGTAGCCGTTACTCCTGGCTTTATCGCCACCCATTGCACGGATCATTGGGACAACTTCCTTAAGATATTACACAGAGGGTTTTTTATGCCACACAAACTGACAACAATTTATATAATAAAAGTTCCTGCGAGCTACTAATCTATAAACATCTCGATCCCTAAATATGCTGCTTTCACTAATCACCCCCCTTAGTTAAGTGTATATACGAATAAAATACTATAAAGTGCTGCGCTATTCAATGAAATAATGCAACTTTTCCATATATAAAAGTGCCAAAAAAATGTAAAAATCAAATTCCAAATATTGCAGAAAAATCTATTAAATTAAGATATAAATATATATAAATGAATGGTGCTCAATATGTGTATCAAATACATAAAAGTTGAGTATAACATAAATTACATACACATAAAAATTGTAGCACTAGTAAGCACCTTGATATATATGAACCACATCTTGCACTTTATATAAGCACGTATAATTTTATATTGTCATATTATTTTAATATTTTTTATATTTATAAAATACGTGACATCTTAATATCTACATTCAGCAAAAGATTACCAGCGTCTTTTTACCTATGATATAGACCTATTCATTGTTTTAAACAATTAAAGGGGCAGCAGGTTATAATATCTTTTCTTAAAGGGCCAGGCGCCTTCGCCATTTTTTCTAACAATTTAGCTACCAGTAGGGGTGGAAGGTCCCAGTTGTTAAGAAGGGATTTTTCCAAAGAAACCCACAATTTGTCAGTGTCAGGTATGAACCAGGATTTTAATTGATCAAGGATGGCAGCTGAGTGATAATGTTTCAAAACTGGTAAATTTACTCCCCCTGTGGATTTATGGTTAATGAAGATATTAAATGAGATTCTAGCTCTGCCTCCTCTCCATATAAACTTCTTGAAAATACTTAACTTAGAGGACTTGTGACTATCCAAAGATAGCTATATTTATTATTAAAAGAGGCACACTTGAGTGATTTATCCCAGGGTTGATTACCATTATGGATCCATATGGCTTTGGGAACAAATGGGGGATGGGAATTCCTCAGTTGGTGGTAAGAGGCCCCATTTTTTGGCTAATTTGAGACCTTCATCCACAGAGGAGACTGTGAAGGATTTTTTATCTTTCTCTTTCGCAATGATTCATTTTGCTGCAAAGCACCATTTGTATGTGAGCTGGTGCTTATGCAACAGCTTCACAACAGAATTAATTTTCTTCCATGCTAGAATAGTGTGCTGTAAAAGATCTGTATGTAGCTGGAGGTGAGCATAGGGTTCTGGAAGAGGGGAATTGCGTCTTGCAAATTGGTCATCTTTCACATGGTAAAAGTGAATTCTAGCGGTGACATCGCGAGGCATGTTATCAGGTAGATGATTAGGCTTGAGTAGCAATTAATAGAAAATAGTGGGTGGAACCAATGAAAAAAAAATTAGAGTACCAACATCCCTGTAAATATGCAAGGAAAAAGATATGGAATGTGGGACTTTAAAGGTACTCAAAAAAGTTTTTTAGAAAAAATATCACATTTATATTAAATCATTTTTGCTTTATTTTCATAAAACCACAATTACATTAAACAAGTTCTTTATGTCTCAATAAAGATGTATATATACTTTTTATAGGCTTGAGTAGCCTGTGGGCCCAATCGACAATCACTTTCTTTTCAGGGGTATCTGGTAAGAGGGTGGATATCAGTTGCTGAATGTAGCAAAGAAAATCTTACTGGAGAACTGTTTCTGACACTCCTCTAAATTTGACATTATTCCTGTGTGACCGATCTTCAAGATCCGCTAGCTTGGCTTTAAGTGTATTAATTTTCTCCTCTTTTTCATTGTGAGCATCAACTAATTCATTGTGCGCCCTCGCAAACTCCCCCATCTTGCGTTCCATATGATCTACATAGTCCCCAAGACCTGAGACATCTGCATTAACCTGGGCCATGAAGGAGATCATTTCTTTATGCAGGGAGCCCTTAAGTGATAATAGCATATCCTTCATTGTTGTATCACTAATAGGCTGACCCTGTGTAGGGAATTCCTCCGATGCTTCCACAAGCTCCCTTGTGTCATCATTATTAGACATTCTATCCTCTTTACTTTGCTCACCTGTGTCATGCAGACCGTGGGAGTGCTTCATTTTGGACTTCTGAGGGCTGGAAAAAGGTGTGCCATTGTTAGAGGATCTAGAGGATGCCACATGGGTCCCCTGTGGTTTGCTGGACTTTCCTCCTCTCTTCCCTGACGTACCGCTGCACATGGAGGCAGAGAAGCTGCCGGGGCCATCTTGAAATGGGGAAGCTCCGGCTGCATGGAAGAATGCGGTCAGCTTCTGTGGCCCCGTCTTCCTTTTGCTCATTTTGTGCCCACTGAATGTGTAGAGCTTGTGGGAGACGTGGCTGTGGTTACCGGTGCCTCTTGTCGCTTTGACAGCCTCCTTGAGAGTCAGCGTCCACGGAGCTCCGCTACACCGCAGGCCATCTTTCTCAGCAGCCAGCTCCACCCCCCAGAGATATACTATATGATAGTGAAGAATCTGAATAAAAAACGGAACTACTTCACAGGTAGGCTTTGCCCCTTGAATGCATCTCAAACTTTTGATTTTGATTTTAGGCTACCTTTAATGTTTTTAAGAATTTTCCTCTGTGTATTGTTGTTTATTTTCTTATGAAAATAAGGGACACTATTTGCTAATTACATATGCAAGCTCTGCTTCATGTTTGGGCTTTGTTGATCTTATTTCACGCCGAATAAACCAGGCAGGGTCTGTCTCATTGCAAAACAACAATTTATGTTCTTTCTATGTTGCATTCTCACAATGCTGATTTATGAAGATCCTGCAATCTTTTTACTAGGCTTAGGTCATATGAGGGAACTCAGAAGTACAGTTTTTTTTATTCCAAATATTAATAATAATGATAATAATAACAATAATACTAATAATATAATTTGGTTATGTTGTTCTACTTATTAGGGCCTCATGCACACTGGGGCTTTTGTAAATACTTTTCCCTTGGCAGGAGAAAAGCAGGTTTAAAAATGTTTTTGCAAACATTCGTAGACATGTTTTGATGTGTCAAGTGCTTGTGTGTTTATTCATTTCATTGACCAGAAAATGTATTTATTTTGGCCATGAATAAATGCTCAAGCGCTAAATGCTCAAATGTTTAGATGTGTTTAGGTGCATTTTGGTATTTTTACAGTCAAAATGTTCCTCTCTTAAGAGCCGGTTCGCACTGGGGCGACTTAAAGTCTCCCCGACTTTGAGCCGCCCCATGCAGCACGACTTCATCGCGGCTTGCAAATGACTTCTATTATAGAAGTCAGTGCAAGCCACTCCGATGTCGCCCCGAAATAGTGCAGGAACCTTTTTCTAAGTCGGAGCGACTTGAGTCGCTCTGATTAGAACGGTTCCATTGCACAGAATGGAGCACGACTTGTCAGGCGAATTGGTCGCCTGACAAGTCGTGGCTGTGAGAACCGGGTCTAAATTCACAATTAATGTATTTTTTTATGCCTCTATGAACTTTTGTAATAGCCTAAGCATCAATAAACCCATTTAAATCAGTGCAGATCTACCCTCCCCTAGTTCATAAAGTGCAATACCTTATTGTATACCTCTAAAGTACTAGTGCAATATCAAATATATAATCACATTTATATAAAATATAATAAATATTTGCAGAACAAAATAATAATCATGTAAAAAAAAAATTAAGTAATCAATATCTTATAAAGTGAGCTGTGCTGTGAATCCAAAAATCAAACAATCAAAATAAAGCAATGAAATGATCCAGAAAAATTCATAAACAATGTTCTATAAAGTCCCAAGGAATCCAAAACAGTGCAGAAAGGTGCATAAACTCTGTGCAAAATCTTCTGTGAACAGAAGGGTATTTTGCACAAATCTGCTCACAGAAGATTTTGCACAGAGTTTATGCACCTTTCTGCACTGTTTTGGATTCCTTGGGACTTTATAGGACATTGTTTATAAATTTTTCTGGATCATTTCATTGGTTTATTTTGATAATTTGATTTTTGGATTAACAGCACAGCTCACTTTATAATATATATATTTACAAATATCGATTACTTAATTTGTTTTTTTACATGATTATTATTTTGTATTGCACATATTTATTATATTTTAGATAAATGTGATTATTTATTATTATAGCACTAGCACTTTAGAGGTATACAACAAGGTATTGCACTTTATGAACTTGGGGAGGGTAGATCTGCACTGATTTAAACTTGTTTCTTGATTCTGATGCTGGATACACCTGCAGTAAATTAACAGTGACTACATATCACTATTAGAACTCCCCTAATATTGGCTCACAACTACTGATAAACTTTGGTACCAGATCTTTTTGGCTTCTAAATGCATGGACACAAAGGCTAAAGGGGCATTTAGAAGCCAAGAAAAAAAAAAAGTCAAACTCCTGTAAAACAGGTGTCTTTGAACTCAAGTGTGTGCATATGGCCTAGGGGGATCAGCTATTCTGTTTAAATTATACCTGACATGTAAGTGACTAGGTTCCCTTTTTTTTAATTGCACAGTTGATGGGCACATAACATGGATACAACCTAGAATGTGTCTAAAAAAAAAAAAATGCTGTATCTATATTATGTTCTGTGACTGTCTGTTGTACATTGGAATATTATGTAGAAAGATCCGCACACCGGTAGTTGCTCTTAAAAAATCTTCATTGTTATATAGGAACCACAGAACATAACTGCTGATAAGATCAGTTGACGCGTTTCAGCATATAACGCCTTAGTCATAACTACATTTAGACACAAAACTTTGAAATATATAGTGACTCTACATATCATAGGCTCCACCCATTCATTGTTCCAATTAATTGCAAACAATTAGCGAAAATTTGAATCAGTTGTGGTATATACTAAGGAAACCCATGTATGTGCCACCTAATATCCACAAACTACACAATGATAGTATACATAGATAAAAATGAAAATAAAAAAATCAATGAAAATAATAAAGAAAAATTATAAAGAGACCAAAAGGGAAGAGAGACACTGGGGAGAGAGAGAGTTTAATGTATTTGCAGATCTAGATCCCATCTCAGGTTTAACCCCCGAGGTGATCTGGAATTAAATCTAAACTATGCGTCTATTCCTAGTAACCTTCTCTCCCTATCACCTCCTCTAGGTGAGTGGGACAGCCGTTCTATTCCTCTAAAAAAAATGAGGAAAGATCACCCTGATGGCATTCCCTAAAGCAGGGGTGTCAAACTCAATTTCATTGCGGGCCGCATCATCATTATGGTTCCCCTCAAAGGGCCAGTTATATCTGTACGATTAGATGTCCAGAGCAACCCACACCCCCTTACATGAGATGTCAAGAGCTCCCCCACCATCAGAAGTCTAGAGTCACCCACTCTTCCTTGCATCACAATGCACCCCCTTACCTTGTGCTACTTCCAGGAAGAAGATGCGGGTGGATCCGGGAAGAAAGTGCAGGGTCTGGAGGAGGACCAGAGGGGGGGCTGGAGTCCGCTTTCAGAGTCTGCTAAATGCTAAAATCAGAGGAGTCAGAGACAAGGTGGGGTTGCGGCTCAACAGAGAGGTGCCAGGATCTGTAGGAGGAATTCTGCCCTCCTTTCTGCTGTAGACTGCTAAGAAGGGTGGGTGGGCAAAGACGAGCCTTTCTTCTGCTGCACAGAGAAGCGCAGAATCTGGCAAAGGAGTTCTGCCCTCTGTGCTGCCGACTACTGAGACAAGGTGGGGGCAGAAACAAGGGGGGTGCCGCAGCTGCAGGAGAGGTGTGAGGGCCACATGAAATGGCTTGGGGGGCCGCATTTGGCCCAAGGGCCTTGTGTTTGACACCTGTGCCCTAAAGTGATGTGTTGCATTGGAAATATTTCTAACATTTAAATTATTTGTGTCACAATAGTGTTCCCCTATTCTAGTTCTCAGGGGACATATTGAAGGTCGCATGATGTACAAATAATCAGATAGACTACAAAATTTGTGCCACAGTTAACACATTGTTGTATGGTAAACTCCTCACCCGTAGCTGTGGCATCAAAAGTTTTGCCCGGCACACTCAAATGACAGTACCTACAAGTCCTATTGTTACAAGGATATGCCAGCCAGGTGGGTTGGCATTGAATAGGGGAAAAAATGCTGGTGATAAACCATTTCCTAATGTGGGTGCTCTCCGACTGCAAAAACGACAGCCTGCTTTTTAAATTACATTTAAACCTTTGTCTGTATACAAAATAGGCAAATTCCTTTTTTATTATTTTGGTTTTTTGATTTTAAGAGCAACTTCTGGTGTGCAGATCATCTTTCTACATATGTATAGTTAATCGGCTGTGGATCGGGCATCCTGGGGCTCGTTTATTGGTGAGCTGTATGGGTAGTAGCATTAATTATGTAATTAATTGTATCACACATAGAGGGGAATTACTAAAGCTGGATTTACACCTTTGCAATATGTCACATTTTCTTTCTCACTTTTTTGCATTTTTTTCGCATGAGAGCATAGGGAAGCCCATTCACTTGAATGGCAGTGAGCCAAGAGCATTTTTGCAAGATGAGTTTTAGCTCTATTGTTGCACAACAAAATGAGCAACTGCTACCCGCTTTTGAAGTACCATTCAGGAATAATGGCACCTCGGACACAATCCATGTTTTGGCGTATTTTTTACGCATTTTCACGAGAAAACCTTTCTGCCTGGATTTCCAAAATTTGAAGGTGTGAATGCAGCCTAAGATTTGAGCAGCACAAATCTGAGGGTGCTGTGCATGGCAACCAATCTGCTTCTATCCTTCATTTTCAAAGCTTGAAAGAATAAGCTGATTGTTTGCTATGCACAGCTGTTCTAGATTCTGTCTGGTCCACTTTTTGAAAAAAAAAATCTTTCCCCCTACTGTTTCTAAGGGGCCGTTTTTTTTTTTTTTTTTTTTTTTTTTATAAAGCAGCAGATTTGACATCCATCTAACATTCACAGGGGGTTAATCCTTCTGTACAATTTAAAACTGCAGGAACATTCACCTACAGCAGTGTTTCTCAACTCGTGTCCTCAGGGCACACTAACAGGCCAGGTTTGCAAGAAAACTGAAATACATCACAGGTGATATAATTTGCTGCTCAGTGGTTGCAGTATTTTAGTCTGCATTTCCCCAAGGTAATACTTAAAATTTGGCCTGTTAGTGTGCCCTGAGGACTGGAGTTGAGAAACACTGACCTACAGTGAACATTTGGAGAATGTTACATTTACTGCCTTTATATACAGTATTTCACAAAAGTGAGTACACCCCTCATATTTTTGTAAATATTTTATTATATCTTTTCATGTGACAACAGTGAAGAAATTACACTTTGCTACAATGTAAAGTAGGGAGTGTACAGCTTGTTTAACAGTGTAAATATTCTGTCCCCTCAAAATAACTGAACACAGCCATCATTGTCTAAACCGCTAGCAACAAAATTGAGTACACCCCTAAGTGAAAATGTCCAAATTGTGCCCATTTTGCTATTTTCCCTCCCTGGTGTCCTGTGACTCGTTAGTGTTACAAGGTCTCAGGTGTGAATTGGGAGCAGGTGTGTTAAATTTGGTGATATTGCTCTCACTCTCTCACACTGGTCACTGGAAGTTTAACATGACACCTCAGGGCAAAGAACTCTCCGAGGATCTGAAAAAAAGAATTGCTGCTATACATGGCCTAGGCTATAAGAAGATTGCCAATACCCTGAAGCTGAGCTGCAGCACTGTGACCAAGACCATACAGCAGTTTATGAGGACAGGTTCCACTCAGAACAGGCTTCGCCATGGTTGACCAAAGAAGTTGAGTGCACATGCTCAGCGTCATATCCAGAGGTTGTCTTTGGGAAATAGACATATGAGTGCTGCCAGCATTGCTGCAGAGGTTGAAGGGGTGGGGGGTCAACCTGTTAGTGCTCAGACCATACGCAGCACATTGCATCAAATTGGTGTGCATGGCTTTCTTCCCAGAAGGAAGCCTCTTCTAAAGATGATGCACAAGAAAGCCCGCAAACAGTTTCCTGAAGACAAGCAGACTAAGGACATGGATTACTGGAACCATGTCCTGTGATCTGATGAGACCAAGATAAATGTATTTGGTTCAGATGGTGTCAAGCATGTGTGGCAGCAACCAGGTGAGCAGTACAAAGTCAAGTGTGTCTTGCCTACAGTCAAGCATGGTGGTGGGAGTGTCATGGTCTGGGGCTGCATGAGTGCTGCCGACACTGGGGAGCTACAGTTTATTGCGGGAACCTTGAATGCCAACATGTATGGTGACATACTGAAGCAGAGCATGATCCCCTCCCTTCAGAGACTAGGCTGCAGGGCAGTATTCCAACATGTTAACAATTCTATACACACCTCCAAGACGACCACTGCCTTGCTAAAGAAGCTGAGGGTAAAGGTGATAGACTGGCTAAGCATGTCTCCAGACCTAAACGCTATTGATCATCTGTGGGGCAATCTCAAACAAAGGTTTGAGGAGCGCAAGGTCTCTAACATCCACTAGCTCCGTGATGTCGTCATGGAGGAGTGGAAGAGGACTCCAGTGGCAACCTGTGAAGCTCTGGTGACTCAATGCCTAAGAGGATTAAGTCAGTGCTGGAAAATAATTGTGGCCACTCAAAATGTTGACACGTTGGGCCCAATTTGGACATTTTGACTTAGGGTTGTACTCACTTTTGTTGCCGGCGGTTGCAACCTTGTAACACTAATGAGTAACATGACACCAGGGAGGGAAAATGGCTAATTTGGCCCAACTTGGACTTTTTCACTTTTGTTGCCAGAGGTTTAGACATTAATGGCTGTGTGTTATATTTAGGGGACAGCAAATTTACACTGTTATACAAGCTGTACACTCACTACTTTACATTGTAGCAAAGTGTCATTTATTCAGTTTTGTCACATGAAAAGATATAATAAAATATTTACAAAAACGTGAGGGGTGTACTCACTTTGTGAGATACTGTAAAGGACTTTTTCAGTGGCTCCACTGAGGATATGTAGCTCAATAGTAGATAGCAGAATCAATATGTAAATATTAGGCACATTATAGAAAGTATTACAGAACAAATAAGTGTGACTAGGCTGCCATTAGCTAGAACAGGCCCAGCTCTTCCCCTTTATTGAAAAACAACTGATCAAGACTTTTACCTGAAATAGAAACTTCATACTGAAATTAGGAAAACCTTAGAAAATGTTCTTAAAGAGAAACCTATATGTTAATATTTACTAAGCCCTACACATTTCTATACCGATTATAATAAATCCTATTAAAAATTAATGAACTCGCATGGTGAACTCACCAACTTCAGATCCCGCAACAGAAAACATGCTTTATAGAGACTGTTTAATTATGCGCATACAAATGCCAAGTTAAGTGTAGTGGATTTCATTAGTGGAATGGAAGATTACCTTTTTCAATTCACATACTAGCAAGTCAAGGGATTTAGAAAGTATGCTACTAAAGCACACAATTTAAAGAAGCAATTTTAGTGGATTTACCTTTTCCTAATTTAAGTGTGGAAATAAATAGTATGATGACCAAACAGTTACCAATTAACATGAGATGTTCTTTTGTTTCATCAACACTTTACCAAAGATCATTACTGATTGGACATTTTTTCTTTAGTCATCTGTGCATAGTACATATGTGTTACAAATATGCCTTAAAAAGAAACGTCACCCTTATCATAAAAATGACTGCATAGGCATCTTTAGAAATGTTTATTAATAGCAATCTACAAACAACATACCTAAAGATAGATGAGGGCTTTTTATTCTTTGCATACCTTATTTTTTTATCCCTCCCCATTCTTCTAATGGTGACGATTTTCACTAAGGACGTATGATTCCATCATCCTTTACCTCCCAGAACTCTGCCTAGAATTCTGGTTCTGCCTCTTGAAAAATTTGACAGGGACTTCCCAGGATACATCTGTGAGGCCACGTTTACATCACCAGTGCCTCAAGAAACCAGGAAGTGGAAAAGCAGTAATTGTAAGTAAAAACAAAAAAAATTGGTTTGAAATGCAACTTTAGTCAGATCCAGATTGATTGTAGAAAATGGTAAATTTGGGAAAGCCTAAATCTCTCTGTGCTGGGTATATCTAATTTGCTGGTACAGTAGCTAATGGATAAGGGTTGCATAGAGTTAAAGAAGTGACCAATACGAAATAGTCCCTTATTTATCCACCACTGAAATGCATTAATGTTTTGACCTGGAGGGGATGTGTGGGTTATGGAATAGGTGTGAGAGTGGTCTTATCTCTGAGACTAACACAGAAAGTTTGTGCATTTGGTCACATAAGGCGATGGAGTGCGACAGAGTAGGTGAAAGGATCGTGGGCCTAAGCTTGGGGGAACACCAGACTAGATAATCTAAATTTGAGCCAATTGGGCTGTTTGATAGTATCTCCAGAGGTTGGGCAGGGCAAGTCCCCCTTGAGTGCGTACTCTTCATTTTCCCCCAAATGAAGAGTATGATTTTGGACTGAAGATTCTTCAGTTGATATCTTTTAAGTGGAATGGGAAGAGAGAGAAAAAGGTAAACTAGACGTGGGAGCAAAGTAATTTTAATAGAATGTATCCTACCTATCCAGGATAGATCATGTCTACACCAGGTGTTCAGGTCTTCTCCTAGCTTTTTGTAGATGGGGGGTTAATTTGCCTTGTGCAAATGGTCTATGGTGGAGGTTAGGTGAACCCCCAGATAAGGGATGGAATCAAAGCTCCAAGCAAAACAAAAGTGAGATCGTACACAGTTGAGTAAAGGAGCTTGGACCGCGATGTTCAGGGCTCTGAAGTTGGACAAGTTAACCTTGAGGCTGTGCCAAATTCCTTAGGTAATTGAAAGATATTGGGTATGGAGACAAGAGGCGAGGGAACAAATAAGAGGTGATCATCAGCAAATAACACACATTTATGCTCCATGGGGCTGCATAGGACAACCCGGAAATCAGGGTGGTTCCTGATTGCTATAGCTAATGTTTCAATAGCTATTGCAAAAATAAGTGGAGACAGGGGGGCAACCCTGTCACGTACCTTTAGAAATAGCGAAGGAATCTGAGTATTGTCCTAGGAGGCGTACTTGCGCAGTTGGGGTGGAAAAGAGAGCATGAAGGGTACCTAAAAAACTTGGACAAAAGCCTCATCTGTCTAGTACTTCAAAGAGGTATGGCCAAGCAACTGTATCAAATGCTTTTTGCAAATCTATTGATAGCAGTAAGCCTTCTTGAGGAGGACCCCCATCCCATCGTGAGTGAAGTAGCGAGATGACGTAAATTGCTCTCCTAATCTGATCAGGGCCCTATCTCACCAGGATGAAGCAAGCCTGGTCCTTATGTATATATTTAGCTATAAATGCTGATATTCTGTTGGAGAGGATTTTGGTTAAAATTCAGTCATTTTTGATTAGTGAGACCGGTCTTTAGTTACCTGCATCACTGGCATCTTTCGGGTTTGGGGATGAGGATACATAAGCTAAGTTTAGGGATTTATCGACAGGATGGCCATCCCAGAGAGAGTTAAAGAGCCTGGTCAGATATGGAGCAAGGGTTGTAGCAAAAGCTTTATAGTTACCGACAGAGAAGCCACCCGGGCCTGGGGTAGAACCCATCTTAAGGAATTTAATTACTTCCAAAACTTCCAGTTCTGATATTGTTTTTTCTAGGCTAGAGTGGTGTTGGGAGGTCAATTTCAGAAGAGGGATGTCCTGGAGGAATTTTGCCAGCTTGGGGCTAGCTATGTCCTCGGTCACGTAAAGCTGTGAGTAGAATTTCTGGAAGGCCTGCATTACTTTTTGGGGGATTCTGAGATAGGACACCAGAAGGGGTATGAATTTTAAAGAAGCAATAGGAGCACATTTTAGGTGTTAGTCTAGAGGCCAGTTTAGGGCCAATTTTGTCTGCCCTGCTGATGTCAATCTGATGAAACATGTCATCGCGTCATATCCGTTCTTTGCTGGCACGCACATCCGGCGGGTGGAACGCATAGCGTTCCGGAAGCTCACCGCCTATCAGGAAGTTGCGGCTTTATTCATTTTTGCTTACACGCTCGTTTTTATCTCTGCAAATGTGAGTACCTTTGTTTGGATTTTAATAAATTACATTTTGAAGCAATACATCACTATGTGAGTACTATTCTTCCTATACATGGTCTGAAACTCCCCAACATTTATTATCTGATGACACGTTGAACGTGTTGCACATTTCCCAGCCTTTTATGGATCCAACTGGATGATCTGAGCCGTTGAGATTGGTGCTCCTTATCAGATGGGATAATACTGTTGATTATTACCACACAGTGTATACACTCTGGTTACACCAGTCACTTTAATTATTATTATTATTTTTTTTAATCTATTTATTTAAACTACCTCACATTTTACCACTGTATTGTTTGTTCATGACAGATTGGCTTTTATTATTGGCTAATACTATCAGTGTTTTGTTTATTTGACTCAAACTTGCACTGCTCACTATTCCTTTGTTATAGTGTATATTCTACATTGCACCTCAGTACTTTTTTTGCACCCCTTGCACCTATTTATATTGATGTGCACTATTGCATTTATATGAGCTGTGATTTTCTACTGCTGTTTATTTATTTGATATGAGCTGTTATTTACCTATTTTTTGGTACATGTGACACCTTTATTCTTATTGACTATTACCTTGCACACACATTGAGAAAGGCAGCACCACTTACCTCACTATTCCGCAAAAGTATTCTTTAAGTTCCTTCTCTAAGATAGCGCATTGGACCGGATCGCTAAGTATAGATTCATTAAGACGCCAATGAAATGGGCCTTTGAACGTCGGTGAGCATGTGAGAAAGAGGAGGACTATAGCATGATCTGAAAGGGCAGTGTCTCTGATGAGGTAATTGGTGGAGAATGGGATTACTGTAGAGGGGACAAAAATGGGATCTATCCTGGAATAGGTTTGATGAGGGGCAGAAAGGTGGGTGTAGTCTTTAGATTTAGGGTTCAGTTCCCTCCATATTTCTACCAATCCCAATGAGCACAAAATCCTAGCAATGCGTAAACTTTGTTTTGGGGGTCGTTTGAGGAAAGATTTCCCCCCCTGATTTGTCGAGGCTTTGGTCTAGTGCTATATTGAAGTCACCTCCAAGAACTATTATGCCTTCCGCATGGGATGCAATGATTGGAGCTAGAGAAAAGAACGCTGCTTGACTGCGGTTACATAGTTACATAATAGGTGAGGTAGAATAAAGACAATAGTCCATCCAGTTCAACCTGTGTAGGTGTATGTGGATGTATTCATTTCTCATACCCCTGAATGTTTCGATCCTTGAGAAGTACGTACAAGAGTCTTTTAAAAATAGCCATACTCCCCGCAATTACTACCATTTGTGGCAGAGAATTCCACAGTCTAGTAGGCCTTACAGTAAAGAACCCCCTGCGTGGCCTGTGGTTAGGGGCATAATAGAAAAAGAAATGTGTAGATTGTGCCTTCAATGGAGCCCATAAGGAGAATAAATCTCCTGTTAGTGATAACTCGGATGAGGGAGAAAGTCAGATGTTTGGCAAAAAATATTGATACCCCTCTAGTCTTATCTGCTGCATTTGCGAGCTAGAACTGTGAACTTCTATTTTTTGGGAATGATAAAGTTGGAATAACTTACGTCTCTTGACCAGGGAGTTCAGCCCTTGCACATTATGGGAGGCTATCTTCCGATGGTATTTGATTGGATCAAGATGATCAAGATGAAGGAGACCTGACTCGGTTACAACCGAGTACTTGAGAGGATCCAAAACCTGGAGATCCCAGGAGCTGGGAGCAGGAATCAAACCCCATACTCTGATCTCGTGGTGATTGCAAGGAGAGACCAAGTTGAGGAAAGGACTAGAAAAAGAGCAGTGAAAAAGGAAAGAGAAGAGAGTTAACAAAGAGCAGTAACAGAATAACAAAAATTCCCCAACTCTAGGTAGAAGGGAAGAGCCCAGCTCATTCCTCTCTGCTAACACATCCCATGAAATGTCCACTGGACTTGGGAACAACAGTCTTCCCTGGTATGATGACCTAGATGACCTATACTTATGCAGAGGAGGACGGAGGAGCAAAGGACCCGCTCCGGCGAGGGTTCTGCTGATTGTTGTTAGACCTTTAATGATTTAGAATAAATTTACACATCCATTAGCAAAAAAATAACATTCTCTGGGTTTCCGGTCAGGGGAGAGGATGTCAGGAGTCATCCCTGAGTGGGAAGCTGTAGCCCAATGTGGGTCAAGGAAGGCGAGCCCCTGGAGAGTAAGAGACTCAAGCTGGGATGCCCGCCATACCCTGCCCCTATTAGGAAAGACCACTTATAAAACTGTGTAAATTGAAATAGTGTTTCCCTTGAGGGAGTTTAAATGCCCCCCACCGCAAAGGAGGCTCAAGGGGAACAGTGAATTCGTTGAATACGATCAAATAAGAATAACAACAAAAACATAGTTCCTTCCGTGTGATTCACGGATCAGCAAAAGTGAGTTGTAGCTCTTTTGTGAAGGGAAGGCAGCCCAGACAGGAATCATCCAGGAATGATAGTATTCTGGTCAGGGAGGACATGAGTGCTCTCGTTGGTTGTTGCTTCTGCCACACAGGGGTGAGTGGGCTCAGTGGAGAGGGCCTCTTTGATGATCCGGAATTCCTGTTGGAGGAAGCCAAGGGGGTTCTTGAGAAATTTAACCCAACTGGAGAAGCAGGTGTTCACTATCTTGAAAAGAGAAGAACCCATAGGTTTTCTGTTGGAAAAGGAATCTCAGGCGGAAAAGAAAGGACCACCAATATTTAATCGCTTTCTGAGTAAGGACCTAAAGAAGCAGTTTGAGGGCGCGTCTCTTCTGAATAGTTGTGGGTGAGAGGTTGGCGAATATTTGCAAAGGATGACCCTGGATAGATAGCTGATCCATGTTCCTGGTTATCCTCATGACCTCTTCCTTCACCTTGTAGAAGTGGAGTTTTATAATAACGTCTCTTGAAAAACCATCGGGGCTGGGAGGCCGTAACGCCTTATGGGTTCTATCCAGTTCCAAGGGATGAATGGGTATGTCAGGGAATAGATCTTTAATAAAGGCACATACTGCAGAGTTGACATCTTTTATTGATTTGGGGAGACACCTTAGCCTGAAATTGTAACGCCTGGATCTGTTCTCAAGCTCATCGATTTTAGCTAGGGCCGTGTCCACTTGGTCGTGGAGATCTTGTAATTTAGCGGGAGAGCCAATCCCAGCTGACAGAAGAGGTCTCTTCTAGCTTGCCCCACGGGCATAGGGACATTCCCCAGTCCCTTTGGATTTGTGGGCTGGTGAGGGGATGTGTTGTATACCAACTACAGAAGGGAGAATTCGGCCAGAGCGGGACAGAGCTCCCTGATCAAGCAGCCATTCAGGGAGCTTCCTGGCATGCGCCTATTTTATTGAAATTTTATGTGATGGACCAACAAAATTGCACATAATTGTGAAAGTGGAAGGAAAATAAAAAATAATTTCAAAATGTTTTACAAATAATTATGTGAAAAGTGTGGCGTGCATTTGTATTCAGCCTCCTTGAGTCAATACTTTGCAGAACCACCTTTCGCTGCACTTACAGCTGCAAGTCTTTTTGAGTATGTCTCTACCAGCTTTGCACATCTAGAAAGGGACATTTTTGCCCATTCTTCTTTGCAAAATAGCTCAAGCTTTGTCAGATTGGATGGAGAGCATCTGTATACAGCAATTTTTAGGTCTTACCACAGATTCTTGGCTTTAGGTCTGGACTTTAACTGGGCCATTCTAACATATAAATATTCTTTAAACTAAACCAATCCATTGTAGCTCTGGCTGTATGTTTAAGGCCATTGTAGTGCTGAAAGGTGAACCTCCGCCCCAGTTTCAAGTCTTTTGCAAACTCTAACTGATTTTCTTCTAAGATTCCCCTCTGTTTGGCTCCATCCATCTTCCCATCAACTTCCCTGTCCCTGCTGAAGAAAAGCATTATGATTTTGCCACCACCATATTTCATGGTGGGGATGGTCTGTTCAGGGTGATGTGCAATGTTAGTTTTCTGCCACACATAGCGTTTTGCTTTTAGGCCAAAAAGTTACATTTTGGCCTCATCTGACTAGAGCACCTTCATCCACATTTGCTGTGTGTCCCAACATGGGTTCTCGTAAACTGCAAATGGGACTTCTTATTGCTTTCTTTCAACAATGGCTTTCTTCTTGCCATTCTTCCATAAAGGCCAGATTTGTGGAATGCATGATTCCCACCTGAGCTGTGGATCTCTGCAGCTCCTCCATGTTTCCATGGGCCTCTTGAATGCTTCACTGATTAATGCTCTCCTTGCCCAGCCTGTCGTTTTAGGTGGACGGCCATGTCTTGGTAGCTTTGCTGTTGTGCCATACTCTTTCCATTTTTAGATGATAGATTAAACAGTGTTCCGTGAGATGTTCAAAGCTTGGGATATTTTTTATAACCTAACCCTGCTTTAAACTTTTCCATAACTTTTTACCTGACCTGTCTGGTTGTTCCTTGGCCTTCATGGTGCTGTCTCTTGACTAAGGTACTCTAAGAAACTTATGAGGGCTTCACAGAACAGAACTGATATTAAATTACACACAGGTAGACTCTATTTTCTAATTAGGTGACTTCTGAAGGCAATTGGTTCCACTAGATTTTAGTTAGGGGTATCAGAGTAAAGGGGGCTGAATACAAATTCACGCCACACTTTTCAGATATTTATTTGTAAAAAAAAATTTGAAAACCATTTATCATTTTCCTTCCACTTCACAATTATGAGTGGAAGGATTGGGAAACAAGGATTTCGGGCACAAAGGTTTTTTTAAAAACAAATTATTTTATTCAAAACATATTTAAAACCAAAGAAAAATGCAGGCATATAATTGTGTGTTAAGGACCAGATCAGACCCATAAATGGTCTACACTATGGTATATCCCAATACATAAGGTTTGGAACAATGATTTACATACATCTTAAAGTACAGAACAATTGGTAGTCATAACATTCTCAAGACTATTCACTCACTATCAGACAGAAACCGCCGGCGGACACCCAAATAGAAAAGGTGTCGGTCCGTGGGATCAACTGAGAGTGTAAATTAACTTTCACCATATAATATTTGACCTTTGCTCGACATGTTTCGCTTTCTTAGGAGAAAAGCTTCATCTGGAGCATATCATTTCATTTGTCTGTACAATAATAGTCAGGCACAAATCTCAATTCCATAGAAGATTTTTTAACGAAGAGGACTGTTGTGCGTTTGTGGAAAGCACAGTATTTTGGCACCTATATGATTACGTAGTAGTGGGGGTAATCACTCCATATTTACTATCTAGAAAGGACGGGAACCTAATATATGTAGCGTGTCCCATCCGGCGAGGACTGTGTGCAAGGTTGGAATAGCGCGGCACGGGTGTTTATACAACTATAAGGGACACGCTACATATATTAGGTTCCCGTCCTTTCTAGATAGTAAATATGGAGTGATTACCCCCACTACTACGTAATCATATAGGTGCCAAAATACTGTGCTTTCCACAAACGCACAACAGTCCTCTTCGTTAAAAAATCTTCTATGGAATTGAGATTTGTGCCTGACTATTATTGTACAGACAAATGAAATGATATGCTCCAGATGAAGCTTTTCTCCTAAGAAAGCGAAACATGTCGAGCAAAGGTCAAATATTATATGGTGAAAGTTAATTTACACTCTCAGTTGATCCCACGGACCGACACCTTTTCTATTTGGGTGTCCGCCGGCGGTTTCTGTCTGATAGTGAGTGAATAGTCTTGAGAATGTTATGACTACCAATTGTTCTGTACTTTAAGATGTATGTAAATCATTGTTCCAAACCTTATGTATTAGGATATACCATAGTGTAGACCATTTATGGGTCTGATCTGGTCCTTAACACACAATTATATGCCTGCATTTTTCTTTGGTTTTAAATATGTTTTGAATAAAATAATTTGTTTTTAAAAAAACCTTTGTGCCCGAAATCCTTGTTTCCCAATCCTTCCACTCAATTAGCAATTAAGGATAGGGACACACCCTAACTGGATACTTCATGGCCCAGATAGCTGCTGTCTGTGGACACATGGTCTAGAATAGCACTTCACAATTATGTGCCACTTTGTGTTGGTCTATCACATAAAATCCCAATAAAATAAATTTACGTTTTTGGTTGTAACATGCCAAAATGTGGAAAATTTCAAGGGGTATGAATACTTTTTCAAGGCACCGTATACTGCTGATGAGAAAATGTATTCAGGAGTTTATATTTACTAAAATAATTGCATTTCTATGTTCTGTGTACTGGGGAAGACCAGATATAGTAAATGCAGGGTCCTGGGTTTAGTAACACTTTACCTTGCTTAAATAAAATTGTCAAAAATACAACAAATTACTTGCAAACTAACTATTGTATCCGGATGACTTTAGTTCATATGCACTTTTTAAATTTGCTTTACCTACAACCAGTCAGATTTTTCTTTCTCTTTGCTTAACATAAATCACATGCGCAAAACAATTGCTGTTAGCTCTTTTTTATTGTTTTCTTTTCCCCTCCCACACCCACTGGTATTGTCTTTGCTGGCACTGACAAAAATAGTTTTCTATGGGGAACATATACATTTTAAGGACAGTTCAACAACCTATGGAAAACCTGTTGTATAGGAGTACCCACCTGTTTTGTTGAATTTATGCACTACATGTTATGCTAACTCAGATCTATGTAATAATGATGAATAACTGTTCTTGTGAATTACTATCACATGTTTGTATTTTATGGTTATGTTTTCCTATAGAGTCCAAAAAAAACATGTTAAAAAAATTCTAAAGATGGAATAACTTTGGGTATGAGTAAAGAAACAAAAAAGACTCATTAAAGGATTCCAACTGAGAACAATATTAGAATACATCATACTTGCTGTAATAGAAACAAACAGATATACAGTTATTTAGAGCTGTTAAGACTATATAATAATGTTATTTTTAGTATGCTTAATTAAAATACACATCATATGTGCTTTATTAAAAATAGATGTATAATCGTTTTTACTCCATGTGTGGTCATTTTGTCTATATTTTTCATTAAAAGAAAATATATATATTTTTCTGTTTCTGCTAAGTTTATGAGAAAATAAGAAGCAGTATTAAACCCAAAAACAAAAATGTTTTAAATTGCAGCTTACCAATTCTTAAATGTGGAGGCTGCATTTGTTTTTTTAGGCCTTTTTCCTTTATTTTCACCTGGTGATTCAGCCACTTACTCTGATATTTGTAAGCTTACTTTAACAGACCAATCTGTCCAGATAATGTAATGGTTAGAGGGTTGAGACAAACCATTTAACACTGACAGGAGTGCTTTGGGGGAAAAACCTTTATCCCAAAAGGAAAAAACAGGAAAAAAAAACTGTTGCTGTAACTGATTGTTTTAGCTTGAGATCAGCTTAATTTTGTTAGTCAAGTTCATTTAAATCTGCTAGTCTAACACTGCACTTCACCCAGACTGACAAAGCTGCTATCCAAAAGTGCCTTCTTTACTACTTCAAACAGAATGCAAATGCCCTAAGACAGTAATTGTGTTACTGACTGGAGAAATAAAGGAAAACAACAAAAAAAAGAAAATGAATGAAATGAATGCAGCCACCACAGCTAAGGATTAGTAAGCTACAATATATTACATTTTTTTTGGGGGTCTGTCGCTTTACCACTTTAAAATAAGTAAATTAAGAATAGGAAACATATGTGTCCACTCATTACACTGCTTTTCTTATCAAAACATTTAACTCATACAAAAACATTGAAAAAGTGTGCAATTAATACTTATTGCACACAATAATTTAACCACCAAAATGAAATGTTGTTTAATCTTTCAATTTTTTTTTCCTGATTCCTTGAGCAAGAACCGTTACAGGATGCAGCTTCCCTGGAAGACTCAGCTTATATGGTATATGGCAGTGATGGCACACCTTGGCACCCCAGATGTTTTGGAACTACATTTCCCATTAAGCTCATGCACTCTGAAGTGTAGTTGAACATCATGGGAAACGTAGTTCCAAAACATCTGGAGTGCCAAGTTTCAGCCATCACTGGTATAGGGAATTGGGCTTGCCAATTGCTACCAGTAGTCCTTTTGTCTTTGCATCCTTCAGTTGTTCACCTGTGTCACCAGAACTATCCTGGACTTCACTGAGAGTGATTCTTTTATAACCAGGTTAACCAGATAGGTTAACCAGATAGGATAGGATAGGATAACCAGATAGGATAGGATAACCAGAAGTAGCTTTTTGTGTTGTGAACTGTTTTAAGTAGTGATTCTCATCTAGACTTGATGCTCTTATAGAACCCAATAAACAGTATGCTACCCAGTCACATGTTAACCTGACTGAGCCACAGAAACATTACTGTGAAGAGTCTATGTTTGTGCAGCTTTCAAAATCTGTTCTGTGCACACTGTCTGTGTTCAGGACCATGCATTTGCACCATCATGGATGTGAGATTGGGAGGGTGGCTGTGCCTGTGCAGCTGCTGCATCCCAATTGGCATGAATGGGACTGCCTGCATGGGGATGCACAGAACACCTGTGCATCTCCATGGAGGTAAACACAGCCCTAGCACAAGTGTACATTGTAGTAAGCTCCTGTGAATAAGACTTTAATCTGCAACATATACATGCCCATTGTCATCCTAAAGCGTTTTTGCAATATTGCTTCTATATTTTCACCTATTTAGTAAATTTGTGTGCGGGAATGTTTGCCAGAGTCTCATTAAGTGTTCTTGGCGCCATTTGGCATACAAAAGGATGACAGCTGCACTAGGGCAGTGTATATTGTATCTGGATGACATTCTGATGTTCTCTGTGTTGCTTGACTTGCTCCAAGTCAAAAGTGTCCTGCTCCGACTCCCCCAACATAGGCTCTAGGCTAAACTGAAGAAGTACAAATGAAGTGCCAAAGTATTTAACTCCTGAGGTTGGTGATTTCCCTGGCAGGAGTCAAGATGGACCCACAGAAGGTCTCTGCTATGTTGGACTTGCCCGCACCTATCGACAAGAAGGAGGTGTAGCTTTTAGTGGGGTTTGCCAACTTCTATAGAAGATTCATCAAGGGGTTCTCTGCAATCATCACCCCCATCACGCAGCTGATCAAACTGCACCTGCTATTTAGTTGGAACTCAGAAGCACAAGAAGCTTTTGAAGCTTTAAAGGAGCTGTTTACTTTAGCACCTATCCTTGGCCACTCTAATCCCACATTGCACTATATTCTTCAGGTAGATGCATCAGAGACAGCGATAAGGGCAGTTGTCTCACAACGCCAGGGGTTAAAGGACTTAATGTACCCCGTGGCCTTCTCCTCCTGCTGACTCTGTCCAGCGGACAGAAACTACAATGTCGGGGACCAAGAACTACTTGCTATAAAAACGGCACTAGAGGAATGGAGATATCTGTTAGAGGACACAGAACATCCCAAACTGATATACACAGATCACAAGAACTTGGAATATTTACGATCTGCCAAACGTCTGAGGCCCCACCAAGCTTTATGGGAGCAGTTCTTCAATAAATTTTCATTCCACATTACTTATTGACCAGGATCTAAGAACATCAAGCCAGATGTACGATGACCCGAAGGAACTTTCCGTACCAGATACCATCCTGCCCACAGGTAACTTTTTGCTTTTACAACCTCACCTGCTGTCACAGATTAAGCAAGTTTCCATGGGTGTCAGTAGTGCCCCCCTCCCCGAGTTACCTTGGTGGCTAGATTTGAGTTACTATGGCGGGAGAGTCATATCTTTCTACCAGAAAAGGTCAGTGTAAAGGTATTAAGACTCCTTCAAGATTAACCACTGGCAGGCAACTTTGTCATTACCTAGACCATAGACTCAGTACGATGAACCTTCTGGTGGCCAGATCTAGAGGGATTCTGCAAGAGTTATGTGAACTCATGGAGATGGCCCAGGTGTTTATTAAAGAGATCGTGAGGTTACATGGGGTTCTTGTAAATATTGTATGCTATAGGGGAGTGCAGTTCACCTCACGCTTCTGGAGAGCCTTATGTGTGGTCTTGAAGAATGAGGTATCATTGCCCTCAGCTTATCACCCCCAAACAAACAGACAAACAGAAGAAACAAATCACACACTTGAGCAGTACATCCAATGCTTTACATCCTTCATTCAGAACGATTGGGTGTCGTTATTGCCCTTGGTGGAGTTTGCTTATAACAATGCCAGTCACTCCGCCACCGGATAATCTCTGTGTTTTGCTAAATATAGTTTCCATTTGTTCTTTCTGCCTGATTTTCTTTCTGAGTTCCAGTGGTTCAGAGCACAGTGGAGTTCCTCAGCCACAACAATAGAGTACTGCAAGAAACGGTGACAAGGGCACAAGTGGATAACAAGCAGGCAGTTGACAAGAAGAGGAAAGGGGAGCTGAGCCTTTAACTGGGAGATCTAGTATGGCTATCCACAGCAAACCTCAGGCTGACATGTCCATCAAAGAAGCTTGCGCTCAAGTGTGTGGGTCCATTTACAGTAAAAAAGGAAATTAAATGAGGTATCTGATTAACTATCTTTGCTAGATTCATTTAAGATCCACCCTGTATTTCATGTGTCACTGCCTAAACCTGAAGTAGAAGATCCCTTTCCTAAAACAGGGTCGGGTCCGCCTGAACCAGTATTAGTGAGAGGCAATGAGTAGTATGAGGTAGAGGCAATTCTGGACTGTAGGAAGAGGAAAAACCAGCTGCAACACCTCATTAAGGGGAGGGGGTATGGTCCACAAGACAACTCCTGGGAACCCAAGGGAAATGTCCACGCAAGAGGGTTGATACAGACCTTCTTCCATGCTCATCCTGAAAGAGAGAGTCAGTTAGGCATCTGGAGGATGCCCGTTGGGAGGGGGCAATGCCAGGAATGCTCAGCAACCAGACAGTCGCACAGGCGAATATGCAATATGCATGTACAGACGGATCCTGGAGCCACCCACCAGAATTGGCATATGCACACAGATGTGCGCAGGAATGTTTGCCAGAGGCACGTGCATGAGCGCATGTGCGCACATTAAGTGTTATTGGTGCCATTTGGCACATAAAAGGATGACAGCTGCACTATTGCAGCGCTGTCTGATCTGCAGCTTTCCCCTGTATCCTGTGCCTGTCCTTGATCTCATTCGACCCGGCTTTCTGTTCATTCTGATTCTCTCCAATCCTGACCCCAGCTTGCCTCTGATTTTGATTTATCTGCATCTACCTGATTCTCTGTTGCCAACCCTCTGCCTGAACTTTTACCATCCTTTGCTTGTTGTCTCTGATGATTTGGATCTCCTGTGTATGACTTGGCTTGTTTGACACTGGACCCATTTCCATAGCTTCCAGCATCTTCAGCATACCTTCATCTGCAGTATATCTGCATCCACAATGTGCCTGCATCCACAGCAGATCAGAACCATCTTCCACTGCTGCCATCTGCTTCTCTTGTCTGCCGACAAACAGAGAAGATCACAGGCACTCCTACCCCTCTGTGCTCTTGCGGCGGCTGTTGCAAACTGGTTCTTGAACCAGGGCGGTACAAGAGGCCTTTCTCTGCTTGTAAGGCTCTACCAGATGATACGTGACAAAGTGGTTGTAAAGACACAATGTTTTTTACCTTTATGCACTTTATGCATGAAGGTAAAAAAACTTCTGTGTGAAACAGCCCTCCCAGCCCCCTCTGAGCCCCCTGTTGATCCAGCAATGTCCACGAGAGTCTTGCCTCTCCTGGGGACTCACACTCCTTACTGACTTTTGGCAGCAGTGGGAGCCAATGGCTCCCTCTGCTCTCAATCACAGTCAGTAAGCTAATCAGGAAATGGAAGGGGTGGGGCTGAGCCATGGCTCCTTGTGTGAATGGACACACAGAGCCGTGGGTTGGGAGTGTGCTTGCTTAAGTGCCCCCAGAGCAAGCTGCTTGGTGTGAGGGCACCTGACAGGAAGGAGGAGCCAGGAGTGGCGGCATGGGACCTGAGAAGAGGAGGATCCAGACTACTCTGTGCAAAACCATTGCACAGAGCAGGTAAGTCTAACATGTTTGTTAAAAAAAAAAACAAGGCTTTCAAATCACTTTAAACACAAATATGAGTTTGCCAAATCAAGGTTAGAGTGCATACATACTTTTTCATTCTCATTAAATTTGTTCTACTTTTTTTTTTTTGCATTTTAAATAAGAGAGCTGTACAAGAACTACTACTTTATTTAAATACTGTAACCATAGTACATTTGCTTCAAGTGCTTATTTTTAGTGATCTATTAATCCTTTGCCTAAAGGGATTTCTTCCTTTCTTGTTGGAATTTTAGAGATTTGAGGGTGTAATTCATCCAGACTTGATACTTTGTCCCCTTTTAATAGTTCTAATTGCCTAATTATCTGTCCTAGTGCAATCATAAAGGCTTCTAGCATTTAATTTTACCCTCAGGAAAATGTATCTGAACATTCCAGATTTAGCAGTGATACGAATGTCCACACTGTCCATAGCAAAGAAATAAAAAAAGTCTCATTTGACTCCTTAAAAACCTTGCACCATCTGAGAAGTATGTGTCACATAGAAATACATTATAACTGCATATCACCATGTAGCCTGCAATGACTTTGAATGTTAGGCAGTTATTGTAATCAGCTGTGTCATTAATTCTTGAGTCATTTGGTTAAGGTGGCAAACTATTTATGGGATTTAATTTTTTTATAACTTTATTAGATTAGAAAATCCTGCTACTTGCTTAAATGAATGATACTAATTTAACAATTGTAAATTATTGTTCTGATATTGCTGTCTTAATTGACATTGCCCTTCTTGCACTTTATATTTTACGTTTGCTTTTCATGAATATCATTCCCTAAGTGTTTTAGAAAATGAAATGTTCATTATAAATCTAAGCATTGTAATGAGCAGATGATACATGAGAATAATCAATGTTAAACACAAGAGAAAAGTAGCATTTAAACCTTATAGTGGTATTAAAGTTTTTTTTTTTTTTTTTAAATAACAAACATGATATACTTACCTGCTCTGTGCAGTGGTTTTGCAGAGAGCAGCTCTGATCTTCATCATTTTGGGTGCCCCGCTCCTGGCTCCTCCTTCTTAAGCAGTGCCCCCAGAGCAAGCCATTTGCCCTGGGGGCACTGCTGCATGCTCGCTCCTGAGCCACTACTTTATGTATCCATAAGACGCATAGAGCTGCGGCTCAGCCCCCTCCCCCCTGATCTCTCCTCATTGGCTTACTGGCTGTGATTGACAGCAGTTGGAGCCAATGGGCTTCCACTGCAGTCTCAGTCAATGAGGAGGGAGAATCCCGAGATGGCTGAGGCTATCGTGAACATTGCTGGATTGGAGGTAGCGCAGGTATGGATTTGGGGGCGCTACACGCAGAAGGTCTTTTTACCTGCATGCGCGAGGGTAAAAAACCTTCAGCCTTCATAACCATTTTAAGAAAACTGTATAGTAATCTAGGTAAAATGTGTTCAAAACAATGAAGTAGAGTAAAAAAAACTGTAAGCTGACCATGAGTTTTCCTCATTATTAAGAATTGATTAGTGATTAGAGTGAATCTAGTTCACTCTGTGGGAAATTACTGTAGCAAGGTTTCCAGGCCTGTGGCCTGATGTGGGTCTGCCATTAGAACCGGTACTCTCTCCAGCCCATGTGAGCTGCGACCCTGGGTGTGATAACTGAAGCAGCGACAACTGTGGCATCTTTGTTTGTGGTTTTAATTTGATTTAAAGGGGATGGGAGAAGGGAATGAGTGGGATCCTCCTTGAGGATTGAACTAATTAAATGTGGGACTTTATTACTGAAAAATGTCCGTTGGCGCTTCCTTGACGCCAGCCAGCGCCAGCCGACGCTCACTGACACTGTAAATATCCTGTAGAACACAGAAGCGCCGAATAATCGACTATTAGTCCAGAAGATCCAGGACTGAGAACTGTAAAACTCCTGACACTGTTGTGCTGTAGAAGTCACTGAATACTGTTCCCCCGCGTTCTCTAGTTTGAGGTAGTATGAAGTAAAACTCTGTATAGCTGTACTTGCAGCTGACACACTCTGGTGCCCCCTTTACACTTGAACTCTTCAGGGTCCACTGACTATGTACCCCCCTATGTTAGCTTCAGGGTCCTCAACCTAGGTACCCTATTTACAACTAGCTGGTACTGGATCCCAGAACCTCTTCCGGAGTGGTCCCCTCTAACTTCGGGCAGACCCCCAGGGGCAATCCTCAGTACTTACGACCTATGTAGGCTATCCTGGGACTGGACCCCTCTCTCTCTCTGCAGGCTCTCGGCACACCGGATCCCCTCAGCTCACTCAGCACACTTTGGACACTCAGACAACACCCAGAGACATCCACCTTCCTCAGACAGGAGGAAAGACAGCCACACTCTCCTTCCTGGGACTCTGCTCCCGCCAAAGACAACGTGTCACGCACTTCCCTCAGACTTATATCCACTCCCAGAATCCTTTGTGGCAGAATCTGCCTTCTGGGGTGGTTACAAGCCAGAATGTGTCCCTGATTGGGCTTCCTTCACTACCCAATGAGAAGCCACTCACAGGGCCAGTGAGGAGACTCCCCTCACAGCAGACACACTTGGTAGCCATGACCACCTACCTCACAAAAGAAAACATGGCTCTGATGTTAGGCAGACAAAGCCCACTATATTTTACCTAGCACCTACCTGTAGGGTGCTACATTACTATGACCTGATGAAATGCAACCATTTTGATCATGCTTGTCACATGCTAATCAGCCTTTTCTTTAGGCTCTAACCATCTTTGGTTGTAATAAACCCTTTTTTGGCTTAGTTATTCATTAAAAATGCAAGTTTGGTTTTTAGAACTATTGTAAAGCCAAAAATTTTTCTTAGTTTTGGATAAAGTGTTAGTTTTCTAATGCTGGGGAGACACATCCTCTTTGTTTATTTGGTTTCCATTGTCACTAGAACAGAAAGTTGTAGAAAATCTAAAAGGTACATAATATGAGTGGAGTTTTTGCAATTGGGATAACTGCATTGGTGCAGACTGCCTGAGAGGGGATTTCCCTTCCTCCTTAACCACTTCGGACCACCCGCCACAGTTTCCATCACTACTTTGACCTTATATCTGCCATTACCCCAGTATTTTTGTTAAGGGGTGGGCTGTCCTCTTTCACATAAAAGTGGTCCCAGTGGTGGATTCTGCGTGGGATCACTTTTATGGGCGGCGGGAGAGATGCCCCCCCCTCCTCCCACTGTTTTCCGGACGGTTTCCCCACTTACTGGAACCATCATGGAGGGGAAAATGATCCAGCCCCTCCTAGGCAGGAAATCAAGTGAGGGCAAGCTGGCCCCCACTTGACTCTTTGGCCTTGGAGGACCGGAGTGACACCATATGTCGCTTTCTCCCAACGGCCGTAAAAAAAGATTTTTGTTTTTTAGTGTGGATCTAAGCTCTTTTTTTTCATATCTCACATTAAGGAGTACCTGATTTATCCGGTGCATCCCTGCTCGATGTTATGGTCGCCAACCTTGCATACAGACGGTTTCCTACGGGCATGTGTTTGGATTCAATGCTGGTCACCATGGGGGTCTGGCACAAATAATTGGGTCTCTACTCTCTCTCTCTCTCTTCGCCATGCCCTCCCCTCACCACGGTGTTGTTCAATCCATTGCTCCCTTAAGGTCTGCAGGTGAGCCGCTTATGGACTTGGACTCAGCCTCCACTTTTCCAGTTGCGCAACCTGGTCCACCCAGTGTCTTGTACTTTTTTCACCTTTGAGAAGCTTCGTGACAAATTTTCCCTACCAAAACAATCTTTTTATTTTTATCTCCAGGTCCGTGATTTTTTTCAGGACACTGACGCCATCGTTAGCCCTGGAAAGGCCCATGGCCTTTGAATTATTATGTGGCCGGGGTCCCCATCAGGGTCATTTAGTGTCTTCGATTTACACTATTTTGCATGATGCTGTCCCGCTTACTGAGGACTCCCACTTCTATATGCGTAAGTGGTCAGAGATACTGGGTCGACCAATCACATTACCTATGTGGAACAGAATCTGGACGTCCACTTTTAAATCGTCCCGTTGCGTGGCACAGAGAGAGACCGCTCTCAAGATTCTCCTTTTTTGGTAAAGGACCCCAGAGCGTCTCCATAAGATGAATCCTTCTTGTTCCGCCTTGTGTTGGCGGTGCAGGGAGGATAAAGGCTCTCTTTACCATATCTTTTGGTCATGCTCCCTTGTGAGTCCTTTTTGGTCTTTTGGAAACGCTCCAAGCTGTGGTCGGTTTAGAATTGCCACTGGACCCCTTGCATTGTTTATTAGGTTTACCATTCCCTAGGGTCCCTAAACTGGCATCCAAGCTGTTCTCCTTCCTCCTACTGGCTGCTAAGAGGGCCATTCCTTTATGCTGGTTGCACCAGGCTCCCCCGGACCGGGCCATTTTCTTAAAATTGGTCTCAGACATCCGGAAAATGGAGTCCCTGACAGCCAGGGTGCATGACGAGATGACTAAGTTCAATGCTGTCTGGGAAGCTTGGGATTCTTATACTTTGAACTCCCTCTGATCCCGTTCTTCCTCCCCTGAGATGTGTACTGTATACCTTTGTATGCTACTGTATTTTGATTGATTATCTTTTTATTCTTTGCAGTTATGTACTGTTTGCTTGCTTGTCTTTTTGACACACTGTTTTTTCTTTGATCTGCTTTTGTCCTTTAGGGGCACCACTTCCGGTGTAGATTAATTTTTTACTTTCTGTGACATTGTGATGCTTATGTAATGTGCTTTATTGTTTGTGCAAACCAAAATAAAAAATATAATTAAAAAAAAAAAAAAAAGGAGTACTTGTCCTGCTTATTTCTATTACAAGAGGGACATTTACATTCCTTGTAATAGGAATCAAAGTGATTTTTTTTTTTTAAAGGGACAGTGTAAAGCAAAAAAAACAAAATGTAAAATAAATAAGAAAAAAAAAATAAATACAAATTTAAAGCACCTTGTCCCTCTGAGCCCACCCACAGAAGCGTAAACGGTGTTCAAACCACACATGTGGGATATCACTGTGATTGTTAGAGCAAGAGCAATAATTCTAGCCCTAAACCTCTTTTATAGCTCTAAAATGGTAACCTATAGACATTTTTAAAGCGTCGTCTATGGAGATTTTTAATTACCAATGTACACGAGCGTGCGCAATTTTGAAACATGACATTTTGAGTATCTATTTACTCAGCGTAACATTATCTTTCTCATTGTAGAAAAAAATTGGGCTAACTTTACTGTTTTCTTATTTTTTTTTAAAAAAAGTGCATTGTTCCCAAAGAAATTGCGTTTGTAAGACTGCTGTGCAAATACTAGGTAACTTTAAGTGTATAAATGTGACCATACATTATACAATTGGATTGTAAAATCTCTGTACAATCTCCTATAGATTTACCAAGACTATTTAATAGGAGGACACACCATCAATCCAATCACTCTGTATCCAATCAGGCAGGCCCTTGCACTACATCAGGGGTGTTCCGCGGGCTGCATGCAGCCCCAGGGAGTTTAGCATGTAGCCTGAGCCCGTCTGAAAGGATGCTGGGGAAGGCAGGCAAATGCACTCGTGGAGAGATGCTGGGGATGCTGTGAACACATAGTTGATGTGTAAAGGTGTACTAATAAGTTCAACTGGTAAACTCCTTCCTGTGTCTTACTAGTTTCTCTGTCCCACATTTATACCAGAGAGTCTCTGAAACTTTCTAAGAAATACTATAAGGGCTAAGGTAAGGTTGTTCTCAAAATCAAAGAAAGCTTTTATTTTTCTGCAACGAAGGTACATTAATGGTATATTAAACATAGGGAAGCTGGATTTTAGAAAAAAAAAAAAAGGTGAACTTAGCCTTTAATTTACAAGTAAGTGCTTCTGAATGTGCTTTTACAGACATTAAAAAAATGGAAAATGTATCCTCTACCTGCGCACCCTAAAAATACGTGACTATACAATATTAAATTATGTGCACCAGACCCATTGTATATAAAATGTGGAGCTGCTGGTTGTGAGGCTACAAAGCCTAAATAAGTGCAATATCAAAAAATGAAAAAATCTTTTTTGACAAACCGCGCTCCTTATATATAGTGTAAACTTATGCAATCAGATATCTAACATATCTAACATATTTGCCTTACCAAAGTCCATGTAGATTAACATAAGAATACTACAAAAAGTGCCATACCAATAGCAAATTAATTAACTGAATTCATAAATGTAAAACAGTGCAGTTATAAACTATCAGGAATCTCCTCTGGATCTTCCACAAATCTTCTATCATGGTATATCTTGGGCGAGATCCAAAGGAGATTCCTGATAATTTATAACTGCACGATTTGGAGCACTTTGGGATCATTGGACATTTTTTTATTTATGAATTTAGTTATTTAATTTGCTATTGGTATGGCACTTTTTGTAGTATTCTTATGTTAAACTTCATGCACTTTGGTAAGGCAATTATGTTAGATATCTGCTTGCAATGGTTTACACTATAATTAAGGAGCTCGGTTTGTCAAAAATGATTTATACATTTTTGATATTGCACTTTTACAGACATTTTTTGTGCATATGTATGTGTTTTTTAAGTGTTTGTGCACATGTACATGTTTTTTAAGTGTTTTGAGAGTGTTTTTGCACATATACTGTTTATGGGGGGAAGGAGTAGAGAACAGTTGTTTAGGTGCAAATCTGAACTCAAAAAATGAACTCAAAAACAAGTGAAACTCAAAAAGCATTGTGCATTTAGCCTGCAGTCACACCGGGTATGATTTAAAGTGGTGTGATTTAAAGCCCGAGTTCAATCGCAATTTAATACTATTTCAGCAATGCTTCTGTGAAATTTGTCAATATTGATGGCATTACTGTCAGCCCATCCCCGCATGCCAAGGTCCTAGGCGTTGTCCTGGACTCTGAACTCTCCTTCAAGCCCCACATTTAATCGCTGTCCAAATCTTGCCGCCTTAACCTCCGCAACATCTCAAAATACGCCCCTTTCTAGCCAAAGACACAACAAAGGTCCTAGTTCACTCCCTGGTCATCTTGCGCCTCAACTACTGCAATTCTCTGCTCATTGGCTTACCTCTACACAGGCTATCCCCACTTCAATCCATCATGAATGCTGCCGCCAGACTCATCCACCTTACCAATCGCTCAGTGTCCGCCGCTCCTTTCTGTCAAGCCCTCCACTGGCTTCTGTTCACCCAATGAATTAAATTCAAAATACCAACAACATCTTACAAAGCCATCCACAGCTTAGCCCCCAACTACATCACTAGCCTAGTCTCAAAATACCAACCTAATCGCTCTCTTCATTCCTCTCAAATCCTCCTGCTCTCTAGCTCCCTTGTCACCTCCTCCCACGCTCGCCTACAGGACTTTACCAGAGCCTCTCCAATCCTGTGGAACTCCTTACCCTTATCTGTCCAATTATCTTCTACTCTATTAGCTTTTAGGCGATCTCTGAAAACCCTCCTTTTCAGAGAAGCCTATCCTACCCACACCTAACATCTCTACCTCCATTTTCTCCATCTGCCCATCCCCCTCGGTTACTGCCTTTTGTTTCACTTGACCCTCCCTTCTAGATTGTAAGCTCTAACGGGCAGGTCCCTCTGATTCTTCCTGTATTGAATTGTACTGTAACTGTATTGTCTTCCCCCACATTGTAAAGCACTGTGCAAACTGTTGGCGCAATATAAATCCTGTATGATAATAATCTGTAACAATTTGATACTACTTCCGTGCTACTTCGGTGAGATTTGTCAGGCCATGAGGGGAATCTGAATTTAAAACCATGCTATGAACAAAAGATTAACTAAAAAAGGGTTAATATTTAACTTCTTTCAGGGCTCAAGTAGTGCTGATATAGACACAGGTACGATTTGCAGCATGATTTACAATATAGTCTATGGCAGTGAAATTGTGAAGTCCTGAAAAAGTAATACACGAACTACTTCCCAAATCACACTTCTTGAAATCATCAACACTACTTGAATCAAATTACGATACTGTCATAAAAAAACGGTTCTATTGACATCTATGGGACAAAAAATGCATGAGACACAGCTTAACCTCCCTGGCGGTATGATTCTGTCAGGAATTCTGTTCCAAAAGCGGTACAATTCTTTTCATGGAAATTTGGCGTTATGTATTATAGGCCTACAATTCTTAGTAATTACTGACTTAAACCTGACCAAAACAAGTCTCTAGTAGACATCCCAGATGTGATAAATTTGAAACACAAACAAGTGAATTATAATCGAATCAATAATATTATTTTATTATTTAATATATAGTATATATAATAAAATTATATTATTGATTAGATTATAATTCATGCGCTATATATTATATATATATGTGTGTATATAGATATATATATATATAACGCATGAATTATAATCGAATCAATAATATAATTTTATATATATATATATGTGTGTGTGTATATAGGTATATATATATATATATATATATATATATATATATATATATATACATATATATATATATATATATATATATATATATATATATATATATATATATATATATATATATATATATATTGCATATATATATATATATATATATGCATATATATATATATATATATATATATATATATATGCATATATATATGCATATATATATATATATATATATATGCATATACATATATGCATATATATAATATAAAATGTGTTATGTGTTTTGTGCAACGTTTTTTTTTTTTTTTTTTTTTTTAATTTCCCTCCCTAGTTCCGCTCCCATGCAGCATTGCTGCTGCAGGGAACGGAACTAGGAAGTCCTCCTACCGACAGACGAGCGGCGGAGATCTCGCTGGCGGTCACAGCAATGAGAGCTCATCGCTGGATCGCCAGGATAAGGTAAGAGAAGCTCCGCTGCGCTGTCTGCACGCTCTGCCCATTGACCCCGAGCGTGACTCGGGGATACCGCTAATAGCAGAAAATTCCTACCCCGAGTCACGCTCGGGTTTACCGCTAAGGCGGTTAAAAAAATGAAGAAATAATATGTGACGATTGATGTTGGCGCTACCTTAGAAAATAAATAGTGTGTACTGCCACAATTGGCGTGAAAATGAAATAAAGGAATTACAGTGACCTACAGATACCAGAGTGTCACCAAAAGATGTGAGTGAAAATATCCGAATAAAAATTTTCTCCACCGGCTGCTCCCCTGCTACGGAGAAGAGACCCCCCGCATAACCATTGTACAGGTTGTATCACTGAAAACGCCACCTGGTGGCCATTCTTGGACTTTATTATTTTTTTCAATAATTCCCACTAATCACATTATGTGTGGCATTTTTATCGGGTATCTGTAACCTGATAATACACTTGTGTTTTTGGGATCTATCCTTTTATGCACGTGGATCATCATATACATTTTGTTATTTGCACATACCACCACAGGGTTTGTGGGTGTTTATAAAAAAAAAAAAAAAAAAGAAAAAAAAAAAATTTGTGGGTTTTTGTATATATATGAATAAACACTTGTGTCTTTATAATTTTTATTCGGATATTTTCACTCACATCTTTTGGTGACACTCTGGTATCTGTAGGTCACTGTAATTCATTTATTTCATTTTCACGCCAATTGTGGCTGTACACACTATTTATTTTCTAAGGTAGCGCCAACACCAATCGTCACATATTATTTCTTCATTTTCACCTTTATACTTAAGGGTTGATTGGGGCAGCTTACACCTTTATTTTTACCTTCACCCCCCCATCATATATTACAGTCCGTAGCGCTGGTCATTTTTCCTTTATCATTCACAGCTTAAAAAAATGCTTGTGTACATTTTTGATCTTAGAGCTACTGAACCAGAGGTATGAAAAACCAGTAGTAGGTCCTGTTCACATGGGGTGATTAGCTCTGTGCCCCATACAGGTCTATCTTTTGCCAACACGGGGATGCACAGGTGCAGCATGCATCCCTGTGCCGACATGTGTGTGTGTGTGTTCATGCACCCGCACCTGGCACAGGGATACACGCAGCACCTGTGCATCACCATGCAGGTAAAAGAGTTAATGAGGCCTTAAAAAGAATGTTATATTCTCTCTCTCTATCTATCTATCTATCTATCTATCTATCTATCTATCTATCTATCTATCTATCTATCTATCTATCTATCTATCTATCTATCTATCTATCTATATATATATATATATACAGTATCTCACAAAAGCAAGTACACCCCTCACATTTTTGTAAATATTTTATTATATATTTTCATGTGACAACACAGAAGAAATGACACTTTGCTACAATGTAAAGTAGTGAGTGTATAGCTTGTATAACAGTGTAAATTTTCTGTCCCCTCAAATTAATGCAACACACAGCCATTAATGTCTAAACCACTGACAACAAAAGTGAGTACAACCCTAAGTGAAAATGGCCAAATTGGGCCCAATTAGCCAATGTCCCTCCCCGGTGTCATGTGACTCGTTAGTGTTACAAGGTCTCAGGTGTGAATGGGGAACAGGTGTGTTAAATTTGGTGTTATTGCTTTCACTCTCTCATACTGGTCACTGGAAGTTCAACATGGCGCCTCATGGCAAAATACTCTCTGAGGATCTGAAAAAAAGAATTGTTGCTCTACATAAAGATGGCCTAGGCTATTAGAAGATTTCCAGGACCCTGAAATTGAGCTGTAGCGTGGTGGCCAAGACCATACAGCGGTTTAACAGGACAGGTTCCACTCAGAACAGGCCTTGCCATGGTCAACCAAAGAAGTTAATTGCACATGCTCAGTGTGATATCCAGGGGTTGTCTTTGGGAAATAGATGTATGAGTGCTGCCAGCATTGCTGCAGAGGTTGAAGGGGTGGGGGGCCAGCCTGTCAGTGCTCAGACCATATGCCGCACATTGCATCAAATTAGTCTGCATGGCTGTCGTCCCAGAAGGAAGCCTCTTCTAAGGATGACGCACAAGAAAGCCTGCAAACAGTTTACTGAAGACAAGCAGACTAAGGACATGGATTACTGGAACCATGTCCTGTGGTCTGATGAGACTAAGATAAACTTATCTGGTTCAGATGGTGTCAAGCGTGTGTGGCGGCAACCAGGTGAGTAGTACAAAGACAAGTGTGTCTTGCCTACAGTCAAGCAAGGTGGTGGGAATGTCATGGTCTGGGGTTGCATGAGTGCTGTTAACACTGGGGAGCTACAGTTCATTGAGGGAACCATGAATGCCAACATGTACTGTGACATACTGAAGCAGAGCATGATCCCCTCCCTTCGGGGTCTGGGTCGCAGGTCAGAATTCCAACATGATAACAACCCCAAATACACCTCCAAGATGACCGCTGCCTTGCTAAAGAAGCTGAGGGTAAAGGTAATGGACTAGCCAAGCATGTCTCCAGACCTAAACCCTATTGAGCATCAAACATAAGGTGGAGGAGCGCAAGGTCTCTAACATCCACCAGCTCCGTGATGTCGTCATGGAGGAGTGGAAGAGGACTCCACTGGCAACCTGTGAAGCTCTGGTGAACTCCATGCCCAAGAGGATCAAGGCAGTGCTGGAAAATAATGGTGGCCACACAAAAATTTAATGAGATTCATTTATTTGAGGCTGTTGGTGCAATATTAGATTGCATATAAGCATATCATTTGTACATTCTTTGCACTTTACCTACCCATTTTGTAATTTGCACATTAATTTTGCCCTTTATTTAGTATACCTGTTTTGCGCTGTGTACCATTTTATTGATCTTCACAAAATCACTCGATTTTTGAGCAGAGGCATTTTAGGTTATTTTTTCAATCCATAGCGCAGGAACCACTTTACTTTTCCGGTTTCATGTCACAGGTCATACACCATGGGAGAACCGAGCACAGCAGGAAGACACAGTAGCTCTAGGTTACCGCTTTTGGTACTGAAAATTAACCCCGAGCCACACTCAGGATTACCGCCAGGGAGGTTAAGGAGTCTGGTGTTCATCCATGTAAAGCCGCTGGTGTATACAGTAAACCCCCGCTCCATCGTGGTTCCGTTTTTGCGGTCCCGGTATATTGCGTTTTTTTTGTAATGTTATTTTACTATATAAATCATTAAAAATGAAATATTTCTTTGTTTTCCATAGCTCTTGGTATGTCTCTCAGTATCTTTTATGTGTTTAAATGAGTTTCTATTGTTTAAAAGTGTGTTTAAAGACCTTAAAATGCTTTTAAACGTACAGTGACAGTAAAAAAAATCATGCCTACAATGCATTTTAATAGGGTTTTTCTATTTCGCAGATTTTCACTTTTCGCGGCTGGGTCCGGGACGTAACCCCCCCAATGGAGGGGGGTTTACTGTACAGTAAAGCCGCTTGTGTATACAGTAAAGCTTGTGAATAATTGGTCAAAAGGCCAACATACAGCGCTTGCTTAGCATTATTCCAATACTTCAAAGGTTAATAAAGTGCAATAGTGTATAATAAATTACCACAAGTAATAAATATATGATGCTAAATTTCTATGCAAAAACAATATTGTGATTAAAACGTGCATATGACTTGTAAATGTCAATAAAAATATATAAATAGTGATTGGTGATAAAAACGGTGATAATGTCCTTTTAAACAAATCCAAAGTTCATAGAAAATGCTTCTGTTCAGACTTGATATATGCAACTCGGATGTTCCTTATCTCAAATAGGTAGTAAGGTTGGGTCACTTACCAGAAGATGTGGGTACTGAATGCCTTATGGTACCAGGACCAATCAGGCTTGATGAACCCCCTGGGCTCCACGGATCTCCTTATGGTAGCCACTGGGATGGCAACAATCCCTCAGGTGTCCATGTTTAGATGATCCAATTTAGTGCATGAGAAAGAGAAGATGCTCCAAATAGTGCAGTATGAAGATACTTTATTTACCCAAATAGGGTTAGCAACATAAAAACTAATTCGGCCGTTTGAATTGGTGGTCTGCGGTGCGGTGCGGGCTGCAAGTCCTCTCGGAGCAGCTTCCGGCTTCCGGCTTGCGATCCAACCAACGCAACTTCCCCTCGCTATGCTTTCCAAACTAACGCGTTTCGTCACTTCCGGTGACGTCTTCAGAGGCATAGCGAACCGTGGGATTTAAATGACTCAAACTCCGCCCCTGCTCCCGCCCGCAATTATGTAAATTGGCAAGCCGGAAGAAAGGTAGCTATGGAAGTATCCCCGTAGTATACATTCCCTTATCAGTGATTTCTTTTTCGGGCAATACCCATATAATCATGTCAACTCAAGGAGTGATGCAGCCACGCACTACATACCTATGGTGACCAAATTAAAAACACATATATACATAATAAAAATTCTAATTACATACATAAATTTTTTGGATAACTCCCCAATTTATCTTAACCCTATTAAAAACCCTGTTAAAAATTGATATATTGGTTTCTTCAACAATATGCAGGATCGCAAGCCGGAAGTCGGAAGCCGGAAGCTACTCCGAGAGGACTTGCAGCCCGCACCGCAGACCACCAATTCAAACGGCCGAATTACTTTTTATGTTGCTAACCCTATTTGGGTAAATAAAGTATCTTCATACTGCACTATTTGGAGCATCTTCTCTTTCTCATGCACTAAATTGGATCGTCTAAACATGGACACCTGAGGGATTGTTGCCATCCCAGTGGATACCATAAGGAGATCCGTGGAGCCCAGGGGGTTCATCAAGCCTGATTGGTCCTGGTGCCATAAGGCATTCAATACCCACATCTTCTGGTAAGTGACCCAACCTTACTACCTATTTGAGATAAGGAACAACGAGTTGCATATATCAAGTCTGAACAGAAGCATTTTCTATGAACTTTGGATTTGTTTAAAAGGACATTATCACCGTTTTTATCACCAATCACTATTTATATATTTTTGTTGACATTTACAAGTCATATGCACGTTTTAATCACAATATTGTTTTTGCATAGAAATTTAGCATCATATATTTATTACTTGTGGTCATTTATTATACACTATTGCACTTTATTAAGCTTTAAAGTATTGGAATAATGCTAAGCAAGCGCTGTATGTTGGCCTTTTGACCAATTATTCACAAACACATCAATTTTATACAGCAGCTGCTTTTTCACTTATTTATATTAATTATATATTTTATATTATACATTTATTTATTAATATTAGATTGCACTTTACTACCCTTTTCCAGTGGCGCGTGGAAATACACCAGTATTTGTTTGCACTATACAGTAAAGCTGCCAATGTATACATTACTGTATGTGGCCAGAGGTCCGGGGGCGCTGGTGGCTCCCAGCGCTTCCTGGAGAACTTGGAGACACTCAGGAACTTTTGACACTTTTGGATGTTCTGAATGCGCATTACGCCGCCCCACATGGCTGGGAGTGTCTCAGAGTTTTCCAGGAAGCTCTAGGAGCCACCAGTGCCCCCGGACCTCTGGCCACATTCAGTACTGCATACACCAGCGGCTTTACTGTATACACCAGCGGCTTTACATGAATGAGCACCAGACTCCTTAATGTTGTAAGTGTAATTCCACTTTTTTTTTTACATTAAAACTGTGAAACTGTGATCCTTCTACTGCTCGTCTTGCAAGACAGTGCTTGCATAGTTGGTTACAATTTTTAAAAAAATGTTGCTTGTCTTGCAAAACACTTGTATACCACGTTACTCGCAAACCAAGGTATTACTGTATATATATATATATATATATATATATACAGTATTTACTTTATATAGTCATTTAAATGCCCCCCCTCCCCTCCTTATTATATATAATACTAACTCTGAGTATATTATGGGCAAATCAGCATATAACAAGCCCACACATCTGCTCTCTGTTCTTGTAAGCAAGTTCACTGTTCAACAGTACGCACTGCAGCCTTTAATTATACATTATTGGAGATGTTTATTTGCCCCAACAGCCTCTAAATGCAGAGGCGGCTCTCTAATTAGGCAAATTAGGCGGTCGCCGAAGGCCTCGCACTCACAGGGGCCTCGCGGCAGCCTAATATGTTGAGTTACAGAGCCGCCTCTGAGGCTGGCAGCAGGGATCTCCCTGCCATCAGTTCAGTACAGTCCCGACTCCGAGTCCCGGCCAGTCTGTAAGCAGGAGAATCTGCTATGATTCGGGGCTGTGATCAGGAGCAGCTCACCGCTGAATGGGAGCTCACTGACATCTCCTGATCACAGCCAAATACTGGAGCCGCAGCGCTGACACTTCTCCCTCACAGACCACAGACGGGGGAGGAGAGAGGGCTGCTTCTGCTCCTCCTCCCGACCTCTCCACCCGTGCTTGCCCCGCCCACACTCCCCGACAGTTTTCATCTCAGAAGATGAGGTATGGGCGGGAAGAATTTGCAGACGAGGAACAAGAAGAGGAAAGATGGTGCCTGAATCCTGATCCCTCCCTCCATCCATCCCTTCCAGTGAGTACTCTGATCTAAGGGGCACCCTTCCTCCATCTCTTTCCATTCCTTTCTTTCTCCCTCCCCTCCTTTCTTTCTTTTCTGTCTGTCCATCTGTCCCCCTGTCTGTCCGTCCATCTGTCCCCCTGTCTGTCCGTCCATCTGTCCCCCTGTCTGTCCGTCTGTCTGTCCCCCTGTCTGTCCGTCCATCTGTCCCCCTGTCTGTCTGTCCGTCCGTCTGTCCCCCTGTCTGTCCGTCCGTCTGTCCCCCTGTCTGTCCATCCTTCTGTCCCCCTGTCTGTCCATCCGTCTGTCCCCCTGTCCATCCGTCTGTCCCCCTGTCTGTCCGTCCGTCTGTCCCCCTGTCTGTCCCCCCGTCTGTCTGTCCGTCTGTCCGTCCGTCTGTCCCCCCGTCTGTCCGTCCATCTGTCCGTCCGTCTGTCCCCCCGTCTGTCCGTCCATCTGTCCCCCGTCCGTCCATCTGTCCCCCTGTCTGTCCGTCCGTCTGTCCCCCTGTCTGTCCATCCGTCCGTCTGTCCCCCTGTCTGTCCATCCGTCCGTCTGTCCCCCTGTCTGTCCATCCGTCCCCCTGTCTGTCCATCCGTCCGTCTGTCCCCCTGTCTGTCCGTCCGTCTGTCCCCCTGTCTGTCTGTACGTCTGTCCATCTGTCTGTCCGTCCATCTGTCCCCCTGTCTGTCCGTCCATCTGTCCCCCTGTCTGTCCCCCTGTCTGTCCGTCCATCTGTCCCCCTGTCTGTCCGTTCATCTGTCCCCCTGTCTGTCCATCTGTCCCCCTGTCTGTCCATCTGTCCCCCTGTCTGTCCGTCCATCTGTCCCCCTGTCTGTCCATCAGTCTGTCCTCCTGTCTGTCCCTGTCTGTCCATCTGTCTGTCCGTCCATCTGTCCCCCTGTCTGTCCATCCATCTGTCCTCCTGTCTGTCCCTGTCTGTCCATCCGTCTGTCCCCCCGTCTGTCCGTCCGTCTGTCCGTCCGTCTGTCCGTCCGTCCATCTGTCCCCCGTCCGTCCATCTGTCCCCCCGTCCATCCATCTGTACCCCTGTCTGTCCGTCCGTCTGTCCCCCAGTCTGTCCATCTGTCCGTCTGTCCGTCTGTCTGTCCATCTGTCCGTCTGTCCCCCTGGCTGTCCATCCGTCTGTCTGTCCCCCTGTCTGTCCATCCGTCCGTCTGTCCCACTGTCTGTCCATCCGTCCGTCTGTCCCCCTGTCTGTCCGTCCGTCTGTCCCCCTGTCTGTCCGTCCGTCTGTCCCCCTGTCTGTCCGTCCGTCTGTCCCCCTGTCTGTCCCCCTGTCTGCCCGTCTGTCTGTCTGCCCCACTGTCTGCCCGTCTATCTGTCTGTCCCACTGTCTGCCCGTCTGTCTGTCTGTCCCACTGTCTGCCCGTCTGTCTGTCTGTCCCCCTGTCTGTCTGTCTTTCCCCCTCATGCAAGCACAAATCCTTTTTTTTTTTTTTTATTACTATACAGACCAGGATCCCTCAGTTTCACTCCAGTTCTCCTCTACCCATCCCTCATCATTTACCCACTCCCCCTTTTTACCCCCTCCTCTTTCTCCCCTACCCCATGGTTCCCAGTCCCATCCCTCTCCTATTCATCCCATGTGATTTCCACAGTACACATCCCACCCACACAAGCAGCAGTAATTAGATGCTCGGCCTTGGGGTTCTTCCTTAACCTCTGCGAAGGGGGTGAGTGGGGCGGGCCTCATGTCCAAATTCTGCCTAAGGCCTCGCAAAGCCTAGAGCCGCCTCTGTCTAAATGGGGTCCCTTTTTTAACCCTGGCCCCATGGCAACGGTTGTAGGCTGCTATGGCTTTAGTTATGCCATTTGTGATCTAATAAAATTTACATCAGAATATTGACATCAGAAATTCAACTTCAATTGTGTGCTTTTTAGAATAAGTCCCCTGCATGACAAGGAGGGATTCTCAGATTACCGAGAAAAGGCACTGGGGTAAAATACACTAAAGCTATACATGGATAAAAATTGAAGAATTGACCTGGCAAGATGTTTCCCCGTAAGCATTTCAAGATTTACATTTTTGACAGACAAATATCCTAATAATAAACATGCGGTAAAGGTGGAGGCCGTTAGCTCTGTCTGTGATGAATAATCTAGCCCTGTGTCCCCAAATGCAGCTTGCTTGCTACCATGACTACAATAGCAAAACAACATTTGATAGAATTAGGTGTGACAGGTTCAAATATCATTCAGCACCTTGGAACATTACGTTGACACCAAAACTCTTCCACAAGCTAGCCTTGCTATAGTACTTTTATTTTATGATTGGAAAGAACAAAGGTGATATGGCAATTGAGTTCTAACTTACCTGGGAAATGGTGCCTAATATCACAAAATACCTTGTAATCTTCACATATTTAGGGTGCATTTTGGAGGTGTAAAATCATATACTTGGTATTTCTATACAACTTCTAAATTTGTGAAATATTTATTGGGGCATGTAACTCCAAACTGCAAGAAGATCATTTTCTTCAAAACTACATGTACACTTTAAAGTAAACTTTGTATTTGAAAATGTGTGCAAACTAAACCCCTGTTTTTAATGCATACTGTTGGACAGGACATCTCAGTTGGTTTCAGGCTGGTTGGTAAGTTGGGATAGGAATTTTCTTTGTTTGTTTTGTTTTACATGCGTCGCCCTTTCATGTGCTCCTTACTGCAAAGGCCAGTTATAGGTGGGGGCAGTGGCCATTTGTTTGTACTGTTGGCATACTGGTGAAGGGACTCACTAGACACCTTTGCTATCATTGTGCTATATATCCAGGGCATATCTCTACCTATCTATTATAATGCATATGCTTCTACTATGGATGCTGTCAAAATTTAGAGTAAAGACTGCAGATAATACTGGGGTTCGGTGAAGTGGCTCTGCAGCTTACACATGTATTTGTAAATGTGTGCAAACTAAACCCCTGTTTTTAACATATACTGTTAGACAAGGCAATTTAGTTGGTTGCAAGCTGGTCAGTAAGTTGAGCTGGAAATTTTCTTTGGTTTTGTTTGACATGCGTCACCCTTCCATGTGCTTCTTGCTGCAAAGGCCAATTATAGGTGGGGGCAGTGGCCATTTGTTTTTACTGTTTAAACTTTAAAGGAAACCTTTCTTGTTCTTAAAGTAAACAAAAGAACTATACCCCTAAAGAAAAGGCACCGCACAGTGCCTAAAGAAATCTTTGGTAATCCCTGTATTGTTCTGTGTGCCGGTGGAGCTCCTTAATCCCAAAGGATTCTTGAATGTAGGTCTTAACCTCTTACCTGATTAAAAATGTACTCCTCCTTCAGCCATTCTAAAAATTCAACACAAGTGCCTCAGTGGCCAGGGTTCTTAACTGGGAGTGTGAGTGTGAGATATACGTTTATTTTGGGTGCAAAAACTTTATCCACAAACTTGGTTCATATTTCAAGGATTAAGAATTGAAACTTCATTTTGTTGTTTGTTATATTGATTAAGGAAGATCATGCACTAGCAGGCAGACAAAGTATAAAAGAGATAGATAAAGAGTTACTAAAAGGGAGCTAGGGGTAAAGGAAATGGAATCCTCCCCACTTCTCAAGCTTATTGTCGGAAACTAGCTCTCCCTTGAATAGTTTTATATGGTTTTGAAATTTTTCTTAGAACATGTTACTTTTTCTCATCCTTTATAAGTGTAGCACCCTCCTAGGTAGGTGCTAGGTAAAGCATAGAGTGGCCCTGTCTGCTTATCAGGAGGGTCTGATCTGTTAGTTATGCTTTCAGGTGTGACCTATTGAGTCTGGGGAGTCTCCCCACTGTATCACCATGACTCAGGCTTACTTATTATATAAGTAAGTGCACTGATTTTAATTAATGGTTTGTTAGCATCTAGCAGAGACTCTTAGATCTCTTTTTTGTTCCTTCCATGTCTGGGATCCTTCCATGTGGATAAGTGTTATGTGGTCCAAGGAAACCCATTGGAGCCCTTATACCATCCCTCCTACCATCTACTGACCCCAGTGGGGCATAGCTGTATTTGACCTGGGGTGACTCTTGGGTCAAAAATTAAGGTGAGAGGCTTGGCATCTTTTGGTGGTGGTTCACTGGATAACATTCACAGAGGTGCAAAGTTGGACTTTTCTGGGATTAATAGGATTTTGTTTTTGCTTTCACCAACCACATTATTTGGATACCTAGAGCACTTTGATTTTATATGTACATATATAATTCAGTATGGATATGATTTGATACACATTATAATATTCTGTTTGCATTTATATACTTGCTCTTTGGTGATATTATTGCACTTAGTATTTTGTTTGGAATTATTTCCTCTGATTTCTTGATTTATTGCACATATTAATTCTGGTGCTACACTTTTTGGTTATTTACTGCCTTCTGAGGTGTCTAAGCCCGCTAAGATGGAACCCCTTCTTTAGCTCTTTTGAGTGGTTCTGGAACCTTCCATAAAGAGGTCACAAGACCTCAACAAAGGTCACCTGACCTTTTTAGAAGCCTCCCTGTGAGCTACAGGCTCATGGGAGGACTTGAAACTGCCTCTCCTGCCACCGTCCCATGAGAAAAAGGGGGCTAGAAACCATCTCCCTTTAAACAGCAGAAGAAATATAATTTTTGTCACTTAATGTCAATCCTACTTAGGTTCAATATGTTTCCTAAACATTTAAAATATATGTCACTGCAAGGATTTCCTGATACATAACTGGCTTTTTTTTAGAGGAGCAAAGGGGGAATTTAAACTACACAATGATACATTTATGCATGACCCATACTTGACTAGGAGCTGTGATTGCAAATGAAAGTAGTGAAACAGTTTCATTATTTTAAGACTAAAAAGCAACTTTTTTTCAAGCACAATTTTTAGCATACTTAAGGAACTATAATTCCACTGTGCCTGATGTTATCTCATTAACACCTCTAGAGGGAAAGACTGTCATGGACCCTGCTTAAGTGGTCAGTACTTTTTTTGCAGTTTTCGGATAGCTGTGTTCCTCCACTAACCCTTACACTGACTCATAACAGGACAACTTTTTAGACTGAATTGATTTCCCACAGCTTTCTTCCTCTCAATTGCAAAAACTGGAGGTTACCTTAAGGCTAAGTTCACATTTTTTTTCTAAATTCCAGCTTTCCTATGTACCACTATACCATTAGTGGACCTCTGTTGCAGAAAAGAAAAAAGCTTTCTCTGTCTTTTAGGACAGGTCTTATCTCAGCCTCCTGCTACCTGACCCTTGGGACATGAAAACTGTTAGAAGGAAGTAGTTCTCCAGCTGAGATCATTAACATACACCCTGCACCTGCCCTACCCCTCCAGGAGATTGCTCCCACCCACTTCTGCATTTACATGCTAATCCAGTGCAGGCAATGGCAGCACTGTTTTCACTAAATACACAACCTTCCTCATTTTGTACTTTACCTTTATCTAGCATGGATCATTCATTTAGCAGAGTGTACAGGAGCTGAGCAATCACATAGCCTATGTGGAACAGAGCTGTAGTATTGAAAACAGGAGAAGTGTGTTCCTGGAAGTCTGTAAAGCTCACCATACACCATACAATCTAAGTGTGCAATCTCCTTTTGATCTACCATCACTATGTAGTGCAAAGGCCTGTCTGATTAGATACAGAGTGATTGAATATATAGGCATGTCTTCATTTTATATAATTTTGGTAAATCTAAGATTGTACATGGATTGTACAACCAGATTGTATAGTGTATGGCAACCTTTATACACCTAAAATTAATTAGTTGCCCTTTCATTGGCAAGAATTTTTAAAGGTACCCCAAAGACAGCAGCAAACAAATATAATCATTGGGCTTCCCTATACGCGTTATGGGCAATACTAGGCAAAAAATGTGTGCTGCCACTACGCTAGGTGTGAATGGGGCCTGAAAGTGAAATTAGTGTGTTTGCACCAAAACAATGAGGCATCATGTACATCAGCACATTTCTGAACGCATCGCTAATGGCACAGAAAATGTGTGTTTTGCCATTTTGTTTGGAAACATTTAAGAGACATACACAAAGGGGATACTCCTTCCTTCTCTTTCTGTGGTGTGGAGAGGGTCTTACCTGAAGATAGAGGAGGGCACAGGTATTGTAGGCTTTTACAATGTTTGATGTTTTGGATACATCGGATGCAGACCCTCATCCCACAGGAGTGGGGTGTGGATATTTTCCTTAAGTAATAACATTTTGGTCTCTAATATGTGGACAGCTTTTGTGCTAATATGTACACTAAAATATGTGCATTTATATGCAGCTTCATTAATAGGAGCCTTTAATTATGTAACTTTATTGTATTATGTTGGGTCATACAACATAATCATTTTAGGGATATTCTCCTTTACGATTTTTCCACTTTCTCTATGATCGCATGCACTGAGCCATTTTCCTCTTCCATTTTGGGTTTTGAATATAGCATATTGTATTTTATTCAGCTGTGTTTTAGTCATGTGATATTTTAGTGCATTATTTAAATGTTGGTTATGTCATTTTATAACAGCCATGATTAAAGTGGTTGTGAAGTCAGAAAGTTTTTTATCTTAATCCATTTTATGCATTAAGATAAAAAGCCTTCTGTGGGCTGCAGCCTCTCCAGCACCCCTAATACTTACCTGAGGCCCCTCTCTGTCCAGCAATGTCCAGGAGTTTCTCAGCTGACCGAGATTCAACTTCCTGATTGGCTGAGACACAGCAGCGGTGACATTGGCTCCCGCTGCTGTCAATCAAAGTCAGCTAGCTAATCGAGGGGGGAAAGAGGGCAGGGCCTGGGCCCGGGCTCCATGTCTGAATGGACACAGGGAGCTGTGACTCAGCTCGAGTGCCCCCATAACAAAGCTGCTTGCTGTGGGGGCACTGAACAGGAAGGAGGGGCCAGGATCGCAGAAGAGGGCCCTGAGAAGAGGAGGATCTGGACAGCTCTGTGCAAATCCACTGCAACAGAGCAGGTAAGTATAACATATTTGGTATTTTTATAGGAAAAAACGAGACTTTACAATCACTTTAAGTATACTAAAAAAGAAGGGTGGCGCTCACTGGTATCTATGTATAGTTTGGCTCTATGGATGACAAACTGGAGAGTGTCTCTGGATGATCATAACAATTTATTGAGATCAAAAAGTGAAAAAGTGAAAATAAGCATATAAAATCTGCCAAACCAGTCCCGAAGCTCCTGGACCTCCTTAAGGTGCTGTGGGATTCCTTGATGAAGAAGAGGGGAATTCTTATAGCATCAGATGGTGCCAAGTGGAGAAAAACGATCCCAGTACGTCACTGTGGTGATCCCCGGCTGAACAGGTACTGTGTGCGGCCGCTACACAGACCCAGAGTTGGGTTATCCTCCGTTCGCCGGATCGCCGGATCTTCCGCGGTGACCGGAAGTGAGGCAAGGATCGCGTCACCGGAAGTGACGGTCAGCAGATCGATAGGAAGCTGGGCTGGTTACAGGCATTGACTCGCAAGCTTTCTGGTTGCCGCAACTACATGTTTCGCGCGCCTGCGCTTTGGCAACTGGCAACCAGAAAGAATATAAAGCCAGAATAATGGGCGGACTTAGAGCAAACGGCCAATTACAAATAAAGGAAAAAATCGGGGAGGAAGCAAAGAATAAGAACCAGGAAGTAGTACGGGAATCCCAAAGCACCCCTGAGGATATAATACAGCAAACAATTACAAAACATAATTGTTAATATTAAGATTGTAAAAAATATAATAATCAAAATACAAACATGGTGATATCAGTGCATAATAATAAAAATACTGGATAATAATAATATTTTTTACAATCTTAATATTAACAATTATGTTTTGTATGCTTTATATTCTTTCCAGAAAGCTTGCGAGTCAATGCCTGTAACCAGCCCAGCTTCCTATCGATCTGCTGACCGTCACTTCCGGTGACGCGATCCTTGCCTCACTTCCGGTCACCGCGGAAGATCCGGCGATCCGGCGAATGGAGGATAACCCAACTCTGGGTCTGTGTAGTAGCCGCACACAGTACCGTTCAGCCGGGGATCACCACAGCGACGTACTGGGATTGTTTTCCTCCACTTGGCACCATCTGATGCTATAAGAATTCCCCTCTTCTTCATCAGGGAATACCACAGCACATTAAGGAGGTCCAGGAGCTTCGGGACTGGTTTGGCAGGTTTTATATGCTTATTTTCACTTTTTCACTTTTTGATCTCAATAAATTGTTATGATCATCCAGAGACACTCTCCAGTTTGTCATCCATAGAGCCAAACTATACATAGATACCAGTGAGCGCCACCCTTCTTTTTTAGTATAAACAGTTTGTGACATCATCCCATGTTAAGGGTCTGGCAGCCTTGGTATAGCAAGATTACAATTGGTCACTGCCATGTTATCACAGTATTTGGGTCTATGATTGCCTAGGGATTTGTCTGTAGGATCAGCGCCTGGACTTTTTTCTGTGTTTACAATCACTTTAAGGCCTGACGACCCAATTCACAGGGATTGTACATTAGTTTTCAATAAAGGGAGATTCATTTTGGATGCTTTTCTGAGTGATGACCATCCTTCCTGTGGTCCAAGGGGGTATATTGTTGCTGGAGTAGATCTATTGTAACTTTGGGGGGCGGGTCTATTGTTGCTGGGGGGAATCTAGTATTGCTGGCTGCAGGGGATCAATTTGACTGCTTTTCTTGTTCTCATTAGAAAATTCCATACAAATTACTTCTTACTTAGTTCTGTATTCTCTAAAAGGGGCAGTACTGGGAAGTGATTAGGGAGTTAAAAGAAATAAGTGGTGCTTAATAGGGGGGGGGCTACCTCTATTCTCAGAGAAAAAAAAGCCCATACATATATTTGAAAGAACTACATGTACTAAGAGAAATATGCAGGTTGTCATTGCTTAATTTTCTTTTGAAAATGCAAGTTGCCTGGCTATCTTTTAGACACAGGGATGGAAATTTTTTCTTTGCAAAGGAGATTTCCCTTAGCTTAGTGAATGTGGTGGAAATACACGTTGGATAAAGTACTCAATCATGTACAAAGAAAAAGGAAAAAAAAAAAAAACAGTGCATTTGCTTGCACATATTTAGATGATGGAAGTCAGCAAAGCCTCACCTCATTTACTAAGCTAAGGGAAAATCTCCTTGAAAAAGTGAAAGGTCTATTATAAAGTGAACAGCCTGTTTTCCTTTAGTAAATCAACGCTTCTGCTACTGACCCAAAGAAAGCATAACAATTAGGAAAATCACTATGATGTTAGAAGTCTTGAATTGGTGTCCTTGTTCTCGGCATGTGAGTCAGAAAGTACTAAACCATTAGAAGAAATTGACAGTCAAGAAACTACATTTTTTTAATGGGATGAAGTCAGGAATAGCACTCTATCCTTCTCAGTACAGGTGTCTATTAAGGAGACAATTAATGAATTTAATCAATCACGTGCAACAAATCTGTCTGTTGTAAGCACTGTTTTTAGCAATTATTCATTTTTTTCTTGTCTGAAACATATTTATGAATCTCTGAAATTCAGAAAAGAGAAAGAGTTAAACACTTCTGTAATAAAGAGTTTAATAATGTAATACAATGATTTAACACTGCTGAATTCAATAAAGAAGTTTCTAAATAATGCTAGCAATAATAACATTATGAATAATTATAGAAATGATGTGTTCTATGATCAGGTTAGGTATGATAATAAAACATTCATGCATATAAAGAATACAATTATTGTGGAAATTAAAAATTATCCAGAGACTAACATAACAATAAACAAAGTAAAGCAATTTAAAACTTTGCTGAGACTAATTTAACCAATTGCGTTGTTTTGATGCAGTTAAAGGATACTTTAGACCTGAAATTAGTTTGACTACATTTCCATATTTTTTCTGATAACATTTAAATATAAAACATGAAATCACAAACAGTATTGTTTTCCTTCCATGCTATCATTTATAAACTACAATAAACCAAACCCCTCATGTAATAGAGATAACGAGAGAAGGATGTGGAGGGACTGATGCAAGGACATTCTGTGCTCCCACTGACCACTGGTACCAGGGTTTTTTTTTAATTACTCTGATGCTGAGCATTTTCTTCTGCTTCCGGGGCATTTTTACACTCAATAATGCTAGGGCATTTTTTTCTCCTACTACCCACCAATGCATGGGCAATTTTTACTTCCACTGACCTACAATGGCTGGACAGGTTTTTCATTACTGGCCTCTGTCTAGCCCCTTATAGTCTGGTTGGAAGTTTACTCGCTCTTGGTTTAAAAACAAAGGACCCTTGTTATAGAGCCATTTTTTTACAAATAAAAAATGGTGAAGAAAGAAGACAGGCAGTATTACAACATGATAACGACCCCAAACACACCTCCACAATGACCACTGCCTTGCGAAAGATGATGAGGGTAAAAGTGATGGACTGACCAAGCATGTTTCTAGACCTAAACCCTATTTAGCATTTGTGGGGTATTCTCAAATGGAAGGTGGAGGAGCTCAAGGTCTCTAATATCCACCAGCTCTGTGATGTTATCATGGAGGAGTGGAAGAGGACTCCAGTGGCAACCTGTGAAGCTCTGGTGAACTCCAAGATGCTTAAGGCAGTGCTGGAAAATAATGGTGGCCACACAAAATATTGACATTTTGGGTCCAATTTGGACATTTTGACTTAGGGGTTTACTCACTTTTGTAGCCAGAGGTTTAGACATTAATGGCTGTGTGTTGAGTTATTTTGAATGGGAGAGCAAATTTACACTGTAATACAAGCTGTACACTCACTACTTTACATTGTAGTACAGCAAATTTAAACTGTTATACAAGCTGTACACTAACTATTTTATATTGTAGCAAAGTGTCATTTCTTCAGTGTTGTCACATGAAAAGATATAATAAAATATTTACAAAGGTGTGAAAGGTGTACTCATTTTTGTGAGATACTGTGTGTGTGTGTGCGTGTGTGTATATATATATATATATACAGTGGGTACGGAAAGTATTCAGACCCCCTTAAATTTTTCACTCTTTGTTATATTGCAGCCATTTGCTAAAATCATTTAAGTTCATTCTTCTTCCTCATGAATGTACACATAGCACCCCATACTGACAGAAAACACAGAATTGTTGACATTGTTGCAGATTTATTAAAAAAGAAAAACTGAAATATCACATGGTCCTAAGTATTCAGACCCTTTGCTCAGTATTTAGTAGAAGCCCCCTTTTGATCTAATACAGCCAGGAGTCTTTTTGGGAAAGATGCAACAAGTCTTTTACACCTGGATTTGGGGGTCCTCTGCCATTCCTCCTTGCAGATCCTCTCCAGTTCTGTCAGGTTGGATGGTTAACGTTGATGGACAGCCATTTTTAGGTCTCTCCAGAGATGCTCAATTGGGTTTAAGTCAGGGCTCTGGCTGGGCCATTCAAGAACAGTCACGGAGTTGTTGTGAAGCCACTCCTTCGTTATTTTAGCTGTGTGCTTAGGGTCATTGTCTTGTTGGAAGGTAAACCTTCGGCCCAGTCTGAGGTCCAGAGCACTCTGGAGAAGGTTTTTGTCCAGGATATCCCTGTACTTGGCTGCATTCATCTTTCCCTCGATTGCAACCAGTCGTCCTGTCCCTGCAGCTGAAAAACACCACCACAGCATGATGCTGCCACCACCATGCTTCACTTTTGGGACTGTATTGGACAGGTGATGAGCAGTGCCTGGTTTTCTCCACACATACCGCTTAGAATTAAGGCCAAAAAGTTCTATTTTGGTCTCATCAGACCAGAGAATCTTATTTCTCACCATCTTGGAGTCCTTCAGGGTTTTTTTAGCAAACTCCATGCCGGCTTTCATGTGTCTTACACTGAGGAGAGGCTTCCGTCGGGCCACTCTGCCATAAAGCCCCGACTGGTGGAGGGCTGCAGTGATGGTTGACTTTCTACAACTTTCTCCCATCTCCTGACTGCATCTCTGGAGCTCAGCCACAGTGATCTTTGGGTTCTTCTTTACCTCTCTCACCAAGGCTCTTCTCCCCCCGATAGCTCAGTTTGGCCAGACAGCCAGCTCTAGGAAGGGTTCTGGTCGTCCCAAACGTCGTCCATTTGAGGATTATGGAGGCCACTGTGCTCTTAGGAACCTTAAGTGCAGCAGAAATCTTTTTGTAACCTTGGCCAGATCTGTGCCTTGCCACAATTCTGTCTCTGAGCTCTTCAGGCAGTTCCTTTGACCTCATGATTCTCATTTGCTCTGACATGCATTGTGATCTGGAAGGTCTTATATAGACAGGTGTGTAGCTTTCCTAATCAAGTCCAATCAGTATAATCAAACACAGCTGGACTCAAATGAAGGTGTAGAACCATTTCAAGGATGATCAGAAGAAATGGAAAACACCTGAGTTAAATATATGAGTGTCACAGCAAAGGGTCTGAATACTTAGGACCATGTGATATTTCAGTTTTTCTTTTTTAATAAATCTGCAACAATGTCAACAATTCTTTGTTTTTCTGTCAGTATGGGGTGCTGTGTGTACATTCATGAGGAAGAAGAATGAACTTAAATGATTTTAGCAAATGGCTGCAATATAACAAAGAGTGAAAAATTTAAGGGGGTCTGAATACTTTCCGTACCCATTGTATATATATATATATATATATATATATATATATATATATATATATACAAGGAAGGAGATTTGACTTTGTATTAATAGTTATTCGATTCCTAGACAAGTTCTCTCTTTTTAGGAATTAACTGTCTATACCTTTACTAAAAGTTGGAGCTCTCCAAAATGTTGGGAACCCAAAGCATTAATAGCCTTTCATATACAAAAGAATTCTATTCCATGGCATTCTTTAGGACAGGGCCACAGCAGATATAGAATTGTACAGTAACTGTTCAACAATCGTTAAAAAGCCTGGATATAGGATGAAACAGGATAAAAGAATGTTAGCTTTCAATCATTGATAATATAAATCAAAGCAGATTTCAGAAGGAAGAAAATATATAAAGATTTTTAATGGTTTCAAGATATCATGCCATAGAAAAGATCTAAAAGGAAAACATATTTACAAGCTATTATTGTTTTATTTATTGTATGATTGTTTTTACAGAATAGCACATACACAAAGTGTCATAATTTATTTGTTATAATTTAACAGTATGAACAATTGTAACTGTAAAATATACCTGCACATTTAGAGCCGGTTCACACTGAGGCGATCCGACTTCGGGGGGAGACCTGTGAAGTCGCGACTTGCAGGGACTTCACATAATGGGAGTCTATGCAAGTCGCTCCCAGGTCGCCCCAAAGTAGTACAGGACCCTTTTTCTAAGTCGGAGCGACTTGTGTCGCTCCTTTTAGAATGGGTCCTGTACGACTCAATGGACCGCGACCTACCGCGACTTGTCAGGCTGACAAGTCGCCTGACAAGTCGCGCTTGTCTAAATGGGCTCTAAAAACACATTAGTTATGCTAATATTTCTAGAATCAATAAACAAATTTGCAAATCTCTTACATTTGCCTTTGTTTTCACTGTGCTTTGAGATCTGTCAAGTCCAGTAAAACAACGGCATGGTTTGCATGCAACGTGTCTGATTCTACAATATAATTGTAGACAACTACCAAAAAAGAGATGTCTCTGCTTCACACACCTTTAATTCAGTGTTTCAGAAATTACAAATGATATTTTCTTTGTTGCACTGGTCTTATGTAATTATTGGAGCTCACAAACTGCTAGAAGCAGGCAGCTCTTGCTCTGGTGTAGTTTCAAACCAGGGATAAGAACAAAGAAACCAACAAGGATTCATTCAGATCTTCTTTCCACAATTGCATGCTTGGTAAAACATAAGATGGTGGGATAGTTAGGGTTTACTTGCACCTATATGTGAGGGTTGACTGTTTCTATCAATATGATTCTCAGTGATTATTTAAAAACAGAGGAGCAAGCCTGTATTTCACCCCTCCCACACCCCCTCTCTTAATTGTTCTCTCCCCTTTTTCTTTTCTTTTCTACCTGATACCACAGTTTGAAGTCATTTTCCTCCCGTGACACGTAACTGTAATGTTTTTCTTTTCTGACATGTATGCATCGCTACTTGAGCGGTGACCCCCTTCTGGATGTCGCTGTTCCACTGTGCTCCGCCCCTACTTTCCCCTGGTCGTGTTGAGAGACTGGGGGGTGGAGGGGGGGGACCATGGGGTCCCGTGCCTCAGGTTACCTGACCAATCTGTTCTGTTTATCTTGTATATGCCCTCTGCACAAATGGGCAGGCAGAGCCTGCAGTTGTAGAAGGGGAGGGGCCGGCCTATTTACCGTCAGGTCACCCTCCTCACTGGGCTGACGTCTTGAGGTACGGACGTCATCAGGCCATGCCCACTCCCACGTTCAGCCGCATCGCATCCATCTGGGATCTCCCGGCTGCAAAGCTCTGCACGGGTTGTGAGTAACAGGGGAAGGGGGGGAGGAGGATCCATCCTGGCCGCACGCAGGTACTTGGGGGGGGGGATGCCACCGCCGAATGGTGCAGGAGGAGGAGGGGGGGGGGAGTGTCAGAGCACAGCTGCCATACCGCTTGCGATGCCATCTTTCCCCGCCCTGCTGACCCACCTCCACCCCGGGGATTACACACATGTCCCTGTCTGCATCCCCCTCCCGCCCCTCTGCCTTGCTCCCCGGTCACCACCTCGAGTGTCAGGAAGCTCGGGCAGTGCTGTGCACTGCCAGCTGGGGTTCCTCTCATTCTCCATCTTCCCACTCCCCTGTCTCCGGCGGGGGAAGGGTCTCTGTCAAATCGCCCCCCCCCCCATTTTTCTCCCAGATCCATGGCAGGTGGGGGGAGAAGGGGAGATCCATGCTTACCCCTGTCGCTCGCCATCCAGGGAGGAGGTCTCCATTACCAATAAGCATTAGTGGTATCACCAGCATTCCAGGAGCTTCTAACAGAAAGGGGGAGGGGGGTCACACTGCCACCCAGGCCAGTTGTGATACTGCACCCTGCCAGCCTCTGAAGCCAGCTGTCAGGCCAGATGAACTGACTTCCAGCTTGTGTTACCCACACCTGGTTCTGTCGCGGGGGGGGGATGGGGGTCTCACAGGACATACGCCCTGCACCGTCCCCTGGGCTGCCTCTCCATCATTCACCTGTGCTGTTCACTCAGGCCACCCCGCACGCCCCCCTGCTGTTCCCTTCCTTTCTCCGGTCTCCATGCCATGAGTCTTTTACCATTTGAGACCCACCTTCCACAGGCATCCTCGGTTACCCGTCAATCTAACCGCACGTACGCACAACTGGCACACGCTACTGTCAGGTCACGCCATCTCCTGGTTCATACCTCTGTGCTGGTTTTAGCCCCCCCCCTTTTAGTCGTAGGTCAAGGGGGGGACCTATGCAGGCCAACCCCCCTCGCACATTAGGGTTGGCGCTCGTAGGGCTTATTACTCATTTGAGTCCGTTTCTCATGTCCTCTCACATCCATAGCGTCAACCAGTTTTGCTTACCCACAGGTAGTTCACTTGAACATTACCAGACGTTCAACCAAGCCTAAGACCCCTCAAGAGTCATTAAGGTATGCTGTCCCATTACCAAGAGTACCCCTCTTCATTACCTGGCGTGGGGGGGGGCAGGGGCGGGGGGTCAGGTGCTTAGGCAGGTGACTTCTTAGTTATCGCAAGACCAACACCCATCCTCACACAGAGGTATTTTCGCCCATCGGCCCAAATCATAGCTAGCGTCTCGCTATTTTGGTCAGGGTAGTCAGGGCTTCACCTTCCCAGAGGCCTACACCCCGCCATCGTTCATGGCACAGCTTAGGTCCAAATCATAGATAGCGCCTCTACCAGCCATTGGGGTTTAGCAGGGCCTCACGTCCCCTGATTCTCCAAATTGTCTCCCAGTTAACGCTCTGTCGTATGAGTTTTTCATCCCCTTTTTCCTTCTATGTCATCTCAGCATGTCTCACGCATCAGACCAAGGAGACGACTTCTCCCTGCCTAACACGCCAGCCAGGCCACCCACTCCAGTTTCCATTCCCGCCACAGAAGGTAGACGGGTTCCGTCAAGTCCCGGTTCTATGAGGACATGGACCATTCCCAATATTGCCGCTGAGTTGAGATGGAGGGGGATACCATTTCTGTCCACAGCCAGGAAGGCGGAGTTGTACAGGATCTTGGTATCCAACACTGTCGTCCCGCAACCAATGGACTGACTCACAGGACAGTGTCAAGGAGGCTTTAGCCGGAATCCAGGCCACTATGGCGTCCATTCTGGCATCCGTTAGTAGTCTAAATCAGAGGTTAGAAAAATTAGAATCCCCAGCCCCGGCCTCCGCAGCTTCCCCAGGTTCCCTGCCCTCTCAGGTCTTTGGCTTGCCAGCCCCTCAGGGCACCTTCGCAGTTATGCCAACTCCTTCAGGCTCCATTTCTCACATTATTACACCAGCGCACATGGTCCCATCCAACTTCAGGAAAGATATTCTGGAGGAGAAGGACGTGAATCCCAAGACATAGTCGAGAGCAAGACTTACAACTATGGGGACCTGTCGGTGGTTCTGAAGGCCAAGGACCCCAGACTAAACAGGAAGCTGTCCATTCCTGAGTTTGTCTTGGCCTTCGGTCTGTTCAGGGACATGGTCTGCTTTAACTTCCCTCATCGCAGAGAGGAACTGAACTTGTATCTGCACAAGTTGGTCGACCTAGGGCATAAGTACGGGGGAACCACCTTTTACGATTATCACCGCTCATTCTCGGCCAAGGCGGCAGCCACCTTTGCCCAGTTCAACATCAGGGCAGATTGGGGTCAGCTGGACACCGAGTTGTTCTGTCGCCACTTTGCCAGGCTCGTGCCACCGGCATGCACTATTTGCGATTCAAACTCCCACTCCACCTACTTGTGTGCCGTTGAGCCCAGTTCTCCCGCCGCCGGCGAGGTCACCCCGGGCCCCAGCAGATCTGATCAGAGGACCACCAAAGACAAATTGGGGAGACTGATAGAGTTCCTGGGCAAGGCGCAGGTATGCAACAACTTCAACGTGGGGGGCTGCAGTTTCAGTGCCTGCACTTTGTTGCATATCTGCTCCACCTGCTTCAAGTCCATGTGCCCCAGTCGCCTTTTTCCCAAAAGCTGACTGACCGAGGTGCAGGTTGATTCCCTGACCTTCTTCCTGAAATCCCATCCCTCTCCAGACTTAGTCGAGTTTTTATTCTCAGGCTTCACGAGAGGGTTCCACACGGGTCTGGTGGCACTGCCGTAAGGTACAATCGAGTATAAAAACCTACAATCAGCCTCGGCTGACCCAGCTGTAGTTGACACTCTGTTGCAAGCAGAAGTAGACAAGGGTTTCATGTTAGGGCCTTTCTGTACCCCTCCTTTTTCCTGCTGGCGAACCAACCAATTGGGGGTAGCCAGCAGGAAAATATAACAAAAAACGATTGATCATAGACCCCTCGGCTCCTCATTCCATCTCCACGCCCAGCCTCAATTCACTTATTCCCTCTGAAGAGTTTTCTCTGCAGTACACCACAGTGGATCATGCCATTCAGGCTATCCTGAAAGCTGGGAAAGTGGCTTGGCTCGGGAAAATGGACATTTCCAATGCTTTCAAGTTGCTGCCCATACATCCATCACTGTGGCATCTGCATGGTGCAAAATGGAAGGGGTTTTACTATTTCGCCATTCGCCTGACCTTTGGGGCCAAAAGCAGCCCCAAGATTTTTGATCTGTTCGCAGAGGCTCTGTGCTGGCTCCTAACAAAAATAGTGGTTGCTGTCCAGTCATCATCCATTACCTAGATGATTTCCTGACAGTGGAAAGTCCCACATCCACTCCACTCAGCTTGGTAAATACGGTGGCACTCTTTTCAGCTCTAGGGGTTCCGGTAGCCGAGGACAAAACAATAGGTCCCTCCACCAAACTGACCTTCCTAGGCATTTGCCTAGACTCGGTCGCCATGCAGGCAAGCCTACCCCCTGACAAAGTTCAGAGGATCAAGGCAGAGATCGAGGGGTTCCTCGTTAGAGGTTTCGCATCTCGGAAAGACCTCCTGTCTCTTCTGGGTTCCCTGAACTACGCCATGAGAATCATTCCCCAAGGCCGTGCTTTTGTCTCCAGGCTCCTCTGTCTGCTCCCTGGCCTCCCGCATGACGGGAGCACTATCTCATTGGACGGGCAGGCCAAGGCGGACTTGTCCATGTGGAAGCATTGGAACGGAGTGAATATGTTCATACCGCCTTTTTCCGACAGCTCCCCAGTCTTATGGACCGACGTGGCAGCTCATTCGGGGTTTGCAGCCATTTGTGGGGTCAACTGGTTAAGAGATTTTTGGCCACCCGAGACCGCCAATCTACCATCTTTTAATCGCACTTCCGCCCTCTTCGAAATGTATCCCATAGTGGCAGCAGCCTGGGTGTGGGGACACGGGTGGGGAGGTCAGACAGTAAAATGTTTCATGGACAACATGGCGGCCTGCGACATAATCAACAAGGGCCGTTCCTCATCTCTAACCATTATGAGCCTAGTTAGGAGACTCACTTGGCTCGCCTCCACTCTACATTTTCACTTAATTTGCGAGCACGTGCCAGGTTCCCACAACTCAGCAGCTGACGCCCTTTCTAATTGCAAATTGCAGGTCTTCTTCCAGTTGCACCCCACAGCCGTGAGTATTCCCGACACACCACCTCGGTTTCAAGATCTCATCCTGGACTAGCCCATAGGAGCACGCTAGCTCAATCAGCACTCTTGGTCAACACTAGGCGCTCGTACGATCGGGCTCTGACCATTTTCTCCAGATTCATCACAGAGTTCAGCATCTCAGATCCTTTTTCCTTAGACACCATGGTGGCGTTCACCTCTTTTTGTCACTTAAATCTAAAGCTTGCCCACAGCACGGTCAAGCTTTATCTCGCAGGGGTGCAGTTTCACGTGATCAACACACACCCCAATCACAGTGCTTTCATGTCTTCCAGGCCAATAAAAAACATCTTAAAAGGCATCCTTCGCTTGGAGGGCTGCAAGCCCGCGAGACGTCAACCGATCAACAGCTTCAGGTTTAGGGCCTAGTCTGACATGTTGGACACACGGCAGTTTGAAGCAGGAACAAATAGTGTCATCAAGTTCGCCAAATACCTGGCCTTCTACGGACTCTTGCGTCCCAGCGAGTTCACCGCGGGGAGGTTAAACGGGGCCTCCAGCTTGCTGAGGGTGGCAGATTTGATCAAAGTAGGGGATCACTTCCTCCTGACACTACGTCACTCCAAAACCAACCAGGTGGGGCCGCCGGTTGACGTCCCCCTGTACCCTACAGGCAATCAGTGGTGCCCAGTCCGGTTACTGGACCATCTTCTCCCATCCTTGACAGGTCGTGGCCCAGATGCCCCCCTTCTGAGTCTCCACGGCTTGTCACTCACCACCTCGAAATTTATGCAGTACGTGAGAACCCTGCTGTCCAAAATAGGTTGCGAACCCGCAGCATTCTCAGGTCATTCCTTTCGCATAGGGGCAGCTTCGGCTGCGTCAAGTCACAACATACCTGTGCATACAATCAAAAGGATGGGCCGATGGAAGTCCTCTGCTTACAGCCAGTACATTCCCCAGCTGGAGAATGAACTCAGACTGGCTTTCAGAGAACTGGCCACATAGCACTACTTCCATTTTAAAGGATATGTGCGTATTAAAGGTTGTTTTGGTTAAGCTTATACTTTTACCCTCTCTATTTACAGGCCTGCCCGAACCACGGTTTCGGCACGCTTCAACCGTACTTCATTAAATGGTATAATTCACTCTTTTGATTCCCTGACCACAAATGGGCAGGCGGAGCCTGCAGTTGTGGGAGGGGAGGGGCCAGCCTATTTAACGTCAGGCCGCCCTCCTCACTGGGCTGACGTCTTCGGGTACCCCTCCCTCCACTCCCTTTTTTCAATAATTGCATCTTGGTGGGCCCTCTGTATTTAAAGGCCTGCTCGAACCGAACCACGGTTTCGGCACGCTTCAACTGTACTTCATTAAATGGTATAATTCACTCTTTTGTTTCCCTGACCACAACTGTTTTTGCGTTGGGTTACGTGCTGACCTGCGTGTCATGCAAGGTTTTTCTATGTTCTATGTTCTTTTGTTTGTGCCTTGAAAAATACTAATAAACATGTATTGAATTTAAAACTGAGGAGCATACAAAATCATCGAGTATGGCTCTTGGCACTGTAGAAACTGAATTTAAAAAAATAAAATTAAAAAAGAGAGAGCAGATTCCTTTTTTTTTTTAGTCCTAGTCTGAAGTAAAGTGAAGATGCAGACAGGCTGAATGTAAAGACTGTAATGTATCTCTGCACTCTGTACAATATAATAAAGGGCAGAGGTAAGAGCTTATTTTTACAATGTTTCAAAATTGCTTGGCATTACTGGATACAATAAAAGCCTGATGTGATCTTTTTTATTTATTTTTTTTTTTTATCTTTATTTTGTTTTCAAACTTAGCATAACATACACAAACAAATTTAGAGTGATCAGGGTTTTCCGCCACTCATAACAATCCAATAATTTAATTCAATAACACTTTACCAATCTCTTTTACATGGAATCAAAATAAAAAAATTGAATATAACATAAAATAAATGAGGAGTAAGAAATAATGCAGGCTCCAAGATGTCACGTAAACTGGCCTAGGATATAAGCCAGGAGTCAGCAATTTTGTAAACTACATTGTTGGTCCTAAGCCAGCCCAGCAGGAAAGGGAAGCCATATTGACCACGGTATTAATCAGGAAGATAAGTGGTGGACCACAAGATTGGAGCACCACATGGGGGGTTTGCCCTGGTGTCCATGATACGGTCCATCGTGTGGTAGGGGGCACAAAGGCAACCTCCCAGGAACACCTTCTATAAAGTAAGCACCTAAGCAACAATCCAAGAAAAAGAAAAAGGAAGGTGGGAAGTGAGGGGAAAGTAGGGGGGGCAGTGGACGCTTTTCACAACTATTGCAATTCTCTGGACCACTCACATCGGCAAGTACCAATTATACAGACAAAAATAAAAATGATAACAGATAAAAATACAGAGATCACTACAGGAGGATGATCCAAAGTTGAGGTTGGCAAATTTCAGGAGGGCAACATCTAGGCTGGAAGAAATAAAGTCTGAAGTCATGGTATGTTCCTGCCAAGTCACCCAAGTCATGCAAAATCGCTCTAAAGTATCCCTGCAGGTCGCTACCCATTCCTTTATAATCTTGTTTACTTTCTTTTCATTTACAAAAAAAAGATTTATAATTTTAAACTCTGTGATTTGTTTAATGGAATCAACAGTACTATTTCTTGAACATATCATGAAATTATCCTCTGTTGTTTACATGCTGCTGTTAACTTTGCTATGCTCATTTAAACTGATGTAAAAAATGTGGATATGTGACTTACTGTGACATTGGTTTTATGTGTGATTTATTGGGTTTTTATACACATTTTCATGTGTGTTTTTTTTTTTTAAATGCGTTTCCACACTACATTTATGTCAACACTTTCTCATCCTTTTTGTGGGTTGAGAAAAACTGTAAGGAGTTTCTCCCATACCAGACCCTCATTTAGGATTAGGGTCTGAAATTAATATAAAGCAGAACTAATCAAAGTGCGAGGTTCCTCCTTAACCACCTCCTGCCCTATTATGAAAATACGGACAGTTTGGACGTCATATGGGGGAGCACAGCAATGTGATCTGCCTACTGCTATATCTACAGGACACAGCGAAAAACAGATTGTTGTACCGGGCCAGCCTTGGTACCATGTAATTGTTGTGACCAATCACAGCAAAAGGCATGTCAGTTGTACACAATGGCTTTCATTTATTCATTGTGTACTATTGTGATCTCTGTAATTGGTCACAGCAATCACATGGTACCAGGACCAATCACACCATGTTATAGCTGTTGCCAGTCACAGTTATTACAATACTACACAATGGCACATGAATGGATGCCATTTATAAAAATGATTGCTTATAACAGTGATCAGATCATCACTACTATAAACAATCATAGTGAAAAAAAATCATGATCACCCCCCCCCCCCCCAGAGAAGTATGGTATCATTATGGATCATGCAATACAATATAGTGACACTGTACTGCTCTGGTCACAGCATGTAAAAAAAATATGTATAAAAAAATAAAAGATTTAGTTAAAAAGTATGAATTTATTTATTTTACATACTATCACTAGTCAGTGCCGCTGATGGTGACAGTATGTAAAGTAATTGTGACCTTTTTTTAATTTTCCAAAACATTGTGACAAAAAAATTACAAAAAAAAAAAAAACTCATTATGCCTCCTACTAAATGCTTTGGGGTGTTTATATTGTATTATGGGGGTGTTTATATTGTCCTGTCATTTTAGGGTCTTAAGAAAAGAGGCAGGCAGTCAGAACATTAGGAATGATCAATTTTCAAATATATACAGTACATACTATAGTTTGTTTGACTTTCATGCAAAGTAAATAATATACACTTTTTACCAAAGAAATGTAGCAGAATACACTTTGGCCTAAATTTATGAAGAAAGGTTATTTCTTTGCAAAATTTTATAAAAGAAACTTTTTTTTTTTTTTATTTGTTGTTTTTTTTTTTTTTTATAGCAGCAAAATAAAAAGTCCAGCGGTGAATAAATACCACCAAAATAAAACTCTAAATTTAATTTGGGAACAGTAATTGTCATGCAAAGTGTGACAGCGCTGAAAACTGAAAATTGGCCTGGACAGGAAGGGGGGGGGGGGGGACATTTCGGATACTGAAATGGTTAGTATCCAGACCAAAACATATGTGAGGTTCCCCATAATATTCATACCAGATCTATCTTATGCCTCTCTATATCATGCTGAGAATACAGCCTGATAAGTCAGGAAAGGGGTAGCCGAGAGGGTGCACACGTCTTCATGAACCATGGCAGGCTACATGCCTCATTGGGGAGGGCACCTTGTCATGGAGGACTTCCTTGGCAAAGCACCTTGTTCCAATGCTGATGGGGACAGGGGCCTCTTCCTCTCAGACCTGCCTGGGTGATTGTTTGGGTCTGTGAGTGCGTGGCATATCAGAATCTGGATGCTCCTTTTAACAAGGGGACTCCAAATATCACCCAACCCTTTATATATACAGTATAATGAGTACATAGTACCCTTGGGTATTCATCCACAAAACTTGGAATGTAAATAAACGTAATCAGATTTTATAAATTCCTTTATTGAAATACGACACAGACACTATGTTGAATATTCTTTACTGGGAAAAACAAAAATCCCATCCCACTGGTCACAATGGTGGCACCAGACAAACTTGCACTTGCCTTTTCTCTGGCCACATATAACAATGAGGTCCAAATGCAAACTAAGTGGTGGGGGATGTAATTCACTGTATATGGTAACTGACGCCATTGTCCCACCCCTTTGTTGACATTCGGACGACATATGCCACAGATGTTATATGTAGCTGGAGAAATAGTGAAGGTCGGTGGGACTGTGAGCATATTGCATTTTTGTCAGTTGTCATGATTGAAGGGAGGATATATTTTAACATGCACACCTTTTTTCTGCACAGTTTAAAAATGTTTTTCTGGGTATCTTGCAGAGACCTGTTTTTTAGTGTTGAAAAACACAGGCCTCTGCACATGATGTAAACAAGCCCTTAAAGTAGTTCTAAAGCCTCAAGGTTTTTTACCTTGATGTAAAATTCTATGCATTAAGGTAAAAAACCTTCTGTGTCACAGACTCAACCCCTTACCCCCTTCATCCCATTGCTATCAATCTGCCCAGGGAGAAAGGAGCAGTAGGTGGGGCTGAGTCCTGCTGTCTGTGTCAATGGTCACAGTAGCAGGGCTCAGGAGCAAGCCTGAACGAGTACCCCCTTGGGAATCGGTTTCCTATTGGGGGCACCAGTAAGAGAGAAGGAACCAGTAGTGCCAGCGGGGGATTCACAAAGAGGAAGATTGGGGCCACTCTGCGCAATTCTATTGCACAGAGCAGGTAAGTATAGACATGTTGTTCTATTTTTTATTTTCCATTTTCCTTTACAACAATTTTCAGCTAAAGTGGTGATAATTAAAATATCTGGGCTGCCTTGAAAACTCTGCAGATACTAACAATCTCAGGGGAAGGATGCATCACTAAACTGGATTTTGGTAACCAGTCACCATTGTTTCTCTGAGATAAACTTAACACCAGGCAGTCTGGGTATCACATAAAGGCGGATGTTTGGCCAAAATATTTGTGCAATTATTGTTTCGTAGATTGATTGTACAGCAGTCGAATTTCCAATATCAGCTTAGGTCTCTAGCAGCTTTTGTCACCCACAAAGATGACATAGGGATGTGTTTACTAAGTCAAATAGACTGTGCACTTCGCAAAGTGCAGTTGCACTCTGTAAGAGCTGTTGCTTCAGAGCTTAGTTAATGAGCAGAAGCTCTGCTGACTTCCATCATCCAATCATGTGCAAGCAAAAATGCTGTTTTTTTAAAAACTTTTCCTTGCACGTGATTGGGTATTCTTTGCAAAGTGAAGCTTTACCTAATTGACTAAGCTCTGGAGCAACTGCCCTTGCAGAGTGCAACTGCAGTTTGTAAAGTGCACAGTCTATTTGCCTTTAGTAAATGCACCCCAAAATGTGGCCAGATTCCAAAGTAAAACCATATGTGCATAACAAGGTATTTATTTAGTTGTGGGTTTATTGATTTATTATAACTCATGTATTTTCATGTTTTTTAATCAAAACACGTACACATATACGCAAACACTCACCTGGAAATAATTTATATCTGGATAGATTTGTGAATTTTGGCTTTTTTTCTTAATCTATAATCATAATAAAAATACACAAGCACGATTAGTCTAATGAAGGGTATGCATTTTAAAGAATTTAAGCATCATTACTGTGTCTGTAAGCCTATAAATAGTGGTTCATCAGTTATTTATTACAGCATGGATAAACTGATTGTATTTCTTTGGGTTGTATTTGCTTTCACACTACTGAAAATAGAAAATAAAGAATATATCAAATTGAAATGCACATCATTTTGAGAATCATGCAGCTGTACGTTATGTGACATTACAGTAAATACTTTTTGTATGCTGCCTAATAATGCTTTTATTGTGTACACATATAGCACTGCAATAAAAGGTATATTGTCCACTTTAATTTACAACTTCCCACAGTGATGCTCAGAGAAGCAGATAAAATTCCCTCCTCTACCTGCTCTTCCTACCCACAGCAAGAATGGAATGGATGAGTGCTGAGTGCACATTTCACATCTCCCAACAGGATCACAAATGGATGTTTCCAAATGAATGAGTCTCTGCTGGTTACCACCAGGGATTATTTGAAAAAAAAAACTCAAATGGTAAGTGGCTATGGCCAAGTTTAAAATGTACTGTACTAGGACTAAAAAGCCTGCTAGCGTGCTAGAAACTGTCAAGGCCATGGAACATAGAGATAGTAAAAACAAGGCAAGTTGCTAATACTACCTTCTTTTTATTGTCCCAATACCACCCTGTGATGATGCTAGTTGGATGGGTCAAACTGTTTTTATTAATGTTTATCCTTTCATGCCATAGCCAATAATGTGTCCGTAATAAACAATTAACTAAAAGAACATGAAATGTAAAAAAAAAAAAAAAGTTAATTAATAATATTATAATTTTGGCTAGTCAACTAAGCAGTTAATAATATATGTATTTTTTACCATAGTTTAGCAGTTACTGGGACATATGTAAAGAAAAAAAACTGTTCTGTGCAGTAAACATTTTTTTTTTTTGTAAATTTTTATTGGGATTTATAAAAAAAAAGAACAGAATACCATAAGTAATTGCGTATGTGGCCGCCAGAGTACAACATAGATACAATATTCTTGTTTTCAATTAAAACACATACATGTCTATGGAACAAATAAAGTATACAGGTAAAGTATGCTGATAAGTACTGTGGTGCAAAAAGAAAAAAAAAAAGGGAGGATACATCACTTAAAATGAACACCAGTTGTAATAAACATGTAGAAATTATACGAAAATGTGTGAGCATAGGGCTTAAATTCCCAATGGTTATACCAATCGAGCCAAGGTGTCCAGGCTCTGTCAAAGGCTAGTAAGCTATCAGAGTGTACAGCTATTGCTCTCTCATAAGAGTAATACAGGTGTGTTATATTCACAGCTTCTGATGGATTGGGAGCTAAGTCTTTATTCCAAATGCGAGTGATAGTAAATTTTGCGGATAACGAAAGGATAGTTATGATTTTGCAATACCGGACCCTATATTTAGGATAGCAAGACTTGGGTTAGGGGTGGTTAAGACCCCTGAGATTTCTGAGATGAAGCTAAAAATCTTCCTTCAGTAGCTGCAAATATTTAGACAGGACCATAATATGTGGAAAAGATTACCTGTAAGACCGCAACCTCTCCAGCAGTGTGCAGAACAATCAGGATAGAATTTTCCTAATTTGTAAGGTGTAAGATACCATCTAACATTAATCTTAAATGTTAGTTCCAAATGATTAACACAATGGGTAACATTGTATGTAGAATGTATCGTCCAATGCCATTGGGAATCAGAGAATGTAGTCTTCAGGTCTTCTTCCCATTTAGTCATATAGCTGTGTTTGTTAAAGACCATTTTGTTACACAAGAGGATATAAATTAGTGATATACCCTTCTGAAGGTTCTCTGTCAGTCTTAAGAAACTAGCTAGTCTGGGGTGTTGAGGTATTTAATGAGGTGACATGGAAGGTAGAAAATGCCTTATGCATATCAGAGTGAAGTATAATGCTCCTGGGAGGTTATACTGCTGTATGAGGGATGCAGGGTTAAAGGATTTGCCATTCCGTAATAGATCTTCCACCCAGTGAATACCATATTTTGCCCAGTCTAGGGTAGGGAGATCTTGGATTAATGAGTGCAGTACTTTAATAGGCATTCGTACCCGTTTGGGCTTAGTGGTAATTGGTAAGGAGGAAAGTGGTATTTCTCTCCATCGGTCTGCATAGAGCAGATTACTTAGCTTCACGTAGTTAGTGAGAAAGTGCTTGATATTCACCCACAAAGGGGTTTTTCTCAGATGAGAACCAATGTTAGAGTTGGTCTGAGTGTGTTACAGTGTGGTAGTCATAGATATCTACCATTCCCATGCCATCTACAGACTTATGTTTGATGAAAATAGAGTGAGGGCATCCTGGTCTTTTACTCTGCCAGATACATTTTATGAGGAGAAAGAAGAGGGTCGTTAGGTATGATGTCGGGATATGCAATGTCCTAAATAGGTACAGGATTTTAGGGAGGATGATCATCTTAAAGGCGGCCAGTCTACCTGCCCAAGAAAGCTCCACTTTTGCCAAATTATTAAGATCTTTGTCCAGTTGAGCTTTGAGAGGTCTGTAGTTGTAGGGGAACTGCTGCTGGAGTTGCAAGGAATTGTGGAGTGGAATGCCTAAGTTTAACATCAAAGATTTAGAGTAGTTAACTTTATAATACGAAAGCAAACTAAATTCAGAAAGTACAGCATGGGTATGGGGAAGGATGATGTCTGGTTTAGTTAACATAAGAATTACATCATCTGCAAACAGGTTCACAGTATTGGACCTTCCTGCTAATAGGAAACCATGGATGTTAGGATGAGAATGAAGACTCTCTGCCAGTGGCTCAGTCATTAGATTAAAGATCAATGGGGACAGGGGGCAACCCTGGCATGTGCCATTGTTAATGTGGAAAGGTTAAGATAGAAGGCTATAGGTATATACTTTGGCTGAGGGGCAGAGTAAAGAGGCTAGTATAGCTGATATTATTGGGCCATCAAAACCAAATTTATCTAAAACCCTGCGCATATATCCAGTGAACTTAGTCGAACGCCTTCTCTGCATCAATAGATGGAAGCAGAGAAGGCATTCTGCTTCGCTCTGCATGATGGATAATGTTTAGCAATCGTCTTGTAGCGTAAGGCGTTTGTCGACCTTTATTGAATCCTATCATATCAGCTTGTACTAGTTTAGGCATGATACTAGAAATACAGCGAGCTAATACTTTGGATACAATTTGATTTCTGAGTTGAAGTGAGAAATAGGTCTGGAATTAGCAGGGGTATAAGGGTCTCCGGTTTGGGGAGAGTCATGATGTGCGCCTTCAGCATCTCCGAGTGGAAAGAGGTGTTTTCAGTGGCAGCGTTGTATATTTTAGCAAGGTGTGGGACTCGCCAAATACCTTATAATATTCATTGGTGAATCCATCAGGACCTGGGGTTTACCTTTTGGTAAAGTTTTAAGGGCGCTAATTACTTCCTGTTCTGTGAAGGGACTATTAAGCTCTGATAGTTCAGTGGAGGTTATAACCGGGAGATGGAGACGATCAAGAAAAGCAGAAATTGCAGAGGAATTCGGTTGGGGGGTATTAAAATCTTCTGAAAGATTGTAGAGCAAAGTGTAATAATCTGCGAATGCGTCTGCAATGTCTTGGGGGTTGGTCAATCTATTTTTGGTGGCAAGATTAAATAAGTGGGGTATTTTAGCTTTTGTGCAATGGGCCTTCAAACAGAATGCCAGAAATTTGCCAGCCCTGTTGTATTGGGCACAATGTTTCAATTTTAGCTGTCTTAGTAAGTAGTCATGGTTGTCATGTAGGAGTGTCCGCAAGTCTAGTTTTAATTTGGCCAATTTGTCAGCCGTAGAGAGGTTGGGGCAGGTTTTATTCTGGGTTTCCAAAGAATGGATAGAGGCAAGAATGTCTCGCAAATTATGTGCTCTGTGTTCTTTGTCCTGAGCACCTAGTTAGATAAAAACATTGCATATCTACAGTATGTTTTATGAGCATTCCATACAGTAAAAACATCTGAATCAGGGGTGAGGTTAATTTGGAAAAAATCACGGAAAAGCTAAAGGATCACACTGTTAAGGGCCAGTTACGAAGATGTAAATAAAAATTGTCCTCTGAAATAGTCAGACCACATTATATCTGCAATTTCAGAGGAGACAACTTTTTGTAATGACCACTTGTCAAGAAGAAAGAAATCAATGTGGGAATATGAGTTGTAGCGGTGTAAATTGTATGAGTAGTCTCTCTCATGCGCGTGGAGGCAACACCAGGCATCATAGACATCTTTCCGCTAGTAGGAGAAACCGCAAAGAATAGGAGCAAGTCTACCACTGAGTTTAGGTCTCCACACAGTATAAAGTAAAACCCTCTTCGATTTTTAGTATTTTAGCAAATAACCTGCTGAGAAAATGACCTTGGTGAGTGTTAGGGGCATACACCCAACAATAGTGTAGCAGGCTTCATTGATATCACATACCAGAATTATATAACGACCTCCGTCATCAATAAAGGAGGAATGAAAAGTAACGTGGGAGTAACATTTTGGTAGTTATGGTAATGTGCAAAAATTGCTCTTATGAAACTGGCCACGTGAAGTCCAGGCTCCACACATGCCCCAGGGGATTAGGCATCCATAGCAGGTCAGGAGCCAGCTTTGTAATGGTTGCTAGGTTCTTGCAACAATGCATGTGAGCGGAGAGGTCAAGGAGAACTTGGAGCAAGGTGGCTTGTTTAGAGAGATGCTCTCTTTTTTGGAATGCAGCTAGAATGCGTTCTTTGGCTTGATAATAGTGAATCCGCACTAGGGCATCTCTTGGAACCTCTTGCAGCAAAAAACATTTGCAGAGCAGGTGAGTCTTTGTGGCAACGGGTCATGTCCTCCACTTCAGCTTTGCTATAGGTCACCAGGGATGCTTGTGAGCTGGCTTGATAGATTTACTATCTAGGAAAGAATAACATTGAGCAAAACTGTAGCGACATCACTAAATCTCACTTCAAATTTTGTGAGACTAGTAGCCAGAAAAATATTTGTCTTAGATGACCACACACTACAGCTTTGAGGCTAAAAGCATAGGAAATACAATTGGGGGTATTTACTAAAACTGGTCCACACAGTATCTGGTGCAGCTATGCATAGTAACCAATCACCTTCTAGATTTTATTGTCAAAGCTTAATTGAACAAGCTGAAGTTAGATTGGTTACTATGCAGAGTTGCACCATATTCTGTGTGGACTAGTTTTAGTAAATCTCCCCTAATGGTATTTTACAGGAGGAATTCAAGACAATAGGTAATTATTTCATCATACTGCTTAAGCACAATTATTATTTTTTGGAGTTCATGTTCAGTTTAAAGGAAACATGTACTGAAAGAACTATAAAGGGTGCCATTTCTGACATCCTTCTAAGAATACTAGTTGCCTGGCTGTCTCTGGTTGAAGTACTTTCTGAATCACCGTCCTGGAACAAACAGTCATATGCAAAATTAGGTATGCACATCCCATGGAAATTGCTGACTTTTTCATCATATTTGATCAGTAAAATGACATCCTTATTTAAACAGTGCATACAAATAATAGAGATATATTTTGAAAAAAAAAAAAAAAAACACAAGAAAACTTGCGTTTTAAATCATGTATTTAACCTCCCTGGCGGTATAATTATTTCGGATTTTAGGTGCTGAAAGCGGTACTATTATTTTGCTAGTAATTCTTAAGGATGAGCAGCCCAAATCAACTATTTATATATGATTTCTTTTTACTGTGTGTTCTTCTTTATAACATCCCGGGTATGATAACGTTTGAATCACAAAATCCTAAATTATAATATAATAAATAACTATAAAATAATAACAAATAATAATATAATAATAATAACACTTTTTTTTCTCCAAAAAATAAGACTTCTTATTCAATAAATTATAGTAAATAACGTAATCAAAAACATGGCCATTTTTTTTTGTCAAACAAGGATGCAATATTTTTTTTTTTTCCCCAAAAAGGATGCAATATTAGTGGTCATATTGCTTCAATAAACATCCCGGGTGTGGAAAATTTTGAAACCGGGTACAGCACAAAGTCCAACTTCACAGTCAGGACAGTAGTACCGCGTTTCTTTTCTGATTTTCCGTCCAGTGTTGTCACGCTTGGAACAGCAAACCACACACATCCTTGTGGATGCAGACTTCTTTTCCGTTGGTGGAATGTGGTCCATAAAGTGACGACCGGTCAGGCGTTCAGGGTTCACAACATCAGCAGCACGATGCCTGGATCTACTTACTGTTGGTGTTTGGTGCCTGAGAAATATGAGCTCAGCAATTTTCCACACAAAGTCCACATGAACCACAGGCCTGTCACTCTTCTTTTTTAGGAGAATGAATGCATTCCACAAACACTGTTCCAGGAGATGCCTGAATATTTTTTATAATATTTTTTTTGTTGTTTCCGCATTGCCAGATAGAAAGTCATGGCCTGGTCAGCTCTGTTCACACCTCCCATGGTGTTGTTATAATCCATGACCAGTTGTGGTTTCATAACATCTTTTCCACCTTTTGTATGTACCATGACAGTAGAGATGTTGTGGATGGTACTCATCAGGCAGACATCTTTTTTGTCGCGCCATCTCAGTGCCAACATTTTTCCTTTTCTGCCAGGCAACTATTTCTCTGGGCTTGAGATTTTTGTTGGCAAAGGTGGGGGGCATGTCACGCCGGTTAGCTCTAACGGTCCCATACGCATCTGTCTTGTGTTGTAGAAGGAACTCAAACAGTTCTGGGGATATATAAAAATTGTCTGTGGTGACACAGTACCCCTGATTCAGCAGAGGCTCAATCAGCGTCAGAACTGAAGCGGTTGCCATTCTATAGCTGCTGAACCTTTCGTTGAATTTGGTTCCTCTCCCGGTGTATAGGACTGAATTCCAAATATATCCAGAGCTGGATTCACACAGCATAAATGACTTTATGCCAAAGCGTGCTCTCTTGGATGCAATATACTGTATCCAGCTGAGTCTCCCTTTATAGGCCATTAGACTTTCGTCTATACAAATGTCTCTTTCTGGGACATAGGACTGCAGGAAATTTTTCAAAATTAGTTGATCTTCGGAGCTGGATGAGAAGTCTCGTCAAATTCGTCATTATTTGTAAAGTGCAAATACTTCATAATGAGCTAAAATTTGTACTCCGACATAACTATGCCAAAAAAAGGAGTGGCCAGTAATTTGTTGGTGGTCCAATACCACTTCTGCAGGGGTTTCCCCACCACTCCCTGCAGAATAATTAGGCCCAGAAATTTGGTGACGGGTTCCCACATCCTGCTCCTTGAAAACCGCCGATGCGCTGCGGCTTGTTGCTCCTGGTACCAATTCGTTTCCACAACAATCTTTTCAATAACCTCATTGGTCAAAAAGAGTTGCAGGTATGCCAAGGGGTTGTCATCCTCAACATCCACTTTGATACCAGGTGCTCCGGTAAACGTGAACCTTGGGGGCGCTATGTGCTCCGTACCGCAGTCGATCGCTGGGTACAGTCACAGCATCATCGCTGAAATCGCTTTCTGCGTCAGATGACAAACTTCCCCACTAATCACTATCACTCCACTCTGCAAGCGATTCTGTATCGCTGTCGCTGTCGCCCAGCAGGTCATATACCGCTTTTGAGGTTGTGGCGCGCTTGTTTGATGCCATGGTCGCTCTGCAGTATCCAGACACAAGGTACAGGAAAAATGCAGGAAGTGCAAAGGAGAAAGCACTGGGGGGCAATCATAGGTCAATTTTTTTTATTTTGGCAATGTAATCCAATAGGATTACAGTGTATCAGTGTGTTTGTACATTTACTTTTTGAATTTACCGCTGGTTCCACCCCCCTGCGAACGTCACGTCGCAGGAGACGGAAGCCGGGGCTCACAGAGAATCGGGAGGAAGCTCCGCCGATCACTGCCCGCATACATCTCTGGATCCCAGGGAAAAGGTAAGTAACCCCTCTAACAGGATCCAACAATCTTTCTGGTGGTACCCCGAGTGTGGCTCGGGGTAACTGCTTTTGGCACTAAAATTTAACCCCGAGCCACACTCGGGCATACCACTAGGAAGGTTAAATATTAAAAAAAAATATCATTAGATATAATGGTATACCGTGGGAAAAAGTAATTACAAGAGTTACCCGAACAACCCACAATTAAATGTAGGGGTTCTTGAAGATTTATTTTAGCATCAAGCGGTCAGCTCTTTAGATGTGTTTGCCAGGCTGGCCAGTCCATGACATTGTATCAGTGGTTTGAAATCTGTACCACATGTAGATTATTTTCCTTATAGTGGAAGGATTCATTTCAAATCATTTGGCAATCTTTTTAAATACCTTGCCAGATGTTTAAGCATTTACATCTTTTCTTCTGATGGCCCTAGAGAGCTCTATTAATCTTAACATGATGACAACACACACATATCATTAGCAAACAGAATACCACACTGTAGATATCTCAGGTTTAAATAAGACAGGTGCCTCCTGCATACTTCTTAAGAATATTCTAGGAATTGGTACCTAATTTGGAACACCGGATTTTTAAATTAATGGATTTGAAGTGATGGTAAATGTAGTTGTGTATTTCTTTTTTAATGGCAAGTCTGCATTTTTGTTACTTTAGATCATAAATATACCATGTCAATTGTATGTCATTTGTTCATATATACCCTTGATCTGTAGGCACTAGGTGAACCTAATATTTGCTTGTTAAAATATGTCGAAAAAGTCAACAATTTCCATGGGACGTACTTTCTTTTTTGTGCAACTTTATTTGCAGATTAGGAAGTCAAAACTCTGGATTTGTATAATTACTCCAGATCAGTGACTCAGAAGGTATTGAAAACACTGAATGAATGTAACAGCCAGGCAACTAAGCAGTCTCAGAAAGAGATGTCAGCAATGGTAGAGAGATATTCTTTTTTATTCAACTATCTTTTAAAACATGGTGCATTGTTTACCAAATTTAGTATAGAAATTTTAAGGTTGGCAGCCAGCAATACTGTAAAATATTACCTGCACTGCAGTCTTTCATACATTGTGAGCAATGTGAGACATTCATGGATGGGTTGTAATAAGGCACTGAGCTAATGTACTGTAGAAGGTGTGATATGGATATGTGATTTGGTTCTCAGCTCTTGTGCTGTGATATGGCAGTGAACTTTTGTTCTATATGGATTGTGATATGACACCAAGCTTGTGTATTGTATGAGTTGTGATATGGCACTGAGCTCTTTTACTGTATGGGTTGTGTGATTTAGCACTGAGTTCTTGTACTGTAGGAAGTGTGACATAGCACTGAGTTCTTGTGCTATTTATGTTGTCATGTGGCACTGAGCTCTTATACTGTATGGATTGTGACATGGCACAGAGCTTGCGTTCTATATGGATTGTGATATGGCAGTGAGCTCTTATACTGTACAGATTGTGACGTGGCACTGAGCTCTTATAGCAAATAAATATATTCAATAGAATATATTCCTCGCGCCTAGGAGTGCCTAATCGGGTATGTGAAAGGGCTAATAAATATATTAAATAATTAAATAAATGATTGGATGAGCAGCTGCTATAAAGTGCAAAGTGAACGTGAAAAAAATCCCACAGTAGATGAGATAATATAGCGCTTGCTATTGTATGCGGGGGACTAAAGGAAATGAGTATACAGTATGTGTGGACTATAAAATCTCTAAAAAACTTTAAAATGGGCTGTACCCCTAAAACATATACATATTAATAAGCATAGAAATTCAAATGAATAGTGTGTCCAAAATCAAGTCCAACAGTTCACAGTGTTAATAAAGTGCTGAGTGACATTAAAAAATAGTTCATAGGTGACTCAGTGACTGGTATTCCATAAAAGTGCAAAAAATATATAAGCAAAGTGCTGGTGCTTGGTGCTGTGTCCTCCAATGGGTAAAGGTATCCAATCATGCAGACAATAGAGGCAAGATATAAACTCACCAGATGTGATGGGTCTCAACTAACATACGGCAAGGAGACCTATAGAGCTTGGGTGACCCTCCAGGTCAGAGTAATGGCAGCTGCTGGGCTCCTATCCCTCTCGACCAAAAATCCCCCAGATTCAGAAAATGGGCTCCTCACGGTTTCTCCCGGTGTGGATTTAGGGGACAAAAGAGGACAGGCTCCAGATGGTGCAGTACCATTTAAACAAGTTTATTCGATAAAAGTGCTGACAAGGCTGGTTAAAAGATACAAAAAACGCTGTACAAAACCCTTAGTGGATGTCTGTAGCGTGGAGAGCGGTTTGCGTTCCAGGCTGACTTCCGGGTATGACGGCGTGCGTTCCACAGACGTCACTACGCTCTGACGAAACGCGCGTCAGGTGGAACGCACGCCATCATACCCGGAAGTCAGCCTGGAATGCAAACCGCTCTCCATGCTACAGACATCCACTAAGAGTTTTGTACAGCGTTTTTTGTATCTTTTAACCAGCCTTGTCAGCACTTTATTATACTGTATGGATTTTGATATGGCATGTAGCTCTTGTGCTGAACAATTTGTGATATTGCACTGAGCTCTTGTACTGTACAGATTGTGATATGGAACTGAGCTCTTGTACTGTACAGATTGTGATATGGCACTGAGCTATTGTACTGTACGGATTGTGATATGGCACTGAGCTCCTGTACTGTACGGATTGTGATATGGCACTGAGCTCTTATAGTGTACGGATTGTGATATGGTACTGAGCTCTTGTACTGTACGGATTGTGATATGGTACTGAGCTCTTATAGTGTACAGATTGTGATATGGCACTGAGCTCTCTTACCGTACGGATTGTGATATGGCACTGAGCTCTTACTGTATGGATTGTGACATGGCACTGAGCTCTTATACTGTATGGATTGTGATATGGTACATAGCTCTTTTACTGTATGGATTGTGATATGGTACATAGCTCTTGTACTGTATGGATTGCGATATGGGACTGAGCTCTTGTACTGTATGGATTGTGATATGGCACTGAACTCTTGTACTGTATGGATTGTGATATGGTACATAGCTCTTGTACTGTATGGATTGTGATATGGCACTGAGGTCTTGTACTGTATGGATTGTGATATGGTACATAGCTCTTGTACTGTATGGATTGTGATATGGCACTGAGCTCTTATACTGTATGGATTGTGAATGATATGGCACTGAGCTCTTATACTGTACAGATTGTGATATGGTACTGAGCTCTTGTACTGTATGGATTGTGATATGGTACTGAGCTCTTGTACTGTATGGATTGTGATATGGCACAGAGCTCTTGTACTGTATGGATTGTGATATGGCACTGAGCTCTTGTACTGTATGGATTGTGATATGGCACTGAGCTCTTGTACTGTATGGATTGTGATATGGCACTGAGCTCTTGTACTGTATGGATTGTGATATTGCGCAGAGCTCTTATATTGTATGTATTGTGATATGGCACTGAGCTCTTGTTCTTTATGGATTGTGATATGGCACTAAGCTCTTATTCTTTATGGGTTGTGATTTGACACTTGGCTCTTGTACTGTATGGTTTCTGGTATGGTTTTGTTCTTTGCTCTTACTGTAGAAGGTGTGATATGCCACTGAGTTCTTGTATTGTAGGTTGTATTGTATAGCAGAAGCTTAGAACTTTCCCTATAACAAAAGAGGCACACTTATCACTGACCTGCTACTTACTGTAAAGTGCACAAATTCAAAAATAGGGCAATGTAAAAAGAGGTACGTATTATGATTTTCTCACTAGGTTGGTCACTTCAGCATTGTTCAACATAATCAAATGTTTTTATTAAACAACTTAAATTATTGTAGGGGAATGTGTACAAAAAGTCAGACAGTTATGAAACAGAACGGCATTAATTGATGCCATTTCATTTGATAAAGCATTACATATAAACAATTGCCTCTCTTCTTAGAAACTACTGTTATTATTTTTTTTTTCATCTCTTTTTATATTGAAAATGGACAAACCCCCTAGCTGGGCTATTGTATCCTGACAGCAGGCAGCAGTGGTTTTTAGACTACCTGAACATTGGCTGCTTCATATTCAATGCAGCCACTTTTCGGTCGACAATTTTCCATCTGCCTACTTTGGTTTTTTCAATGGAAGGATATCAGATAGGAAGGACCCAACCAAACCACCACTAAGCAAATTATTCCAGTTCATCACAAACTGTCCACAATTCATAGGATATGTGGCCAGCTTAAGTCTAGTCAATTTAAGCCCTCTCATGTTTGACTAAAGCTTCCCACATAGACAAAATATGTCAGTTAGGAGATGCACACACAGCAAAAACGGTTCAGTATTTTCCAACTGCATTCATTTTTTTCCTATTGATTTAGATGTGTTAAATGGCATTTGTTGAATTTTTAAGACTAACATTAAAGCAAATTGCCAGTGTAGTGCTGACAGGCAACTAGTTTTATTTTATTGTCATCAGATGATCAATAAACACTTTGCAACATTTTATCTTTAGTATCAGATATGTGAAATGGTTGTCTGTAAATGCTCTATTAATTAAATGAACACCCAAGTATGTTCCTTGTTCTAAATAGCTTTATGGGGGTTTTATTTTAAGAAAACTATCTTAACCTAGCTACATTATCTTTAGACAGGGTATACACTATGTGAACTTTACCTGGTTCCACAGAAACCCTGATGGTCCTCTCCTGCTTTTACATTCTTCAGTTGAAGCAATTGTTGACCCAACAGCAGTTGTGTCTAATTAAATGCAGATGCTGTTCAGGAAATTCTGACAAACGCTGGCTGTGGCTGTTAGAGAACAATATCCTCAGTACCAAATTCTATCATATGTGCAGCATATTGTGCATGGGAGAATCTGTTTTATTTTTCAGCCCGCAGGTTGAATAAAAATCAACACGTGTGTGTGTATGCTCAGCCTTACTTTTCTAAAGCCATATATACCAGGAAGAAATCCCTGAATGGGATTTCCCCCCAAAAAAGCAGGGAGAGAGGATGTTTTAGATGCCTATAAAGTAACTAAATCAGTTATACGTATGCGAGGCAGTAAAAATATAAAAGACAATACACTTTATTTCAAAACTTCATAAAAAATCTTGAATGAAAAGTTGGAGAATAATCATATGAAAAATTAGAGAACAATCAAAGAAATATGACATACATTGTATAAAAACAACAGTACATTGTCAAAAGGAGCAGATACCACATAAAGTGTGTATGCAAAGCAAGGAGTGTATCTCTGTATGGGACCCCGAACTCCTACGCATTTCAACTTGTTAAAGTCTTCCTCAGGGGGTATGTTGGTCCACAGCTCCCTGTAAAACACATCTACATGCATAATACAAAAACAAGTGAATGATCTGCCTATATATTACATAAAATGGACACATTTAAAACACATATAGGTATGTGTGTAACACTTAAATATACATGTGGTCCACTCCACACTGTATCATAGATTTTGACAGGTATAGACGGCATAGGCTGTATCGTCTTGGAGACCCAGGATTGCACCAGGATGGCGGTCCTAACCCAGGAGCCACAGGGGGCAGGGCAAAATTTGCCAGAAACAGACCTGGTGGAGAAGGGAGTAGAAAGTCAAAATACAGCAGAGGGGAACAGGAAAAATTACAGATTGCCCAAGAAAGGGAGGTAAAGAGAGTACAGTGAAGTGGTTGGTGACATACCTGTCCGTCCTAGAAAAAAGTCCAATATTAGGGATCAATAAGCCCCCAAAATCCTGTGCGTAGAAAGAGGCCCAAGAGGTTTTTTAGAAAGGGACAAAAAAGACAGAAACCACCAGGCTGGGGACCATAGGTTGTTTCTGAGAAAAAAAAAAAAGAAAAAATCCATGTATAACATAAACAGTTTCCATTTTGTTTCTTCATAAAATTCTGTTCTCACCTTTTTTCATCTTTGCATTTCTGATGTCCTGTATCCTACTTCATCCACTTGCTGTCTACATGCACTGTACAATGCATAGGCATGGCCCCTTGTAGAATCTGCCAGCGGCACTTGTGATGGTGTGACAACACAGGTGCACAGTTGGGAGAAAGTTGTCATCCCATTACAGGAAGTGCTTGAAAAATGATCTTCAAGGCTGGTTTCTCAGATAGTATTATGATGAAAGCTGCAGATTTAAATTTTGAAAGTACAATAATAGCTTATATGAGATTTAAGTGATTGAGTTTACATTTACTTTACCACTTCAGATATTGAAGCTTTTAAACCCTTCTAAAAGCATACATATTTGTTGAGTGGTTCAAGGCTTTAATTTAGTTGTATTGTCTTCCTAAAATGCTTTAATTCTTTAGTGTTTCTGTAGATAGACAGTGCAATTTTTACTTTGTGATATCTCCCAATAAAAATGTATTTCCGTTATGAAACATGGCATTTTCTTTTTTTGCAAATTAAATAAATATGTTTTTACCCCTTCCCTCTGCCTGCTTTTGGCATTTTAAGTGGGCCTTAGTTATGGGAGATGGTGTCCTTATCACGCCTGCTCGTCCTCCCCCCTTTCCTGGCCTGCATGCTCAGATAACAGTCCACTATGGATTGTGGGGGGGGGGGACCTCCCGCTGTTTAAAAAAAAAATCAGGTTCCCCTTAGAATCTATACCAGACACAAAGGCCCTGGTGTGGATTGGGGGGAGGCCCACGCTGTTTTTTTTTTTTTGTGACTTTTCTATTGCCACAATTCTTTTGTTTACATTTCAGCTGTCAGTGGGGAAACCACTTCACGCAGAGTTTGAATTAGTCAATCATTTTTCATCTGATCTAAATTAGAATCATTCCAAAAATTTGGAATTCAAATTAGTTAGAAAATTAATAACCAAAACTAATTTCAACTAATTTCAACCAAATTCGTTACTATTTAAATTGGGAGATTCAGATACAGCTACAGATATAAAAATTTGTCCGAAGTTACAAACCAAAACAAGCTGCAAATGTCTAGTAGAGAGCATGCTCTCAGCATACAACCACAAACCCATGAAAGCATACATGTGGCAGTTGGAAGTCAAACCCTACCGGCCCTGCCTCCACATGTTTGTGTTACAGCATCAAGAAGAGGTTAAAAATGCTGTGCACTTTTTTTACAAAACAGATGGAACAAAGGTAAATATAGAGTTTGTGTATGTATGTGTATATAAAAATGAAATTAAAAAAATTGCTGAAAAAAAAAAATTGTTAAGGAGTGTATGTAAACTCAAAATTTATTTATTTTTTTTTTTTTTTACTATGTTTTCTTAATATTTTTTTTTTATTAGCCCCGAGACCAAAGGCCTGGGGTTGGCCAGGAACTCGGGGATAAACACCTCAGCAATATAACATTTATCCTGCATCCAGTGATTGGTGGGCAAGTCAGGGGCGGCCGCAATGAGAGTGACTGGAGCTGTCAAAATGAAGCACTGATGTAGGGGTGGGCAGGGCCGATATGTGGGGCTTCACTCCCTTGTCCCGTTCATAGACAAACAGCCGCTGGCCCGGGGAGGAAGGTGGCAGGGATCAGGACCAGTTGTAACTACTGTATGTGCATCCACATTGGTGTATAATGCACCTAAATTATGCACCGCTGTGGGTACACATACAGTAGTTACAATTGGTTCCGCCCCCTGCCACCTTCCTCCTTTGTCAGCAATGTATACACACCACTGATGCTGGCTGTTTGTCTATGCATGGAACAAAGGGGCAGAGCCCCACATATTGACCCCGCCCATCCCCAACATCAGTGCTCTAATTTGACAGCTCCAATCACTCTCATTGCAGCCAACCCCAGCTTGTCCACCAATCCCTGGCTGTGTTTGATAGATGTTACACTGCTGCATGTTCTGCTCGGCTGAACTCATTTATGTTGCATCTGATGTTGCCATTGTTCCCTCGGCTCCTGTATATTGCTAATCAAGATTTTAAGCTAAGTGTGAGATGTTTAACTAATTGGTGTCTTTGCAGTTCTACTAATTCCTGAACCTTGCACCCTGTACAACACTTTCCTGGATCTTGCACCCTATACAATGCATTCCTTAACCTTGCACCCTGTACAATGCATTCCTGAACCTTGCACCCTGTACAACGCACTCCAGAACCTTGCACCCCATACAAGCATTTCTGAACCTTGCACCCCGTACAACTCACTCCTGAACCTTGCACCCTGTACAACGCACTTCAGAACCTTGCAACCTGTACAACGCATACCTGAACCTTGCACCCCGTACAACGCACTCCTGAACCTTGCACCCTGTACAACGCACTCCAGAACCTTGCACTCCATACAATGCACTCCTGAACTTTACACCATTTACAACGCACACCAGGACCTTGCACCCCTACTACGCATTCCTGAACCTTGCACCCTGTACAACTTACTCCTGAACCTTCCACCCTGTACAATGCACTCCTGAACTTTTCACCTGTAAAACGCACTCCTGAACCTTGCACCCTGTACAAAACACTGTGTAATGTAAAGAGGTTCAGAGGTGAGGGGGTAGGGGCTGTGTAATGTAAAGAGGTCCAGAGGTGTCTCCTCATCAAAATGCTCTAATTGGTGTTACACTCACTTTTAATCCAGCGCCGGGCCAAGCTCCCTGGCACTGATCTTCATGCCCCCTTCTGATGTCGGAAAATGATGTTGTGGAATCAAATTTACCTTCAGGCTCAAGCCCCTGGTCTTTTTCCTACCTAGCAACACCCCTGCTTCTGTCTGCAGCAGCCCCCCTGAGCCCTCCAAATACTTACCTGAGCCCATTTCAATCCAGCGATGTTGCATGAGAGACTCACCTGCCCGAGACTCTCCCTCCTCATTGGCTGAGACACCAGCAAAGAGCCATTGGCTCCCACTGATGTCAAAGTCAGTGAGCCAATGAGGAGAGAGAGGGGTCTGGGCCAGGCCTCAGCTCTGTGTCTGAATGGACACATGAAGGCACATTTTGGCTTATTTGCCCCTATAGCAAGCGACAGGAGGAAAGGGGCCAGGAGCACGGAAGCGGGACCCGAGAAGAGGAGGATCTTTGCTGCACTGTGCAAAACCACTGCACAGAGCAAGTAAGTATGACATGAGACAGAGACTTTAGTATCACTTTAGGGTCACTCCAAATATTTATGCCCTTCCCCAGCATTAACCAATGGCAATACACTTCCTAGTGGTTGGTCAGGGAGACATATTTAAAACTCAGGTTATTGGGGTTAGGGATACAACTGCTTACAACAGGGTCTCTACATCAGTAAAGGGTTAGTCTATTTAAAAGTGATACTTTTTTTTTTCTTTAGTGTTACAGCATGGAAATTTCGTTCCATAATTCCTGTCTCCATTCCCAACCATTGTGGAGTTGTGGATGTTAATACCCATTTTGGTGTGTTCCTATTCTCGTTGTTATATTTTTAAAGGGGTAAGTAGGACTCTCTTGAACTTTCTGTGCACAGAGAAAGTACCATTGGTGATTTAACTCTTCGGCATCCACCAAAACTGAAATATCAGATTTGAATAAACTGGCCGTTTAAATAATTTTGTGTAGGGATTCATTTTGGGGAGCAACGCTTCTCCAGGTGTTCATTCTGTACTTACAGCCACAGAAGGGAGGTTTAGTTTTAGATTTATTTTCATTGAAAGTATTTTTATTGCAATGCAGTTATGATATACTCTGGCCATTTTACTGTAGATACTTTAATATTTCTATGTGTGTTCTGTAATTTGCTTTTGATCTGTTCTATTATTTTATTGGTATACATGTTGGCATCTGCTGAAAAATATGACATTGACATCTGTAAGTGATCTCAGACTTCAATATAGAAAATAGTTTTTATCCTGTGTTCACTGGATCTCTGTGGAAATGCTAGTCCATAGCTTTATCTTTCCTTTCACGATGGTCTCTTATTCTTCAAAGGAAACGAGTATTTGATTTTCTCAGCTCCTCACACCGCAAGTCATTATTTGCTATTGGTATTGTCCTAGCTAGGCTACTGGCTAAAGGGCATAACATCATTCAATGTCTGAGGGTTACACAGATGATTTGTTTTCCCTTTGAAAAGGTGACAAGGACACTCTCTTTGACTTCAGAAGTACCTTGGTGACTTCTTGACGTTCTCATTCAAGTTTGATTGTAAGTTCATTAGTTGTCACTGCTGCTCTAGAGTCTTATGACACGGTGAATTCAAGACAAAACAAGCATTGAAAAAATATACATCATGGATCTCACTGGTAGCTTTTCCTCACTAATAGCTTCTTTTTTTCAGATATATTTTTACTGTGTACAAGCAAATGTGTGCCTTACACCAAACAGCAGAAATATAGAGAAAACATGAAAAAAAAAACACATTTATACTACGACAAATTACAGGGAATTTTATTTTAATAGGTCTATTCTGTCTTTCCTATTTTTTTGTGCCAACACATAGAAAAGGTATATTTACAGTATAAAGGAGTGAATGTAACATTCACTGAATTTTCTATTATAGCCACATACACAACCAGTGCTAAAGTTCAAATATGTGCTACAAATAATAAATATGAAGTCTAACATCTTTCTGAGTAACTGTGTATTATTCACCACATAAAAATTATATTGGAAATGGATCCATTGCCTTTAACCAGGCAAAATATCAACACTGCATGTTTTCTGAACTCCCCATTAGATGCGCACTAAGGTGTACGTTTAGTAACCGGTGTTAAACAGGTGTTAAGTAGTGTTAAGCTTTATCACAGTGAATCAGGGTGGTAATTCCCCAAGACGTGTTTAGTAAACCGTGTTAACTAAGGTAGGAACCAAATATCACATCTCTTCACCTTACGGTGTGGGGTGTTGTCTCTGCGATAACTACAGTGTTAGTATAGGAATGTACCTGTTTAGTAACCCGTGTTAGCTCAGAAGAGTCCTAAAACCAGTGTAAACTTGGTGTTAAATCCTCTGGATTTAACACCTAGTCAGACCAGGTGTTAGAGCCTTTTTTCAGTGTAGAAGAGGAATTTCACTGCTCGTTGTGGTCAGTAAGTGCTTCAGAAGAACACTATTAGAGGCTGAAGGGTATGTGTTGATCTAGAACCCTGTGTCTGCAGCATTCACATATCATCATATATAATGGCAGAGCAGAGTGGACATCTATGCTGAGAAAGGAGAGCAGTTGACCTCAATGACAGAGAGGTGCATATTTCCTACTGCATGAGACCACTATCTTAAGCCAGTTATACTGTAAATGGATAGAAATTTGGCTGGTTCAGCAAGGAGCAACTGAAATTCCACCAATGTATGGGCAGGCTGGTTGTAAAGAAGTCGAGTGGTAGATTGACTTCTGTACAACCAGCCTGTTGGGTTTATCCCTGATCAATTAGTGCTGCCAGGTATAGCCTGCAGTACTGATCAGTATTCTGACAGAGTGGAAGTATCCCTGCCGTCATAACACAATAGCTCAGTGGAAATGATTTCCCCATCCACATAAATCGAGTGTGTGAATGGGTGAATCAAGTAATTTTTTCATTTAACTCGGTGGTTGAAAAAAAAAATAATAATGTATGCCTTAGCATGTCTGATGCTTGGCAGCTGACACGTAGGATTGATATGTACTTTTTCTAAGGGCTGGTTCACACCATGCCAGCACATGAATCACACAGAAATGCACTAAGAGTTCCTGTGTGATCAGAACGCATGCAAAATGCACTCCATTTGCGATCTCCAGTGGGTGTCAATATTAAGGTAACGACACCCCAAATGCAGGTTAAAAATGCAGTGCGTTTGCCAGCACCGGATCGCATGGTAAGGGAAATTACAGGTCCAATTAAAGTTATCATAATGGAAACATTTTAGCATTGTTCAAAAGGTTTTTATAGGTGAACGTGTTAGCCCATTTATCTAGCATTAAAAACTCAAGTGAAAAACTCAACTAAAGTTTTTCAGTCTATGCCATCTATTTTAAATTTGATGTGAATATCTAGCATTTAGTTTGCTTAAGTATTGTGTATCATAAACAATTGCCTTGTTTTTAACTAAACTTGTTATGTTGTATCACAGCATTGCTGATCTCTTGGGTCCTTTTTTAGTCACTTCCTGTCCAAATGCAAGCACTTTAGTAATAGCCACCTGGCATTTCTCAGGGTGAGTCTCCACATGACATTGCTACATTGTATATGACATTTTAATGATTGATAATTTATTGGTGTTCAAGAAATATTTAATTCTGAGTTTGTTTTTCTGTACACTAGGCACTCTCAAACAAACCCTCTGTAATTAAATATTCCTAGATCTCATTTCTTCCCATTTTGCAAGTCCATGGTCATTCATAAAAGCCTTATTCACATCCATGATCTGCCATTCCCTGTGGTCTCCAGGAATAAGCAGTTCGCGAAATTTTTTTATTTCCCGTCTGGTTCTTTTTTTTTTTTTTTTTCATAGCAAATGCACATTACCTGCTCAAAATAAGCAATGTGTAAGAATGATTTGGCAGATTTTCTAGGCTATCAATGCATGTACGCACACAGATAAATATTATAGTTAGCCCCACCATGTAATAGCCTTGAAATAACATAATGTGTTTAATCATATTAAGGTATACAAATTACTTTCTTCTTGGATATGGTATCTGTGAACATTCTTGGAATCTTTTACTGGCACAAGCCTTCAAAAGTTAAGTTTTAGACAGTTACATTCTTCTTGCCAGACTTATTTAGTGTATCATAATTGCTAAAACATCACTAATGTGAGCGAAGAGTGGTGTCTCTTCCTTTCCCCACTGTGATTCATAATGACATACTTTTCTGTCAATTTTTAAGCTGGTAATGTGTCTGACAGATAGTTGTTCCTGTTTTTATGTACCAGCCACAAGCCACAAGCTGGCAAGAGTCCATTTATCAAAGGATACAGTGAACAAAAGAATACTTCAGTGACTTTTTGTCTGTATTCAAGAATGACACGTATCTGTGAAAGTTAAATGAATTCGATCTAATGTATAACTAGATTGTTCCATGTTCCACTGCCAACATTATACTTAATGACTGAGAAATCCTAACTAAGTTTAAGGTGTACAAGCACTTCATTTATAGTGTGGGTAAAAGAAAAACATTTTTGAGTTTTGAATAGCGTAGAGAAGAGTTAGACCCTTTGTCAAGTTTGTATTGCTGTCTATATCCAATTGAGGAGATTAGCCCCTTTATTTGTCCTGATATACTGATATATAAAGTGATAATAAATCTAAATCTTTAGGCTGGGTTCACACTGTTGCGAATTTGATGTGGGTTTCCCCACATCCAATTCACATGACAGGTGACTGTGCTTCATGTTTGCTGCAGGGATGCTTTCAGAAAAGTCCTTTGCATCTTCTGGTCCATTTCAGGTCCGAATCCAGTCAAAAATTCAGACCTGATTTAAACCTGAAATGGTGCATGGGGACCCCCCTGCTGCAAGCTGCTCTGAATTCAGTGTGAACCCAGCCTTAGAGTTGTCACCAGATCAAGAGATGAGGGTAGGTAATCCAATGGGGACACCTTGCCACGGTATACTGTCTTCAGATCTGACTTGTGCTCCTGCTGAGTTTCTATGAAATTAGTTTGTTTTTCGTATAAAAGAAAAAAAAAAAAAAAAAAGACATGGCAAACCGCTCACTTTGGCCAATATTTATTGCCCTAACTCGGGACAAGTGTCATTTCTTTGTCGCATCTGTGAGAAGTTGCAGGCCTGGGAGGTGGCTTTAATGTCCCCCTCAATTGGGCTCTGGACATATCTTCCCCTTTTGAGGTACAGCATAAATGCCATATACCACTCTTCACTCTGGTCACCCATCAAAAATCAGGATATAAATATAGCAAAGTACATTGGCATTGATTCGAACGGCACCATTGTGAAGCAGCCATAACCCTACAGTGATATGAGTGGCAATTAGGGATGGGCTGAACACCCCCCTGTTTAGTTTGCAGCACAATTTCCGAACAGGGGAAATGTTCTAACCCGAATGACGAACCCAATTGAAGTCTATGGGAGCCCTGCCCCCCCTCCCCAAATCCCCTTGTCCCCATGTTGATAGGGAAAAGGGCCTCTGCCCGACAGTCCTGGGCTGTAGTTGTCAGGGTCTGCGGCAGGGGGCTTATCGGAATCTGGAAGAACCCTTTAACAAGGGAGCCCCCAGATCCCTGCTCCCCATGTGAATGGGTATCAGTTACATCAGGTACATCATAGGGGCAGTGCCACCGGGTGATGTAGCCGGGTGGCCCCGCTCTTTGCCTACTGTCAAAGTGCAGAGCGGGCAGAAGGAGGGAAGCCCCTCAGGAGGCAAGTGCGTTTTTATTTTTCAGGTCCGGCGGGCATTGGGATGAATGATAGATTTACATCAGTGGACACAGTTTTTTTTTCTATTTTTTTAATAAAGGATTTGTCAAAAACTGTTTGTTGTGGTTATTACTTTTGAGTCTTGACACTTTTCTGGTGATGTACCCGAAAGCACCCATCCCCCCATGTTGAGGGCATGTGGTCTGGTATAGTTATAGGTTATAGGTCTCTCCTTTCCTGACCTGCTGGGCTGCATGCTCAGATAAAGTGGATTTTGGCATAGGGTTCCCCTTATGGACTGGGGGGGGGGGGGGGACCGATAAAGTTTATTTCGTTATTTTTACAGGCACTTTTTGTTTTTTTTTTATTCAGCCGTCAGTGTGGAAGGAAACCTATTGACAGCTGATGACTCATCGGTTGTTAAGGATGCTGCGGTCGGCTTTGACAGGTCCCTAACAAGTAGCTTATACTGTACTCTGATTGAGCAAAGCTTTGCAGCTGTTCATTGGGGCGAAAGGCCGAACAGGCAAATGTTCGCCTGAACCCATGTTTGGGCCGAACCGTTCGCCCATCCCTAGTGGAAATATACACACACCTCCTATATGACATATGTATAATACAGGTAATAACTTGCACATTAGAATCCAATGTTTCTAATGTAAAGCTACAGGTGGAAATACATAAACACTCTCACTATATTTGCTAGCTTGTACACAAAAACGCAAATTAGATAACAGATGAACAGGTTGTTCAGCAAGATCCTTTCAAAAAAATTATATACATTTTATCATATCTAAGAAACTAGAGCTGATGCAGTCTAGACAATGCTATTTTCTGAATCAGCAACCCAAATAACCATAAGAAAAGATTTAAAATCACTTACAGACAGCCACCATTGAACCAATGCAGTCATCATCAAGTCACCTTGATACTCTCCTTCCTATTACAGGTGTGGTGCTGGAAAATTTGGTGCCTTGATGTCTCCCTCTTACATGGCCCAAATTATATGCTGGCATTCCAGATGGCTCTGAGAGATTACTTTTCCTTCAATAATATGGAAAATCTTAACTTATATCATGCAATGGGAAGCTCATAAGAGTGTTATTAGATCTAGTTGGATGTATTATTCTCTGGAAATTGATAATCCTATTTGAACACACCCCACTTTAGAAGTGTTACCTTGATTATCCAACACCCATAAGTTATCTTTCACCCCATGACTCATACACCCCTGGTCCTCGGGGTGCTGAGCAAGTATTAGTAAACCAGTGAACCACTTGTTCACCAGTAAGGAGGTCTTGTTGTTATATTCTTTTATATTCATTTCTTCCGTTCTTGGTTCTTGTCTTTTCTACTGTCTTCTAGACAAAGAGATTTATTGCAAGTTCCCTTTATTTCCCAAATATACTCAATTATACTCTACAGTAGAATGCGCTAGGCTCCACTGTAGTACGGTTTTTATATTCACTGCTCCAATAACTATCACACTTAAGTTAAGATAAGTTGTGTATCAAATATGTGATTATTTAGAGCAACTTATTTTGTCTATGCTTCATGATATAGGGAATTGATGCTTCCTTCGGCTGAGGAAGGAGGAGTGACTAGCTTCTGAAACATGTTCCGATTGATCTATTCCACTCATTGACAGCTGTCATCCAGCTCCCTGCAGTTCATGGCTTCAGTGTCTCTCTCCTGCCTCCATAGGGCCGCCACTGCAGCAAGGACCATTCAACAATCCCGTTCAGGATCCTACACACAGCCCACCCTGGCACTGACAGTCTTCAAACATTAACTCTGACTTGAACATGTTATTTTCTTTTTTATGTTTACTCATTAAACGGTTTTACACTTTTGCTTGCTGGTCGCCTTTCTCTTCTTCCCTATTTATGCTATGTAACCCATCATTTCTCCATTGTTTCTTCCACTACTGAAGACAGTCTTTTCCTTTTGTTTTTTATTTTCTACTGCAATGTTTTTTTATTTGTACTTTTGAATACAAACTTTTCAATAACAATTTATTATGCAAAAAAATAAATATTATCCTGGGAGGCATCTTAGGCATTGGGGTGCGTTGGAAACGGGACTCTCAACAACATATTGCAGATCTGACTGCACTTATATAGGGGCTAGAGCTTTCCCATAAACAATTGCATGGTAGGTCAACTTTGACTGAACTAACCTGTCTTTAGCAGGAGGCATGGCCAGACCAGGCATGTGAGCAGCAGTGCTTCACAAGGCTCCATGCACTTATCCTTTTACATATCCTCTTCCCGGGTACCAATTGCTTTCCAACTGGATTCCTCCCCATTTGGATGATACCTGTCTTACCCCTGTAATGCCCCATACACACGTGCAGATTATCTGCAGACTTTTGTCTGCAGACTTACCAAAACCATATAATATGAGGTCAAACCTAAACACTTTCAATTTGTATGCAATCCGGCAGGCCCTTGCACTACATAGAAAAGGTAAGTCTGCAGACAAAAGTCTGCAGATAATCTGCACGTGTGTATGGGGCATAACACTCATGATGACCTGGAAATCTGAGAAAGGATCTTTAACATGGCACCAGCTCACAGCCTCAGAGAAAAGCTCGTGGCTCAGAAAACTGAAAGAAACAGCAACCAGAACTGGCCAGACCACCCAAGAGTCAAGTAAGGACAATCCCAGGGACATCCTTTATAATGCTCAGAAGCTTTTAGGTCTTCGTGTTTAGGTACGGGAGATGAGGAGCTGGGAGAGGGCTATGCAGACACACATGTTGCTGCTCCCTCCACTATACAGAGCCCTGATTTGGCTGCATTACAATCCTCGGATGAGGAGAAAATGGAGTACAGAACAGATCCTTGTGAGGAAGAAGAGCTGAATAAGTGACCTGAAGGAACAGCTGCCATCTTTAGTTGCTGAATCCAGATTTTCTAACCGCAAGCAGTTATTGATCGTGCTGACGATATTGAGAATCAGTTTAGGCACAACAATGTCTGCATAGCCCCCCCACCGAATGCTCTGAAGGGAATGACCCAACCAATTTTGTAGAAAAATAGTTGAAGGAGATATTCGGGCACGATGCCTTTACACCCCTGTTTGCTGTGGAACAAGCCCACCGCACTCCAATGGGAGCCCTTCCAGGGAATTTGCCCAAATCTATCCTTGCCAGATTACTCCATTATAGAGACAGAGAAATTGTGCTATGCTTAGCCAGACTTAGCCTTAGCCAGACAGCAGTGCAAACGCTCAAAATTTGCGGAGGTTAAAAAAGGGGCTGCAGAGGCTTTTACTCACCTATGCAATGCTATATCCTGTGGGTCACTGCTCGTGGCAGGGCTCATTTCTTTAACACAGCCGGGGAAGCTATGGAGTTGCTGGACATGAATGAGGCCTCCCTACGTCCCGCCAGTAGGAAGACCATGGATGATTGTATGCTGTTAACCCTGCATGATAGTTGCTATACTAAGGAACACAGTTGTTGCTCTTCTCTTTGAGGATATCTGCCCGGCCGGGAAGATCACCTTCCTAAATATTTCTCTTTGCTATGTTGTTTGGGAGACTTCAGTGAGTTTGCACCCTTAAACTGTCCTGCATATCTTGGATGATGGACACTGTACCCAGGGGTTCCCTTGGAAAGGACCCTTTGGGCATGGATGAAGTACCTTCACTGGTATTTCAGTCGATAGGATTAGCACATTTTCGTGTTTTTGAGTTTTTCTGCCCTGTTGGTGGAAAATGTACTTTTTTGCAACAGTTTTTTTGATGTTTTTTTTTTTAGGGTTGCATTTACTTCAAGCTCTGTTCCAGAACTACTCCTGCTCCCATGGCTCCAACCTAGTTGTTACTATGGTTTGGGTGATTACCATACCTGCTCCATTCCTGTAGCCTCCTTGCCGAGAACTGTTAGAAACACTGAACTGTTAGAAACACTGAACTGCTTTGTTAGACTCCTGCTGGGTAGGGCGGTGTGCTTCTGCCTCTCTGGCCACATTACCTACTCAAGAGACCCATGTCAGAGGTCACATTAGGGTCATGGAATATTCGGGGTCTTCGCTGTCACATAAAATGGGCCATGATGAATGCCTTACTTTGTTAATACCAGCTTGCTATATTCGAGCTACAAGAGACCCACCTTATTCTAAATCCCTTTAATGTGTCCGATATGCTTGGGTGGGCCATGTGTACCATTCTACTCACACCTCATATTCAGGGGGTGATTCAGAGGGGTGAGTGTGTTTATACACAGTGTCCTGGATTTTCAGGAGATTGCTGCTAAAATATACATATGTACAGTATCTCACAAAAGTAAGCGCACCCCTCACATTTTTGTAAATATTTTATTATATCTTTTCATGTGACAACACTAAAGAAATGACCCTTTGCTACAATGTAAAGCAGTGAGTGTACAGCTTGTATAAAAGTGTACATTTGCTGTCCCCTCAAAATATCTCAACGCACAGCCATTAATGTCTAAACTGCTGGCAACAAAAGTGAGTACACCCCTAAATTAAAATGTCCAAATTGGGCCAAATTAGCAATTTTCCCTGTCTAGTATCATGTGATTCGCTAGAAGGTCTCAGGTGTGAATGGGGAGCAGGTGTGTTAAATTTGGTGTTATTGCTCCCACTCTCTCATACTCTCATACTGGAAGTTCAACATGGCACCTTTTGGTACTGTGAGTAGACAGACAGACAGACAGACAGACAGACAGACAGACAGACAGACAGACAGACAGACCGATAGATAGATAGACAGATAGATAGACAGATAGATAGACAGATAGATAGATAGATAGATAGATAGATAGATAGATAGATAGATAGATAGATAGATAGATAGATAGATAGATGATAGATTTTAATATGTTGTAGACTGTATGCTTTGACATGGGTTATTGCAATGGTTTATATACCTCTAGAGATGTACTGAACTGTTCGCCGGCGGACAGTTCCCGGCGTCGCATGTTCGTGTTCGCTCGGCGGGCGAACATATGCGATGTTCGGTCCGCCTCCTATACATCATCATTGAGGCAAACTTTGACCCTGAACCTCACAGTCAGCAGACACATTCCAGGCCAATCAGCATACCTCCCTCCCAGACCCTCCCACCTCCTATAAATAAGCAAGGGCAGCATCCATCTTAGATCATTTCTGAAGCAGTGTGTTAGTGAGAGCAGGGAGAGTGCTGCTGCTGCTGTTAATAGCTAGGGACAGTTGTTAGTCAGTGTTCCCGGTCTTGTTAGTCAGTGTTCTTGGTACACTCCTGCTGTAAGGACAGCACCCCAAAAAGCCCTTCCTAGGGCTGGCATTTGAGGTTTTTTTTTGGATATATATATATATATATATATCTATTGTACCCAAAAAGCCCTGTTTAGGGCTGGTATTTGTGTAATTGTTTTTGTTTTGTGATATATATATTGTCCCCAAAAGCCCTTTTTAGGGCTGGCATTTGAGTATTTTATATATATATATATATATATAGATATATATATATATATATATATATATATATATCTATTGTGCACTGCAGTTGCCTGCCCGCTGTGTGTGAGAGGCCACAGACCCACCACAGACTGTATTGTGTGCACACCACACTCATTTGGGGTGGCACAGGTACAGTACCTTGCATTTTAAAAAATAATTGCAGTGAGTGCTGTGTTAGGTCCACAGAGTGTACTGTACCCACTGCAGTGCCCACCACTGATATATATACGGTGGCACAGCATCTTGTTGCAAATTGAAAAAAATATATTTTTTATTATTGCAGTTGCCTGGGCTGCCAGTGACTGTCAGGTCCACAGAGTGTACTGTGCCCACTGCAGTGCCACTGCCCATCCACCACTGATATATACGGTGGCACAGCAGCTTGCAAATTAAAAATATATATATTTTTTTACAATTGCAGTTGCCTGGGTGCCAGTGACTGTCAGGTCCACAGAGTGTACTGTGCCCACTGCAGTGCCACTGCCCACCCACCACTGATATACGGTGGCTGGCATGACCTTTTTTGGATTAGTGTCTGGGGGGGTCTAAAAATCGTACCTGTGAAGTTTCAGCTCTGTAGCATGTCCAGAACCAGTAAAAAAAGATCATATAGGTGTAAAAGGGGTTCCCACCATCCCTGCTCTACTGAAAAATTATCTTTTTTTCTGGTTCTGGACATGCTACAGAGCTGAAACTTCACAGGTACACTTTTTAGACCCCTAGACACTAAATCACACAAAAAAGTTCTTAAAAATTGTCATTTTTGATAGAGAGCCAATTATTGGAAAAATTAAAAAAAAAAAAATTCTTTGGATTTAGTGTCTGGGGGGGGGGGGGGGGGGGTCTAAAAGGTGTACCTGTGAAGTTTCAGCTCTGTAGCATGCCCAGAACCAGAAAAAAAAGATAATATAGTTAAAAAAAGGAGGGTTCCCACCATCCCTGCTCTACTGAAAAATTATCTTTTTTTTCTGGTTCTGGACATGCTACAGAGCTGTAACTTCACAGGTACACTTTTTAGACCCCCCCCCCCCCCAGACACTAAATCACACACAAAAAAAAGTTCTTAAAAATTGTCATTTTTAGACTCTAACCCTAAGTATCTCACCGTAACCCTAACCCTAGCCCCTAACACTAAACCTAACCCTAACCCTTAAAGCCCAGTTTCTGTCCCATTTTGGTTGGTTCTGGTCTGTTTGCGGTTGTTTGCGGTGCGTTAAACGGGGAGTTTGGTCTGTCACTGTGAAGCGGGCGTAACCCTTACACTACCTGATCGATACAACATCATACCTGATCGTATACACACACTGGATGTTTTAAAGCATGTTATTCCAAACAATTTAGGAATGTTAGGTGATTTATTCCCTTTTTAGGATTAAAACCCGACTCTGCGTCAACTACGTAATTTTCCATGGGAGTTTTGCCATGGATCCCCCTCCGGCATGCCACAGTCCAGGTGTTAGTCCCCTTGAAACAACTTTTCCATCACTATTGTGGCCAGAAAGAGTCCCCGTGGGTTTTAAAATTCACCTGCTTATTGAAGTCTATGGCGGTTCGCCGGTTCGCGAACATTTGCCGATGTTCGCGTTTGCCGTTCGCGAACATTAAATTTTATGTTCGCGACATCACTATATACCTCCACCTTTTTCTATCACTGTGCTGAGACATTTTGCAACTTTTTTGTCTGACAAACCTGACATCCCGCTCTTTATACTGGGGGACTTTAACAGTTGTTTACAGCCACAGATTGATAGGCATCCTCCTCCTGTTGCTTCCCCAACATCTAGAGGATCCCTGCTGGCTCCTTTTATTGAAGATTTCGGCTGGTAGGATTTGGGGAGGATTAGAAATCCCTTGAGGCTGGCTTTTTCATGTTCAGGATAGATTTATGTTTGGGCAGCACCATTGCACATGTGACTGTCAGTGATATCCGCTATGCTCCCCGCGGTATATCTTACCACTCCCTATTGATGGGGAGCCAGGCCTTCTACTAGTCTGCTCCTTAGAAAATTAATGCCTTCTTGATTAACTTGTTCCCTTCTGCAGACCGTATAGAGACACAAATTTCACTTTTTTTTTTTTTTTTTTTTTGTGGACTTCTTAGATGGGAAAATTTTAAATGCTTTTTGCATGGCATACTTATGTCAGAGATAATGACTGTAAAACAAAAGCTAGCAAACAGGGTGAACGCCAACTGTCTCAGCACATGCAAAAGCTGGAATGGGAATATATTCCTAATCCCTCAGATAACACTAAAGAATTACGGTTGTCTGCACAGGAGGAATTTGTAGGTTTGGCATCTTCTTCTGCAGAGAACAGACATTTGTTTAGGAAGATGGCATTTTATGAGGAGGGGGAGCAAACCAGCCACCTGCTAGCCAAACTTGTTAATGCCTGATCTGCAGCTCCACCAATAGTGGCCCTAAAGTCTCAATCTGCAGGCTTCTTAACACACCTGACCTGGTGGTGACTGAGCTGGTGCAATTTTACTCTGATTTGTACCAGTCTCATATACACTACACTGACGATGAGTAAAAGATGTATCTTTGGACTCTTGAGCTGGCTAGTCTTAGTGTGACACAGCGGCATGATTGGATGCTCCTATTGATTTGGAGGAGATACAAGAGGTAGTGGGTTCTTTTTCCAGGTTGTAAAGCACCAAGAGAAGAAGGTATCCCCATCAAAATTATTAAAAATATTCAGAAATTATCCTGCCTCATCTCTTGCAAACATTTAATGCTGCATTGAAAACTAATTGACTTCCTGTTTCTATCTCTAAGGTATTTATTGTTCTTCTACTTAAGTCTTCCATGGATCAAGGTTCATACAGACCCATTTCCCTACTCCAAATAGATATAAATATCCTTGGGAACGTTTTGGCTTTAGGCCTGAATAAGGCCATACTCAGCATCATACACCCTGACCAGACTGGCTTCATGCCTGGCAAGTCAACGGCCATTAATCTTCGCCGAGTCTTTGTTAACTAAACTAACTAAATTCCGGGACAAAGTTAAACTTTGGAAAAAACTATGGCTCTCTATGGTATGGTAAGAAGGACTAACTTGGTGAAGATGATTTTAATGCCTCAACTGCTATACTTTCTCCATAATGCTCCCATAGTACTGCCTCTCGAGGTTTTTCAGACTATTAATTCCATTTTTAGACAACTACGGTACTTTGGCAGCAAGCTTCACCTGGGAACCGCCTAGAACTGATACAAAAACCAAAGGAAACAGGGGCATAGCATTCCAAAACCTATGGGTGTACTATTTGGCTGCTCAACTGCAGCACATGCAGAAGGGTATGCTTAAACTAGGGCCGGCTGTTGAAACTCGGAATTCCTCCCTGTCCATTATGCTTCACCACACTAGATCAGCTTCACCCCTGGAAGGTTTAGTATCGCAATTGTTTGCTACATCCAACCATCTCTTTCTTACATATAGGTTAATGCATAAAATCTGGGCTAAGGTCAAACAGCTGCAAGAGGTAACTGTGTTTACAAAATTTAGCCCTATTTGGAATAATACCACGTACCCAACACTTGGGAAACTTACTTATGCTCCTAAGTAGAATGCCTATGGTATTATACATACAAAGCATATCTTTAGAGCTGGTAAATTTCTATTCTTTCCTTCGTTGCAGACTTTATACGGTCTACCACAATTTGTGCATTTTTACTATTCACAGCTGTCCCACGCAGTGCAGACCCAAAATCTTCTCTCTGACTTTTCTCTTTCCCAAACACCTATTTTTGGGCTGTTGAGGCACAACAAAATACAGAAGGGCCTTATTTTTAAATGTTATGCATCCCTACTGAATATCTATTTAAAGGCCTACCCCTGTAAGGCCATGGATCTGTGGGAGTCTGATGTTGGAGACTTGTCCGGTGAACAGTGGGCAAATGCACTGAAAGAAGTTCAAGCTAGTTCTCTTAATAATTATCAGCATTTATCGCGATTGTACCTTTTATTGTGAGTTCATTTTACCACAATGAAATTGTTTAAAATGGGGCTTTTGTCGGAACCAGTTTGTCCAAAATGCAGCAGAGATCATGGGGATCTCATCCCCATGCTGTGGAGATGTCCCAAGTTATACAGATACTGGACACCTGTTCTTGCAAAAGTCAATAGAGTATTACAAACAGATATCCTTTCTGACCCCAGGCACTGTCTGCTGGGAGTTTTTCAGAATATTATACTAGATGCCTTTACTAAGCTGTTTTCAGAGCCTTGTTTCAGGCACATAAAACTATTCTCCTCCACTGGAAAAGCATTTCCCCTCCATCCATTCAGGAATGGCTAGACCCTATGGGTACTACTTTAAGATATTAAATGGTTATTTATCAGCACCGTGGATGCCCTGCTAAATTTGAGCGGGTTTGGAGAGCTTGGCTTGATACACCAGGCTTGACTTCAGCAGACCAGATTATAGATAGAATATTGGGGCAGAATGCTGTTGGTTACTCAGTGCTGGTTATTACTATCTGACATTGGAGTGTGCAATATTAAAGCTCTATTGGCACTGTCATTTCTGTTTTCAGCCACTAGGTGGGGCTGTATGTTCTCTTTAGTGAGCGCTATGCAGTTGGAAGCTGTAATTGCCTATTTGTTTTCTACTGTTTTGTGCATTACAACGTAGCATTCCTCTGTGAGTGTTTATAGAACATGTATGCTTGAATGTGTTTAAATTAAACTTTTTTCCACATTTGTATAAAGTACTCGAAACCCATACTTGAGTAAAAGTACAAGTGCTTGATCAAAAAGGGACTTGAGTAGAAGTGGAAGTGCTCTATCAAAATGTGACTTGAGTAGAAGTGGAAGTGCTCTATCAAAAAGTGACTTGAGTAGAAGTACTAAAGTATTCAACATTTTTTGTACTTAAGTATTGCAAGTAGTTTTTTTATTAAATTTTGCTACTCAAGTACTGAAAGTAAAAGTACAAGTACTGTGTTATGTAGTTATTAAAGAAAGAAGTCAAAAGTTTGAACATCATATTGTTTTTTATTATTTCAAATGATTAACCTAAAGGACAATCACAATTCCTTTGGCTGTAACTTTTTGTAAACAAAAACAGATAAAGTATGCCCCTCCCTTCCCCTTTTAAAGCATCCCTCCTTCTCTTCCCTGCATGTTTTTTTTCTCCACAGCTTATTGGTGCGCAAAATCATATATAAACCAATGTGATATACAACAATATATTCCAATAATGAAATAAAGGAAGAGTGTATGAAATCAAAGTCAATAAAAAGTCCATATATATATAATGCCATAATGCCACAATACCGTATATATGTGACAAAATAAGATGAATATATTTTCAAAGGTGCAGGAATCAAACAGGTGCTATTCCAAATAATAGGTGCAGACTCTGAGTCCCACCACCTTGTGGATTTCCCCCTTACCCGGATGAAGGTAAGTGCAAAATAATATCCAAATAGACTCTTCCAGTGAAACAAAACTGCAAAACCTGTGCTCTCAACCTCCAGTGAAAAAAGCAAAATCAGCCTCTTACCAGAAAAAAGGTCTATGTACGCTTGTGACTCTCCTTGGTTGGGGGAGGTTCTCTTTCCCCTTAACAGCAGATATGTAGACCATTTTATTTATACATACAGTAGCATTTATTTTCATATGCGCTGATTTACACCTGACATTATACACATTTTTTTGAACTTCATGAAATCTGCCATCTACTGATCTGGCAGTGGTAATTTTTATAATTGTAATGAGTAACTATGCAGCACAAAAAAAATATTGGAGTAGAAGTATTGAAATCATCGAAAAAATGTAGTGAAGTAAAAGTGGAAGTAGGAGAAAAAAATTCTACTCCAGGAAAGTACAGATACCGCCTTTCGGTACTTAAGTACAGTAGTGAAGTAGTTCGACTTAGTTACTATACATCTCTGCTTTTTTCTGATTTAAAAAAAAAACAAAAAAAATCTGTCTTTAGCAGGACCTCCTAGAGAAACAGGAGACTAGAACGCGAAAGAACTACTCTCAATCATAAATGTTTTTTTTTTTTTTTTTTAATGAATGCATTAACAAGAGTGGCAGATTTCTTGCCAGAATGCTCAACACATAAAAAGGGAGTTGGGTCCATCGAGAAATTTACAGATAATCAAGGTCATGCGCACATTGCCACAAAAGATATTGCAAAACAATTTCAACAATAATGAAAGGCTGTACCAACTATTAGAGGTGGATCCAGTCAGCCTGAGTTCTTCAAACAGAAAACAGGCAATCTCAAATTTCTTGATACAGTATGTCCCAACACCAATACTGGTGAGTGAGGCTTCTTGCCTGGAAGTACCTCTGGCTGAAGAGGAATTATATCTCACACTCAAACAATTGAAGGCAGGAAAATTCCAGCACTGGATGGCCTTTCTGTCTAATACCTTAAGAATCTTGCTTGTACGAGCTTCAAATCTTACCTGAAAAAACCATCACCCTCACATTTATTGGAAGCACAAATCTCTGTGCTGCCTAAAGGTGGGGAAGATCCAAGTTTGGTGTCAAACTACAGGCCAAGTTCCCTTTTGAATGTTGATGTTATATGCTAAGATATTGGTCGACCAGATATTGCCTATTATTCCATTGCTTATCGCTCCTACCAAAGTGGGGTTTGTCCCTGGGAGGGAGGCACGCAACAACATATTCGAGGCAATCAATATCTAACTTTGGAACATTTGTAAAACTGCCTTTTTCATTTTGTACCTTAACATATTATGTTCTCCCTATGCGAACTGAAGCTTACAAAAGGATTCTGTTAGCCTAAGCGCATTGTTCCTAGGCACTCTAACTACACTACCAAAACTGACCACAGTAGCACCTTCTCATCATTGTTCACTGCCCAGAAAAGCTTCCTTTGATTCCTCTGATCTATCCCCCTGCCACCTAGTTTAAAAGTTTCTCTAACTTTTTGCCCACCCCCCCCCCCCCCTCATTTACTGTAGGTGCAAATTAAAAAAGCTTCCATTTAAACTATAACATTTTCAGGAAAAATACCTAAGGGAAAAATAGGATGAAGGAGTTTAACAAAAATTTATTACATGAATTACATCTGCACCTATACTCTCCACCCCAGTTTAGTATCTACCTCTGCAACAGAAACATATCCCTTGCAATGTACTCTTCAACTTGGGCATTAATCCTCTTTTTTTTTTTTTTCAAATGAATTTTTATTGAGTTTTGCATAGAAAAATAACAGTAACAACAATCGGGGAACAAGGAGAAAAAAAGGGGGGGGGGGAGGGGTGGGTACGCAACATGAGCACATGTGCACATTCAGTATCATACAAATGCAATAAACAAATAAGGCATAAAATTCAGTGACTATTCCTATGTGACCATGACTTCCAGGAATTCTGAAAGGTAGCTAATTTGCCTGCCCTTAGGGCTATAAGGCGTTCATGTTCGTGTGTGGAATCAAAATAATGTACAACTTCTGAGAGAGACGGTATGTCTGACGATTTCCATCTCCTGGTTATTAGGACCCTTGCGGCCAAAAAAATATGGGCTGCAATGGTCCTGTATTGAAACGGGAATTCGTCTATGGTAAGATTAAGGAGAGCTAGAGCTGGGTCTGGTGGAGTAAGGATGCCTGTCGTGGAGGAAACTAGACTGAACACTTGGCGCCAAAAACTTGTAAGACCCTTACAAGCCCATAGCACATGGACAAGATTGCCCACCTGTCCACAATCTCTCCAGCATAGCGGTGAATGTGTTGGGTAGAAGGAGTTAAGTTTGTAGGGGGTTAAGTACCACCGAGATAGAACCTTGTAAGAGAGTTCCCAGTGATTTGCACAGTGGGATATTGAGTGTGTATAAAGGATTGCCTGTTGCCATTGGGGTGTGTCAAAGGTTTTACGGAGCTCCGATTCCCATTTTAACATGGAGGATGACTTCGAGAATGTCTGTTTATGCTGGATTGATTGGTAGAAAAGTGATGTTCCTTTAGATGCTAGAGGCCCCTTCATGAGATGGTGCCATAAGTCGGATTTAATACGGATAGTTGGCACTGGATGTCTTTTAATGAAGTTGGCAATGCGTAGGTGTGTATAGGCTTCAGAGGAGGGAAGATTTAAGGTAGTGAGGGATTTTAGGGACGGGCCATCTAATATTTCGTCTATCCATATTAGGCCATTACCCATCCATTTGTGAAGGGTCAGGTATGGGATGAGGACAGTTAAGGTTTCCAGCGGAATGCGTATCGTAGAGAGTGCATGTTGGGAGTCTGTATGTAGCTTGGTATGTCTCCAAGCCAGGAGGGATGCTTGTGTGGTTAGTGGCAATTGGTTCAGTGGGAGAGGTTTCCAGCAGTCCGCCGATAACAGCAGGGGTAGGGAAGGGACGTTGGCCATGGCTGTTTCAGCCAGTACCCATTGTACATCGGTAGCTGGTGTGAACCAGCAATTAATGTGGGTCATGTGGGTCGCCACATAGTAGTCATAGAGGTCTACCATGCTTAGTCCGCCCTCCCGTTTGTGTTTGGTTATTAACGACCAGGGGCATCTGGGTTTTTTGTCTTGCCACACATATCGATTAAAGAGAGATTGGAGCGTGGATATATAGGATTTGGCAATGGGAAGTGACAGCGTCCTGAAAATGTATAAAATTTTTGGGAGAACCATCATCTTCAAAGCAGCTATCCTGCCCACCCAAGATAGTTCCTTATATGATTTTTGGGAAAGGATGCCCGTCACTTCCTGAGTTAGGGGTTTTAGGTTTGCAGAAACCACATCTTTTAAGGACTAAAATCCCAAATACGGGATGGCTTCGGAAGTCCAACTATAGGGAAGTGTTTTTTCTAAGTGAGATCTAGTGGATATGTGGGAGCCTAAATCTAGGATGAGAGATTTGTGGAAATTGACTTTACTGTAGGAGATTTTGCTAAAGGATTCCAATGTTTTGTGGGCAAAGGGGAGCGAAACAATAGGGTTGGTGAGGGATAAGATGACGTCATCTGCGAATAAGCTAATGACGTGGGAGGAACCACGGAGCTTAAAACCCACTATATGTGGGTTAGAGCGGACAGCCTCTGCTAATGGTTCAATCATGAGGTTGAATATTGTGGGGGATAAGGGGCACCCTTGTCTAGTCCCGTTACTGATGGAAAAAGGACGGGATAGCATCCCTGAGGAGTAAACTTGGGCCGAGAGCGAGGAATATAGGGCTAGGATTGCATTGAGAATCATGCCATTGAAGCCAAATTTACGCAGCACGAGAGTCATGTAGGACCAATGAACCCTATCAAACGCCTTCTCTGCGTCTATAGAGAGAAGCAGAGAAGGCGTTTTCGAGGAGTTAGCATGGTGGATCAAGTTCAATATCCTCCTGGTGGCATCAGAGGCTTGCCGGCCTTTCATGAAACCCAACTGGTCAGATTTGACCAAGGATGGCATCAGGGATGACATCCTGTTCGCTAGTAGTTTCGCATAGATTTTAACGTTAACGTTTAATAAAGATATGGGGCGAAAGTTTGCAGGGGTGTCCGAGGGTTTCCCAGGTTTAGGAAGAGTGACTATGTGGGCTGATAAGAATTCCTTAGGAGGGGAAGAGGATGACGCAAAAGCCTGAAAAAGTTTCAGAAGGTAGGGAGAAAGGACGGGGGCCATTGACTTGTAGTAGGCGTTTGAAAAACCGTCAGGGCCGGGAACTTTATCTCTTGGGAGGGATTTGATGGTTGTATGAATTTCTTCGATTGTGAATGGGGTATTCAGGGTGGCTAGTTGTGAAGCTGTGAGGGAGGGGAGGCGGATGGTTGCTAGAAAGTTGTTAATGTCTGCTTCTGTGGGCTGGAAAGTGCTACTATCATCTTTCAGGTTGTAAAGTGCACTATAATAGTCGGCAAACGCGTTGGCTATATCTTGTGGGTTAGTCAATTTGGTCTTGGAAAATGGGTGTATAATAAATGGGATTTTAGCCTTCAAAGTTAGGGTCTTTAGTTTGGATGCTAGAAATTTGCCTGCCTTGTTGTGTAGGTGGTAATGATTGAGTTTAAGGGATCGTAACATGTTGTCATGGTCACGAATGAGCAGCAACCTTAGGTTCGCCCTCAGACGTGTCAGTTGGTCCGTCCTGTGTGTAGTGGTTTCTGTTTTGTTCAGGGTATCTAGAGCATGAATCTCAGAAAGGAGAGAAGACAAGGCCTGTTGGTGTTTCCTTTTTTCCCTGGCGCCTAGTTGTATTAAAATACCTCTCATAAACGCTTTGTGGGTACTCCAGAGGGTTGTATCTGAGACATCCTGGGTGTCATTTTCTGAGAAGAACCGTTCCAAGTGAGTTTGTACCTGTTTAGACAACTCTGGATCCTGGACCAACCTGTTGTTGCACCTCCAGATACGGGTAGGGGGGATGGAGCAGCCAAGATCCAGAACAGTTACCACAGCGGCATGGTCTGACCAGGCTATATCTTGAATGTCGACAGAAGTCACCCTCTGGAGAAGCCACTTGTCCAATACGAATAGGTCAATTCTGGAATACGTTCTATGTCTATGAGAGAAGGTGAAATCACGTTCATTAGCATGAAAAAATCGCCAACTGTCGTAGAGATCCGAGGAGTGCAGGAGTCCGCGCAAGGAAAGGGCACGTCCCTTACCCCCCGCGGATGAGTCTAGGACAGGATCAGGGACAACATTAAAGTCCCCACACATTAACACGCTCCCCTTGCGCACCTTAGAAACCTTCTTGAAAAGAGATCGCAAAAATCTCAGCGGGCGGGCAGTGGGAGCGTAGAGGGATACCACAGTCATCAACATTTTGTCAATCGAGCAAATCAGAATGAGATATCTACCATCATTGTCGATATGCGATTTGTGTAGTTCAAAGTCTACGGAGTCTCTAATTGCTAAAAGAATGCCCCGTTTTTTAACGGTAGCAGAGGAGAGAAAAACATGAGGATATGCAAAGTGACAGCAGTACGGCGTAGCGTCCTTTTTGAAGTGTGTTTCCTGAATGGTCAAGATGTCAACTTGTTGTTTCACGGCTTCCTTCCACATAGTCCTTCTTTTCGCCGGGTGGTTAAGCCCGTTGGCATTCAGAGATAGAAGTTTAAGTCCCATCAGTGGACCATGTATAGGAAGATATGAGAAAGGTTTCACACGTCTTATAGAGAACTGGAGTGCTGTGGATAGTGTTGGTTAGGGTGGCAAAGGCAATTGTGGGGAAGAAAAGGAAAGTCATGTAAAAGGATGTTGCTCTGAAGCCAGAATAGAAAAAACTACTGGATGTGGACTTCAGAATGTTCCATGACGTAGGATTCAAGATGGTTGCAGTACCCAAAACAAACAGGGAGGGGGGAGGGTAGCAGGATCCAACAGGGGTCATAAAAAGGAGAAGGCCCCAAAGAAAAAGGTCTTCGAGCAGCCGGAGCTGTGACATGCTAAGGGGGGTGATAGAGCAAATGCTCAAAAGGGTAGGGGGATTGAGCAGGTCGGAAACAGTTCAACAGAGAACCAGGGTTATTATGCCCGAAATCCGTGTTGCAGTAAGCATTCAGGGGGATTCAGAGGATGGTGGTTGAGGTCTGGAGCGCTCTTCAGGTCTCAGAGGTGGGTGGCGATCGTGGTGGAAACGATCAGGTGGTGGGCGCGATGCAGGTAGAATGCTCCACGAAGTGAGGAGGGAGACACCCTCTTCCACGGAGCGGATCACGGAGTTAACCCCATCCCGGGTAACTATCAAAGTAGCCGGATATTTCCACTTGTATGGGATACTATGGTTACGAAGGGCTTTGGTCACCGTAGCCAGATTTTGTCGACGTTGCATGGTATGTTGGGAATAGTCAGGGAAGATTTGGACACCTCTGGCTTTATCTGGCAGGGAATCAGGCTTTCTGAATACTTCTAAAATGTTCTCCTTAACTTGGAAGAAATGGATTCTTAATAGAACATCTCTGGGTGCCTCCTTGGGAATATGAGAAGGTTTCGGGATAAGGTGGATGCGGTCGATGGTTAGGTCTGCTTGTGACAAGTTTGGAACTGCTGCCAGGAAAATGTCCTTAACAAAGTGGGGTAGTTGAGCCTGACTCACACTTTCTGGTATGCCCCGCACTTTGAGATTGTTGCGACGGGAGCGGTCTTCCAGGTCAGCAACTTTTGATTTGAGCCATTGCAGTTCGTCAGCATGGTCAGCATGAGCATCCACCATGGTGTTAGATGATTGGGCACAGGCTGTGAGTTGTTCCTCCACATGTGTAACTCTGTTATTTAAAGCATGCACTTCAGCCCTGCAGTGTTTAATACCTTGCCAGAGGTCAGCGTGTAATGAGGATTTCAGAGACATGAGCATGTCCTTAAGTGTAACATCCGAGATGGGTTGCCCTGTAGTAGGGAATGATGCTATTGGGTCGGTGGCACCCGGGTCCATGTTATTAGTGGGGTCCCCTGCATCCCCCCCTGACCATGAGGCATGTGTGGTTTCTTCACCATTGTCCCTCCTAGGCCTTGACTTAGCAGGGCTGTTTAAAGGTGTGAGAGGGCCAAGAGCTGGCATGTCCGCTGCAGGGGTGGTGAGACCATCCGGTGAGGCCAGGTGCTGTTGCAGCTGGGAAGAGGAGGATGGACCCTTGGCAGCGTTGGAAGCACCAGGGGTCACAGAATGAAAGAAGAATTGTAGCTTCCTGGGTTGGGGGGTCTCGCGGCGGCGGCGAGACATGGTTGATTCTCGGGGTATTGGCGCCCTGTAAAAGCCCCCTGAACTTGTGGAACCCTGGTTCTAGTGGGTATAGTTGATTGCATGCGGCCTATGGCCGTTGCGGACTCACCCGACTCCTCTTCCGGGTACGGCCGCCAGGCGGAAATTTAGGCCGTGGCTTCAGTCCAGGAGGTAGGCCGCGAACGGACGTGCGGCTAGCAGTCGAAAATCCCGGTAAGAGTGGCCTCAATCGGTGCGTGGGAGTGCGGGCAGGTTATTCAGGGTGGATTTGCGGCAATAGGCAGCAGGATGGCTGAGATATAAGCGTCAATGTCGAGCGGGTAGCGGAGCTCAGCAAAGAAGCGTCCGCTCGATCTCACGTCCAGGACACACCCCCCTGGCATTAATCCTCTTAATGTTCATAGAATTCCATTCCAGAAGTTGGAGCAGCATCCTGGGATGGAAAGGTTCATCATGTAGGTGTGGCCAACACCGATGTGGATTTCTTTCTATAATGAAGAAAGCATTGTATAGGATGTAGCTCTTGGTAAGTATGAAGCTGGGGTTTGGGGGTTAAGTGAAGTGTAGTTCCAGAAGGATGTGGGGTGAATTACAGGATGTTATAACAGTTCCAACTGCGGGTTTGCTTAAACTAACTATATGTACAAATAAGAAAAATCAAATGCTATAAATCAAATCAATAGATTTGCTTTAAAGCGCAAGTTTAGGAATAAAGGCTGCAACCCTGTTTACAGGAGCTTCTGTCAGTGCTCCAAATACACTCAGATGGATTCACCACCAATCTAAAGCTAAGCCCTTATGATTAAATCAGAGGAGCTGTTAGTTTGACTAAAAGCAAGAGATTCCCTCACTGCGGCTCTCCTGTGATAAGACAATGCCTGTTCTGTCTCTGCTTTGCTCATGTATCAATTTGTCATTTTTGTCCCAAATTTGGGAAACTCATTTATGGAAGCTAAAGCATAGCAAACTTAAGAGACAAGTAGAACTGTTGCCTGTAGCAACAATTAGATTGTTTATATCCAATAGAGAGACCTGATACTGCTTTTTCTAGCTATCTATGTTCAGAAAGTGGCCCTTATGTGACTATTTCATAATGTTGACTTTTTCTCTTCTATATATTTCTGTATTTTATTACACTTACCATTACTATAAAGACATCCACGACATGGGGATGCAAATTTTCAACTTGTCCTTGGGCCAAAAAGTGCCTTTTTTTATCACTGTTCTCTCTCGCTACTACAGATGCAATTATTTAAAAAAATAGTTTGAGAATGTTGTAACTGCAAATTGATAAATGCAGAACATTTAATTGTAAAAAAAACCCTTTTGTCCAGCAGTTTTTGGATGTAATACATTGTATGCTCATGACCTGCCATAGTGTATGCCATGAGTGCCATAGGGAAAAGCTCCTATCACCCTTCATGTCTTCCCTGGTGTCCTTCTGTTAGTAAAATCCTGTGTCAAACAGACCATAACTGCGCTGATAACGACAGCACAATAAAAGTCACAATTGATGGCAAAATACAAGAAATGATGTGACATAATGGCTGGTCTCTGTAACAATGTCATTAGGAAAGGAGGGAAAATCACTAACTTTTCTACAATAAAGTATAAGTAACAATCAGAACTCTGTGTTATATTAACCGCATGTGTGTGGATAATAATAAACACCATTGCATCAGGTGCCAATATCCATGGAGTTGGGCTTTAAAAGTCAACCTAATCCCTAACATTAACATCATTACTAACATTAAGTTAACTCCTACAGTGCCATGTTTAGATTATCTGATGTCTGAAGCTACTGCGCTGAGATATACAACCCCATGCTGAAATCTATAAGTCCTGATCATCTGGTACCAAAAGAACTTGATCTAACTGCTGTTTCAAAGAGATTCCTATTAATTGCCTGAAAAAAAACAGAAGTGATATTTAGTGTATTCTCTATGTTATGTATCCTGCATGAGCTCTGTACTGTGTATGCTATGCATGTTCTTCATGCAGTGTCCTATGTAAGCTGTATCCAGTGACTGGGCAGTATGTGCTTAGTAAAATGTATTTGTTTTTTACTGAGTACTCTCTGTGCTGTGCTGTGCTTACTTAATGTTGTGTGATGTGTATGGTGCAGGGGTAGGATAGGTTGGTGGCAGGCTAGTACTTATAACATAAATATGAGCTGTGGTCCTAGATGGATATACTCCGCAATCCAAATTTTCATTAGAGAGGAGCCTGAAGTCTATGACATTTGCAGGGCATTATATACCGTAGCTACCTTGTGCTGGCCTGAGAAAACTGTACCTGTTAGAGGGACATCTGTAAGGTGGGTCCTCATTGGTTGGTTATTGGCTCCATGCATAACATGGCCCTGCCCTGCATAGGATACTCAACCACCTATTGTTTAGAGAAACTCCATTATATTGTGTCTTCTTCTCCTGGCCTGAAGCCCATTCACACACACTGAGGCCTGTTACCTGGCATGAACAAAAATCAAAACAAGTTTCATTTTCGCTGCTTTACTACATAATTCCTCTCCTGCATATTTCTTAGGTTACAGGCACATTGCAGAACGTTAACAGTTCAGACTCACTAATAACAGTTCACAGTGCAGAATATTTCCACTTCTTTATGTAACGATCTATAAAGAGATCACAAAACTGCCAAACACTTCAAAGTCTCCCAGAACAGTAACGTTATCTTCCTTAGATGATACAATCACTTTAGCCATAGATTTTACTCACTCAGGGTGTTCCTTCTTCTCACACAAAGGAAATCCTCATAGGCCAAGGGGCCACTCTAAACCAAGCCACAGACCTACAGCTAAAGGTCAGAGGTGGTAAGGTCTCTCTATTTGCTCCTGAGTGTCCTCTCTTCTTCTCCATGGAACTTCAGCCCTGCAGAGGGCTCTTTAGCTCAGCTCCATCTACAACTACATCTTGCTTGATCAGGGGTGTCCTATTCCCATACCCCAAGTGCCCTGAGCCCCACCCACAGCTGGCAGATAAAGGGGCACTATCTCCACCCATTACATCATTACAGAAGGGCAAACAATTAAAGGGGAACTAACACCTGCCAACATGTCTCCCAAAACCAACTTCCTTTGTGGCTCAGAGATGTTATGTGACTGAATTCCAAGAACCACAAAGAAAGCTGAAGATGAAAGATGTTAAAATCTGTGTCACAGTAAACCATTGCCAGTGCAAGGACTTATCTTTCACAATGCCCACCAGTCAATGCAGCACCATGACACACTGCATGGCATATTTTTTTTATTCCACAGAAATCTGCTCCTACTATGAATGAGTTAGCTGGCTATGTTTGCCCCTAGGCCAAGGTTTCCAGTCATTCCTTGGTATGGTGTGCTCTGTTTTCAAGATCTGCTCTGAATGCTGTTTGTATTCTGCACTGCGATTGCAGTCATTCTTTTCTATGTGTGTGTGCTCTGTTTATGTTGTTTGCACTCTGTGCTTAGTGTACCAGGTACTCTGTATGCTTCATGCTCTGAATATTATGTGATATACAATATCTCACGAAAGTGAGTACACCCCTGACATTTTTGCAAATATTTTATTATATTTTTTCATGTGAACACTGAAGAAATTACACTTTGCTACAATTTAAAGTGGTGAGAGTATACAGCTTGTATAACAGTGTAAAACTGCTGTCCCCTCAAAATAACTAAACACACAGCCATTAATGTCTAAACCGCTGGCAACACAAGTGAGTACACCCCTAAGTCAAAATGTCCAAATTGGGTCCAAAGTGTCATTATTTTGTGTGGCCACCATTATTTTCAAGCACTGCCCTAACCCTCATGAGCATGGAATCCACCAGAGCTTCACTGGTCCTCCTCCACTCCTCCATGACAACATCACAGATCTGGTGGATGTTAGAGACCTTGCGCTCCTCCACCTTCCATTTGAGGATGTCCCACAGATGCTCATTGCTTAATAGGTTTTAGGTCTGGAGACATGCTTGGCCAGTACATCACCTTTACCCTCAGCTTCTTTAGCAAGGCAGTGGTCGTCTTGGAGGTGTGTTTGGGATCATTATCATGTTGCAAAACTGCCCTGTAGCCCAGTTTCTGAAGGGAAGGGATCATGCTCTGCTTTAGTATGTCACAGTACATGTTGGCATTCATGGTTCCCTCAATGAATGAACTGTAGCTCCCCAGTGCCGGCAGCACTCATGCAACCCCAGACCATGACAGTCCCACCACCATGCTTGATTGTAGGCAAGACACACTTGTCTTTGTACTCCTCAGTCCTCACCTGGTTGCTGTCACACACACTTGACACACACACTTGACACCATCTGAACCAAATAAGTTTATCTTGGTCTTATCAGACCACAGAACATGGTTCCAGTAATCCATGTCCTTAGTCTGCTTGGCTTCAGCAAACATGCAGACCTATTTGATGCAGTGTGTGGCGTATGGTCTGAGCACTGACGGGCTTACCCCCCACCCCTTCAACCTCTGCAGCAATGCTGGCAGCACCCATACATCTAGACAACCTCTAGATATGACGACATATAGCCGAGGCCGTCTTTATGTAGAGCAACAATTCTTTTTTTCACATCCTCAGAGAGTTCTTTGCCATGAGGTGCCATGTTGAACTTCCAGTGGCCAGTATGAGAGAGTGAGAGCGATAACACCAAATTTAACACACCTGCTACCCATTCACACCTGAGACCTTGTAATACTAACAAGTCACATTACATCTGGGAAGGAAATCGGCTTATTGGGCCCAATTTGGGCATTTTGACTTAGGGGTGTACTCACTTTTGTTGCCAGTGGTTTAGACATTAGTGGCTGTGTGTTGAGTTATTTTGAGGGGTCAGCAAATTTACACTACTTTACATTGCAGCAAAGTGTCATTTCTTCAGTGTTGTCACATGAAAAGATATAATAAAATATTTACAAAAATGTGAGGGGTGTATTCACTTTTGTGAGATACTGTATATGCTAAGTGCAATCTGTGGTGTTTGTGGGGTCTATTTATTAAAAAAAAATCACCCTGTGAATGTCTCAACATTTATGCAATTATAACAATAATAAGTAACTTTTATATTACAGTATGTGTTTAATAATTTCTTTGTTGCCTTTACTTTATTCATCCCAAGGGGAAATTGTTGTGACACAGCCACATTCAACAAGGATAACAAAAGATCACAACAATGAACAGAGCAAGATACAAAGACACAACAAAATTACCAAACACAGCCATTAGCACCAAATAAAAAAAAAGATAAAACTACACTCTAATAAACCTTCCATACAATTAAAATACAACATAGATACTTTAAATAACACATTAAAATAACAGAAAATCAAACTACCAAATGCAAATAATACACCACTTTCTCTAACATCACCCCAAATAATAATTACCATAATACCAATATACTATAAAAACTACATAGAATCCTGATCATGAACCAGAATTAAAACTTCACATCCAGCCCTCACAAAGAAGAATTATATAACTTGATAGCTGTTAGCCGGCAAAAATGATTTCCTGTGTTGCTCTGTGGTCAATAGGGATGATCGAACTTTTGAAAAGTTCGGTTCGACCAGAACACCCGAATCTCCCAAAAGTTCGGTTCGGATTCCCGGACCCTATTGAAATCAATGGGACCCGAACTTCGGGAATCAAAAAACACAATTTTGAAGCCCTAAAACCTAATAAATGCCCCTAAAAAGTACCTAGTGTTCTGGGTCATGCTCCAGGGACTATGAATCAGGCAAAAAAAAGTTCTTAAAAATTGTTGTTTTTGATAGAGATTTTTAAAAAATTATTGAAAACAAAAATTAGATTTCTTTGGATTTAGTGTCTGGGGGGTCTAAAAAGTGTACCTGTGAAGTTTCAGCTCTGTAGCATGTCCAGAACCAGAATTATAGCATGCCAAACCTTCAAAAATGACTTTTTTGCTTAACCGCGCCTTTCTTTTGCTCCTAATCAACTGCACAGCCAATGTGTATGATGGGGACATAATGCAGTGCACTGGGAACAAGATTAGAGTTTTTTTTTGGAAAAAGGTGCTGTCTCTTTAAATGTGGATATAATTACCGGGTGTATTTTCACAATGGGGCTATTATTCAAATGTTTTCAAGAAGTCAAAAGATGTATGTAGATGCACTTTATTTCATGTAAAATGGTGTTTTGTGCACTTTAACGTGAATTCTCACAAGAAACAGACATATATGCACGGATTCATTGAGGGTTAGGGTTAGGGGTAGGGGCCACAATGTAGTGCACAGTGAACAAGATTAGAGATGTTTTGGATGAATACTGTTGTCTCTTGACTTTGAATAGAAGTAAAGGATGCTTAAAAATTGGGCCTTTGGTTGTGCCGATGATGCCTTGACACTATAACCCTATGAAAGTGCTGGTCATGAAGGCAAAAATTGCCTTTGTAAGGTAAAAAATTGTAATGATATGCATCTGTGTAAAATTTGCAAAAATTGTTGTTTGGGTGTTGGCGGAGCCATACCACTGTAAGCCCAAAGAGTTGGTGTTGAAGTAGGCGAAAAAATTAAGAAGATGTGTACCTGTGCATCAGGTGAGCAAACATTGTGTTTTGGGTGTTGGTGGAGCCTCCCCACCGTAAGCCCAAAGAGCTGATTTTGAAGAAGGCGTAAAAATTATGAAGGTGTGCACTCTGGAACAGGTGCGCAAACATGGTATTTTTGGTGTTGGCGGAGCCTCCCCACCGTAAGCCCAAAGAGCTGGTTTTGAAGAAGGCATAATAATTATGAAGGTGTGCACTGTGGAACAGGTGCGCAAACATGGTATTTTTGGTGTTGGCCGAGGGGACTTTTTAGAACATTTCCCCTGTTTGGGAGTTCTAGTGAGGACCTGTCTTCGCTAACATGTACAGACAGGATGAAAGGATACAAAACAGAAGGCACACTTCTGCTCCTCCTCTAAGGGAAGTGATTGGCTGTGACTCTCAAAGCAGGGAGGTCAGTGAGGTTGAGCATAGTTCTGTCTTATTTTTGTTGAAACTTTGGGCTGCCTGTACATGTTGGCACAGGCAGCATCCTCACAAGAGCAAATGGGCCATGCACGTATAGTAGTAGTGATGACTGATAGGACATGTAGTCCCATGTACGTTGATCATGAGACTTTTACTTATATTTTGATTATGCTCTCTGCGACCAGAAGTATGGGAAGTGGTGAAACCAGAGGATAAGGCTGCAATATAAATAAAAAAATGGGTTTGATTTATAAAAAATGTGGCTTGCAAATGTCTTAACATTTGTGCAAGTGTAATAAGGAAAAAGGACACCTGTTTTAAGGCTCCCCTTCTCTTGTGGCAGTTGGGGAAGTTTCAAGGCTCCCCTGAGTGAGTGAGGGAGTCAGGGGTTTCTAGTGCCCCCTTTCTCCTCAGGGTGATCCTTAGGGATTTGACGTTTCAAGGCTCCCTACTCTCATGTAAGGACATATGAGGAGCCTTCCAGAAGTGGTATGGGTATGGTGGGATGAATTTTCTAGGGGGCCACATAACCTCCTGGAAAATTCTAGAATGTTTTGGGGGGCTAAATAAAGGGGGTTCCGATACCTAGAGCTCACTTGCCGCAGGAGGAATCTCAGTGGTGCTCCCCTCCCTCCCATCCCAATTGTTGCGGCCTATTATTATGTGGTAGGGTCACCTTTTAATAAAGGGGGACTTTATTATATATTTCAGGCTTGAGTTTTATGACTAAGCTGGTATTTTAGCTTGAAGTTATGAGTACTTTGTATGGGATAGTTTGAAATTGATAGAACTGTTATGGCTTGAGCCATAGTGGCTGAGTCATTTTTTAGGTAAAATTACTTGAAATGTTATTTATTGAATTAAATAAAGTGTTATTTATAGTCAATAATAAAATAGCCACGATCAAGTTACTTCCAAAAAATAAAAGGTCGTATTGGTGTCTTTATTTATGCAAATACTGCCTAGAGTCCCATAAATAATTCCTGTAATGTATGTAATATGTGTATAATATTGTCCTTTCTGCCTTTTGCTGGGCAAATGTAACAATCCCTAACATTCAATCCTAAGAGAAAAATACCTTAAGAACATTTGACCATGAATGTTAATAGACTAAGGATATTCAACCAGCAGGGGGACATAATATGAGGGAGATTTCTGCACTATACCTATGGAAAATTTTCTGTGAACAGCCAAACATATTGGTGTTCGGCTAAATGAACCTCCAGCTGCACAGTGAAACAAAACATTTAGCAATGGTATCATTACCACTGCTAAATGTGACAGCTTCTGCTTGGTTGTTAGGGAGGCCAGCACCCAACAGTGTCCTAACAAACAGTGACTTATCCCCAACTAGCATATTCAACTGTTAGCCAGCTGACAGGTGAATGTAAAAAAACTGCGGGATAAGGGTAAATAAAAAACAACAAAACAAAAGAGTGCACAAAAATAGTGCGCGGTCCCTCTCAAAATTTTACACCCTTTAGGTCTATGTACAGAGTTAAGTGAATGAGGTGAAGATCCATTGAGTTCCATCATCCAATCATATGCAAGCAAAATGTTTTTGTATTTTCCTTGCACATATTTGAGTTTCCTGACAGTCTCCATGGCAGCCTACGTGTGGGTTAACCCCACCTCCTCTCCAATCGTATAGGACCCCCCTCTATAAATTTCAGCTTTCAGGTACAGCCAGTGTTCCTATTTTGTCCTCCTCCAAGGACCCTATTTGGATTTTTCCTGTTGAAATTTTGGGTCTGCTTACCTCAGAATGGAATGCAGTGTCTGTGTCCAGGGCCCAGCCACGGGCGGGTGAGTGACACTCAAAATCCCCTCTGGCTGATAAACTGTGCGGTGCTTCATATAGCCAACGGATATCCTGACAGCGTCTGAAGATTTCACTTCCTCCATGGCAGTGTATTTGTTATGTTATGTGTGTCTTAAAAACTTTCTTTTCTATCCCTGGTGGCCCAATGGCGGCTGGAACGCTCCCTGCGTTCCAGCCATCTCCTTCCTGCTCCTCCTTCCGCACAGTCCGGCGGATGCCTGCACAGTAAGGGATCGTAGCTCCGTTCCCGGCTCGCACATGCGCAGTTTGCCGTGATCGAAAGCGAGGCCTGGTTCGCGCATGCGCACTCGCGATCGCGACCATGTCACCGCTGACGTCATCCTGGTGCAAAATTTAAGCGGCTATCAGCCCCAGTGCGATTGGGAAGCACTGTGGGCGTAGCGACAACTTCCCTGTGCCCTTATCCTGCGTGAACCAGGTATGTGGGGACTGGGGGGGCCGGATGCTGTACACAATGGCGGTGTGGAGAAGGGGGGGAGCGGATGGGTGGATGGTTGAGGAGACACCTTATGGTTCTCTGTACTTTATCATGATCCATTGTATGGTTTTTTTCCTTGTCAGTTGTGGTTTTGCCTGAAACATGGATCCTGCATCACCGCCCCCTTGTGGCCAGCCCTCTCACAAAAGGTAAGTGCTGGTACATTTTAGGGGGACATGGAGGGGGGATGCTGGCTCATGATTCATGGCTAAATCCTGTGTCTCCCTGGGTTTCTCTTTCTCCCAGCTCCTCCAGGTCTGGTCAAGAAAGAGACCCTGTCAGGCCATGAAGAGAATCTTCTTCAAGGTCAAGACGCTGTGAGTCTCCATCAGGAAGCAGGCTTGAGAGGAGACGCTCACATTCCTCCTCCAGACACCGCACACACCGCTACAGTAGCCTTACGGCCCGGAGAGCCTGTTGGGGTTGTGGGGCGCATGTCCCGGAGGACAAGTGAAACTAGTTTTTCTGTCATTCCACCTCTTATCAGAGCAGTCAAGGAGGCTTGGCTCTGAAATGGGAAGATCCCATTACCCCACAGACAAAACAATGAAGGTTTTTCAAACACTTGGGGAAAAAGCGGCTAAACTTCCCACTCCTTTCAGAATTAAAGGATGTCATTTTGGAAGAATGGAGCAGAAGGGACGGCAAGGCCTCCCTATCCTCTAAATTAGCAAAGCTGTAAATTAAAATAAAAATTTAAATCAGGAGATGTCAGTCACCTGGAATCGGCTCCCCTGGTTGATGCCGCAGTCACCAGACTGGCAAAGCACGTGGACGATGCGGTTTCCTTTAAAGACCCTCTAGACAGGAAGATGGATCTAGATTTGAAAAGAATCTATATCACGGCCGGAGCGGCTTGTAAGCCTGCGCTAGCATTAGCAGCTATGTCTAAGGCCATGGAAACCTGGGTTTCTGACGTGGAGCTGAAGCTGAGAAGTGTTTCTGAAGATGCAGTGGAAAATTCTCCCATTCAAGAACTCAAGCTAGCTTCTGTTTTTCTTGGAGAAGCATCCATCGATGTGCTACGTCTCCTATCCAGAACAATGCTGTCCTCTGTCACAGCCAAAAGGGCCCTGTGGTTGCGCACTTGGCTGGCAGACCCAGCCTCCAAGCAGGCTTGGTGCAAGATCCCTTTTGAAGGTTCTTCTTTGTTTGGGAACAAATTGGATAGCGCCGTTACTAGAGCGACGGGTGGAAAATCAGGTTTTCTTCCCCAAGATAGGCGCCTATTTGGCTCTAAGAAGCAGCAACAAAGAAAACAGTTTGCAGAGCGTTCAAGAGATGCCCGCTCATACTGGCCTGGGCGAGACTACAGGAGAAACTGGAAAGGAGGTCAAGCATCTTCCCGTAAGACGGCCAGAGGCTCAGCACCTTCCGGGCAAGAAACCTCAAAGTCTTTTTGAGATTGGGCCCGTTCAGACATGCCAGGTGGGGGCGCACCTGCTCCGCTTTCAGGGTGTCTGGACGGCCTCAATCTCAGACTTCTGGACCATCAAGACAGTGTCCATAGGACACACATGGATTTTCTCGACAGACCCCGTTCCCAGGTTCATTCCCACCCGCTTGCCTTATCAGGATGAGAAAATAAGTGTTTTGCTCAACTATGTAAGCACTTTGATGGCTCAGGGCGCAATAGTTCCGGTGCCTGTGCAAGAAAGATTCCAAGGCGTATATTCGCCCCTCTTTCTAGTACAGAAAAAGAATGGTTCATGGAGACCTGTGATAGACCTCACCTATCTCATCAAATTCATAAAGAACGAAAAATTCAAGATGGAAACCTTATCTACCATTCAGAAAGCAGTGCTTTCAGGAGATTGGCTGGCGTCAATAGATCTCAAAGACGCGCATTTCCACGTGCCTATAGCAGTGAACTTCCACAAGTACCTTCACTTCGCGTTAGAGCATCAGCACTTCCAGTTCATCTGCCTCCCTTTTGGCCTGTCTACATCCCCTAGGGTGTTTTCTAAGGTCCTTCTGGCTGTGGTAGCTCCAATCAGAACAAAAGTTGTACGTCTACATCACTACTTAGACGATCTCCTACTGTTGTCCCAAGACAGGGATCAACTTCTGTCCCACAGGGATCTGGTCACTGCGACTCTCATGGAGTTCGGATGGTTGTTGAATCTACAAAAGAGTCATCTGGAGCCTACTCAACATCTGGTCTATCTAGGGGCTCAATTCAACACCGTTCAAAATACACTTTCTCTGCCTCTAGAGAAAATCCCGGTGCTACGGGAGAGGATTCGTCCGGCCCTCTCCTCCTCCTTTCTGACAGCATCCCAGTGTCTCAAGATCATCGGCACTATGGTCTCAACGGCCCCTATGGTCAAGTGGGCACTATGGCGAACACGGCCTTTTCAAAGGGGCTTCCTTCTTCAGTGGAATCCAGAAGAACACGAGCAGCGTATCTTTATTTCCCACAGCATGAGAAACAGCCTGTTATGGTGGCTCCAACGCAAGAACCTGCTCAATTGCCATTCCTTAGTTCCCATCTCTTGGGTTATCATTACAACAGATGCCAGCAATTCTGGTTGGGGAGCCCATTGCATGGCAGAAGTGGCACAAGGGAAGTGGCCTCCACAAGCCCACTCCCTGGTTTCCAATATCCTGGAGCTCAGCCTTTCTAGCTCTTCAAGCTTTCCATCATCCGATAGAAGGCAAATCCGTGCTTCTCCGAATGGACAACACCACGGCAGTGGCTTATGTGAAGACACAGGGCGGAACCAGAAGTCTCTCCCTTCTGTCCTATCTGTCCAACATCTCGGTGGCCTACATTCCGGGCCACAGAATGTCCAGGCAGATTTCCTTTCCAGAGTCCAGTTGAATCACAACGAGTGGTCTCTCCACATCGACTCATTCAAGTGGATTCTGTCACTAGGGGTCTCACCCGAAGTAGACCTGTTTGCATCTCCATGCAACCACAAACTGGACCAGTACTTCACACGCAGCAGGTGTCACCAATCCTGCGGAACAGATGCTCTGACCGACAGATGGGAATTCAGCAGGGCATATGTTTTTCCCCCCATTTCCCATCATCCTCAGATTTCTACAAAGACTCCAAGCAGAAGATGTGGAGATCGTCATGGTGGCCCCTCATTGGCCGAACAGTCCCTGGTTCCCACTTCTCCTGCAGCTCAGTTATCGGAACCCGATTCCCCTGCCTCTCAGACCAGACTTTCTCTCGCAGGGAGCAACATTACACCCCTGCCCTGCCCTGCTCTGCTCCGATTAACGGTCTGGTTCTTGAAAGGGAGAGGTTGGAATCCCTCGGATGCCCTCCTGGGGCAATCCTTACCTTAATGAACTCTAAGAGACCAAGCACGAACAAAGTTTACTGCAGAGTCTGGGCTAGATTCTTAGAATTCACATATCCGGAGGGAAATTCTTCCTCGGAGTTTGGAGTTCAAGAAGTTCTGAAGTTCCTCCAAGCAGGATTGGATACATCTCTCTCAGTTGGGACTCTCAGGGTGCAAATATCAGCCTTATCTGTATTTTCAGGGTTCCCCTGGGCCAAGCATCCACTTATACAACAATTTTTCAAAGGTGCGGTCAGACTCAGACCTCAGAGGAAACCAAGATTTCCGAAATGGGACCTTCCTCTTGTCCTTTACGTCTTTTCAAGATCTAGCTCAATGGATTTCATCTCTATCAGAGAACTTACCATTAAGACAACCTTTCTGGTGGCAATCACTTCAGCCAAGATTGACTCTGAGATCAGTTTCCTTGGTCATAAAGAACCTTTCCTTACGTTCTTTCCGGATCGAGTGGTCCTAATTCCGATGCTCATTTCCAATCCGAAAGTGACATTGGTTTTTCATGAAAACCAGGAGATTGTTCTTCCTACCTTTCGATCTTCTGAAGATAATGAACCTCATCCCTTGGATGTAGGGAAGACTCTAAGGGATTATCTCCAGTCAACAGCTTCCTTCAGGCAATCAGATAACCTCTTCGTCCTCTTCTCAGGCAGAAATAGAGGAAAGCGGGCTCGTCAAGGTCTATTGCAGCCTGGATTGTGTCTGCTATTCAACGAGCTTAAAGTGTAGAGGGTTTGGCTCCCACTCAACGAGAAGCATCTCGACGTCCTGGGCGGCTTCACATCATGTTGCGCCAGAAGTAGTCTGCAGAGTGGCTTCCTGGTCTTCTGTCAATACATTTATGCACTTTATTGTGTGGAGCCAGCCTCCTTATCTTCAGTTAATTTTGGCTTGACTGTTTTGTCTGCTAATAATTTGAAGTAAAATTTTCTTTGTTAAAGCATTCCCACCCGTGTGGCTTGGGCTAGTTATTTCCCACACGTAGGCTGCCATGGAGACTGTCAGGAAAACGGAAAATTCCTATCAGATATTTACCGTAATTTTCCTTTCCTGATGGTCTCCATGGCAGCTGGAGTTCCCACCCTCTGGTCTTGGATTCGGCTAAGATATGGAACACAGGCTGTACCTGCAAGCTGAAATTTATAGAGGGGGGTCCTATACCATTGGAGAGGAGGCGGGGTTAACCCACACGTAGGCTGCCATGGAGACCATCAGGAAAGGAAAATTACGGTAAGTATCTGATAGGAATTTTCCGTTAATGTTTGAAAAGTAAAACACCAAACTTTCCAAACTCTTGGGAAAATTCCCTTGTAAAGTGCAACATCTCTTGCAGAGTAAACAATCTATTTGCCCTCAGTAAATCAACCCAAGACTTTGTCTAACAGTAAACAATTTGCTGATGTTCACATACATATGCAATCCACCATCCATTTCAATCAGATTAGATCAGTTTGCTTATCTGTGTTGGCAACCTTGGTTTCTATGTTTCCCTTGCCTGACTTACAATACATTTTTGCGTTTATGAACTATGATTATTTTATTGGTCTTAAAGGGTCAGATATAGAACTTTTATTGAGACTGTTTGGCAGCTGACCATCTGACATTTTTTTCTTGCCTCAGAGTTTGCTGTTATTATTGTATTTCTTATACAGTAGTTGGTCCCAGTCTGCTCCTAAACTTTCATTATCAGAAAGATCAAAGTCATACCTAAGTAAAAAATTGTGATGTTTGTTGAAAGAAATGTACACATATCAGTGAAACCCATTGAAACGAAAATGGCCTCAAAATATGCACATAGTAAATAAGTAGAACATATATCTTAGAGCCAGGATCTTCCACTCTACCTTTTTATATCTATCTCATAATTTTCTCATTATAGCTATTTGCACCTCTGCAGGTATCTTTCCCTTGTGGACTATTAAACAGATTGATAAAAATGCACACACAGTGAATATATTTTGAACAAAAGTTCATATTTCTCTGCTGTGTGCATGCATAAGATCACACTCCAGTTATGCTTATTGCAATGCAGCCATATAAATACTTTGCAACACGATGAACTGTAACTCCTGATGGCATTACCTGCACCAGCAAAACCAAAAACATAGTTTCATGATTATTTGGGCAATCATTTTCCCCATTGTTGCAAAGCTATTTTTTATTACAGAAACTGGGACATGCAAAGAAATGTCTATGATTATTTATTGATCACACTTAAAAATATCCACTATACTGTACGCATATGTCTATTTTCTTGCAGGCTTTATCACTATTAGGGTCTCATCTTACATTCAGTATGCAGTAGAAATGAATTATTCTTTTAACTTTCATGTTGTTTTCCAAAGTAATCATGTAAGTTTTCAGTTCAGGGACATTTTTTATAATATTTCTGCCATATTTGCAGTAAACTGCATAAAAGTTATATGACATAGTTGGAGCTCTCAACTCTGTGCCTGGACACTGGAGATAGTAATTCAACACATTAATGCCCAGAGTGAAGTTTCACCTTGGAACATTAATCCAGGCACTGACAGACTTGGCCAGGACATTAATTTGTCTAATTAGTATACAGCTGCATGTGCAAGTGCTATGTGGTTGCCGACAGATTTTCTTTCACATACTTGACCGCATCTATATAGTAAAACCTGAGACATCTTTACACAATATAAATGCAATGGTTCAGTACTCATTTTCTTTCTGAAAAGTGCAGTTGCCTTCTGAGCAAAAAAAAACAAAAAAAACACCCCTTTGCAGATTTCTAATGAAAGGCACCCAACATAACTTTTTTTGGTACGGCCACTTGTTGTCATGGTATAATGCAAGGCTGGACACAATATAATATTCAAGTTACTAACACATAAAAAAAAAAAATTAGACGTGTCACCAAGTTGGTTTGAGCTTTTTATGCTGTGGGGAGAAACGGGTTCCCCCACAGGGGGTTCCCTGCATCAAATTCGCATTACAGGAGAGTGTTACTGGCTCTCAGAGCTGGTTCACACACCTCCAGGGTGGCCGCGGTCCACATTTGGAAAGGGTCTTGTGCAGCTTTGGCTCTGAATTCAGGAAAAATTGGACCTGATTCGCACCTGAACCGGTGAACAGGGATGCACTGGACCCCCTGCTGTGAGCTGCGGCCGCAGCATGTGTGAATCCAGCCTAAGTAATAAGCCTGACCTTAGGGCTCTTGTGTATACAAGACATATAACCATAATGATATTTATTGGCTCCCTAACTGAGCACTCCAAAAATGTTTCAAAGAAACATGGCACCAGAGTTTATAAAGGAAAGTATGAAAGGAACGGTCTGACTCCGGGGCAGTGACTCTAGATCATATGACTATCACTTGTGCCTTTGATGGTGTTGATGAAATTGACTGCAAGAACTGAAAATTTAAATTTAAATTTGGAAGTATAGATTTATGGAAATGGTTTTGTTGTTTTTGTTTGGAAATTTTGCATATTGAAAAAATAAAAATAAAAATGAATTGAATAAAAACAAAGAACTGAAAATTGCAGTCTCAGATTTTGTGGCATCCTGGACACCGAGGGAGCAATTGAAAAGCAAGCCCTAGATATACCTTGCATTCCTTGAATCCAGAAGGACCAAAGTCAGCAGCAAATCAGTAGTGAGATACAAGAAAGAAAGCACAAAGTTGTCACAAAACCCAGGTCAGAAACAAATGTCAGCCAAGCATACAGCCAAATCAGTACACAAGGGAAGAATCAGGGGCAAACTGAGGTCAGGTGCGAAAGACGTGTAGGGCAATTGAAAGGCAGTCACAAATACCAGTCAAAATGTAGGCACATCACAACAGTTCAGCATACAAATAAGGAACATAAAAGCACATGGACAGGAAAAGGCACCCATATACAGTATGCTTTTTGAGGTTCATGAAGAATATCATGGCCATGACAGGAGAGAAAACCTTATCCATTTGGTTTTGTTTTATTCTTGATAAGTCTTAGCTTGCGGTGCTCTGTTCCTAAGGCACAGTCAAATTTCTTGATGGTGTGAGAGTGCTGCAGCAGGGTCATGAAAGTCCTGGAAAGACCCCTCCCCTGTCTTGATCTGGTATAGCTGTGCACTTCCAAACACTTTGCTTTCAATCCCTCCCACAAGTTAGAAAAAAGGCTGAGAAAGATTAGGCAAAATATTGGGTGGCAGATTGCAATATAAGGTAGAAAATAAAAGCAAATTCACTTATTTAAAGATTGTGGAGTGACAGCAATGATACCCATAATTATATGGGTGTTATTAGCTCTGACTTAGGTACTATTTTTAAAGTTAGTTGTTTTGGTAATTCATTATGAGCATTTGCATTTGCAAGAATAACTAAATATACCCTAACAATATTATACTACAGAGCATAGTATCAAACACAATAAATTATGGTTTAAAGAACATATTACTGATATCCTTTGAAGGTCTGTGTCTACAGATTTATTCATAAGTTTGGGACAAATTCTTCAAGCTCACCAAACCAGAACCAAATTTTTAGACTAATATTATTATCAAAAGAAAACACTTTCTGGTCTAGTCATCTAGAAAAACATGTGTTTTAACAAATTCAAGGACATTGAAGCTTAATCTTTCCTTCCCTCTCTTCTACGTTTTTTTTTTTTTTTTAACATGTTGAAATGATTAGACAGCAAAGTAGAACAGGTAGACGTGTATATAAAGTTCTGTTAATTAAAAAAATTCACCTAATGAAATATACTTAAAGGGTAACACCCCTTTCGTGTGGAAAAAAATAAGCAAGTAAAGAAAAAAAAAGCGTATACAATTGCGACACAAATGATATTGTTATTGAATATTATTAAAAACTACCTTTCCTGTTTAATCTGCAGCTGTTGTATGTCCTGAAATTGTAATGAAATCTGGCTACTTGGAGCTGTTCTGTACACAGAATGTGTACTGACCACACCCCAGAAACATAATTTCCTGCTTGAGTGATTGGCTCAACAATTTTCCCAGAAGTCTGCTTAAGATACAAGTCAGATTTCTGGCATCCCCTACAATGAAAATGTAATTTTTGGTGAGATACTCCCAATAGGAGCATGTCTAAAGGGATGCAGGCCCAGCAGATTTCCTCATTAGAGCCACTGTCAGGGCTCCAATGGTAGAAGAGGGTCTCTAGGACCCAGCATCAGTCAGAACACCAATGGCAGAAGAAGGGCTCTAGGACCCAGCATCTCAGCCAGCACATCACATGGGTCTTTATAAGGAAGTGTGCCAGTGATTGAAGTTGCTGATTGATCTTCAGCTTGTACCGTGTTCCTGTGATCCTTGTTCCTGAAAGTTCTCTGTTACCGACCCAGCTTGTCCTTACTATTCTGCTTGTCTCCTGACCCGAACTCGGCTTGTCTTTGGATATTCTCTCCTGTTACCTGTGTCTGATCTCGGCTCCCCTATTTGACCTTGCCTGCTCTGGTATCCTCCCAGCTCTGAACTCTGGCTTGAACTGACTTCCCATTGCCTTAGTGCAAACACAGACCTGCCACTTATCACAGGCGCCACTACTTCACGCTTCAGAAACCCTTCTGAGTTCTTCTGCAATCAACATCACAGGAGACCTGTGCTACTTTGAGCCTGACTCCTCCTGTGCTCACTTTCAGGGGAGTCTGGAACTTAGCCGCAGGGGAAGCCCTCTCTCCATTAGCCTCCTACACCAGGTATGTGATAGCCCTGCAGCTGCCACAGCTGACAGATAATTATGAAACTATTCCCATTTGACCCACTCAGCACAGAGGCACAGAGGAACAAACAATGATTTCTTCAGAATACCAAAAGGTAGGAATCTGCAACAAATTTTGTTAAAATCCTTGTTGTACAGAGATCACCCAGAGGGGAATGTTGTTTTCTCAACAAAAGTGGAGTTACGCTTTAGTCTACTGTATTTTTTGAGTGTGTGCACACAATATATTTTGGGGTTAAAATATATATAATCAGGAAAGAAAAATTAGCGCAATTTCTGTAAGTTTATCGATGCTCAATCTTAGTATTGCAGTGTGAATACTGGACTCTTAACTGAATGTGAAGTGAATAGAATAAATTAAATAAATAAATGAATACATGATGCTAAAAAATCTCTATTAATTCATTGTATGTAGACAAATAGTCAATATTAATCCAGAAAGTGCTAGTGCTTAAAAAGTGGTTGGAAAATAAATGTGCGAAATAGTGCCAAGTGTCACCAAAGTGCAAATGCAGTGTATTTCTCCTAATAATGGCAGCTGACCTATTGCTTCTAAACAATATATCCCAATGTATTACATGTGATACTAGTGATTAAATGTAATTCGTTGTTATATCTAGTGTAATAATTGTAAACAAATTGATCCTCCAATTTTTATATTAGGAAAGTGCTAGCACAATTAAATTATACTGTGTGCGCAAAATGTACCAATTGGTATATCAATAACCATAATAAATACAAAATATAAATATATCAAAAAAATTCATAAATAAATAAGTAAAATATGTGAATTATAAAAAGTCCATAAAAAAACTCATATTGAAAAATCCAGTGACAAAGTGCAAAGTGCTGGTTATCCAAACACAAAGTGTTCACGGTGTTCACACGTGAGGATCCTTCCACCCACAGTGCCTTACTAGTTTGCCCAGATAAAACTCACCAGAAATCTTGCTGGTAAAATTATAAACCAGCAAGCAAGCATTAGCCACACCAGAGATCAGCCAGAAACCTTTTCTCCTTAATGTGTTATTATTCACCCCAGGATGGATCAAGACTCAGGATGGTCCCTATGAGAAAACATAAGAAGGAATGCCAACCATAGCGTTATATTGTATGACACTCGTTTATTTAAAAGACAAGATTAAGAACACTCACATCAGATGGTGTCTACCAGACACTAGGAATCTGCATATGTAAAAATCCTCTGCTGCTTGGGTCGCCGCTCTGTGAACCACGAGCGTGGATACAAAGTTACAGTGCGATGCGGTATTGTTTCAGCATCCTTCGCCACGCCCTACCAGTTTCGTCATTTGACGTCTTCACGGGGCGGTCCGACACTGAAACATACCGCGCCATCTTAAATAGGGGAAGGAAGTCACTTTTCTCCCATAACCTCCTTACAATTTCGTAAGTACACATCCCCTCTCAAAACTGCCCAAGCTCAAGATAAAGCACAACCTTACAAACAAAATGAACCTATACATACGACACCATCAGCAATAACCATTGTTATTAAACTCATGGTGCATTAAATTATTCAGCATAAAATTAGCTTATTATGTATCTTGGGCTCCGCCTAGCGTTGACTGTCAGTGATAACCAATGCAACGCCATACATATCAGTGCCCTTTGCTATCATTGAATTGATCAGTATCCAATAACTAAACTCTATATATGCACCACGGATTGTATCAAACATTTAACATTACCTTACAATAATATAACAGTGAAATAAATTACTTTTTTTTTTAATCTAATATCTAGTGGTATTTAATGGACAATATAATTATAGCGCATTGAAACAGAGTATATTATGACATCTTTAGATGAATTAAAAATCTCCCCTACACTGACTTCCATTAAGATTAATGCACCAGCATCAATTATATATAAAAATTATTTAAAAAAAAAAAAGGAGAAAGATATGTATGTATCTCAAATATTTTTTAAAAAAAATTATGTATGTATAAAACTACAAAAGTGCAAAAGATGTGCAATGTTAAAAAATATATGTGTAAACTAAAAATATATGTATAAAATTTGTTAAGAACTCGAACTTAATAATTAGTGAGGAAGCAATTTAAATAAATCTCTATATTTAACCCATGTGGTTGCAAAGTGTCCATCTTGTAAACCCACTGGGTTTCTTTTCATGATACTTCTTTAGTTCTGTCGGACCCTCTCCAGTCTTCCTTGACCATATCAATACCATAAAATGAGAGTAGGTTCAGATCCCTATTGTGTTTCAATTTAACATGTTTGGACAGGCTATGTTTTTCAAATCCTTTTTTAATATTTGCATAACGTTCCCCTACCCTTACTTTTAGTTTTCTAGTTGTCCTACGCACATATTGTAAGTGGCATGGACATTCTAGAACATACACAACATGTGTGGATTCGCATGTGATCACAGATCGAATATCATATTCTTTATTAGTATTGTTTGCTGTAAACATTTAAAAAAAAGTCTTAGTGCCTATCCTCTCTTCCATTTTAAAAAGGGTAAGGTCAAGGAAATCAATACTGTTCTTGTTTGATTCTCCTGTAAAGGTCAAGCTATACCTATTATCGTTTAATTCATGAAGGAAATAATTCAAGTCATCCTGGGTTCCTTCCCATAGTATCAGGATGTCATCAGTATACCTCTTGTATAACAACATCTCTGGCCATTTTTGTTATATCTCCTCTTCCTCCCTTTTCGCCATCACCAGATTGGCAACACTAGGGGCGTATTTAGCGCCCATTGCTACACCTTTGCATTGCAGATAGTACTTCTTCCCATACTAAAAGTAATTGTTCTTCATTGCAAAATCCAATAATTCAAGAATGAAGTCAATCTGTTTTCTTTTTAACTTAGTTTTGTTTTTTAGTGCCAATTCTACTGCTCTCAAAGCATCTTGTTGATCAATACTGGTGTACAATGCATCAACATCTACTGTAGTAAGGATACAATCTTGACTCACACGTTGTTCTTCTAATATTTTGATTCGTTCACCACTATCCTTCGGATAGGAGTCATTTTGTTTTACAATATCTTGTAGGAAGTAATCAATATATTCGCCAACTCTAGAAAAAATAGACTCAATCCCACTAACTATGGGTCTCCCTGGGTTTTTTTTTTTTTGCATCTTTATGAATTTTTGGCAAGTAATAAATCGTAGGTACTTTAGGAGCTTTCGGTACCAAATACTTTGCCTCTTTTTCTGTGAGTATCCCTGCTTTTTTACCTTTGGCAATAATCTTTTTAAGATTCTGTTTTAATTTATGCATGGGATTCCCAGGGAGTCTCTTATAGGTATCCTTGGTGGTTAGTAACTTTGCCATTTCCTCTTTGTAATCACATTTGTTTAAAATTACAATTGTTCCTCCTTTTCTGTTTTTAAGTTCTTTAATCCCTTTTTGAATGTCCTTGAAGGAATGGTATTTCCCTTTTGAGTTTATACCTTTTACTTTCAAATGTTTTTATTGAAGATAAAGGTAATACAAGCAGTCAAAATCATCAACTATTAACAAGACAATAAAACAGTATTGCAACATAAACAATGCGAAACAGGTTTGAGATACGGAGAAGAAAATGCACTGGCCAACTAAGAGTAAGAGCCACACATGAGGCGTGATAAGTGTGCAAATAAACTGGGACCAGTGGTGGGGAGACCCCCCAGGTCCTCCCGGGAGCAAAGCAGATCAATGTGGGGGTGAAGAGGTAAAAGACAACTGATTGGTGAGGGAGGCCCCGGCCCCAAGCACCCAAGAGGGTTGCGACACATTTGGGGACCAGGCTGTTCACCAAGTCGTGACAGGGTTCTTGGCAGAAGAAGAAGCCCTGAACACATATTTATTTTATTTATTTATTTCAGGTACTTCTATAGCGCTGTCAATTTACGCAGCGCTTTACATATACATTGTACATTCACATCAGTCCCTGCCTTCAAGGAGCTTACAATCTAAGGTCCCTAACTCACATACATACACAAGTAGGGCCAATTTTTTTTTTTTTATATACAGGATCCAATTAACCTACCAGCATGTCTTTGGAGTGTGGGAGGAAACCAGAGTACCCGGAGGAAACCCATGCAGGCACAGGGAGAACATGCAAACTCCAGGCAGGTAGTGTCGTGGTTGGGATTCTAACCAGCGACCCTCTTGCTGCTAGGTGGAAGTGCTAACCACTTCACCACTGTGCAGCCCATATAGAGGAGTATGCAAGGGGAATAGGCTCCACAAGGAGGAGTAGGGGAAGCCCAGATCCATAAAAGTATGCTAAAATAGAAGAAAAGGGTAAAAAGAAGGGGGAGGGGGAACAATAAAGAGAAGGGGAAAGAAGTAGGGACATGGAGGAAAAGAGGAAGGGAGAGTCACCGGGGGTAGACTAGGTGCAGCAATTCAGGGAAAGTTATAATGAAACATGTAGATATTGAGCCCACGGTCCCAAATTGCCTCATACTTATCTACCCGGCCTTGGAAGACTGCTACCATCTTTTCCTGGGTCATTATCCAAGAGATCTTATGTTTAGCAGCAGTTAGGGAGACCGAGGGTCATTTCCAGGCTCTGGCCAGAATGAGCTTCGCTCCTAGGAGCATGAAAAACAATAGGGCAGACAAGTGCTTAGGGTACTTCTGCGGGAAGTCACAGAGGAAGGTGACATGAGGTGTTTGAGGAATCTGGAGGTTTGTGACTTGCCGGAGCAAGTGGAAAAATTTATTCCAGAAGGATCGGATTCTAGGGCATGACCACCAGATATGAATGAAGGACCCCTGTTGTTCACACCCCCTGAAACACAAAGGCGAGTTGTTAGGGAACATGAGCGCCAGACGGGTCGGTACCAAGTACCACCGAGTCAGAATTTTAATGTTCGCTTCAATGAGAGTAGTGTTTATTACGCCTTTGAAGGATCTGCGAAACATGCGGTGCCAATCGTCTAAAGAGTAATCTGTCTGTAAATCACTCTCCCATTTGAGGGCATAAGCAGGCTTGTCCAGGGGTTCCATCAGGGCTGTACATATATGGTTAATATGCCCCTCTCAGCTCCACTGACTCAAAACACCACCTTTCGTATGGGGTCAATCTCGGAGGTACCTGTTTGTCTGACCACATTGCATGCAGGAAATGGGAAATTTGAAAAAAACTGAACTTTTCCGATGCCGGCATCTTAAGTTTGTTAAATGCAAATCTTTTTCAACCATTTTTTTAAAAATATCTAAAAACTCATTTTGTTTATTTTTTTGATTGTAAGTAATATTCTCATTTTTATTGTTGTTAAAATTATTTTTATTTAGTTACACAAATTTTTTAATATTCAACTTACGTACAAACTTTTGTACATCAATGTATGTGTTGAATTTATTGATATTTGTTTGGGGGATAAAATTTAAACCTAAATCTAAAATTCTCAACTCCGATTCCATTAAAACCACACTGCTCAAATTAAAAATTCCAGATCCTAATTATCTCCCTTTTTTTGTTGTCTCCTTCCTCCTCTCTTTCCTCTCTTTCTCCTCTTTCTCTCTCTTGCTGTATGCAATCCTCCATCTTGTCTTTCTCCTGATAATAATCCAATTGATGGGTCAAATTACCTCTGTGGGGTCCTGCTCCCCTATAATAATCTACATGTTGGTAACCCCAGTTGTATCCCATTCACCCTCTTCCAAATTGATCCTGGTAGCCCCCTCTCTGGTACCATCCCCTCCTTGGACGGCGGGGGGCTCTGTAGTTTAAATACCCCCTAGGAGCTCCATGAGGGGAATATCTGGGAAGGTATTCAGAATGTTGTTTGGGGGATCTCCCTATATAGTTGGTATTACTGTTATCTGGGTGGGGTTACTCTGTTCTTTTTGGAATTGGACTCTCAATATATTTTTTTGAGGGGTCTTCTGTGCTTGCGGCACAGTGTTTGAAATAGTGTTGATTATTATTTACTATTTTTCTACTACATACAATGAATTAATGGAGATTTTTTAGCATAATTTATTCATTTATTTATTTAATTTATTCTATTCACTTCACATTCAGTTAAGAGTCCAGTATTCACACTGCAATACTAAGATTGAGCATCGATTAACCTACAGAAATTTCGCTAATTTTTCTTTCCTGATTGTCTATATAGCATAGCCATAGCTGATTGGCTGCACTTCTGAAAGTTTTTTATCCAAGAACTGCTAAAAGCTCTCTTTCTTCAAAAACTCCAAGGCGCCAGATCTTTTTATAATTGACATAAAATATATATAATGTCTACACTATTACTAGCATATGACATGAAAAACATTTGTAATACCTTAGCTCTGTTAGTTTTTAAAGATACACTCACTTCTTTTTCAGTATACTTAGCATGATCTCGTCCTGAGCATCACTGAATCTTTATCTATCACATCTTTATCTATCACAGCCAGAAACTTTACTGAATCTTTGTCAACATTTTGTTTGGAAACTGCATAATCTAAAGGCAAGCATACAAACCTAGCAACTCACAGGGTTTACAAATGTAAGGATCAGCATTCAATATTCCGCAAGTGTTTACTTAATGTTTACTTAATGCCAAATTAACTTAGCGGGGGGGCGTGGCGACCGCCGACGAACATGGCCGCATAGCTTCAGAGCTCAGGGTTAGATCGGCACATATCAAGCCTCCCGCTCCTGCCTGACTCACCGCACATCGCCTGCCGAACTCCCCTTACAGCTCGCCGCTCCGGGCTATGAGGAGACGCCGTCTCAATCCCCCGCCGGTACAGAAGCTCTCAGCCTTCTTCCTCCCCATGCAGCCGGGCTCCAGCTTCCAGCTCCGCATCCACATCCATCCGCGGTCGGATCCGCTCAGGAGCAGCTGCATCCTCCACTTCAGGCAAATCCTCAGCCTTCCTCCTCTTCTCCTTCCTCATTCCCCACATCCAGAAGCCCAGTCAAATCTAGGTCGTGGATTGAAAATCCCCACCATGAGGCTTACTCCTCTCCCATGGACACCATTGCGGCCCCATTTCAGAACTTTCCCTCATCAGACCAACCTCTTTAGGTAGCACTAATGAAGGAAATGCTTCAAACCCTAAGAATATCCATCCACCTTGATATGCAATCCTGCATCAGAGAGTGCAAAGCAGACATTTCTGACCTGGGGGATAGGGTTAATCAGGTTGAACAGAAAATGTGACTTTACCTCCTCATTTAACTCATTAGTGGACTCACACTCCGCACACCATGAGGTTATCTCTTCCATGCAAGCCAAAATAGCTGATCTAGAAGATAGATCTCGCAGGAATAACCTGAAGATTCGTGGTATCTCTGAGACCATCCTGCTGCAACAACTCCCCCACTTTGCGAAAGATCTTTTCCTTGCAGTGCTTCCCTTCCTCACAATCGACAGGATACATAGAGTCCCCAAACCCTCTTTCTTACCCTCTGAAACCCCTCGAGATGTGCTGATGCGCACACACTTTTTTCAAGTAAAAGAAAATATCCTCTCTGCCTTTCACCAGCGCAACGATCTGCCTCCCCAAGCTACCAACCTTCAAGTCTTACCCGATCTATCCCAATTCACTCTCCAGAGACGTCGCAATCTCTCCTCCATAGCGAAGGCCTTACGCAACCATAAACGTATCTATCGCTGGAAATACCCAGCCAAGCTGGAAATATCCCACAATGAATCAAAGCACCATGTCTCCTCCATGGAGGAAGGAATTCGCCTTCTCCGCTCATTGAACATCCTGCCAGAAGTACAAGACAGGCACGACAAGGCTGCTCCTCTGCCACCCACCCATCTCCGCCAAGAATGGCACACGGTATCCCACAAAAGGTCTTCCAAGAAAAATAAGGGAGCTAGGGAGGACCTGCTCCTTATCTCATCATCCTACAATCCCTGAGCGTGCTGCGGGTACTCACTGATGTACCCGATACCCTCCGCACCCTGCAGTATTCACTGCCCTGGCCCTCCCAAGGCCACCTTTTTTACTGTTCTACCTTTGTTTTTTTTGTTTTTTCTTCTTCACGGTTTCTACCGTCCATATGGACAAGTTCACCTCCATTCCAAATGTCAATTTTTGTGTACCATCCAGCTCTTTGCCAGCTTCAAAGCTGCGTCCTGTCCCCGACTTTTGGCTTACAGCGTTAGCTACAATAACTACCCTCTGCCATGCACCCTGGATGCACACCGGGGTGACTTTGACCTTCCCCCATCTGCTCTTCGGGACACTTACCTCACCATCCCTCGTCCTACCCTACATCGGCTGGACTCTAACACTCTTCTCGTCCTCATACCATGGGTATTAAAGTAGTTTCGGTCAATGCCCGGGGTCTCAACCGCCCTGCGAAGAGGAGATCTCTCTGGCAGGAAGCAATCGACCTCAAGGCGGATGTTCTCACAGCTCAAGAAACCCACTTCAACCTCCATGCATCCCCGAACTGTTCTCAACCGGCTTTCCCCCACATCTTCCAAGCCTCTGCAAACAAAAAGAAGAAAGGGGTTCTGATTGCTGTTCATGACACCGTCACATTCTCCCTCACAGACTCCACGATTGATCCTGATTGTCGCTATATTATCTTGAAATGTCTTATAAACAATCTGCCTCTTACCCTATGATCAGTTTATGCACCTAATGTAAGACAGAAAAAATGTCTCCGTAAGCTGCTAAAGAAAGTTTCTTCCTCCAGATATGGTAATCTAATTGTGTGTGGCGACCTTAACGCCCCGGTAAATCCAGACCTCGACACATCCTCCTCTCACAGCAGGGGATCCCACTCCCTGGGGGACCTGCTTGAGTCAGAAGATCTGTATGATGCCTGGCGATGTTTGAATTCCACTGACAGATCCTATTCCTACTATTCCCCGTGCCACAACTCATACTCTCGCCTAGATTTCTTTCTAGTGGATAAAATTCTACTATAGAGAGTCTCTGCTGCCTCTATCCACGATATCGTGTGGTCTGACCATGCTCCGATATCTCTCCAAATTGAAGACAGTAACTCCTTTTTCAGGCGAGAATATGGAGATGTAATACGTGAATAGACACGACATAGATGTGTCGTCACGCGTAGGAGAGGGGCAAGGATGGACGGATGGAACGCTTCACTATCTGCTGGTGAGACTGTCGGCTGCCGGGCTTAGGAGGAGGCAGACCAGTACAGCGTTTCTCACTATACCACCACAATATCTTCTCCGGTTGGAGCAACTACAGCTTGTGGCTTTTTGAAGGTGCATGTTTGCACCTATACATGTGAGTGAGATTTATACATTTTTTATAAATAAAAGTTTTAAAAGGATTTCAGCACTATCGCAAGTTTTTCTTATAACTGCATATGACGCTGGGTTGCGAGATAAGGTTTATCGGTCAATGTGGTGTCGATTGGGAGGAGCCATATTGATCCAGATGGGCACTGACTGAGATTCCCTGCATATACGCTTTACCGTGTATTTATCAAGATGAGCACCCACTCACAAGGGGGTGCACGGTTTCTGTTGAGCTATGACACCCTGGTCACTCACTATTGGGGAGCACCAGCCACTCTCAGGTGGCCTGATCACTTTTTTAGGAGTGTTGCTCTATCACCAAGATCCACTGGGACTAGTTTATATTGGACTTTATATATATATATATATATATATATATATACACTGTATATATATATATATATATATATATATATATAATTTTTTTTATATTTTGCACATTGAATCACTTTGCACTTTTGGATTTATTTTGATTTATTGCTTATCCGTTTATCACTTTATCCATACAGGTATATATATTTAAATATTTTTTCACCTGAATTTTTTATTATATTTATTTATTGCTTGTTAGTCATATTTATTTATTTGCGCAGCACTATTTATTTATTATTGAGATGTAATACGTCCCTTTTTCAAGACCCTAACACCCAACAAACTATCTCCCAACATCTTCACCAATTCTTCACACTGAATTCCCCCTCTGACACCAACGCCTTTAATAACTGGTGCGCTTTGTGAGAGGTATACTCCTTAAACTCCCAGGTCCGTAAAACATTTTGTTCTAAACTTGACACTCTGCTTGCTGATATCCATGCCCTCGATGCCCAAAACTAGAGTTGAGCGGACACCTGGATGTCCGTGTTCGGCGGGTTCGGCCGAACTTTAAAAAAAAGTCCGGGTCCGTGTCCCGGACTTTTGCCACACTTTTCCAGGACACCGAACCCCATTGAAGTCAATGGGGACCCGAACTTTCAGGCACTAAAATGGCTCTAAAACACCAAAGGAAAGGGCTAGAGTGCTGCAAAACGTATTTAAGAGCATGGCAAGTGCTCTGCAAACAAATGTGGATAGGGAAATAACTTAAAACAACAAAAAAACCCCAGAAAAATAAAACAATGTTCTTCATCTCTGAAGGACGAGGCCCATATGGAGTAGGAGGGAGGTTGAGGTGGTGGTGGATGTGGCGGTGTCATAGGCGTGCGCACAGGGTGTGCCGGGTGTGCCTGGGCACACCCTAATCACCTAGGGCACATTAGCATTATCGCTCTGTTTGCCAGTGAGGAGATGGGAAAGATCTCCATCGGACCTGCTCTGCTCTATTTCACTTTGCCAGCAGGGAGAGTAATGTATCGGGGCCATGTACATGTAGGCAAACACATGCATGTGTATTTAAACTTTGGGGTGCACACCCTAATGCAATAGACTGCGCACACCTATGGGCGGTGTAGGTGGAAGCGGCGGTGGAGGAGGACCAGGGCCGGATTAAGAGCATAATGGGCTTGGTGCTGAGGATTTTGAAGGGCCTTAAGGGCCGTGCCTTGGCATGCACCCAGAGGAGGAAGGGTGCAGCCATGCAAGCCTAATTCAACATGGGAAGCTGTCTCTGAAGCCCATAAACACATCAATGCATTCGGCAACTGTCCCTCCTTGTCCGGCCTTCGTGCTGTGTGGGGAGGTTCTGAGGGAGCTGCCTGGGGAAGCGAGCATAGAAGCCAGACTTCTGTGTTTACAAGTGACAGAAGAGCGGTAACAGTAAATATGGCCATCCCAGGGCCTATATAAAAGGCAGGGGCCTGGAGCTGCAGCTCCAATAGCCCCTACGTTAATCTGGCCCTGAGGAGGACGATGTAGCCAACACTGCTTCTTTTCACAAATTTTAAATGAGGGTACACCCTAAAAGAGTGAGAAAGAGCAAAAATGGAACAATGGGTGGGTAAGGTCGGTATCCATCGCTATTCTGCACAAGGTACGGAAAAGTCCCGTGGGATCCATGCCTGGTTCATTTTAATGAACGTGAGCTTGTCCACATTGTCTCTGGACAGGCGGTTGCGCTTGTCTGTTATAACGCCCCCAGCCGTGCTAAATACCCGTTCAGATAATACACTGGCTGCAGGGCACGCCAGCACCTCCAAGGCGTAAAGGGCAAGCTCAGGCCATGTGCCCAATTTGGAGACCCAGAAGTTGAAGGGGGCAGACCCGTCATTCACTACATGTAGGCGTGTGCACACATACTGCTCCACCATGTTGGTAAAATGCTGCCTCCTGCTAAGACGTTCCATATGAGCTGCTGGTGCTGCTGTTTGTTGTGGTGTGCTGACAAAGCTTTTCCACATTTCGGCCATGCTAACCCTGCCTTCTGAGGTGCTGGCGGCGGGTTGGCGACCTCTTCCTCCTCCTCCTCCTCTGCCTTGTGCTTCCACTGTGGCCCCGCTGTCAGGTGGGAATGCCAGCAGCATCGCGTCTACCAGCGTGCGCTTGTACTCGCGCATCTTGCGATCGCGCTCCAGTGAGTGAATTAAGGACGGTACGTTGTCCTTGTAACGGGGATCCAGCAGCGTGGCCACCCAGTAATCAGCACAAGTTAGAATGTGGGCAACTCGGCGGTCGTTGTGGAGACACTGCAGCATGTAATCGCTCATGTGTGCCAGGCTGCCCAGAGGCAACGAAAGGCTGTCCTCTGTGGGAGATGTATCGTCCGTGTCCTCTGTATCCCCCCAGCCACGCACCAGTGATGGCCATGAGCTGGCCTGGGTGCCACCCTGCTGTGAACATGGTTCCATCTCCTCCTCCAGCTCCTCCTCCTCATCCTCCTCATCCTCCAGAACTGTGCCCCTGCTAGACAATTGTGTCCCTGGCGTTTGTGTGTGCAGGAACCCAACCTCGGAGCCCCTTGCGAATGACTGCCCTGAAAGCCTTGGAAATGTTACCTCTTCATCCTCCTCCTCCTCCTCATCCTGTGCCACATCCTCTTCCATCATCGCCCGAAATGTTTTTTCAAGGAGGCATAGAAGTGGGATAGTTAAGCTGAAAACGGCGTCATCGGCACTGGCCATGTTGGTGGAGTACTCAAAACAGCGCAACAAGGCACACAGGTCTCGCATGGAGGCCCAGTTATTGGTGGTGAAGTGGTGCTGTTCCGCGTGTGTGCTGCAGCTGAAACTCCACTATGGCCTGCTGCTGCTCGCACAGTCTTTGCAGCATGTGCAAGGTGGAGTTCCACCTTGTGGGCACGTCACATATGAGGCGGTGAGCGGGAAGGCCGAAGTTACGCTGCAGCGCTGACAGGCGAGCAGCAGCAGGGTGAGAACGCCGACGGCCCGCACTTTCTGCAGCAGCTCTGACATATCGGGGTAGTTTTTAACCACTTAAGCCCCGGAGGATTTTCCTGCTAAACGACCAGGGGGTATTTTGCGATTTGGCACTGCGTGACTTTAATGGACAATTGCGCGGTCGTGCGACGCTGTACCTAAACAAATTTGACGTCCTTTTTTCCCACAAACAGAGATTTCTTTTGGTGGTATTTGATCACCCGTGCGATTTTTACTTTTTGCGCTATAAACAAAAAAAGAGCGTACATTTTGCAAAAATAACAATATTTTTCACATTTTTTTATATGAAATTCCCCCCCAAAAAAAATGTAAAAATCAAAATTTTTTAACATTTTCGGCCAATTTGTTTTATGCTACATATGTTTGGTAAAAAAAATCGCAAAAAGCGTATTTTGATTGGTTTGCGCAAAAGTTATCGCGTTTACTAACAAAGGGAAAGATTTTTGTCATTTTTGTTGTTTTTTTTTTAACATGTAATGGCGGCGATCTGCGATTTCTTTTGCGGTACTGCGACATTGGGGCGGACAGATCGGACCCTTGACTGACATTTTTGACACTTTTGGGGTTACCAGTGACATTTCTACAGTAATCAGTGCTATACATATGCACTGTTACTGTAAAAATACACTGGTAGTGAAGGGGTTAACTAGATCCGTGTGATCAGTGTCTTTACACCGAGCAGAATGACAGGTGGCTTGTTTACACAAGCTGCCTGACATTCTCCCTCTCCCCCGCCGATCGCCGAGTGACCGGCGGACATCGGGTCCGCTGGTCACACACGCGGGGGGGTCTGTGACCGCGCGGGAGCACGCCTCCGCGGGCGCGCGCTCGCTTCCCAGAGCCTCACAGGCGAGCGACGTAGACCTATGTCACTCTGCCTGTGAGGGGCTGACTGCCGCAGTAAATATACTGTGAGCAGTCGGCAAGCGGTTAAGGAACTTCTGCACCACCAAATTCAGCACATGCGCCAGGCAAGGGATGTGCGTCAAACCGGCTAGGCCCAGAGCTGCTATGAGATTTCGCCCGTTATCGCACACCACCAGGCCGGGCTTGAGGCTCGCTGGCAGCAACCACTCATTTGTCTGCTGTTCCATGCTCCTCCACAACTACTGCGCGGTGTGTGGTTTGTCCCCCAAACAGGCAAATTGTAAAACTGCCTGCTGTCGTTTACCACTGGCCGTGCTGAAGTTGGTGGTGAAGGTGTTACGCTGTCCGGATGAGGAGGCGGTAGGAGGAGTTAGGAACAGGAGGCAAACTGAAGCGCCCTGCAATCCTCGGTGGTGGAAGGACATGCGCCAAATTGCTATCCGCCTCAGGCCCATCCGCCACTGCATTTACCCAGTGTGCCGTTAGGGAGATATAACGCCCCTGACTGTGCTTACTGGTCCATGTATCGGTAGTTAGGTGGATCTTGGCACAGATGGCGTTGCGCAGTGCACACCTGATTTTTTCCCCCACTTGGTTGTGCAGGGAAGGGATGGCTTGCCTGGAAAAGTAGTGACGGCTGGGCACGACGTACTGTGGGACAGCCACCGACATAAGGTTTTTAAAACTGTGCGTCTCCACCAGACGGAATGACAGAATTTCAAAGGCCAATAATTTTGAAATGCTGGCATTCAGGGCCAAGGATCGTGGGTGGGTAGGGGGGTACTTCCTCTTCCTCTCAAGTGTTTGGGAGATGGAAAGCTGAACGCTTCCACGGGACATTGTGGAGATGGTTGGTGACCCAGGTGGTGGTGTTGCTGACAGATCCTCTGTTTGCGGGGTGGCAGGTGCCGGTATCACTACAGATGTGGCTGGAGCGGCCGAGACTGCAGCAGAAGAGGAAGCAGGATGAGCCAGAGACGTTTCTTGGTTTTGAAGGTGTCTACTCCACTGCAGCTCGTGCTTTGCACTTAGATGCCTGATCATGCAGGTTGCGCTCAGGTTGAGAAGGTTTATGCCTCGCTTCAGGCTCTGATTGCACAGGGTGCAAACCACTCGTGTCCTGTCATCAGCACATTTTCTAAAGAACTTCCACGCTAGAGAACTCCTTTGAGCTGACTTTGGTGCGCTCGTTCCCTTGCTGCGTTGGGCAGTAGCAGGCGTAGGGTCTAGGGCACGGCCACTCCGCTTCTGCACCCTGCTCCCTCTTCTGCTGTGCTGGTGGCTCTGTGCGACCACCGCCTCTTCCTCCAAACTACTCAGGTCACCTGCATGACGTTCATTCCATGTGGGGTCGAGGACCTCATCATCCTCCACATCATCTTCCACCCAGTCTTCACCCCTGCCCTCCTTGTTGGTCTCCACAATGCTGAACGCCGCAGCAGTTGGCACCTGCGTTTCGTCATCATCGGAGACATGCTGCGATGGTCCTTGCATGTACTCATCTTGAGAAATAAGTGGTTGGTCATCACTGCACTCAATCTCTTCCACTTCTGGGGCAGGGCCAGGTGGATGGCCCTGGGAAACCCTGCTGACAGAGTCATCAAAAAGAAGAAGAGACTGCTGTATGGCTTGGGGCTCAGACTGCTTGCCTGATTTGCAAGGGGGTGAGGTGAAATACGGTTGGACATCGGCTGCAGGTGCCAACTGTGACCTTTCTGCAGTAGACTGGGTGGGAGACAATGTGAAGGAACTGGAGGCACTGTCAGCAGCAAACCAATCTACTATCGCCTCTACGTGTTCTGGCCTCATCACTTCTAGAGGCGTATGATGCCCTACCAAATACTGATGCAGGTTCTGTCGCCTACTCACACTTGAGGAAGGTGTTTCACTTGTGCGTGTAGCTGGCACAGATCAACCACGTCCTCTCCTTGCAACAGGAGCTCTACCAGCAGCACCACAACCCAGGCCACGGCCCCTATTTGACGGTCTCCTCATATTTCTTTAATTTAAGATCTTGCCCTAGAAAGGTGTTTATTGAATAGCGGAACAAAACAACAACAGTATCGCACGGATGTATCTCACAGTCAAATATGCAAACTATGCCGCAATTTAATGTTTTTTACCCCAAAAGGGTGTATATTGAATAGCGGAATAGGATAAAAAACGGTGTATCTCACACGTACAAACACAGACTAGGCCCCGATTACAATTTTTTGTACCCTAAAGGCAGGATGAGGAAGAGGAGTAGGAGGAGTTGGGAACAGGAGGCAAACTGAAGCGCCCTGCAATCCTTGGCGGGGGAAGGAGATGCGCCAAACCAATTGAAAAGGTGTATCTCACACGTACCGATACAGACTATGCCGTAATTTAATTTTTTACACTCCAAAAGGGTGTATATTGAATAGCGGAATAGGAAAAATTTTATAATACGGTGTATCTCACACGTACAAACACAGACTAGGCCCCGCCGATTACAATTTTTTGTACCCTAAAGGCAGGATGAGGAAGAGGAGTAGGAGGAGTTGGGAACAGGAGGCAAACTGAAGCGCCCTGCAATCCTCGGCGGTAGAAGGAGATGCGCCAAACAAATTTAAAAAGGTGTATCTCACATGTACCGATACAGACTATCCCGCAATTTAATTTTTTACACTCAAAGAGGGTGTATATTGAATAGCGGAATAGGAAAATTTTTACAAAACGGTGTATCTCACACGTACAAACACAAACTAGGCCCCGATTACAATTTTTTCTACCCTAAAGGCAGGATGAGGAGTAGGAGGAGTTCGGAACAGGCAGGAGGCAGACTGAAGCACCCTCAAATCCTCGGCAGTATGAGATGCGCCCAAAAAATTGGAAAGGTGTATCTCACACGTACCGACACAGACTATCCCGCAATTTAATTGATCCCCAAAGGTTTTTATTGAATAGCGGAATAGGAAATATGATCAAAAAAATGTATGTATCTCACACGTACAGAAGCACACTAGGCCCCAATTACTATTGTTTGTACCCCTAAAGGCAGGATGAGTAGTAGGAGGAGTATGGAACAGGCAGCACCCTCAAATCTTCAGAAGTATGAGATGAACCTCAAAAACTTGGAAAGGTGGATCTCACACGTACCAACACAGACTATCCCCCAATTTAACTGATCCCCAAAGGTTTTTGATTAAATAGCGGAATAGAAAATATGATCAAAAAAAGTGTATGTATATCACACGTACAGAAGCACACTAGGCCCCAATTACTATTGTTTGTACCCCTAAAGGCAGGATGAGGAGTAGGAGGAGTATGGAACAGGCAGCACCCTCAAATCTTCAGAAGTATGAGATGAACCCCAAAAACTTGGAAAGGTGGATCTCACACGTACCAACACAGACTATCCCCCAATTTAACTGATCCCCAAAGGTTTTTGATTAAATAGCGGAATAGAAAATATGATCAAAAAAAGTGTATGTATATCACACGTACACAACCACACTAGGCCCCAATTACTATTGTTTGTACCCCTAAAAGGCTGGATGAGGAGTAGGAGGAGTATGGAACAGGCAGCACCCTCAAATCTTCAGAAGTATGAGATGAACCCCAAAAACTTGGAAAGGTGGATCTCACACGTACCAACACAGACTATCCCCCAATTTAACTGATCCCCAAAGGTTTTTGATTAAATAGCGGAATAGAAAATATGATCAAAAAAAGTGTATGTATATCACACGTACACAACCACACTAGGCCCCAATTACTATTGTTTGTACCCCTAAAAGGCTGGATGAGGAGTAGGAGGAGTATGGAACAGGCAGCACCCTCAAATCTTCAGAAGTATGAGATGAACCCCAAAAACTTGGAAAGGTGGATCTCACACGTACCAACACAGACTATCCCCCAATTTAACTGATCCCCAAAGGTTTTTGATTAAATAGCGGAATAGAAAATATGATCAAAAAAAGTGTATGTATATCACACGTACACAACCACACTAGGCCCCAATTACTATTGTTTGTACCCCAAAAAGGCTGGATGAGGAGTAGGAGGAGTATGGAACAGGCAGCACCCTCAAATCTTCAGAAGTATGAGATGAACCCCAAAAACTTGGAAAGGTGGATCTCACACGTACCGACACAGACTATCCCGCAATTTATTTGATCCCCAAAGGTTTTTATTGAATAGCAGAATAGGAAATATGATCAAAAAAAGTGTATGTATCTCACACGTAGAGAAGCACACTAGGCCCCGATTACTATTGTTTGTACCCCTAAAGGCAGGATGAGGAGTAGGAGGAGTATGGAACAGGCAGCACCCTCAACTCTTCAGAAGTATGAGATGAACCACAAAAACTTGGAAAGGTGGATCTCACACGTACCGACACAGACTATCCCCCAATTTAACTGATCCCCAAAGGTTTTTGATTAAATAGCGGAATAGAAAATATGATCAAAAAAAGTGTATGTATATCACACGTACAGAAGCACACTAGGCCCCAATTACTATTGTTTGTACCCCTAAAGGCAGGATGAGGAGTAGGAGGAGTATGGAACAGGCAGCACCCTCAACTCTTCAGAAGTATGAGATGAACCCCAAAAACTTGGAAAGGTGGATCTCACACGTACCGACACAGACTATCCCGCAATTTAATTGATCCCCAAAGGTTTTTATTGAATAGCAGAATAGGAAATATGATCAAAAAAAGTGTATGTATCTCACACGTAGAGAAGCACACTAGGCCCCGATTACTATTGTTTGTACCCCTAAAGGCAGGATGAGGAGTAGGAGGAGTATGGAACAGGCAGCACCCTCAACTCTTCAGAAGTATGAGATGAACCACAAAAACTTGGAAAGGTGGATCTCACACGTACCGACACAGACTATCCCCCAATTTAACTGATCCCCAAAGGTTTTTGATTAAATAGCGGAATAGAAAATATGATCAAAAAAAGTGTATGTATATCACACGTACACAACCACACTAGGCCCCAATTACTATTGTTTGTACCCCTAAAAGGCTGGATGAGGAGTAGGAGGAGTATGGAACAGGCAGCACCCTCAAATCTTCAGGAGTATGAGATGAACCCCAAAAACTTGGAAAGGTGGATCTCACACGTACCGACACAGACTATCCCCCAATTTAACTGATCCCCAAAGGTTTTTGATTAAATAGCGGAATAGAAAATATGATCAAAAAAAGTGTATGTATATCACACGTACACAACCACACTAGGCCCCAATTACTATTGTTTGTACCCCTAAAAGGCTGGATGAGGAGTAGAAGGAGTATGGAACAGGCAGCACCCTCAAATCTTCAGAAGTATGAGATGAACCCCAAAAACCCCAAATATCATTCAGCTCTGCTGCAGGCCACAATTAAATTTTTTTTAACCCAAGGCTGTATATTGAATAGTGGAACAGAAAAAAGTGTATGATTTTTTAAACCACTCAATATTAGCACATGTGAACTGAACACATCAGTGTATGATCGGTCACTCAGCACAGCAAAAGGCTGCACACAGTGCCTGATAGAAAAATACTTTTCTCCCTCCTCCTCAGTGGGCAAAAAAGATTGTGTTCACTGCACCCCAAAAAGATTGTGTTCACTGTACCCCAAAAAGATTGTGTTCACTGCACCCCAAAAAGATTGTGTTCACTGTACCCCAAAAAGATTGTGTTCACTGAACCCCAAAAAGATTGTGTTCACTGCACCCCAAAAAGATTGTGTTCACTGCAGCCCACACACAGCAAAATGGATGTGGACCACTGACACCTGCCTATCTCCTATCCCACACCACACAGCAATATCGATTGTAGTTTGTAGAACACACTGTCCCTAAAAATCAGCAGACTCTGTCCCTAACAGGATTGATAAGATCGTAGATCGGGACTGCAAAACCCACCCCACACAGCAATATCGATTGTAGTTTGTAGAACACACTTTCCCTAAAAATCAGCAGACTCTCTCCCTAACAGGATTGATAAGATCGTAGATCGGGTGACTGCAAACCCCACCCCACACAGCAATGTTGATTGTAGTTTGTAGAACGCACTGTCCCTAAAAAATCAGCAGACTCTCTCCCTAAAATGCCTACAACTCGCCCTGCCTAACACACTCCGACCTGTCCCTCAATTCTATCCGGACACAAATGTTTTTTTTTCTGTCTGTCCCTAATCAGCAGCCAGCACGTTGATGTGTGCTCTCTCCCTGATCTAAACAGCAGAATGACGCTGCAGCGGCACTGCCTCGAACTTATAAAGACTTGGTCACATGCTTCAGACGGCCAATCACAGCTACTGATACATTTGTAGGCATGGCTGGGATGGCTTAGGCACACCAGTTAAACGCTTGTTGATTGGCTGTTGAAAGCCCGCCATGAAAAGCGCGCCAAAGCATGCAAAACCCAGAAATATAACGACCGAACACGGATTTTTACCCTAATATACAGTAAAGTGTTCGTGTCCGTGTTCGGGTAACAAAAATCCAATTATTCGGTACGAACACGAATAATACAGTCCGTGTTCGCTCAACCCTACCCAAAACCAATCCTCCCCTTTACAAAACCCTAGCGGACAAAATAGCCACCCACCGCCATTCTCTCAGGGAACTTCTGTCTTTCCAACATGATCACTACATGCGTAAACTAAAACTCAACTATCATGCCAATAATAATAGAGCCGGCAAAGTCTTGGCCAACTGCCTCAAAGCACGTCAGTCCAAAGCAAAGATTTCCTCCCTCACCCATCCCCATACCCAGGCAGTTCTTACTAACCCCCAAGCGATAGCTGACAAATTTGCGGACTACTATGGCTCCCTTTATAATTTATCGTCCTGTGCGACTACGCCTCAACCCACAAGTGCTAACATTACTGGTTTCCTTTCCAAGCTTAGCCTCCCATCCCTCTCAGCTTCCCAACTTGATTCCTTAAATTTGCCATTTACCGCTGAGGAAATTTCATCAGTAATTCGCTCATTGCCGAATGGCAAGTCCCTGGGTCCTGATGGTCTTTCCTCAGAATACTTTAAAACTTACCTTCCCATTCTGTCCCCGCATCTCCTCTCTGTGTTCCAAATGGCAGCCACTAGTGGTTCCTTCCCTAAGGAAATGCTGATGGCCCATGTTGTCACCATCCCCAAACCTGGAAAACCCCCCGGTACCCCCCTAATTTTCACCCTATATCTCTCCTCAACATGGACGTTAAAATCTACGGCAAACTTTTGGCTACTAGACTCTAAACTGTACTTCCCTCCCTAATCGCCCTGGACCAATCTGGATTTATGCAAGGCCGCTAACCCTTGGACGCTACCCGTCGTATGCTTAACTTTATCCACCATGCCAAATGTAGTCGGACGCCTTCTCTTCTTCTATCTATAGATGCGGAGAAGGCGTTCGACAGAGTCCACTGGGGGTATCTTAGAGCAACGCTAGATAAATTTGGATTCCGGAGACCAATTCTGTTAAACATATTAGCGCTCTACTCCTGCCCCTCAGCCAAAGTACTGACAAACGGTATGCTATCTAAACTGTTTGATATCACGAATGGCACCCATCAAGGCTTCCCCCTCTCCCCATCTATTTTTAATTTGGCCATTGAGCCGCTTGCCGAAGCAGTTCGGTCACATCCACATATCACAGGCTTTAAATTGAACCACCAATCCCACACCATCAATCTCTTTGCAGATGACATCCTCTCCCTCTCAAATCCCACCGTGTCACTCCCCTTCGCCCATGACCTCCTCCAAGAATTCAGCGCTGTCTCCTTTTACAAGGCGAACTTCTCTAAATCGGTTATCCTGGACTTGGGTGTTAGTGCCACTGCCAAATCCCACCTCACATCCTCCCTTCCCTATGTCTGGACAGACCATAGTATTTCCTACTTGGGTATCTCCCTTGCTCCCTCCATCTCCAAATTGTCCTTTTTGAACCTAGAGCACCTGCTACTCAAGCTCCATAAGGATTTAGCATCCCTGGCTAAATATAAGATCTCCTGGGTGGGTAGGATTGCCACCTTTAAAATGCTCCTGTTACCCAAAATGTCATACCTCTTCAGGACCCTCCCAATCCCCCTTTCTACATTCCAACATAATAAAATATCCAAATGTATGAAAACCTTCTTATGGCAGTGAAGGAGGGCCAGATGCGCTCTTAAGCATCTCACTCTCCATAGGAAAGTGGGGGGCCTCGGTCTGCCTGACATTGGGGACTACTACACGGCTTTGATCCTGGCACAACTGCCCCGTTGGTTCACAGACCTGAGACTCTCCTGCTGGACACACCTTGAAGCAGCCTGCTCATTCACCTCGGATCTCTCCCTCTTACTTCTGGCAGACTCCTGGAAACCACTCACCCTCCTCAACCTCTCTCCGCCCACACATGCATCCATTCTGGCCTGGAGATCCCTGATCTCCCGCTCCGTGAACACCCCTAATACTACCAAGGTTAGGCTCCCTCTTCAAATACTTGAAATCCTGATCCCCCACTTATCCCTCCGCCTTTTCACAGCAGCAGATATACTATGGATCGACCAACTATTTGCAGGAGACGAATTATTGCCATTTGGAACCCTATCTTCTCGCCATAACTTACACAGCAAAGCCTTATTCTCCTACACCCGCATTTCATCCTTCCTGCTCAAACACCCTCCTCCAACCATCAAGCTGGACTTCCAAGCTTGGAATCACATAACTAACCCCCAAACCCACACCAAAGGCATTACTCTTTTTTACTCCCTGCTCCACCAAAAATGCCACCTGAGCAAGACCTCCCTTATGATGGCTTGGGAAGCCGACCTCTACAAAGAATTCTCTCTCGCCCACTGGGCTAAGGCACTTAAATGTCGTTATAGCTCTTCCCACTGCATTAACCACTGGGAAACCTTCCAGAAGCTGCTAACACGATGGTACAAGACCCCTCACATACTAGCCCGCTATTATCCGTCCCAATCTCTCTTATGTTGGAGAGGTTGTGGTCAACAAGGGACCATCCTCCAAACCTTTTGGTACTGTAAATCACTTACCAGTTACTGGAAGAAGATATTCTTAATCATATCTACCATCACCAACACGAGTGTTCCTCCTGACCCAGCATTAGCTTTGCTACTCTTAGGAATTGACGCCTACCCACCTGCATCAAGAACTCTCACCTCGCACATTCTACTTGCCTCCAACCTAGCTATAGCACGTCATTGGCGTAGCCCCTCACCGCCCAACCCCTCTGAAGTTATCTTGCAGATCCAACTAAACTGCCAATATAAACGTCTTCTTGCGCTGAGATCTTCCTCATACCACTCCTTTGAAGCCATCTAGGGGCCCTGGTGGGATTGGTGTGAAGGGGCCTCCTCCCCATCACTCCCTCCATTGGCCACCCCACCCGAATCTAGCCAGAACACCAACTTCCCTCTCTCCCCCTAAAGCAGATGTAAATCCCTCGCTCGATGTTCCTGGTACATCCCTTCCAGGTACACTCTTTACTCCTCTTCCACGAAAGGTTACAGTTTTTGTTCCGTCTCTGTTGATGACTTGTAGCATTTACTCCACTGTGCATAATACGTATGCTTTGTTAATTTTTTGTATTCATGCAATACCTGTTTGATTCCCTCCCTGGATATACATTTGTTACCCTTCCATCATCTTCAGCTCTGTGGCTGCGTCCGCGAGCTTGTTTTTTCTCATGTTTGTTTGTTATGATTCTGCAAAAACTTTAATAAAAATTATTTGAACCAAATTAACTTAGCGAATGTGTCAACTATAAACAGCTGGTTATCTTGTGTTAATAGACAAGTTAAACTGTGGTCATCACATTAAAAAAGAGCTTGTGCTATTTTTGTCTTTTTTTTGAATAATCGGGCATTAGAACTTCTGTCTAACTTTATTTCTGTGTCCTTACTGGAAATATTTCCTCTCACTTTAGATTCTGGTGATAGGACAGGACATGAAAAATGTCTTTCTAAAAGGGGCACAAATAGCAATAAAACATTTCTATTAGCCTAAGGCCCCTTTCACACAGGCGGACCATTCCGTTTTTTTTAGGCGGATCTGAACGGATGCCCCATGCATCTCTATGGGGCAGCGGATGTCAGCGGAGACATGTCCGCTGACATCCGATCCGATCCTGTCCATCAAATCCGGACTGATGGAAACCCTATTTTCCATCTGTCTGGTGGATCGGATTGGATGAGAACGGACAGGTGGTCTGTTCTCATCCTGATTCCCCCATAGAGGGCAGCGCGGATCTGACACCTCCATTTAAGCACACAGAGCGGAGACGGAGCTGTCATCCGCCAGCTCAGCGGGGATTGCCGGATCGATCCCCCGCTGAGCAGAGTGGCTCCATCGACGGAACGGAGCTGTGTGAAAGGGGCCTAAGTGTGGTAAGAACCTCACTTGAAGTTTGTGTTCAAATTTCAAGTTCCTTTGACATTTCGTCATTGTTAAATGGCATCTTCATATTTATAAATATTCCATGTGACTGTTTAATTTTTTGGTAGGCTATTTATTATTTGTTGCCTAATTGCATAATAGGACTTTGGATGTCATTCCTTGAATCCGGAGAGAAGAAAATGAGGACAAAAATCCTGAATGTGATTGAAGAAGTTATTGGCTGAAATATGTCTGGAAAAGGCAAAATCATAAACATGCCTACTTTTCAAAATAGCTTAAGGCAGACTTAAAGTGAATTTAAAAATAACAATGAACTTCCATTATATGTTCTCTTTTGGGGGACTGGAGCTACACAGCTCAGGCATTTTGGAGTCCACCCACTGCAACTCGTCTCTTTCCCTCACCATGATAGGATAGCGATGCAAGGAAAGGGGAGAGAGGTTTCTGGATTAGCTGCATTTGGAGCTGAACTGTAATCCCACTCTCTTGAACCAGAAAAAACAATGTGTAGTAGAGGGGAAGGTGTACAGGGTAGTGAGCTATAAGGGAGAGCTGTGCTGCAGGGTCAGAAACAGAGTGCTGTGGACTGAGCTGCAGAGAGCCAACAACATGAAGTTGCTGGTGAGAGCTGTGCTGAGCAACTTCAGAGAATGACATGATAGAAGCTGCTGTGTGTGTAATGCTGAGGAATGTAGAACAGTGGCAAAGCAATATAAGAGAGAACCCCAAAAAAATGGTGCCCAGAGCTTTAGGGAAAAGACCTCTAATCAATATAATGCCAGCTTAAGAGGAGACCTTATGCCTTGTCTTCTGGGGACCACCTAAGACCAGCAGCTGTAGTCAGAGACCTATTGTCCATCAGAGTTTACTTTTACTTTGCCACCTGTTGCACTTAGTTGCACTTTAAAGGTCCTTCAGCCACCCAGATTGATCTCTCCAATGGGAGATCCAGGGCCCCAACACCAGTTGGCTGTATTTGAGATCTCACTGGCCAGTAGCATAGTTAGGGCCTATTGTTTGTAGACATGCCACATTGTTAGGACCTTTGTCCTTGATAGCAATGTTTCTACCTTGAACTATTGTTGTGTAATTCTTTTCTGTTTTGCTGTCTTTGCTGCAAGGCTATTTATCTGTCTTGAACAAATTCTACTTTGCACTATTGGTAAGTTGTGAGTTCTGGTGACAGTTCAGGGCAGGCGAAAATGGCAGATAATCCATGTTTACCAGTGGCTCCTCTGGGGTAGCACTGCACTCATTCATAACCTAAAATATAGCTATAGTAAAACTTGTTGTCAGAGTAACAAAAGTATGTTATGCTAATTGATAGACTTTATAGCACATGTCCTTTGGATAGTTGTGTCAAATAAACCATTGATAAAACTTTTCCATCTTGCTTTGCAAAATGTTCTTTGAATATTTTTTTTTTTCTTGTGTAGTTTATTATTATTTGACTCTCACAAAAAAAAAAAATACAAATAACAGTAAAAAGCACACTAATAATATTTGAAAAGCATGTGAAGCTGCACTGAAGTGTCTTCAGTAAAATACTGAGAACCAACAGACTTTAAGACAATGCTCGTTTGTATGCATAGTTTGCAAATAACTCCCTCCAAAAAGAGAACATATTTTTCAGTAATGCCATGTTATATCCATGAATAGGTGTTCTGATTCAGCAAATATTTTGTAACTTCTAAAAACTTCGAGTGGTTGAGACATGTGCTGTATCTACAGACTTGCAATAAGAAACATAACATTATCCATAAGTATTTCTCCTTCAGCGGTAGTTGTTTGCTTGGGCACACACAACAGAATATCGAAAACTATTTTCGTTGACTACTCATTTCAAGAGAGAGTTTATCTACAAAACAAATTATTGTAAAGAAAGAAGTATTTTTATTGTAAAAATTCTAGCCCTCTTTAATATAGCAATGCCATTTTCCTGTTTAAAACTAGAACATAAATATACGAATGTGCAAAAGGTACCTCTAGTCATGCTAAATGGATCCCCCTGCAGAGTTATTACAGTGAATCTGTAAATGAATATTAAAAGATTGCAGCTGTGCCAATCATAATGAATTTCAGAGTGTACAATTCCCTGATGAAACAAATTAAATTTGAATGAACTGTACCATATCCAAGATTTTCTATACCCCTTATTAATTTTGTTGTTGTGTCTGCTTTCATTGCCCATACTAGAAAGCCAAGTAATAGGCTTTTCAACATCTACATTACCATAATATACACTTTACAATTTTTTTCACCAACAGAAAACCATCAGTAGTATTAATAATGTTATTTTAGCCAGAAATATCCACTTTGTTTTTTTTGTTTTTGTTTTTCAAATATTTCAACCACAGTACCTAATGTTATTAGGAATTCTAATTGCTATGTTGAATTTGGATGACTGCATGTACATAGTCATCTTTGTGCAGAGTTAAATTTCCCATCAGTTACTGGAGTGGGCTTGAATGTAATTATTAAAACCTTGTAAGGTTCCCAGAGGCAGCAGAAAAGCCACAGAATACAGCTTTCAAATTCATTTAAAGCTGAGTAGATCACTGAGACTGACACCATGGAACTATTTAATACACACTGTACAGATGAAATACATGTGCACATTAAATATATCTTTAGATAAATGGAACATTTTTATGGGATGCTCAGGGGCTACATACCAACCTATAATCGCATCAGTTATGCAAACCAAATGAGTGGCAGTGGATAAGTAGCAATATTTGGGGTTGACTGACATACAGGAAAATTGATAAATACCCCAGTGTAACTATAGAATTTACAATAAGGAACTAAGAGGGTCAGAGGTAGTGCACAGAACAAAAAATCCATATATTACCTATTGTTAAACCAAATAATCACTCTTAATACACAGGGGGAGATTTACTATAGCTGGTGCGCACAGAATCTGGTGCAGCTGTGCATAGTAACTAATCAGCTTCTAGGTTTTAGGCTAAAGTTAGAAGCTGAGTCCAACTCCTATTTGATGTAAAAAAAATAGCAATTTTGGCTTTAACACTTACAGTTCTGCCCTCACTACACATGGTTGAGGTGTAATTAAACAGACAGCTAACTCTCTTCACTTAACAACTCATTGAGACAGGCGCTAGGTACTTTTTCAACTTTTATTGCAGGGAAGTTAGAGTAAAACTACAAATAAAAAAAAACATTCAATCAGTATATACAGTATACAACATATACAGTCCGGACAGACTAGTCTGACTAGGGAAAGGGGTTATAAACATATCAGCAATGTTTCCGTTAGGCTGGCGATAGAATTACAGCTGAGTAGATGTGGGGTCCTCTGGAGAAGATGCATTAATGAAGATGGAGATGGAGAAAAACAAGATGGCTACTGGAGCTGTCTCTCAGACCTCATGGACTAGTCCACCAGAATGATGGGAAGCTACGGTGGCTTTCAAGCCACAATCTATCTACCTACAGATAGATAGAATCTATAGAACTATAAGTATAAAAAAGAGCCACTAGATGGTGATATTACAATTTACTTTACATACCATTGGCATATTGAACAATTAACAAAAGAACATAAGAAGCATTTGCTGAAAGGCATGACACTCCCTGCTTGTTATCTCATGGATACCAACTATGATGGTCCTTCTGGGGAGAGTAGTAAAATTAGTTTGGACACAGGTCTGAGGAAAAGTTTAGGCTCATCTTGCCTATTGACCTTAACCTCAACTTTCCTGACTTTTCCATCTTCGCTTGGAAACATATGAGTTATCAGACCCAAGGGCCATTTCTTTCTCCTGGACTGAGAGTCTTTCACGAGAACAACGGTGACAGATTCCAAATTGGACTTGCTGTCTTTCTATTTATTTCTTATCTGTAGACTGGATAGGTACTGCTTTCTCCACTTGTTCCAGAAGATGTCCGCCAAAGCTTGCACTTGTCTCCGCTGGCATCTGTATAGGTCTTTAGTGCCAAAGTCGATAGGAGGAGCTGTGGTTACCCCAACTTTCTGGGTAAACAAAGTGGAAGGGGTGAGCCATAAAGGATCTTCTGGGTCACTGGGTATTGATTTCAGGGGTTTGGCTTTTGTTATAGCTACTACTTCAGCTATAACAATAGGTGGTCAGTGTCTCATGCATAAGTCTTGTATTGGAAATGCACCTTCCAAATTTTAAGTCTTTTACTATCTACAAAGGGATAAAGTTTCTTTAGAGGACAGTCTTTTGGAACATTCTTGTGATTTTGGAGGCATTCTAGTGTTAGCGCATACATCTCTTGTTGCACACAATGGATGATAACATTTTTAGCCTGTATGAACTCATCCACTGTGTATGACTTGCGACAATAGTGCCAACCTTTGCAATGTCTTGATCCTGTAGGTGTGGCTCCAAAAGATCTGGCTATGTGAATTAAGCAGGTTATAGCTCTGTGTGAAGACTTCCAAGTTGAGAATCTATGAAAGCGCCTGGATCCCTACAATTTTTTAGAAACTGTTGTGTGTAGTGCAGAAACCTGGGGGCCATTTCTGCATTAGATTCAGGCTCCAAAAGTACATATGTGCCTTTTTCAGGAGTGAGTGGAGAATCCCAATCACATGTGTCTGCAGCAAGCTCTCTAAAAGTAATCTTACCTTGGACAGTCACATGTGCTGCAAACCCAAATGGGTCATACAGACTGTTTATGGTAGACAAGACACCTCGCAGTGTAAAAGACTTTGGCTTCTGGTCAACCTGGAAGGTGAGGGTGTCAGACTTGAGATCCCAATTAAGTCCTAGGCTGCCCTGTTAAGGTAGCGAGTCTGTTGCCAAGTCTCAGTCTTTCAAATCACTGACATGATCTTGAGAGGGGAAGGCCTCCATAATAGGTTTGCTGTTTGAAGCTATCATATTCAACCTAAGGTTTGAACAGGCAAGTGTGCTTTGGGTCCTCTGAAGTAGACTGATTGCTGCCTCAGGTGATAGAAGTGACTTTAGGCCATCATCTACATAAAAGTCTTACAGCTTGCCCATAGTCCTTTTCATCTTCTTAGGCAGACAGCTTAAGTCCATAGATAGCAACGGCTGGGGACGGGCTGTTGCCAAAAACGTGCACTTTCATGCGGTATTCTATAATGTCTTTAGTGGGGACATTATCCCTAAATTAGAAGAATCTCAGAAAGTTCCTGTGATCTTCCTTGACTTGAAAACTGTGAAACTGTTGAGAACTCCAAGAAGTGTGTTGTTTAGATCTGGTCCTTTTAAGAGGATGTCGTTGAGAGAGAATCCTTCGTACTGGGAGCTGGAGTCAAATACTACTCTAATTTTCCCTGGCTTCTTGGGGTGGTAAACACTGAAGATAGGTATGCACCAGCACTCTTCATTCTCTTTCAGAAGTGGGGTCACCTCAACATGGCTGTCTTCAAACATCTTACTCATGAACAAGAAGAAATGCTCTTTCATTTCCAGTTTCCTTTGAAAATTGCACCTGAGAGAAGAAAAGCATTTTAGAGCCTGTAGTCTGTTGTTAGGAAGACAGGGTCTCTGTGTTTTGAAAGGCAGGGGTGCTACCCAGCTGTTTGCATCATTTTTGTAGAATCCCTGTGTCATTATCTTCAAGAAGATCTGATCTTCAATAGGTAGGGCAATTTTGTGGTCATCTTTTGGAAAACTGAGCATCCAGACTGATCTTTGTCTTTTTCGCAGGGAAAATCGCTCCTGTAAAGGTTGGAATGCATGGCACTAGCAGGTTTCTCTTTTAAGAGGAATCTGTTGGGGCAAGGTTGGAAAAGGGATGGATACCCATTCTCTAAAGTCTTTGTAAAAAGAGAGTTCACGCTGGCTGGTTTGAGAGCATTTCCTAGGCAAACATCACCTATAATGACCCATCCTAGATCCAGCTTCTGAGCGTAAGGGGAGTTGTGAGGGACCATTGATTTGTTTTCTCACCTTATGAACTCTGATGATATCTCTCCCAAGCAGGAGCAGGTGTAGGGATGATTTGTCCTATGCTCATCAGATGTCTGTGATGAAATACCACTTCAGGTGTAGGGATCTCCCCTCTGTCAGTTGGGAAATGTTTGCCCATCAATACATTCAATTTGGTAACCAATGGCCCTTCTCCCAGTTTCTTCACTAACGCCTGTACAAGTCTTTAGTTAATATGAAGAGCTCAATTTTAAAGGTGTAGAAGAAGGCTGAGCTAGCAAGTGATCTGTTGCTTTGATCGTCCAAGATCGTGTACAGCTTTACTGCTTTTTCTCTGTGACCTATGGCGTAAACTGTGACAAGACAAATCTTGGAGCAGGATTTGCCAAAGAGACCTTCTCCGCAGACTTGGGTGCAATGGGGTGTCACTACAGGAGGTACTGTGTCTCACTGCTCCCCGTCATGCTCTTCAGCCTTGTTTGAGGGGTAAGGGTTCGTGGCACTGGCCCTGGATGTAGAACCCCATTGTGCTCCGTGCTGTCACACTCTGAACAGTTTATGCCCACTTTGCAGTTCTTTGAAAGGTGCGAAGTTGATGCACAGCACCTTTAGCAAATTTGTTTTCTTTTGCGGTCTTGGAGAGTTTTTTCTCTGAAACCTCTGCACTTTAGCAACAAGTCGGGCTGCTTGTGAAGGGGACACTCTCTGCTTGGGTTCTCTGTTGTTGATACACTTGTTTTGTGTACTGCAACAGTTATGTCTTTTAAGCTGTGAGTTGAAGTAGGCTTACCTTTCCTAGGATAAGCAGTGTCAGATGATGAGAAGTCAAATCTGGGATCATTTTTAGTCTTTGCTTGTTGGCAAACAAAGTCCACAAAAAAGAGAATGATGGGAAAGGCACGTTATGCTTTTGCTTGTAGTTGGAGCCTCATGTAACCCACATTTCTTGAAGGCTGTAAGGCAGTTTTTGCACTATGGGGTTAACACCACATGCTATATCTAGAAAAGCAAGACCTGGCAAATCTCCTTCTGCCTTGGCTGCTTGGAGCACTGTCACTAGGTCGCTTAGCTCTCTCAGTTTCTGGAAGCCTTTGTTAGGAATCTTAGGGAAGTCCTCTATTCTTTGAATGAGTGAATGTTCTATGGCTTCTGGGGAACCGTAACACTCCTCAGTTCTCTCCCATATTATGCTCAGTCCTCTGCTTGGATAGTTAACATTGATGTCTCTGCTGACTCATTCCCCAGCCAGGAAAATGACCTCCTCACTTGCAGATACTGTGCTGCCCTCACAACACATGGCTGAGCTATAATTAGAAAGACAGCTAATATTCCTCCCTTAACAACTCCTTGAGGCAGGCGTTAGGTGTTTTTTTTCAACTTTATTGAAGGATGATCGCCATGCTCTATAGCCTTCAGGTCAGTCATTAAACCTTGTGAGTCCTTTTGTCAACAGCTCTTGTCGAACTTGAGGAAATCCAACATGCCTTGGTCTTTGTGTGAGTAGCCTGGATGTGTTCTGTTGTGCGGGGGACTTGGGTAATTATGGTCATCAGAAATGCTGTCGCTGTGATTTCTACCCCACAACTCCTTCAGAAATTCCTTTCTGAAGTGGGAGACTGTATCATAGGGGTTTGATAGCTTAGATGCAGGTTGCACTGAAGGCTGACCGAGTATGGGATTATTTTCTTGTTTAATGTAGGGTGTGTGGACGCCAGGAGACGACTCTGATTTTGGAGCTGAATGCAGGCAGTCATCTGGCTTACAATGTTGCTGCACATAGTCTGTAGTACGCTTTGAACTGTCATGATGATCAAATTGAATCTCAAGTATGTTGCGAAGTGGTGGGGTTGGCAAGTTCCTCTAAGATCTCTGCCTCAGCTACTGCTGCCACTGCTTCCTTCTCTGCTGCCAATTTCTCTAACACAGCTTCTATGCGTATGTAACAACACCCCAAGTACGAAAGGGGTTACAGTCGTCTAGGATAATCCGCTCCCGAACAAAAGGACAGCTATCGACCACTCCAATCCGCCATACATGAAGCCCATACAAATAGCCCCCCCCCCCCCAAGTACGAGACAAGGCTCCATATTAGGGTCAAGTGAGAATAACTCTCTTCTTCTCCTTTATTGAAAGAAAGACAGCATTTATATACACCTTGAGAATACCACATGAACAATGACTGTGTAATTGCATCCCTTAGTAGACAGCCAGATGAGCTTGTTAACATACTTATCAAAAGTCTCCGACCCAATTAACATACTGTCCTATTTTAGACAAAAGCACTTAATCAGTAGACATTCTTTAGGAGGGGCTGCTTAAAACAATCCCCCCTCTCTCTCTGCAGCTAATACACATTGATTAGCAGACATGGTGTCTCTCATAGTCCCTGGACGCCCAAATTAGGAGTTGTACTTCCTGTTCCTTACAGTGTATAGGAATAAGATAGATCTCCATATTTCCTGAGAAATATTAGGAATGCATATTACTGTCCCATTTGAAGAAGTCCAAACCATATTCTCAGTGTACACCACCCTCCCGTTCACCCTACATCCATAAAAGATGCAGGGTGACTTAAACATAAGAAAGCCACACAAGGCTGGACACGGTGCCTCCCAACCTCTTTAAAGGAATTTGGGGTCCACAACCCCCATGCCGAAAGTGACTCCTGTCACATTTCTCCCCTTTCGGCAGGAGACTAACACAGAAGGGGACCGCAAACGGGTTTACTTCGAAGTTAGTCCGTATTTCCAGTCCTCCAATGTCTGCACCCACAAAGTACCCCAAACAAATTGTCCGGGACAGAACGTCACTCACCCAGCCAACCTCTGCCTCTCTTGTAGAACATCCCCTCTGTGGGGAAGAAGCATGAACTGGCCCTTCTCCCAGGATTCCTTTCAGCTGCTGGATAGAGGACAGGGTGGCTGGGCTCACTTCCTCATGCTGTTGGGGATCTGGGCCGACTACCCAGCATCCCTGGGGTATACAGGTGGAGATTGTAGTCTCATACACCTTCTCAGAAAATCCATCCTATGTAAGTTGAGGGCAGAGGCCAGCAGCACTCTGCTCTGTTGCCGGCCCTTCTGCTGGGTTGGTGTCATCATTCTGGGATACACTCTGCTGCTGGGAAGGGACCGCCACCTTTTCACCCTGGGTATCTAGAACTACCAAAGGTGTAGGGCAGAGGTCTTGGACCCTCTGTCCGGTTGTCAGCGCTTCTGCTGTAGAAGTTTCTTGTAACTCCACAAATGCTGCTCTTGGTGTTGGACAGAGCTCAGTGATATAAGGCCCTGAACCAGTGGTTCTGCCGGCAAGTAAACTGCAATGCCAGTGGCCTGGCACACACATTCCTGGGTCACCAATTGTTGCATCCAGAGGTCAGCAGGGCTATGCCTGGATGGTTGCTCATCTGCTGTAGGCTCACTGGGAGGTTCCTCCTCAGCAGAAAAGTCTAATAAATCTCCAGTCTCTGGAGCCAGGTGAGCTCGTTAACATACTTATCAAAAGACTCCGACCCAATTAACATAATGTCCTATTTTAGACAAAAGCACTTAATCAGTAGACATTCTTTAGGAGGGGCTGCTGGAAACAATCCCCCCTCTCTCTGCAGCGAATACACATTGATTAGCAGACATGGTGTCTCTCATAGTTCCTGGACGCCCAAATTAGGAGTTGCACTTCCTGTGCCTTACAGTGTATAGGAATAAGATAGATCTCCATATTTCTTGAGAAATATTGGTAATGCATATTACTGTCCCATTTGAAGTAGTCCAAACCATATTCACAGTGTACACCCCCCTCCCGTTCACCCTACTGTAATGTTCTGGTACCTTTGGGTACCCTAATTACTCTTTCATAAGTGTATGCGCCCCACCATTCTCTTTTGGTAAGGTGCGCATACACCTTTAAGACTGATGCTGTCATCACTGAGCGCCGGACTGGATGGCTATTTAGATCGCCGGCTCTCACTCACATGTGTTCGTTCAAACTGCTTTGTGCCTTGATGCTAACCTGTCTTGAAGCTCTCATGCTTGCAAGCATACCTCGCTGTCGGAACCACGCTGCGCTGATCCCTGTATCCCGCTACCGGATCATCCGCTCTTGCCGAACCTCTCCTCTGCTACATTGCTATTAGTGATAAGTACCCCACAGGGGAAACCTCTATAACTTTCATACTAAAGCTTATACTATCTAGCTCTGCATACTAAGGACTATTACTACATCTGCATTATCTAAGATTGCTAGCTCTTGAGCCTACTACCACCTGTTTTGCACTGGGTTGATCTCTCTTGTATGTCCACCTGCTACTCTGTCATCTGCTACCATACATGATTGCTAAACCTATCTGCATCCCATCTGCTACTATCTTACTTTCAAGAACATTTCCTTTCAAGTGTCTGTCATCTACCATCTCTAACCAACCTGTCTCTTCAGCCTATCATCACTGTGTTACTATATACATAAGTCACTCTAGGAAACATCTTATTGAGTGTGTGTATTTACTTGCTGAATTGAGATCATCCACACATGATGAGTCATTGAGAGTTGGGATTGGTGTCTCAGCGTTTCTCTACATGACTACTGAAGTGGAATATTTCTGCAGCTGAAAATCCACATCATACATAAAACGGAGGAGCGTTACACCTACATCCATAAAAGATGCAGGGTGACTTAAATATAAGAAAGCCACACAAGGCTGGACATGGTGCCTCCCAACCTCTTTAAAGGAATTTGGGGTCCACAACCCCCATACCCAAAGTGACTCCTGTCACAGTGTAACTTCTCTAATTTCATTTGCATCTCTTTTTCGGCAAAGGTGGCCCTTACTTTTGCAGCTTCAGCTTTGCGTGGGCAATAGCGACTATGTCACTGCTCGGTGATCTCTTTGAGCTCCTGGAGCTAACTGAGACTTGGAACCTCATCTCTAATGGCTTTGATTGTTTCACTGCCCTTCTGTGTGAAAGCCTGTTTGGAGCTGCCATTTTACTGTTCTGCCCTCAATACAAGTGGCTGAGGTGTAATTAGACAGACAGCTAACTCTCTTCCCTTAAAAACTCATTGAGGCAGGCGTAGGTCCTTTTTTCAACTTTTTTTGCAGGGAAGTTAGAGTAAAACTACAAAAAAAAAAAAAACATTCAATCAGTATATACAACATACAACATATAGTCCTGACAGACTAGTCTAACTAGTCTAACTAGGGAAAGGGGTTATAAACATAATGGCGATGTGCTTTGCACTGACCATGTGCAAAGTGCAGTAAGCATAGGACTATATTGTATTGCTGCTTTTTGTATTAGTCTTTTCCCGCTTTACCTATATTTGTGCACAGTCAAAATACATATATGTGAAATGTCTCACCTCCATAGGTGTGCGCAGCCTATTGCATTAGGGTGTGCACCCCAAAGTTTAAATACACATGCATGTGTTTGCCTACATGTATATGGCCCCGGTACATTACTCTCCCTGCTGGCAAAGTGAAATAGAAGTGTGTGGTACTTCTCTTATGGCAGAGCAGGTCCGAGGGAGATCTTTCCCATCTCCTCACTGGCAAACAGAGCGATAATGCTAATGTGCCCTAGGTGATTAGGGTGTGCCCAGGTACACCCGGCACACCCTGTGCGCACGCATATGCTCACCTCACTGAATTGTAATTCTGTTCAATTAGTTTCCTAATACAAACAATCTTGGCAAAAACTATATTTATGTATTTATAATCAGATATTGATAAAGAGCCAGCAGTTCACGCAGCGCTTTACATTTATATTGCAAATACAAATCAGTCCCTTTCCATCAGTCCCTGCCTACAATCTAAGGCCCCTATATTACATTCACACATACACACACTAGGGCCAATTTAGACAGGAGCCAATTAACCTTCCAGCAAGTCTTTGGATATTAACCAACCAGCATGTCTTTGGATAAAGGCCATTTATTCTTAAATTTCTTCACTGCAAGGGTCTCCAAACTTTATAACATAGGGAGTAGAGATGGCCTTGCGGTTTGCGCGGCGGTCGGTTCGTGGCGAATTTTGCTTGTTCGCAAATTCTCAAAAAGTCAGACTTTTGCCGATGTTCGCGAATATGTCCGCGCCGCCATTTTCATTTTCATTCAGAAGAACTTTGACCCATGACATAGCCGTCAGGTGGAACGGGACAGCCAATTGAAACATTCCAGCACATGGACAGTCCCCCTACCTTATAAATAGACCCGATCTGGCAGCCATTTCACATTCTGCTTTCTGCCAGTGTAGGGAGAGGTCTGCTGTGCTCATCAGGGAGAGTTTGCTAGACACATGTAGCGCTGTGAAGATCCACAAAAGTCCTTTTCAGGGCTGGTATTTTTCGGTATAGGTCTAGTATCTTTTGAGCTTAGGGAGAGGTATCCTGTGGTTGCTTTAGGGGCAGTTAGAGATCGGCTGCAGTCACACACAAATCGCTTTGTCATTGTCCACAAAAGTAATTTAAAATGCTCCAATGTCATTTTAGGGTCTATTACAGTCTCTTTACTATAGGGGCAGGTATCCTGTGGTTGCTGTAGGGGCAGTTAGAGATCAGCTGCAGTCACACAGAAATCGCTTTGTCAATGTCCACAGAAGTCATTTAAAATGCTCCAATGTTGTTTTAGGGTCTATTACAGTCTCTTTACTATAGGGGCAGGTATCCTGTGGTTTCTGTAGGGGCAGTTAGAGATCAGCTGCAGTCACACAGAAATCGCTTTGTCAATGTCCACAAAAGTCATTTAAAATGCTCCAATGTCGTTTTAGGGTCTATTACAGTCTCTTTACTATAGAGGCAGGTATCCTGTGGTTGCTGTAGGGGCAGTTAGAGATTGGCTGCAGTCACGCACAAATCGCTTTGTCAATGTCCACAGAAGTAATTTAAAATGCTCCAATGTCGTTTTAGGGTCTATTACAGTCTCTTTACTATAGGGGCAGGTATCCTGTGGTTTCTGTAGGAGCAGTTAGAGATCGGCTGCAGTCACACAGAAATCGCATTGTCAATGTCCACAAAAGTCATTTAAAATGCTTCAATGTCGTTTTAGGGTCTATTACAGTCTCTTTACTATAGAGGCAGGTATCCTGTGGTTGCTGTAGGGGCAGTTAGAGATTGGCTGCAGTCACACAGAAATCGCTTTGTCAATGTCCACAGAAGTCATTTAAAATGCTCCAATGTCGTTTTAGGGTCTATTACAGTCTCTTTACTATAGGGGCAGGTATCCTGTGGTTTCTGTAGGGGCAGTTAGAGATTGGCTGCAGTCACACAGAAATCGCTTTGTCAATGTCCACAGAAGTAATTTAAAATGCTCCAATGTCGTTTTAGGGTCTATTACAGTCTCTTTACTATAGGGGCAGGTACCCTGTGGTTGCTGTAGGCGCAATTAGAGATCGGCTGCAGTCACACACAAATCGCTTTGTCAATGTCCACAAAAGTCATTTAAAATGCTCCAATGTCGTTTTAGGGTCTATTACAGTCTCTTTACTATAGGGGCAGGTATCCTGTGGTTGCTGTAGGGGAAGTTAGAGATCGGCTGCAGTCACACACAAATCGTTTTGTCAATGTCCACAAAAGTCATTTAAAATGCTCCAATGTCGTTATAAGGTCTATTACAGTCTCTTTACTATAGGGGCAGGTATGCTGTGGTTGCTGTACGGGCAGTTAGAGATCAGCTGCAGTCACACACAAATCGCTTTGTCAATGTCCACAAAAATCATTTAAAATGCTCAAATGTTGTTTTAGGGTCTATTACAGTCTCTTTACTGTAGGGGCAGGTATCCTGTGGTTGCTGTAGGGGCAGTTAGAGATCAGCTGCAGTCACACACAAATCGCTTTGTCAATGTCCACAAAAGTCATTTAAAATGCTCCAATGTCGTTTTAGGGTCTATTACAGTCTCTTTACTATAGGGGCAGGTATCCTGTGGTTGTCACAGATGTGTGAATGGACCCTATATGTATTAGACAATGAATTTACCGGCTGCTGTCAGTTCTGGCTGATTTATGAAAAAAATATATATTTTTTTTGCTGTAAAAAAAAATTAAAACATTTAGGGCAACTTTTTCAATTGAAATACTTCTGTTATGACATTGTCCATGTGCTGGGACTATTTTTGCACAGCTAGCACATCTTTTGTGGCTGCAAATATGACCTAAAGGTTTTCAAAGTTTGCCTCCCATTAAAGTGAATGGGGCCCGCCTTTTGAGAAAATTTGCGGCTGGCTTTCGCGAACCGCCCCGGCCGATGTTCGTCCATCACTAATAGGGACATTGTACTGTTCTTCAGTCTATTAGGGGGGCCAGCTTGTGGACAGTGAGAGTAGAAAATGTCCTGGGGTCAATGGGAGTAAAGAGTGCCCCCATCTTTGGTATTAGGAGGAGGAATAGTGCCTCATATTAGTGGGCCGAATAGTGCCCCATCATTCTTATCAGTAGGCGGAATAGTGCCCCATCATTGGTGTATGTGGAATGAATAGTAACCCATGATTGATGTCAGTTGGGGGAATAGTTCCCCGTCATTGGTATCAGTGAAAGGAATAGTGCCCCATCATTAGTATCAGTGGAAGGAATAGTGCCCCATCATTGGTGTCAGTGGGAGGAATAGTTCCCCACTGCTGGTATCAGTGGAAAGAATAATGTCTCGTATCAGTGGAAAGGAATAGTACCCCAAGGTTCTGGTAAAGGCAAGCAAAAGGGCTGCATCCCTCCCCTTGGCCGCAGTTTGGAGACCACTGGTATAAAGGCATGTAGTGCACAATACAGTAACTGTGCTGATGTAATTAGAAAGGCTAATACAAATGAAGTGGCCCTGCGGTATAGGAGAGGATGCTGAGGGCCTACCCTCATCCCAGGAATATTGAAAACTAAAGAAAACTGCCACCTGCCAAGGGGGTGAAGCATAAGGTAATTGTGTTTATTCTAATTACCCTAAAAAAAAACAAATACTTAACACTTGCAGTGTGTCTCAGATGCAGGTGCTGGCCCTTTTAACTTCCTTTTCCATAACTCTTGGGTACCTGGATAAATACGGAGCAGGTAAGTTTCTGTGCTTCTTTCCCTCTGCAGCTCAGAAAGGCCACATCTAATAAAGCAGAGTCGCTGGGCAAGTGATCTGCAGGAGGGTAAGTGGCTTCACACTGTCAAAATCAGTAAGTGCAGGCAGGTAGGAGTCTTCCTCAATTGCTACCATAGAACACTAATACTCTGGCCTGGGATGCCATCAGCTGTTGCCTCTGTTACCCGAACTGCCCTGGACTTCCTGAGAGTGATGCGGTTTATTTAGAGTATGTGCAAATGAAAAGTTCCTGTTCTAACCGTTTTAAAATGATGATACTATACAACTATGTTACTCTGATCGGACAACAGAGACATTGCTGTGAAGAGTCTATGCTTGGCAGTTTTCATAATCTATTTTGCAATATTCTGCAATGTATGTATGTATGCTCTTTGCCATTCTGACCTTCTTTTTGCATTATTCATTTTAACTTTTAAACTGTTTAGTAAACTGCAAGTTACAGTTGCTCCCTGTCTGGTCTTTCGACCAATTACCCATCCTGTCAGAATTAATCTAGAATTCAACTTAACATATTTCATTACTGTACATATTTAACTGAATTAAGGGCTCATGTACACAGGACTTAGAAATACCGCCTGTAAAAGCACCTCTATGTAAGCTTATATATCCATGTAGACATAGGTGTTTACAGGTATATTGAAAGAGTAGCATTTACAGGCTAAGAAAAAAAAAAACACAAAGAAGCATTCAGGAGAAGAGCAAAAGAGCAAAAAATATGTGAAACACACCTATACACATCTAAACCTGCATAAATGTGCATAAATGCTAAATGTGTAATACGCTTGAGAGTTAATGCATTCCAGAATAAATTAATATTCTGGCTAATAGAATGCATTAATGCTCAACACTAGATATGTTTAAATGTGTTTGCAATATTCTGATTTTTTGCGTTTTTTAAGCAAAATGTTCTTGCATCATGTACACAGACATTTGCAGGCTTATAGCCCAGTCACACTAAATGAAGTGGGAAGCATTTTTGACAACAACCCAACTGCATAGACCAAAATCCAGGTTAGCCTGCGGGCATAGTTCACAGTATTGCATGCAGTGCAGTGCTAAAAAGTATAGCAAGCTGCAATTTTTTGCTCTACAAATGCACAGAAACATGTGCAAATGCATGTAAATTCAATGAAAATGGACCATGATGCAGTTTGGTGTACATAAAGTGACCTCAAAAAAATTCAAGCCTAGCAAAAATGCATTGCAAATGCATGTAAAAATGTGTGTTAAATGTACATCACTCCTCATGCAAAATCACGAGTTTCTGAACATTTTTCAATAAATTCAGGATGAGTCTGCCCCTAAAGAGGACAGCCTGAGCTCCCTCACAATAACAAACAATAGAGAAACCCAACTCCTAAACTTTTATCCAGGCAGTGTTCAATTCTAGTTTACAACTGATGAGATGAGATCTGCCAGCACAGAACTGGCAGAATTATTTATGGCAAACACACCTACTTAACCCCTCATTAACCAGTTCCAGACCGCCCCACATTCATATACTGCAGCAGGGTGGCCCAGCTGTGCAAAATCACGTACAGGTACGCAATTCGCACCTGCCGCTAGGGGGCATGGGTGCACGCGCGCGGTTCCCACGGCAATTGGATTTGGTTCGGAACCGATCAGTCATCAGGTCCAGGCCAATGATTTATGGCCTGGACCTGCTGATCAGTTCTGACCAATGGAACAACCTCCTGTGCCTGTGTATTGTAAACACAGGCACATGGAATGATGCAATCTCTCCTCCTGGAGCCCTTTTCGGTTTCAACGAGCCAGGAGAGAGCATCTACAGTGAGTACACAAGCACTACACTGACCCCCAGTACAAGTAGGCACATATTTCACCCCTGATAGCCCCCCAGTAAACCCTTTAATTCCCTGTCACAGTGTCACCAAGTACAGTGTACAGATATTTTACTGATCACTGTATTGGTGTCACTAGTGACGCCAGTTAATGTCAGTGGAAGTTAGCGTCAGTCCCAGATAGATTTAGGGTACTCGCCATATATTCTCTAATAAAGGTTTAACCCCTTGATCACCCCCAGTTAACCATTTCACTCCCTATCACAGTGTCTTTAGTACAGTGTTCGAATTTTTTTTCTGATCAAGGTATTAGTGTTACGGGTGAAGCCAGTTAGCATCAGCGTCAGTTAGCGTCAATCCCAGAAAACATCATATTTTAACCCTTTGATTGCCAGTAACAGTAACACACACACACACACTATATACCTCCATTGCTAGTATAGTGTCTGAATGGATCAATAACTTTGATCCGATCAGAACTATACTAGCGTCGCCAAAAGTATAGTGTTCCCAAAAATGCAGCATTAGCAGGATCAGCCCTAACACCTGCCAGCACCTGCGTTTAGCCCCTCCGCCCAGCTAAGTGCAGTATCAAAAGATCACTGTCACTTACAATACACAGCACACAAAACTGCAGTGCTAGCTGAGTCAGGCCTGATCTCTGCTAGCACTAGCAGTTATTTTTTTTGTAGCGGTTCACACGGTCCTCGACAATCAAGTGATTTTTTACCTGTGAATCACACTAGGTACCTGCAAATTTAGTGGCCAAAACGTCAAACGAAAGGTACACTAGTGAAGAGGCCTACAGGATACTGAGCATGACAGATGAGAGCGATGGGGAGCCCTCCCTGTCAGAATCAGGCTCAGTATATGAACCTGTAGAGAGCAGCGGCACTCTGACAGATAGCTCTGATGACGGATTGAGGTCCCTGCTAAGGTCAGGCGTATCCGACCGATTTCTTCTGCCGCTGAGGTGCAACAACCATATGATTCTCATATGCAGCAGAGTGTCTGTACTAGTGCCGCTCTACCTTCTGGTGAACTGGCAAGCCCCAGCGGCCTAGTACATCCTGGTCATAAACAAACCAGCACTGCATAAGTCCCATAAGTGCAGTTCAAGCTGGTGAGGTGGCTAGCACAAGTAGTGGTCCACAGCCACCAATAATTTGAATGCAGTCCATAGTGCCTGAAGGAGTGTGCTACTCCATTTTGTATAATATAATTGCTAATTGTCTGAACTTCATTTCAGGCTGTCTTTGATGCACGTAGCATGCAGTTAGCACATAATGGCGTGTCAAAACGATGCTATCTGTTTCCTGTAGATGTTTTTGTCTTTAGTTCCTCTTTCTTTAGAATGATCTCAGAATTGTTTTCTTTTCCTATATTAACCAATAGAATCTACTAATTAAGTTTGTCTCCGTATAAGGAGTACTTCCTATAGCTTAGAGCTTTAAAACAAACTAACCAGTTTATACCTGTATAAGGAATTTACCCTAGACCACCCCTCTTCAAAGCATGTATAAATACTTATGAATGTAATAAACAGATGAGAAATCCTTTGAACCAGTTCGATTTATTCCAGTGGCAAAGGTTTCTCCCCGAGACTCCGCCCTTGCATAGAACCGACTTGACTTAGGTAGTCAGGGGCTTCTAAGAGGTAGGGTTGAGCCAACCACCTTCAGCTAAGGGTTCGTCCGGGATTGGAAGGCCAATCCTAGTCACCCGGTAAGTGGATATTTTACTTTTATCTATCTACCTGTCCGGGAGACCTGGACTCTGGCCGTGGTTTCCGGTCTCTGAATCATACGCTCAGGGAGCGTGATAGATATAGAGCGGCTCTGGGAAACGCTCTGGGTTTTTATTTGTCTATATACTGTATATGTATATATATATATATATATATATATATATATATATATATATAGAGGCTTCAGGGAAGCCAGAATAAAATTGTTCAGGGAAAAATATTATATGTCAGTCTTTTCTGTGTAAAAAACTCCCTTTTTGCTTATATCTTTCTATTGCATAGAACTGTAAGATTTAGAGTGTAAGATAATTTGTTTGTGTGACCCGAAGGTTCAGTTGGTAAGTGTATGAACTAGTTGGTCACTTGTTAATTTGTTACTTCACTTGAAACCAGTCATAAGACAGACAGTCATACTACATTGAAGCCGTGTAATTGTGAATGACTTGTGAAAGTTGTGTTTGTGCTTTGCTGATACAACATACCGGACCTGACAGTGACAGTCACATTGTTAGAAATATTTACAGAGATCCCTATTATTTAGATACATTTTCTGCCACTGCTGATGATCCCAAACTTTACTGTAAGGGCCAATAATTATATAAGATAAATTGTCATATCAGAATCCCACAATCCTTTGTTGGACAGACATTAGGTAAAGTAAACCTATTTGTTGAGGGATTCTGTATTTTATTTTCTTGAGAATGGGCGGACAAAAGTTTAAAGCGGAACCGCCCTTTGTCAGAGAAAATTGCAAAGACTATGTCGCCCATGTATGTGGCACTGATTATTATTTAATCAACCCATGGGTGGACAAACTAGCAGGTTGGACAGAGACCATGGGTAGTTGTAGCCCTTTCCCTCAGGAGGGAGCGAATGATAGTTTCCACATGGATATGATCATGGGCTTATGCCTCAGTGATGCAAAGGCAGATCCATATTTTGGACCCGATCCACAATGGGACAAAAACTATATGGAAAAGGGGGTGCTGGTTCAAGAACACGATGGGAAATTGCGCCCTATGGCGTATTTTTCAAAGGTCATGCCTCTCCAAGTCCAAGGAATGCCTTCCTGTCTCCGATCACTGGCCGCATGTGCTATGGTGGTTGAGATGGCTACTATTTTTACTTTGGGACACCCAACCTGTTTACACACTTCTCATGATGTATTGGCCTTGCTTAAAAATACACATACTCAACATATGTCCGCTCAGAGACTGAGTGGCTATGAGGTTATACTGCTAAGCAATCCCAATCTGGAAATCAAATACAGTGCAGCCAACTCTGGCCCTGCAATGATCCTTAACACACTTCTTCGCCTCAAGTCAGAAGAGGATTTGGCCCCAGGTACACATGATTGTCTAGAAACCATTGAGGCTGTCACCTCACCCCGAGCTGACATGAGGAAAGCTCCCATCCCAGGAGCAGATGTTGTCTCTGTAGACAGCTCTTGCACCTGCCCTAATGATAACACCTATCATGCTGGGTATGCAGTAGTTAAATTATCAGATGTAATCCTAGAAGCAAATCCAGTAGTACCATACCAATCAGCACAAGCTGCTGAACTAGAGCATGTACACTCTACAAAGACAAACCTGTTACAATTTATACTGATTCAAGGTTTGCACACAGAGTGGTCTACGATCATGGCATTTTGTGGTCACTCTGAGGAGCAGACGGAAAAGGATTTCCCATTCAGAGCTCATAAACAACCTCCTCCAGGCTATTCTGTTACCCTCAGAACTAGCCATAATACACTGTAGGGCACACACTAGGGAAACTGATGACATTTCTAAGGGTAATGCTTTATCAGATCAAGAAGCTAAAAGGGCAGCACAGAAACTCCCCCTAGGTGCTCTCATACAAATGCCCACTCTGACTCAAACTCTTCCAGATGATGCTCAACTCCTTACAGACCTCCAATGTTCTGTCACGCCTGAGGAGTTAGAGGATTGGTGCTACCCGGTTTTGCAAAAGAACCCCAAGAAAGGATTAATTTGCAAAGAGGGAAAAACATGTATACCACGTCACATATCACCCATTTATATTGCACATTATCATGGGGTAGGACACATAGGGTGGAAAGCCACTTTAAAACAACTTATGTAAGATTTCAATGTTACCGGGGCAGCGCAGCTAGTGGAAAGTTTTGTAAAAAAATGTATTACCTGCATCAGAAGCAACCCCAACAATCCACATAGAATGGCACATGAACACCTGCCTACCCCACATCACCATTCACACACTTCCAAATAGATTTCACACATATCCCCCTACCAAGAGGGGGAACACAGCCAGCTTGTGTCATAACAGATGTATTCTCCCGATGGCCAGAAATGTTCCCAACTAAGAGAGATGATGCCAAAACTGTATTACAGATCAACTCTGATCAAGGTCTGGCATTTACCTCTCAAGTCTGCAAACATCTGGCCAAAGCCATGCAGATTGAGTGGAAATTCCATATTCCCTACCATCCCCAGAGCTCAGGGATAGTAGAAAGAATGAATAGGACCATTAAGGATAAACTGAGGAAGGCCACTGGAGGTACGTATGAGAATTGGAGAAGTCGCCTGCCAGCTAAACTAGCTGAAATCTGGATGACACCCAATTGAGCCCTGTGGTACTCTCCCTTTGAGATATTAATGGGTAGGCCATTCCCTACACCTTGGGCCAGGAAGACTTTCATGACACATTACACTCTTGACCAGGGCCGGCCTTTGGGGTGTGCGAGCTGTGCGGCCGCACAGGGCGCCATGGGCAACAGCTCGCAGATGATCAGGCCGCACAGCGGGAGGTAAGCGGTGACCGCGGCCTGGAGGTTCAGTGTGGGGGTCTCTGATGTAAGGGGTGCTCTGTGTGGGGGGTCTCTGATGTAAGGGGGGCTCTGTGTGGGGATTCTCTGATGTAAGGGGGACTCTGTGTGGGGAGTCTCTGATGTAAGGGGGGGCTCTGTGTGGGACTCTAATGTAAGGGTGTCTTTGATGTAAGGGGGGGCTCTGTGGGGATCTCTAATGTTAAGGGGTATTTGATGTAACGGGGGCTCTGTGAGGGGTCTCTAATGTAAGGGGGGCTAAGTTATTAGTGATCATAAAAAAGAAAAGTCAAATAAAGTGCAAAAAAGTGCAAGAAAATGTGCGGGGGGGGGGGGGGGGGGTCACGTGTGCGGTGGGGGGGTCACGTGTGCGGTGGGGGGGGGGCACCACAGGATTAGCTCGCACAGGGCGCCTGAACACCTAAGGCCGGCCCTGCTCTTGACAATATTAGGGACACCTATGTCAGACAACTAATTAAAACTTTGATAAAAGTGGAGGAAAATGTTACTCGCAAGTTTCCCTCTCTTCCACAGGAAAATACCCATCCCTTCAGAGAAGGAGACTTAGTGGTGGGGAAATTGCTGCCCAAAGGAAAGAAACAACAGGATTTTGCCTATGGCCCTGATGTCACCGTGGTAGCCGTTACCAGGACCGCTGTCTTGACTGAACACAGCCCTATTTGGATCCATGCCACAAGAGTGAAGCTGGTACGGAAAGGACCTGAGCCAGAGGATCCAAAAGCAAGAGAGGAGGTACTAGCAGGGGCAGATAGCCCTGACCTTGAACAGGAGAGTCAAAAAAAGGATGTACTAACGGGGACAGATAGCCCTGACCTCGAACAGGACAGTCAAGAAAAGGGGGTATTAACGGGGGCAGACAGCCCTGACCCTGTAGAAAATGACTCTTCTAATTTCACTGGATTCAGGCAAATTATGGCTGCTGCTGATCCTATTGACTTCATTTTCAGTATTTTCCCTTGTATGGACTGTGATTAACTGTATCTACCATCCTGAAGATCTGAGTATCATAAGTAGTATATGCGGACCATACCATTCATATGACATACATAACAGGACAAAAAGAGAATTGAGTATGGAAAGCGTTGTAGAGGAGAATCCACCCACTTTTTATAGTGAAATGTTATTAATGAAATTTAAATATGTTTATGCACGGAAGTCAGGTTTTAAAAAATGTTGGATATGTAGAAAACTCCACCCTAAAACAGCCTGCATCCCTCTTATGGCTGTTCCTTTGAATATTACCCATTTTCTTAAAGAAACCTCTGCCACTTTAACCAATGTATCAAGTAATAACAATATCACCTTCCCAATAGATGGTAGGAGCCACTTCCCAGACTGGTGTTTCAGCCTGGGAAATAATACACGTGTTAACCCTTCCATATGCAAAAAGTAAATTTTTAATATTACTGCTTGCCAAACCCCATTGGCAAAATCATGTTCCATGTTTAACATATCAAGTCCTAAATTAAATAAAACTATAATGAGTAATTACCATAATTTCTCCCATAACATATAAAAAATACTTGGCCAGCTTGTATTCGCAGTACAGGGCAAATTCCTACAAGAATACATTGTCCAAAGACCGTTTTCAATGGGACAAAGTATATATGTATGTTGTGGGAAGGAATGTTATCCCTGGGTTCCCCTCCGTGTCTCAGGGTGGTGTTATTTAGCTTCATTGGTCCCAATTATGGGAGTCGTGGATAATGACAAAAATGGACACATACTTAAAGCAAGTACACACTCAAAATATCCCTTAAGGCATAGAATCAAACGGGATCTGTTCAACAAGGGAGACTAGGCTTGGGGCTGGCTCCCTTCCTGGAAAGGATGGGCAAAAGATATGATGGAAAAATTAAACATTTATTCTAGGATCATTGATGAGTTCATGGCAAAGGATTCAGATGATATTAAATTGTTAAATCTTGAACAAAGGGCCATTAGGGAGAAGTTAGAATTACATGATCTAGCCATAGAAAGTATGAGTGCAGCACTGACTGGTCTTTGTGAACACACTGAAGACTATGAGTGTTGCACTTGGATACACAATACTACTTTGGAGGTACCAAATTACTATGACATAATTGACCAACACAGGAAGGAGGTTAATAAATTACAAGAAGAAGCCCGTAACATCGCCCAGAACTGGGACCCCTTTGCAAGTATGGGAGGTTTTGGGTTTGGAGGGTAGAGATGGCCTTGCGGTTCGCCCGGCGGTCAGTTTGCGGCAAATTTTGCTTGTTCGCTACCCGCCAAATTTGCAAACACATGGCGTAGTTCGCGGCGGCCATATTTGTTTACATTGGGGAGAACTTTGACCCGTGACACAGCCGTCAGGTGGAACGGGACTGCCAATTGAAACATTCCAGCACATGGACAGTCCCCCTACCCTATAAATAGACCCGATCTGGCGGCCATTTCACATTCCGCTTTCTGCCAGTGTAGGGAGAGGTCTGCTGTGCTCGTCAGAGAGAGTTTGCTAGACGCATATAGCGTTGTGAAGATCCACAAAAGTCCTTTCCAGGGCTGGTATTTTTCGGTATAGGTCTACTAGTATCTTTTGAGCTTAGGGGCAGGTATCCAGTGGTTGCTGTATTAGCAGTTAGAGATCGGCTGCAGTCACAAATCGCTCTCTCAATGTCCACAAAAGTCCTTTCCAGGGCTGGTATTTCGGTATAGGTCTAGTATCTTTTGAGCTTAGGGAGAGGTATCCTGCTTTAGGGGCAGTTAGAGATCGGCTGCAGTCACACAGAAATCGCTTTGTCAATGTCCACAAAAGTCATTTAAAATGCTCCAATGTTGTTTTAGGGTCTATTACAGTCTCTTTACTATAGGGCCAGGTATCCTGTGGTTGCTGTAGTTGCAGTTAGAGATCGGCTGCAGTCACACAGAAATCGCTTTGTCAATGTCCACAAAAGTCATTTAAAAGGCTCCAATGGCATTTTAGGGTCTATTACAGTCTCTTTACTATTGGGCCAGGTATCCTGTGGTTGCTGTAGGGGTAGTTAGAGATTGGCTGCAGTCACACAGAAATCGCTTTGTCAATGTCCACAAAAGTAATTTAAAATGCTCCAATGTTGTTATAGGGTATATTACAGTCTCTTTACTATAGGGCAAGGTATCCTGTGGTTGCTTTTGGGGCAGTTAGAGATCGGCTGCAGTCACACACAAATTGCTCTGTTAATGTCCACAAAAGTCATGTAAAGGGCTGCAAATTTTTTGGTATTGCTGTGCAGTGCACTAAAAAGGGGGGTGGGGTGGGGAAGGGGGGTAATCCACAGTATAATATACTTTGTAGAAAGCATATTATAGTGGATTAGTACTATTATTGTGCACCGTGCAGCATTGTGAAAGGTGTGGTGGTGAGACTGAGCGTTTCTGCAGCAACACTACACACAGTGACAAAAGCACTTATAATGTATTAGTGGTGTGATGTAAATGTAAAGTGTAAAGTATAATGTAAAGTGGTGTGATAAACCAATTGCCCCCCCCCCCCAATGCCACATATTGAAGTGGGGTGTTATCTGAGTAAACTTTTTCAAGTGTATTTGTGTCATGCAACAATATTGCCTAGTTTTCTGAGTGAAGTCTGGTACACACAGCCCCAAACTCACTGGCCAATTTTTTGAACTGGTGTGCTACACCAATGCCACATATTGAAGTGGGGTGTTATTTAACAGTATACATTTCTAAGAGTGTATTTTAGTCCTGCAAAAATGTGGCTTCTCGCTGTGTAAACAGTGCTACACACAGTGACAACAGTTACTGGCCAATTATTTTTAGAACTGGTGTAATAAACCTGTGCCCACCCCCCCCCCCAATGCCACATATTGAAGTGGGGTGTTATCTAAGTAAACTTTTTCAAGTGTATTTGTGTCATGCAACAATATTGCCTAGTTTGCTGAGTGAAGTCTGGTACACACAGCTCCTAACTCACTGGCCAATTTTTTGAACTGGTGTGCTACACCAATGCCCCCCCCCCCAATGCCACATATTGAAGTGGGGTGTTCTCTGAGTAAGCTTTTTCAAGTGTATTTGTGTCCTGCAACAATATTGCCTCGTTTGCTGAGTGAAGTCTGGTACACACAGCGCCTAACTCACTGGCCAATTTTTTTGAACTGGTGTGCTACACCAATGCTCCCCCCATTGCCACATATTGAAGTGGGGTGTTATTTAACAGTATACATTTCTAAAAGTGTATTTCAGTCCTGCAAAAATTTGGCCTCTCGCTGTGTAAACAGTGCTACACACAGTGACAACAGTTACTGGCCAATTATTTGTAGAACTGGTGTAATAAATCTGTGCCCCCCGATGCCACATATTGAATTGAGGTGTTATTTAACAGTATACTTTTCTAAGATTGTATTTTAGTCCTGCAAACATTTGGCCTCTTTTGCTGTGTTACACACAGTGACAACAGTTACTGGCCAATTATTTGTAGAACTGGCGGACTGACGGATCGGCAGATAGGGAGGAGAGGCAGGCAGAACTAGAAAGCAGACTGCAAATGTATAAGGAGCGAGCCATCAACCATGTACAGTCACATCTGGCGCTCCCAGGACGCCGACACATGTGGGCTTTTATTAATGTGTCCGTTACTGACACCAGTGTTGCCATCTGCAGCCTTTGCAGTCAACGCATAAGTCGCGGTAAGCCCAACACTCACCTAGGGACAACCGCCTTGAGAAGGCACCTGAAATCCCATCACCAAGCCCAGTGGGAGCAAAACTGTCAGAACCCACAAAGCCACACTCCATGCTCTCACCGTCCAGCCTCTTCTCCTTCTCCTCCCCCTTCTCCTTCTCCTGTCTCCTCACAGTTGTCCAACACTCCACCTTCCATGATGCCGTCGTCACGTTTTTCTGGAAAAAGGCAGGCTTCTGTGGCTCAAATGTTGGAGGGTAAAAAAAAGGTGTCAGTTCAACCCATGTGAGCTCATGTTTTCGGCCTAAACAGCCCACCACCAACTTGTGTATACTGTGAACGCCTACTGTACCTCTAGCCATTATATACTACGTTCTTTGCTGTTAGTTCCACCCATGTGAGCTCATTTTTGCAGCCTATAGAGGCCGTCACCTACTTGTGTATACAGTGAACGCCTACTGTACCTCTAGCAATCCTATACTACGTTCTTTGCTGTCAGTTCAACCCATGTGAGCTCATGTTTGCGGCCTAAACAGCCCGCCACCAACTTGTGTATACAGGGAACGCCTACTGTACCTCTAGCCATCATATACTACGTTCTATACTGTCAGGTCAACCCATGTGAGCTCATGTTTGCGGCCTATAGAGGCCGCCACCTACTTGTGTATACTGTGAACGCCTACTGTACCTCTAGCCATCATATACTATGTTCTTTACTGTCAGTTCAACCCATGTGAGCTCATGTTTGCGGCCTATAGAGGCCGCCACCTACTTGTGTATACTGTGAACGCCTACTGTACCTCTAGCCATCATATACTATGTTCTTTGCTGTCAGTTCAACCCATGTGAGCTCATGTATGTGGCCTAAACAGCCTGACACCAACTTGTGTATACTGTGAACACCTACTGTACCTCTAGCAATCATATACTACGTTCTTTACTGTCAGTTCAACCCAAGTGAGCTCATGTTTGTGGCCTATAGAGACCGCCACCTACTTGCGTATACTGTGAACACCTACTGTACCTCTAGCCATCATATATTACGTTCTTTACTGTCAGTTCAACCCATGTGAGCTCATGTTTGCGGCCTATAGAGGCCGCCACCTACTTGTGTATACCGTGAATGCCTACTGTACCTCTAGCCATCATATACCATGTTCTTTACTGTCAGTTCAACCCATGTGAGCTCATGTTTGCGGCCTAAACAGCCCACCACCAACTTGTGTATACTGTGAACGCCTACTGTACCTCTAGCAATCATACACTACGTTCTTTACTGTCAGTTCAACCCATGTGAGCTCATGTTTGCGGCCTATAGAGGCCGCCGCCTACTTGTGTATACTGTGAACGCCTACTGTGCCTCTAGCCATCATATACTATGTTCTTTACTGTCAGTTCAACCCATGTGAGCTCATGTTTGCGGCCTATAGAGGCTGCCACCTACTTGTGTATACAGTGAACACCTACTGTGCCTCTAGCAATCATATACTACGTTCTTTGCTGTCAGTTCAACCCATGTGAGCTCATGTTTGCGGCCTAAACAGCCCGCCACCAACTTGTGTAAACAGGGAACGCCTACTGTACCTCTAGCCATCATATACTACGTTCTATACTGTCAGGTCAACCCATGTGAGCTCATGTTTGCGGCCTATAGAGGCCGCCACCTACTTGTGTATACTGTGAACGCCTACTGTACCTCTAGCCATCATATACTATGTTCTTTGCTGTCAGTTCAACCCATGTGAGCTCATGTATGTGGCCTAAACAGCCTGACACCAACTTGTGTATACTGTGAACACCTACTGTACCTCTAGCAATCATATACTACGTTCTTTACTGTCAGTTCAACCCAAGTGAGCTCATGTTTGTGGCCTATAGAGACCGCCACCTACTTGCGTATACTGTGAACACCTACTGTACCTCTAGCCATCATATATTACGTTCTTTACTGTCAGTTCAACCCATGTGAGCTCATGTTTGCGGCCTATAGAGGCCGCCACTTACTTGTGTATACTGTGAATGCCTACTGTACCTCTAGCCATCATATACCATGTTCTTTACTGTCAGTTCAACCCATGTGAGCTCATGTTTGCGGCCTAAACAGCCCGCCACCAACTTGTGTATACTGTGAACGCCTACTGTACCTCTAGCAATCATACACTACGTTCTTTACTGTCAGTTCAACCCATGTGAGCTCATGTTTGCGGCCTATAGAGGCCGCTGCCTACTTGTGTATACTGTGAACGCCTACTGTGCCTCTAGCCATCATATACTATGTTCTTTACTGTCAGTTCAACCCATGTGAGCTCATGTTTGCGGCCTATAGGGGCTGCCACCTACTTGTGTATACAGTGAACACCTACTGTGCCTCTAGCAATCATATACTACGTTCTTTGCTGTCAGTTCAACCCATGTGAGCTCATGTTTGCGGCCTAAACAGCCCGCCACCAACTTTTGTATACAGGGAACGCCTACTGTACCTCTAGCAATCATATACTACGTTCTTTGCTGTCAGTTCAAACCATGTGAGCTAATTTTTGGAGATCTCAGTAAACTGTTACAAGTGTATTTGTGTCCTGCAACAATATTGCCTCTTTTGCTGAGTGAAGTCTGATACACACAGTGCCAAACTCACTGGCCAATTTTTTGAACAACTGGTGTGATAAACCAGTGGCCCTCCAATACCACATATTGAAGTGGGGTGTTATCTGAGTATACTTTCATAAGTGTATTTGTGTCCTGCAACAATATTGCTTCTTTTGCTGCGTGAAGTCTGATACACACAGTGCCAAACTCACTGGCCAATTTTTTGAACAACTGGTGTGATAGACCAGTGGCCCCCCAATAGCACATATTGAAGCGGGGTGTTATTTAACAGTATACTTTTCTAAGATTGTATTTTAGTCCTGCAAAAATTTGGCCTCTTTTGCTGTGTTAACTGTGCTACACACATTGACAACAGATACTGGCCAATTATTTGTAGAACTGGTGTGATAAACCTGTGGCCCCCCAATACCACAGATTGAAGCGGGGTGTTATCTACACAGACACATGGTCTAGCAAACACGGGCAGGGAAGGTATTTCACTTTTACTGCCCACTGGGTGAACCTTCTAACGACCGTTAAGCATGCAACCCTTGGCACACGTGTAGATTTAGTTGTACCGCCATGGATTGCAAGCAGGCCTGCCTCTTCTTCTCCTCATCCTCCATCCTCCCTCTCCTCCTCGGCTGACTCCTCCTCTTCCGCTGCTACCGTCTCTTCTCCTGCGCTGCCCAACATCCCCAGAACCTATTCCACATGCCAGGTGAGATGTTGCCATGCTGTGCTGTGTCTGTTGTGCCTGGAAGCCAAGAGCCACACTGGTCCTGCACTCCTTTCAGCTTTGGGTTCACAGGCAGATCAGTGGCTGACACTGCTGAATTTGTCAGTTGGTAAAGTGGTGTGCGACAACGGTGCTTATCTGCTGAGCGCGCTGAAACAGGGCAAAATAACACACGTGCCATGCATGGCACACGTCCTGAACTTGGTGGTGCAGCGATTCGTTGCCAAATACCCTTGGGTCCAGGACGTCTTGCGGCAGGCCAGGAAAATCTCGGGCCATTTCCGAAGATCTTACACAGCCATGGCTCGCCTTGCTGACATTCAGCGGCGACACAACCTGCCCCTCAGGCGTCTTATTTGTGACTGCCTGACTCGATGGAACTCAACGTTGCAAATGCTCGATAGGCTGCTCCAGCAGAAGCGTGCAGTTATGACTACCTGTTCGAACTCGGCGGAAGGACAGGTTCTGGGGAGCTTGGGTTTTTTTCACCTCGCCAGTGGCTGCTCATGCGGGACGCATGCAGACTTCTGCGGCCTTTCGATGAGATCACCAAACTGGTCAGTCACGGCCAGGGCGCCATAAGTGACATCATACCTTACGCCTTCTTTCTGGAGCGTGCATTGCGTCGTGTCATTGATCAAGCCGTCGAGGAGCAGGAGCAGGAAGATCAGGAAGTGGCAATGTTGAATGAATTCCCAGGGGGTGCTACTCCATCTGAGACAAATCAACAGCAGGAGTCTGAAGAGGAATCAGAGGAGGAGGATGGTGCTGGGGGGGATGAGGAGGATCAAGAAGAGCATGCTTTAAACCTTTCTGGGATCCCTGGTGTTATCCATGGATGGGGGGAAGAGAACGAGGACAACATTATCCTGGATGATGAGCTGGAAGCAGGCCACTATACCGCTTCCAGTTTAGTGGGAATGGGGGCCTACATGCTGCAATGTTTTAAGGGGGACCCCCGTATAAAACGCATAAAGGCCAAGGACCATGTACTGGGTGGCAACGTACTTAGACCCCCGGTACAAACACAAAATGGCGGAAATGTTACCACAATCACAGAGGGCGGTCAGAATGCAGCACTTCCAGGCCTTGCTGCGGGAAATGCTGCATTCTGCTTTTCCGTGCGCTGGCAGAGGAATTTCCAGTCACAGAGAGACAGTTGTGGGTAGCAATCCAACAGCGCCTGCAAGAAGAGGGTAGATGGAAGATGTCTTGGTCACTTCAGATATGAGATCCTCCTTTCAGCCGAACCATCGACAGCTGTACTCCCGATACAGCATGAGGGAACGCCTAGACCGACAGGTGTCCGACTACATCAGGTTAACGGCCGATGTGGACACTCTGAGGAGTGATGAGCCCCTGGACTACTGGGTGGGCAGGCTTGACCTCTGGCCAGAGCTTGCACAATTTGCAATGGAACTGTTGGCTTGCCCTCCATCCAGTGTCCTTTCCGAAAGGACGTTCAGCGCAGCAGGGGGGATCGTGACCGATAAGCACACTTGCCTAGCTCATGACAGTGTAGATTACCTCACATTTATAAAAATGAATGAGGCATGGATCTCTGAGGAATTCAACATATGTGACCAGTAGACCAGGTTTCATCGAAATTCCTGCACCCACAGCAATTCCTGGTCCTTGGCTTCGCTACATACAGCAGCATAAAAGGCATTTCCTGTCCATTGAATGGCACATTTTTGGGGCCTTTCAGGGCCGACAATTATTTTTTCTGTGAATGCCTAATGTACCCCCAGCCACCAAATACTAACTTCTTTGCTGTCAGTTCAAACCATGTGAGCTAATTATTGGAGCCTATACAGGCTGACACTTACGGTTCTGTGTACTGTGAACGCCTACCATACCTCTAGCCATCAAAAACTATGTTTTTTGCTGTCAGTTCAAACCATGTGAGCTAATTTTTGGAGTCTATACAGGCTGACACTTACGGTTCTGTGTACTGTGAATGCCTACCGTACCTCTAGCCATCAAAAACAAAGTTTTTTGCTGTCTGTTCAAACCATGTGAGCTAATTTTTAGAGCCTATACAGGCCGACACTTACGGTTCTGTGTACTGTGAACGCCTACCATACCTCTAGCCATCAAAAAATAAGTTTTTTACTGTCAGTTCAAACCATGTGAGCTAATTTTTGCAGCCTATACAGGCCGAAACGTACTTCTGTATACTGTGTGAATGCCTAATGTACCTTCAGCCACAGAATACTACGTACTTAGCTGTCAGGTAAACCCATTTGGGCTAATGTTTGGGGCCTGGAATGGGCGACACTTACTTCTGTATCCTGTGAATGCCTAATGTACCTTCAGCCACAGAATACTACATTCTTAGCTGTCAGGTAAACCCACGTGGGCTATTTTTTGGTGCCTTTTATGGCCGACACTTACTTCTGTTACCTGTGAATGCCTAATGTACCTTCAGCCACAGAATACTACATTCTTAGCTGTCAGGTAAACGCATGTGGGTTAATTTTTCGGGGGCCTGCAATGGCCGACACTTACTTCTTTATCCTGTGAATGCCTAATTTTTCAGACTGGAAATGAAAAACAATGGGTCTGTAAAGGTTCCGCCAAATTGTGGAATGGACGCGGACCCATTTTACAGATGTGTGAATGGATCCTATATGTATTAGACAATGTATTTACCGACTGCTGTCAGTTCTGGCTGATTTATGAAAAAAATATATATATTTTTTGCTGTAAAAAAAAAAAAAAAAAATTTAGGGCAACTTTTTCAATTGCAATACTTCTGTTATGATATTGTCCATGTGCTGGGACTATTTGCGCACAGCTAGTACGTCTGTTGTGGCTGCAAATATGACCTAAAGGTTTTTAAAGTTCGCCTCCCATTAAAGTCAATGGGGCCCGCCGCAAACTCGCGGTTCGCTGACTTTTGAGAAAATTTGTGGCTGGCGTTCGCAAACCGCCCCAGCCGATGTTCGTCCATCACTATTGGAGGGATTTTTTCCTGGTTAAAAGACATTGCTGTGACAATTGTATTGATTTTACTTTTTCTATTATTTTTATATGCATGCTTTAAGCTCATTATGTGCCTAATTGCTAGAGCCACAAAAAACCCAGACTCAAGTAGTAGAGGAGGATCTTATGTAAGCTTGTATTTTAAGAGAGATACAGAGAATGTTGACACACTTTTAATAACTGAACAAGGTGTACTGTTACAACAGACTCAAACCCGCCTTGATTATCATCAATATGTAAAGTTCTATAAGGACAAGGAAGCTAAGTCTGTCATTTAGGTGGGCAGGTTGGGCCCTTTATTATAAGGAGGAATCCAAAGACAATTGTTGCCCAACTTACTGTTCCCATTCCAGGGAGACTGTGTGTCCCCTGATGACACCATAAAAATGACAGGAAAAATCATGTAGATAAAATTATGATTTTTAAGAGGGGATTGAAGGAGTGTGCTACTCCATTTTGTATAATATAATTGCTAATTGTCTGAACTTAATTTCAGGTGATTGGTGGCCCACAGATTTTGCAGTGTCCGTACTTCCCACATTCACTGGCCCCCCTGGAATTCAGGTGTAAACAGCGGGTTTTACTCCCCTTGATTTTTTTAGCTGTTTTTTTACAGAAGATCTGTATGGATCTATTGTGGATCAAAGCAATTTGTAGGATAATCAATGTATCGCCGCAAACCCAAATTTGATCCTTGCCAGACAATTTGGATGGAGACCTATCACAGTTCCCGAATTTAAGACCTTTCTGGGCCTATCCCTCAACATGGTCATTACTTAAATGAGTGAGTTGTGGTCATATTAGTCCACTGACCCAGGTCATCATATGCCCATGTTCTCTGCTGCCATGGCCTGGGCTAGATACGAGCAAATATTGCGGTTCATGCACTTCAAAGACAATGAACTCTGTTGTCCTCTTGGTGACCCTGAACATGATTGGCTCTACAAAATTCAGCCCCTCGTAAACCAAAAATTTGCACCCTTGTGTATCCCCAACAAGATGTCTGCGTTGATGAGTCCCTGATTAAGTTTTCTGGATGTCCTACTTTCAGTTTCTCTCCAGCAAGCATGCCAGATATGGGATTAAGATGTATAAGCTCTGTGACAGGACAACAGGCTATACATTTAGTTTCCTGGTTTACGAGGGAAAAGATAGCAGCGCCCCCCCTTGATTATCATCAATATGTGAAAAGTCCCCCCAACTGCCGAGACTACATAGGGAGCAATGGCAAGATTGTTTGGGTGTCACCCTTATTCGGAAAGGGGTACCATTTATACATGGACAATTTCTATAAAAGAGTGCCACTTTTTAGACACCTCTTTCCATTAGTAATTGGCGTATGTGGCACCATGTGATCTAATCACTATGGCTTCCCCCGACGGCTTGTAATTGCCCACTAAGTCAGGGGGAGCGAGCCTGCTTAAGGTGCAATTAATTGCTTACAGTGAGGTGGAAGGACAAACTGAATGTTTTTGTTCTGCCTTTCATTCATGCAGATATGGCAGTCCAAATTACAATGGCGACTGGTGTAGTTGAGAAGCCCCTCTGTGTCCACAACTACAACCGTAAAATGGGAGGGGTGGACTTCAACGACCAGATGATGTGGCTGCATTTAGTTGCCTGTAAGGCCAGACGCTGGTACAAAAAAAGTGTCTGTATACTTATTCCAATTGGCTCTTTTTAACGGTTATGTTCAAAGCGTCAGGAAGAATTGGATCCTTCCTCAAATTCTAGGAAGAGATTGATGCAGCCCTTCTGTATCCAGAAGGTGCTGTGGCCCAATTTCCCAATCAAGATGCAGTGAGCCGGCTGCATAAGAGGCATTTTCCGCATGTCCTCCCTGGTACCCCTACACAAAGAGTACCCCAAAGAAGATGCTGTGTCTGTAGCAAGTGCGAATATAGGCGTGACTCCCACTATTTTTGTCCCTCCTGTCCTGGCAAACCTGATCTCTGCATCAGTGACTGTTTCCGTCGCTACCACACACTAGTGGAGTATTAGCATAGGGTACAGCATGGCACAGTCTAGGGCACACTTTCACGCAGGGTCTCAAAAGATGTTAGATGTCTATCACATTTTGAGATACCCTAACCTGGGACATTTATAGTTTCAATATAAGTGTAAAAAAAAATAAAAAATAAAACATAAAAAAAATCAATTAAAAAAGCCTAAAATAGTTGTCATTTTATTGTTCTTACTGTTTTACTGTATTTTATGCTATACTGTAATGTTTTATTGTTACTGTGTGTTGTTGTTAACCATTGTTTGCTTTCAGGTACGCCATTCAGCTGCAGCACTGGTTTGTTTATTTTGACAGCAACAGGGTCCAGTACTGTAGAAGGTAATTTCACCACCACAGTTAAAAAAAAAGAACATATATGGTGAAGCATAGGGGCTGGGGTGGACATAGGAGTGCATCTCCCCCTATGCTTCACCATATATTATTTACTCTTTTTTTGCCACAGATTGCAATTAAAAAAAAGTTGTCTTCTTGAGTTAATGTTTTATTGATACAGTGGTTTTTTGTTAACTGCTGTTTGCTTTGCAGGTACGCCATTCAGCTGCAGTTCTGATTTCTTTATTTTGACAGCAACCGGGTTTGCTCTCATGATACTTAAATATGTTAGGTTCTCTTTTTTCCTTCAGCCCAAAGGCTGCATGAAAAAAAAAAAGAACATTACAATATATGCCCAACAAGGACCAGCAACGTTCTAGTATATTGCTAAGCTTTGAGTGGTTATACTGGAATGATGCCTGCAGGTTTAAACATCATTGTGGTATCGTTTTTTTCAGCCAGCAGCCGGCTTTCATGTAAAAGCAATCCTAGCGGCTAACTAGCCGCTAGACTGCTTTTACAAGCAGTGGAAGGGGACGTTTCCCCCCTCTCTCTGCCTTTATGGATTTCTCAGGCTCTCCTGTTCAATCGGGGAACCCGAGAATGCAGGCGGTGGTTCCGCTAGCTGATCATAGAGCTGATTAGAGACCAGAATAGCTCCAATCATCTCTACGGCCTAAGAAACCAGAAGCTACAAGCATTTCATGACTTTGGTTTCGCCAGATATAAACAGCACTATTGGGAAACTGGGAAAGCATCTGATCACACCAATCTTGGTGTGGTCAGATGCTTTAAGGACAGAGGAGAGATCTAGAGTCAAATAGACCCCAAATTTTTCAAAAAAGAGTACCTGTCACTACCTATTGCTATCATAGGGGATATTTACATTCCCTGTGATAACAATAAAAAATTATAAAAAAAGAAGAAAAAAATGAAAGGGACAGTGTAAAAATAAAATAAAAGAGAAAAATAAATAATTAAAAAAATTAAATAAATAAAGCACTACTGATCTTGTGTCGCATGTAAACCACAATTGCACCGTGCATGTGAGATATTACCACAAAAAACAGATTGAGGGCGGTAATTCTAGCAGTAGACCTCCTCTGTAAAGAGGTAACCTGTAAAGGTTTTTAAAAATGTATGTAGTTTGTCACTGCTGCACGGGCATGGGCATTTTTAAAGCATGTCGTGTTTGGTATCAATGTACTCAGCATAAGATCATCTTTTATATTTTACCAAACATTTGGGCAAGATAGTGTGTTTCTGTGCATTAAAGTTCAAAAAGTTTTTTCTTTCCAAAAAAATTGCATTTGGAAAATCGCTGTGCAAATACTGTGTGAATAAAAAAATTGGAACACCCACCATTTTAATCTGTAGGGTTTCTGCTTAAAAAAAAAAATACAGTATCCCACAAAAGTGAGTACACCCCTCACATTTTTGTAAATATTTTATTAAATCTTTTCATGTGACAACACTGAAAAAATTATACTTTGCTATAATGTAAAGTAATGAGTGTAAAGCTTGTATAACAGTGTACATTTACTGTCCCCTCAAAATAACTCAACACACAGCCTTTGTCTCCCTGCTGGAGGGGCTATCCCATAGAACCGGATCAGCATTTGGAGGAGCTGCGGCTTCTGAACAGGAAGGTTAGTTTTTACATTGGACCTACAGGGACTTATTGCTTTACTCATTCTAGTAACTCACAGTTATCTTTTGACTTTCATACTTTTAAAGGATACGTCTACACAGTGGACAGTTCCTAATAGGAACAATCCTGTTATCATTACTACTCTATATTTCCAAACTTAGAGGATACTGGGCGCCCTATGTCTACTATCCAAAGTAAGTCTATCTATCTATTTTTTGGCTCTCTGGTCTCAAGAGTCTATATAATTATAAATTTAAATAGGAATGTTACTAAGCTAAACACTCCTGTAACCTTAAGGTCAAATTGTGACACATGTGGGTATAGACAGACAATCCCCTCATATATTTTGGAGGTAGAGACTTGTTGGGAGAGATATAATATTTTTCATTGAATTACATGGCTCCTAGATTAATCTCCCTTAACATGGCTGCTGTTATTTTATCATATGTTTCTCCTCCTCAATGTGCTTATGAGGGTGGCCCCCCTCCACTCCTCTTTTCTCTTTTTTTTTTCCTCTCTTCCCCCCTCCCACATTTCCACCATGATCCCATGTGGATGTTTTGTGTATTTTGTTCGAACCTGGGGTGAGAATATATATATATATATATATATATATATATATATATATATATATATATACGAACCCAATTCCAAAAAAGTTGGGACACTGTACAATTTGTGAGTAAAACAGGAATGGATTAATTTACAAATTTTATAAACTTAAAAAACTTAAAATATTGGCTCATTTTGGATTTCATGAGAGCTACACATTCCAAAAAAGTTGGGACAGGTAGCAATAAGAGGCTGGAAAAGTTAAATGTACATTTAAGGAACAGCTGGAGGACCAATTTGCAACTTATTAGGTCAATTAGCAACATGATTGGGTATAAAAAGAGCATCTCAGAGTGGCAGTGTCCCTCATAAGTCAAGATGGGCAGAGGATCACCAATTCCCCCAATGCTGCAGCGAAAAATAGTGGAGCAATATCAGAAAGGGGTTTCTCAGAGAAAAATTGCAAAGAGTTTGAAGTTATCATCATCTACAGTGCATAATATCATCCAAAGATTCAGAGAATCTGGAACAATCTCTGTGCGTAAGGGTCAAGGCCGGAAATTCATACTGAATGCCCGTGATCTTCGGGCCCTTAGACGGCACTGGTTTACATACAGGAATGCTACTGTAATGGAAATCACAACATGGGCTCAGGAATACTTCCAGAAAACATTGTCGGTGAACACAATCCACTGTGCCATTCGCCGTTGCCAGCTAAAACTCTATAGGCCAAAAAAGAAGCCAAATCTAAACATGATCCAGAAGTGCAGGTGTTTTTTCTGGGCCAAGGCTCATTTAAAATGGACTGTGGCAAAGTGGAAAACTTTCTGTGGTCAGACGAATCAAAATTTGAAGTTCTTTTTGGAAAACTGGAACGCCATGTCATCCGGACTAAAGAGGACAAGGACAACCCAAGTTGTTATCAGCGCTCAGTTCAGAAGCCTGCATCTCTGATGGTATGGGGTTGCATGAATGCGTGTGGCATGGGCAGCTTACACATCTGGAAAGGTATATGCAAGTTCTAGAACAACATATGCTCCCATCCAGACGTCGTCTCTTTCAGGGAAGACCTTGCATTTTCCAACATGACAATGCCAGACCACATTCTGCTTTAATTACAACATCATGCCTACGTAAAAGAAGGATCCGGGAACTGAAATGGCCAGCCTGCAGTCTAGATCTTTCGCCCATAGAAAAATTTGGCGCATCATAAAGAGGAAGATGCAACAAAGAAGACCTAAGACAGTTAAGCAACTAAAAACCTGTATTAGACAAGAATGGCACAACATTCCTATTCCTAAACTTGGGCAACTTGTCTCCTCAGTCCCCAGATGTTTACAGACTGTTATAAAATGAAGAGGGGATGCCACACAGTGGTAAACATGGCCTTGTCCCAACTTTTTTGAGATGTGTTGATGCCATAAAATTTAAAATCAATTTATTTTTCCCTTAAAATGATACATTTTCTCAGTTTAAACATTTGATATGTCATCTATGTTGTATTCTGAATAAAATAATAAAATTTGAAACTTCCACACCATTGCATTCTGTTTTTATTCACAATTTGTACAGTGTCCCAACTTTTTTGGAATCGGGTTTGTATATAGATATATATATATATATCTATATATATATAGATATATATATATATGTATTTAGCTAAATTTGAAATGAACCATATGTAATTTTTGCATGAGATAGTGAAATTGTTTCTGTTATTGAGAGTAATCTTGTTTATCATATATGTTCATTATGCCATGTCTCCTAGCACCAATAGGATCACCTGAGGAAGCTGCATAGCGAAATGCGTAGCGATTTATTGGCATCTATACATTAGAACCCTTTAATTCAGACGTAAGTGTTTCTGTTATTGAGAGTAATCTTGTTTATCATATATGTTCATTATGCCATGTCTCCTAGCACCAATAGGATCTCCTGAGGAAGCTGCATAGCGAAATGCGTAGCGATTCATTGGCATCTATACATTAGAACCCTTTAACTCGGACGTAATAGGTCATTCGTTCCTGTGATCCACAGACATCAGACCCTGGCAAATGGAGGGCCATTCATGGGTTCTTTTGGTTCAGGAGCATGCTGTTTAGCACTTTTGTGCATACTCATTAATGGAATGTTTTTTATGAATTGAATCTTTCTACTATGTTACTACAATAAATGTTGTATGTTTTTATACATTTAAGTGTCATAAATTTCTTTATGAGATTAACAGTGGGTGCCTTGAAAGTCCTATTACCCTCAGGGGTCCCCCCCCCCTTTTTTTTCTTTCTACATATTCATTGGATGTGGCACCACTACATACAGGGTCATGTCTCAATTTTTGCACATATTTTTTAAAGACACAAGCCTACAACAGTACCTTAGACATTAAATTGCTTTATTATTTTAGAAGTATATATCACTAACAAATTGCATTAAATAATACTGCATCTCCAGCAAACACGATTATTTAAAATATCCACATTGTACATTGTCATTTTCTTTGACCGCCACTCCTCAGAGCCAAGTAACATCTATGCATTACCTGCATCTCACGCGAAGACTATTATCACTTAAAGTGTAAATTGAAATAAGTCAGAAGACAACAAAGGAGTATTACTATTGGTATTACTAAATGCATATCCTGCAAATTTCAAATCAGCAGGAATAGTTTATGTATCATTATTCATATATATATATATATATATATATATATATATATATATATATATAGACAGATATTTAAAACAAATTGCTGTCGGATAACAATATGACATATCTGGACATCTCATGCAAGATGGCTAATTAAATAATAGAATAGGCCATAAGTTCCATAAGGAAGTCAATAGTTAAAGCTTAGTGGTCAGTGTATTTTTAGAAGATTTAAAATATTTTATATGTAACCATTTTCTAGTCGCTAAACAGTTATGAGATTTACATGAAGAAACAATGGTGTAGATTTAGTAAAGCTGGAGAGTGCAACATCTGGTACAGCTGTGCAGGGTAGCCAATCAGTTTCTAACTTCAGTGTTTTCAGTTAAGCTTTGATAATAAAACCTGGAAGCTCATTGGTTTGTGTGAAGGCTCTCTCCAATTTTAGTAAATCCCCCCCCCCAGTATATTTATTCTCTGTTATTTCTTGGAACACTCTAAAAAGTAAAATGTAACAATTTCTAATGCATTATGTAGATGACCAAGCCAGCACTTGTATAATAAAATAGTAGTGAAAACAAGGTTGCTTTTAGACTATGTACTACTTGTATGTAACTGAATCTGCGTTGCGATAAAAAAAAAAAAATAGAATGTGAAAATAAGACCGCTAACACAGAGTAGTATATCTTGCTCTAAAATCTAACATTTAAACCAATAGTGCAGCGCCAATATATTACACAAACAAACAAATAGATGTTCAATACATACCATATGGAACCATAAAACGATATAAATATGAAATTAGTGCATAAGTCCACAGTATGTCTAATGGTGATGAAGAAAACTTGTTCCAACAATGCAAGTAATCCTGATAATCTTGTGCAAACAGTGCTCAAATAGCCAATCACTAACATCAAGTGATTTTAAAGTTTACCAGAATAAATGGCTACCATTACAGTGGCATAAGCATCTGAGTGAAAAAGCAATCAAACCAGTGCTTAAGTGACCAATTACCAGTGGCAAGTGGATTCAAAACTCACCAGAACAAATGGCTACCATTACAGAAGCCTAAATGCCTGGATATAAATAAAGTATAAGGTCCAAATGAGATCAGTGGGGTAATTGGCTTGCAGTGGTAACTCCTGTGACTTCCTCATAGTGTAGCAGATTTAGTATCAGAATAAGTAAAATCACATAAAAACAGAGCAAAAGATGCAGATAACTCACACGTAAAGCCACTGTCGACCAGGGATCGAGCATCGGCGCAACGTCAATGGCAGAATCTCCACTCTAATGCATTTCATCCAATTGCACGTTATCAAGGGATCATCTGGTCTTGACATCTGTTTATATTTATAAAGTAACTATACCCATTCACATGTGTATGTTATTTCCAATAAAATCGGAATCACTGGAAGTCGTGTGGCAGCCATCTTGTCGGAGACCCGGAAGTAACTTATTGGGCCTTGCCGAAAAGTGTGTGGTGGCCATCTTGCAGAGGGTCTGGAAGTAACTCTATGACCGTGATTAAATAAAAAGTCACTCTGCGGCCATGTTCCTGTCAGGCCGGCGATGGTAGATTCACCATAAAAGCTAAAGCTGGAAATTCATTATTGGCAATTTTAATGTAGCCTTTACAGCCCTAGATGGTTAATATAATCTCCCAATCTAAAAACAATTAATAAAGAAGGCACGCCACATCTTTTGATTCCTCAACAAAAATATGCAACTATGGGACATGATATTTTAGTAAAAACCATTTAAATCCAATACAAATTTTGCGATAGGGTACATTGATACACTTTTTACACCTCTTACCTTTACCTTTACCTTTTACCTTTACCTTTGCACATCACACATCTATTACATGGGTGGAAGCCTCCAATATTAAAAAAGAAATTCAGGCATAGGGGGTGAATTAATCACATCCTATGCCTCAAATTGGGCACCCTTCTAAACAAAACATGAGGAGTCTCGGGTTGAATGTAATTGAGAACTGTATCCTGTTTGAGAATGTCAAACAGGATACAATTAAAAAATAAATTTTCTAGATCTGACCCTTATCATAATAGAAAATAGGATTGTAACTAAGTCATATTTTAAATGTACTGACAGAAATAGCTGCATTCCCTTGAGTAGTTGTCATAACCCTATTTGGTTGAATAATATTAGGACAATTCTTCAGAATGAGGAGAAATTGTAGTTTGCTAGCTGATTATTACTCTTAGAGTCAGATCATTAAAAATAGATTTTAACAGAAGGGTTATACTGAAGATAATCTTGATGGAATCATTAAGGAGGTTGGAGAAAAAGATAGGGCCTCCTTATTATCTGATAACGTAAGGTAAAGGCATACATCCATTTTCTGCCACTTTATTACTAATTTCTCCTCCTAACATTGGCAAATTAGATGGATAACAAAACTTCATTGGGACATTCTCAACCAGAATACAGTTCTCAGTTCCAATGTACCTGAGACTCCTCATGTTTTTTTTTAAAGGGAGCCCAATTTGAGGGATAGGATTGCCCCAAATGTAATTAATCCACCCTCTATACTTGAATTTTCCAGTATTGGAGACTTCCACCCATGTAATAGATGTGTGATTTGCGAAGCTAAAGGTAAGAGGTGTAAAAAACCTTAACATTTTGCCTCACAAATTATTTAATCTGGGCCATAGAGACCCTCGGCAAGAAGGCCGCCACACAATTTCCAGCAAGACCCGCTGAGTAACCTCGGGGTCTCCAACAAGATAGCTGCCACACGACTTAAGGCAATGCTGATTTATTGGAAATAACATACACCTGTGATTAAGTATAGTTACTTTATAAATATGGACTGACCCCTTGATGACTCCTTGATAACATCCTTTTGGACGTAACAAGAGGGGTGGATATTCTGGCATTGACGTCACGCCGTTGTGCGATCCCGAGTCGGCAGTGGCTTCACATGTGAGTATCTGGATCTTTTGCTTTGTTTTTATGGGATTTTACTAATAATAAACCTACTACACTATGAGAAATTCCTTTGGGCTCCTGGTAAGCTTAATTAATTCCTAGCAGAAATATACTAGGAGGTACCATTGCAAGCAAGTTACCACACTGATCCCTTAATTTATATCCCGGCATTTATACTGCTGTATAATAGTAGCCATTTGTTCTGGTGACTTTTGACTCCGCTTGTCACTGGTGATTGTCCACTTAAGCAAGTGGTTTGATTGATTTTTCGCTCAGGCATTTATGCTGCTGTAATGGTAGCCATTCATTCTGGTAAGCTTTGAATTCACTTGATGTCGGTGACTGGCTATTTTAGCACCATTTGCACAAGATGATCAGGATTACTACCGTTGTTGGAACACGTTTTCTTCATCATTAGACACACTGTGGACTTTTTTTTAACACTTATGGAATTTGCACTAATTGTTACATTTATATAGTTTTATGGTTTCATATGGTGTGTTTTGCATATCTATTTGTTTGTTTAAGCAATATATTGGTGTTGCACTATTGCTTTAAATTTTAGAGCAAGATATACTAGTCTTTATGTTAGCGGCCTTATTTTCACATTCTATTTTTTTCACCACAGCGCAGATTCCCTTACATACAAGTAGTACATAGCCTAAAAGAAAGCAACCTTTTTTGCATATTTGCACAGAATGAATGTACATGCACTTTCCCTGGGAGAATTGCTGTACAATTATTTTTTATAAAAACACCTCATTGTGTTATCTAATAAAATGGCAAACTTTCTTATTACATCAAATCTTAAAAATGCATACATTAAAACATAACTTAAATGCAAAAAAATATATATATATATATATATATATATATATATATATATATATATATACATATATATATATATATATCCATACTGTACATCAAAATCGATACACAATTTAATATTGATAAAATAGGTAATATTCCATTTAATATTAAAACCATGGGGGGTTAAAAGTTCATAAATCCCCAGTCTCAAGTTTGAAGACTTCATTTTTTCAATTTCAACCTCTCTAGTGTGGAGTCAGTTTATCTTTGGTCACACCTATAGGATCCTTATTATGGCAGTGTGCAAAATGCATCTACAGACAGTGTCCTTTCAATCCCTTACTAATGTTGTTAAAGCGGAGTTCCGGGCACAAAATCTGTATTTTTTTTTTGTGCCCCTCCGCTAGCTACACATAACCTGAAAAGGAATTGGATAGTTATTTTTTTTTTTTGTACACTCACCTTGTAATCGAAGATCGTAAATACTCACCTCAGGGTACTTCCTCCTCCAGCGCCGCGGCTCACCCCGTCACTTCCTGCCTCGCGATGATTCCTGGGAGCTGAACGTCATAGCTCCCAGGAATCAATGCGACGGCACCGGCCCCGCACGTCACTTCCGGGCGACGCCGCATTCCCCTGCTAAACAGCTTCTGGGCATGCCCAGAAGCTGTTTAGGAATGCGGCGCCGCACCGGAAGTGACGAGAGGGGCCGGTGCGGCGCATTCTGGGAGAAGAAGATGCGGAAGAAGACACCGAAGAGAACCGCGCCGGCTTCAGCTGCCCACAAGAGAGATGGAAACGCTGTGGAAGAAATTTTCAAAGTAAGTATTTCTTCTTGCAGGTAAGTGCGAACCGGGACAGATCAGAGGCTAGCCATTGTGGAATGTGCTAGCCCTGACTGTCCCGGGGGTATGTTCAGCAAAAAATGAGATCTGTGCCCGGAACTCCGCTTTAATGTACTTGCAGTGCCTGTGTAATCATTGCTACATTTTTAGACTACATGGGCACTATAATAAATATACTGCAAACTTAAAATTACAATAGATGAATGTGTCAATGGGATATTTTCTCTAAGTACTCTTATGGGCCATACACACTATAGGATTTTCTGAAGACTTTTTCCTTTAGACTTACCAAAACCATATAATATGAGGTCAAACCTAAACACTTTCAATTTGTATGCAATCTGGCAGGCCCTTGCACTACATAGAAAAGGTAAATCTGAAGGAAATCTAACCACAAAAGTTGGATAGTGTGTATCCAGCTTTAGATAAAGGTCATATTTTTGTGACATTCTACATTCTTCCTTACAAGGAAAAAATCCTTTAAATCTACAAACAAAGTAGACCTCATCAATTGCACTATAATATGGAGACACAAAGCTCTTCAAACAAGGAACATTTCTAAAAAGCACAAAAAGATTTTAAGGCAAAATTGGGGATAGAATCTATTTTTTTCTTAAAATTTGCCAAAACTTCTTAAAACTGACTTTTTAACCACTTCTGGACCGGAAGGTTTTGTCCCCTTAATGACCAGGCTGTTTTGCGATTAGGCACTACTTTGTGTTTTACTGCCAATTGCACAGTCGTGCGATGATGTACCCTGATAAAATTTATGTCCTTTTTTCCCCATAAATAGAGCTTTATTTTGGCGGTATTTGATCACCTGTGCGATTTTTATTTTTTGTGCTATGAACAAAAAAAAGTGACAATTCAGAAAAAAAAATATATTTTTTTCACTTTCTGCTATATAACATTCCCAAAAAACAAATTTTGTAATCCTTGTAGGCCAATCTGTATTCTGCTACATATTTTTGGTAATCCCAATAAGCGTATTTTGATTAGTTTGCGCAAATTTTATCGCGTCTACAAAACAGAGAGGAAATAGCCAAAGAAAAGAAAACAAATGCAGCCACTACATCTAAACTTGGTAAGCTGAAATTTAATAAAGTTTTAGTTTTAAGGCACCCCCAACCATGCTATTTAAAACATGAAGTTATTGTAAATGCTGCCCTCAAAGCTGCTTGAAAAGACCCTTCTTCTGCTTTACAGCCATTTCTTTGCATTTGTAGATGTCTCCCAGGGCAGTGCCCAGTCTTTCATGTCTTTTTTTACAGCAGTTTTCCTATTAATCTGTTCCCGACCGCCCGCCGCTGATTTACTGCTGCAGTGCGGCTCTCCTGCGCAAACCGACGTAGACCTATGTTGGTCGTGCGCCTGCAGCTAGGGGGTGAGCACTCCCGCCCCCCGCTCCAATTTCCACCTGACACCCGCGATCAATCACTGCTGAGATCATCTCTGGAATGATCACAGAGCTCCTGTGATCCTGCTATATAGGATCACAGATCTCTGTGATCATTTCACAAGCCACGCCCCAAAACAGTTAGAATCACTCCCCTAGGCTCACATTTTAACCCCTTGATCACCCACATTGGTAACCCCTGCCAGTGTCATTATTACAGTAACAGTGCATATTTTTAGTACTGATTACTGTAGTAATGTCACTGGTCCCCCCAAAAGTGTAAAAAATGTCAGTTAGGGGTCCGATCTGTCCACTGCAATGTTGCAGTCCTGCAAAAAATCGCCGCCATTGCTAGTATTAAAAAAAACAAAACAATAAAAATGACATAATCTTTCTCGTAGTTAGTAGACGCGATAACTTTTGCGCAAACCAATCAATATATGCTTATTGTGATTTTTTTTACCAAAAATATGTAGCAGAAAACAAATTGGCCTAAAATGTTAAAAAAAAATGATTTTTAAATATTTTTGGGAATGTTATATAGTAGAAAGTGAAAAATATTGTTTTTTTTTTTCAGAATTGTCGCTCTTTTTTCAAATACCACCAAAAGAAAGCTCTATTCGTGGGGAAAAAAAGGACATCAATTTTATTTAGGTACAGCCTCGAATGACCGCGCAATTGTCCATTAAATTAACGCAGTGCCAAATCACAAAATATGGCCTGCTCATTAAGGGGGAAAATCTTCTGATCCAGAAGTGGGTAAACCCTAAAACTAGCCAGAAATGAACAGCAACATTTGCTCCCCTCTAGACTTTGGTGGGATTTGCATCTAAGTTAGGGTCCTCAGAACTTTAAATAAGATTTGCCAAACTCTTTTTCTCTCGGGATATGACTAGTGGTGAGTCATATGTTTGGATTTAAAGAAGTTGTAAAGTCAGAAAGTTTTTATCTTAATGACTTCTATGCATTAAGATAAAAAACCTTCTGTGTGTAGCAGCCTCCCCAGCACCCATTAACCACTTTACCACCGGAGGATTTTGCTGTCTTACGTCCAGGCCACTTTTTGCGATTCGGCACTGTGCGACTTTAACTGACAATTGCGCGGTTGTGCAACGCCGTACCCAAACGAAATTTACGTCATTTTTTTCCCACAAATGGAGCTTTCTTTTGGTGGTATTTGATCACCTGTGCGATGTTTACTTTTTGCGCTATAAACAAAAAAAGAGCATAATTTTGAAAAAATAACAATATTTTTCACATTTTTTTATATGAAATTCCCCCCCAAAAAATGTAAAAATCTAATTTTTTATACATTTTTGGCCAATTTGTTTTCTGCTACCTATGTTTGGTAAAAAAAAAATCACAATAAGCGTATTTTGATTGGTTTGCGCAAAAGTTATTGCATTTACTAACTAAGGGAAAGATTTCTGTCATTTTTGGTGTTTTTTTTTTAACGAGTAATGGCGGCGATCTGCAATTTTTTTGCGGGACTGCGACTTTGCGGCGGACAGATCGGACCCTTGACTGACATTTTTGACACTTTTGGGGGTACCAGTGACATTACTACAGTAATCAGTGCTATAAATATGCACTGTTACTGTAAAAATGACACTGGCAGGGAAGGGGTTAATTTTATTGGAGAGGGAGGGGTTAATGTATGCCTGGTGCTTACTAACGTGTGTGGGGGGAGGTGACTGAGTGACACAGGGACAGATCGCATGTTCAGCTATGCTGAACCCTGCAATCTGTCACTGTCTGTCACTTAGGAGATCCGCCCGCTTTGTTTACACAAGTGGGCGGATCTCCAAACTCGATTCCCCGACGATCGCTGTGACTGAATACAGCGGGAGCAAGCCTCCGGCGGTGCGCATGCGCCGCCCACAAGGGGAGGAGTCCAGTGACGTAGATCTACGTCGCTGGACGGGAACTAACCACTTTGCCGCAGTAGAGCTCGAGTGAGCGATCGGCAAGTTGTTAATACTTTCCTGAGCCCATCTTTATCCAGCGATGTCTACGAGTCCCTTGGCCGTCCAGAACTCTCCCTCAGGAGAGAGAGAGGGGGCGGGCCGAATGGCAGCTCCATGTCTGAACGGACACAGGGAACTGCAACTCAGCTTGGGTGCCCCCATAGAAAACTGCTTGCTGTGGGGGCACTCGACAGGAAGGAGGGGCCTTGAGCAGCAAAAAATGAACCTAAGAAGAGGAGGATCCGGGCAACTCTGTGCAAAATCAACTGCACAGAGCAGGTAAGTATGACATTGTTGTTATTAAAAAAAAACATGAGACTTTACAATCACTTTAATTGGCCTGTCACTAGTCATATCACGATAAAATAACATTCTTTTATTCTCAGTCATGAAATGCTGAAGGGGGATGGCAAAGCAAAAGCATCCCTTTTGATTTTAAATTTTCCACATGTGTGTTTTTAAATCTGGCCACACACATTACAATCTGGTTGAACAATCTCTGTGCAATGTTCTTTTAATTTAACAACAACTGTGTGGTATGATTAATCATGTAAACCCTTTGCTTTACATAATTGTTGGTGGATCTAATCCCAATGAAATAATAAATCATTTTAAAACATTTCCTAGTTGATCGATGTGGTTAATAAACAGTAACCATGGTCTTTATAGACCTGAGATTTTTGGTCACTTATTTGTGAGTGGTAAACAGCTTCTATACTATGCACTGAAAGTAGTAATTTATTCTCTATCACTACTCACCTTCTAGAAGGTCAAGTGCAGAACTGTCAGCTATTTTATCTACACGTTCAAGTGCCATTTTTAGCTGTTGAATCACTGGTTAACGTTTGATTACGCCACTGTGCATGCCAGTTCCTTAGCTTACTTTTTCCAGTTACGGTTTTTATCTCAATGGCTCTGTGAAATTACCTCTTTAGCTATTTTGAGAAAAACTATAGTTTTTTTTTCCTTGTATGGATAGATATATAAATGTGGTAAATTAAAATAAATATATATTATCTATCTATCTATCTATCTATCTATCTATCTATCTATCTATCTATCTATCTATCTATCTATCTATCTATCTATCTATCTATCTATCTATCTATCTAGTATTGTTTTTGTATAATTGTCTTTTTATTAAGAATTTAGACCAGGCATCACTAAATGGTTGATCACAGTCTGGATCTTGACTAAATCAATGTTCCACGGTGCTGCCATTTAGAAGCTGTTCTGCCCAGCCCCGCTGCTGCTGTTATTCCCACAAAGCTGTCAGCAGGAGGCAGGACAGCTCTGGATGGGGGGCGGAGGCTGCTCAAGTTTGCAAGCAGGTGCCTGGTTGCTAGGATGCAGGGCATTCCTATCAACAAATCACTAGCTTGCTTCTCTTGCCCTCTGTCCAGACCTACTGTGCCTCCCGCCCTCTGCACTGTCTGTGTAATGTAGGGCAGAAAGGGGGGTGGACAAAGTGAAGGGGGGCTAAGGACATTAATGGAGTCACTGAGGACAGTAATGGGGGGGCTGAAGCCATTAATGGGGTCACTGAAGTCAGTAATGAGGAAACAAGGACAGTAATGGAGGGGGCTGAGGACAGGAATGGGGAGGAGCTCAGGACAGTAATGGGGGGCTCAGGACAGTAATAGGGGGTCTGGGGATGTTAACGGGGTTGCTGAGAACAGTAATAGGGGGAGCTGAGGACTTTAATAATGTCTGGAAACAGCAATAGGGGTCACTGAGAACATTATCAGGGTTGCAGAAAACAGTAATGGGGGCTGATGACAGTAATAGGGGGTTGATGACAGTAATCAGGGGCTACTGAGGACATAAATGGGTTAATTGAGAACAGTAGTAGGGGGAGCTGAGGACCTAAATGGGGAGCTGTGGACAGTAGTAGGGGTCGCTGAGGACATTATCGGGGTGCAGAGAACAGTAATGGGGGGCTGAGGACTGTAATGGGGTGCTGATGACAGTAATCAGGGGCTACTGAGGACATAAATGGGGGTCATTGAGGACAGTAGTGATTGGCCAAACAACCCCTGTTCGGTTCGCACCAGAATATCTCGAACAGGGAAAAAGTTCTAGCAAACATGCAAACGCTATTAAAGTCTATGGTCTTAATGTCTTAATGTGCCTATAAAGTGGTGCATCTGTGCGATGTATGGAGCCTGCTGCAGCAATACTGACATTTCTATAGGAAAAAATGTAATTTAAACTTGCTTGCGGCTGTAATGTATTGCCGGCTCCCGACAATACAGATATAAAAAAAATGAAAAAAAGAAGGAGGCACATGTGCGGAGGACTCAAAAGATGGCCACATAGCCTTGGAGCTCCACACTGCTCTGGTCCTCTAAGCCCCGCCACAGCCTTCAGAGCACTCATTCCTGACCCGCTCCACCAGTGATCAACCTGGGAACACCCAGGTAATAATCTGATGTCCAGAGGCTCTGCCAGGAGAAATCTGTCTAGTTAGATGGATTTCATCCCGCAGCAGGCTGGCCTATCCAAGCTACAGACGGTGATACAGAGGATTCCATTGCTGACCAAGACACCTCTAGTCCTGCAATGACTCCTATAATACATGACACAGTAAGTAATCAGCCCCATGTGGTCCATTCCCCAGCATTTCCTTAATCACTGATTGGGAGGACATGTGAAGAGCTTATCCTGACATCCATGAGTGACTTTCTGGCCACCCCAGATGCATGTTAGAAGGAGGCCCACAATCCACATCACCCTTACCGATTTCCCTTCCATGATAGCTGCTTTTTCCACAATGGTGTCCAGGGGTCTGGCCCAAACAGCTGCACAGATCAACTCTTACATCCATGCAGCATTTGGGATCACGGATGGAAGTCATGGAAAAGAAGGCTGATCAATCTGTAGCCAGAAATAACCAAAACACTTCCAGAATACAGGACATCTAGGACCAGTTAGAAACTGCATATTTGTTGTTAAGATACAACTGGGGTGTCATCCAGGGTGGCTCCTAGGGTTCTCCCCTTTGGCAGGGCGATCTCTGGGACCCACTATATTCACTGGTTTGCTCTACTAATTATTATGATTGACCCTGTGCAGTTGCCTCCTTGATGTTTACAGAGTGTAAAAAAGAAATCTTCACTGTCTGATTGCTTGACAGGGGATAGGGGGCAGCTTGGCAACAACTGTTCAGGCCCTGCTCCTTCCATGTTTTAAGGAAAAGTCTTCTGTTTATTTGGTTTGTTATTATATCTTTAAGCAGGTGGACCGAAGTGGATACAATGTGCCTCCATCTGCCGCTGATGCATTTATGTTTTACTCTCAGTGGCAGATTGATGTTCCCTACTTTCCGGGGAAATCACCTGGCTGGGCTACTGGGTTTTGGGTTTCATTGTCTATCGAATTGGTGTCTTGAATTTTTTTGCTTCCCATTCTCTACCTCTTTTTTTTATTTCTCTAACCTCTCCCTTTTCTATGGTCTGCCTGGAACTCCTCTCACATCGATTCGCAGAATTGAGACTTTGGAAAGGCTGTGGATGCACTGCACGATAGAGCGAACTGTCTTCACTGGGTGAGATTTTTTTCTATTTTGAGTTCTCCAAACCTCTGATTCATGGCTAATTCTAAACCTTCCAACAGATCATGCTAATTCTAAACCTTCCAACAGATCATGCAGATTTTATTCCACAATGTACAGGGTCTGAATTAAAACGGTGGAAATTGTTCCAATTATATCATACCTTAAAGACAGATGTTATTCTCCTACAGGAAACCCATTTCCCAATCTCAGCAGCAGAAAAGTACATTGGATGGACTGGTGCTAAATTCTAGTCACAGAAGGACAAGATAGGTTCTAAATTGGCAAACAAACTATGCCCTAGACTGCATACCTTATTCTTCCCCAAAATTCACACTTCATCAGGGAACTTGAACCAAAACCTATCCGTATCATGGAAACCTTTCAAACTTTATATTCTAATTTGTATGACTCACAATCCTCTCCTGCCCCACATAAATTGGAGACTTTCCTTAGGGATCTTGCCCTATCCAAAATCACACAGACCCTTAGGGAACTTCTCGATAAACCTTTCACACCAGAGGAGATATTGAATGCCATTAAATCTCTCAGACCAGGCTAAGCGCCTGGGCCTGACGGTTTGTCGATCGCATATTATAAGAAATTTGGCCCCTCCTTGTCCCCCTATATGGCTCGATTTTTTAACTCCCTTTGTGATGGAAACCCCCTGGACAATGATTTAAACTCAGCATATAGCTCTGGTATTTCTAAACCGGGAAAAGATGTAAGTGATGTTAGTAACTATCATCTGATATCACTTATTAATAACAACCTTAGACTTATGCATTGAGACTGTCAAGCTTTAAAGCTAAATATATTCACAAGGACTAGGTGGGTTTCATCGCTGGGAGGAATGGCCCAGACCAAGTTAGGAGAGCCAAATATGTAATTTAAGTTGCTACACTCGCACTGGGAAGGGGGGCACCCTGCAGGAATGCTTTCTTTTATCCATTGACCTCCAGAAAGCCTTTGATTCTGTCTCTTGGCCTTACCTATTTGAAATATTAGGAAGATGGGGTTTCGGCTCTAAATTCTTGTGAATCAGAAGGGGTCGGTGCCACCGGGTGCCCCCCCCTCCCTCCCTTGCTTATAAAAGAACTGTCAAAGCTGAAGCCTGGGCAGATGGCAGGTAGCCTCTGAAGAAGCAAAGTGTTTTTTAATTTTTTGTTTGTTTTTCGGGTCCAGCAGGCATCTTAAATGATGATGGTTTTTCATTGAGGGTCACTATTTTTTTCTTTTAATAAAGGACTTGTCAAAAACTGTGTTCTGTGTTTTTTTTTACTTTTTGGTGAATGGGTAGGGGTACTATACCGTATACCCATTCACATGGGGGGAGATCTAGGGGCATCCTTGTTAAAGGGGGTTTCCATATTTCGATAAGCCCCCACCAGCAGACCCCTACAACCACAGCCCAGGGTTGTCGGGAAGAAGCACCCTCCTCATTTTGAGGGCAAGCGGCCTGGTATGGTTCAGGAGGGGGGGGGGTCTGGTATGGGTTTTGGGCAGAACCCCATGACAATTCTTTTTAAATTTTGGTGTGGATTTCCCCTTAAAATCTGTACCAGACCCAAAGCGCCTGGTAGGGATTTTAGGGGGGACCCTACTCCGGTTTTGTTTTTAAATTTTGGTGTGGAGTTCCCCTAAAGTATATAACAGACCCAAAGGTCCTGGTATAGATTTTGGGGGGGAACCCCACGCCAATTTTTTTTTTTTTTAATTCTGTCATAGGGTTCCCCTTAACCACTTAAAAACAGGCACTTTCACCCCCTTCCTGTCCAGACCAATTTTTAGCTTTTAGTGCTCATTGGCATCTACAGGAAATATTGGTCAGCTTGACATGGCACTGCTCCCTATCTTTAACATTGGCAACTATGGGAAATATTTGTCTGCTTGACATGGCACTGCTCCTGGTCTTTAACATTGGCATCTATGGGAAATATTGGTCAGCTTGACATGGCACTCTTCCCCGTTTTTAAAATTGGTGTCTCTGGTAAATATTGGTCAGCTTGATATGGCACTGCTCCCCATCTTTAACATTGGCATCTATGGGAAATCTTAGTCCGCTTGGCATGCACTACTCCCGAACTATAAGTTACAGGGACACAAAACTTGGGGAGCACTGAGAAGCGACCTAGGACTACAATATATCCATACATTTTAAAAGTGGAGTATGCCTTTACACTACCCTGACTGCACTAAACTGACTGAACTCACTATCCACTAACTACCTGCCTAATCTCCTTGTCACACTCTATACGCCGCTACCATGTAAGCAGCAGCCTTATATAGTGTGGGGCGTGGACTTAGCCCCTGAACCATGATTGGCCAAAGGCACCGTGCCTTTGGTCAATCATGGCTCTGACAGGACAAAGCATACAGGTCAGATGGTGCATGCTTTGGCCAATCATCAGAAGGCAAAGCACTGCAACAGTACAGTGCATTATAGGGTGCTTATCAGTAAGCGAACTTCCTGCAGAGCGCCCTATTTGTTTGTGTGTTCTGCGAACACACAAACAGCTGATATTCGAGTCGAACTTACATTCCACTAGAGGACATTAATCGGGGACTGCTAAGGATATAAATGGGGTCATTGAGGACAGTAATAGGGGGAGCTGAGGACTTTAATAGGGGGCTGGGGACAGTAATCAGGGGCTGCTGAGGACATTAATAGGGTAATTGAGAACAGCAATAGGGGCTAAGGACAGTAATGAGGGGGCTCAGGACAGTAATGGGGTACATTGAAGACAGTAATGGGACACACAGGACAGTAATAGGGGGGCTAAGAACATTTATAGGGTCCCTGAGGACAGTAATAAGGAGAGCTGAGGACTTTAATGGGGGCTGTGAGTAGTAATAGTGGTCACTGAGAACATTAACAGGGTCATTGAGGACATGGAGGGCTGAATATTGCAATAGGGAAAGCTTAAAACTTATAGTATATCACAAAAGTGAGTACACCCTTCACATTTTTGTAAATATTTTATTATATCTTTTCATGTTACAACAATGAAGAAATTACACTTTGCTACAATGTAAAGTAGTGAGTGTACAGCTTGTATAACCGTGTAAATTTGCTGTCCTCGAAAAATAACTCAACGCACAGCCATTCATGTCTAAACCACTGGCAACAGAAGTGAGTACACCCCTAGGTTACATTTTTCAAATTGGGCCCAAATAGCTATTTTCCCTCACCAATGTCATGTGACCTCATTAGTGTTACAAGATCTCAGGTGTGAATGGGGAGCAGGTGTGTTAGATTTGGTGTTATCACTCTTACTCTTTCACACTGGTCACTGGAAGTTCAGCATGGCACCTCATGACAAAGAACTCTCTGAGGGTCTGAAAAAAGAACTCTTGCTCTACATAAAGATGGCCTAGGCCATAAGAAGATTGCCAAGACCCTGAAACTGATCTGCAGCACGTGGCCAAGACCATACAGCGATTTAACAGGACAGGTTCCACTCAGAACATGCCTCACCATGGTCAACCAAAGAAGTTGAGTGCACGTGCTCAGCGTCATATCCAGAGCTTGTCTTTGGGAAATAGATGTATGAGTGCTGCCAGCATTGCTGCAGAGGTTGAAGGGGTGTGGGGGTCAGCCTGTCAGTGCTCAGACCATACGCACACTGCATCAAATTGGTCTGCATGCCTGTCGTCCCAGAAGGAAGCTTCTTCTAAAGAGGATGCACAAGAAAGCCCGCAAACAGTTTGCTGAAGACAAGCAGACTAAGGACATGGATTACTGGAACCATGTCCTGTGGTCTGAGGAGACCAAGATAAACATATTTGGTTCAGATGATGTCAAGCATGTGTGGCGGCAACCAGGTGAGGAGTACAAGGACAGGTGTGTCTTGCCTACAGTCTTGCCTACAGTCAAGCATGGTGGTAGGAGTGTAATGGTCTGGGGCTGCAGTGCCAGCACTGGGGAGCTACAGTTCCTTGAGGGAACCATGAATGCCAACATGTACTGTGACATTCTGAAGTAGAGCATGATCCCCTCTCTTCGGAGAATGGGCAGTATTCCAACATGATAACGACCCCAAACACACCTCCAAGATGACCACTGCCTCTCTAAAGAACCTCAATGTAAAGGTGATGGACTGGCCAAGCATGTCTCCAGACCTAAACCCTATTGAGTATCTATGGGGCATCCTCCAAATGAAGGTGGAGGAGCGCAAGGTCTCTAACATCCACCAGCAAAATTATGTCATCATGGAGGATAGAAGAGGACTCCTGTGGTAACCTGTGAAGCTCTGGTGAACTCCATGCCCAAGAGGGTTAAGGCAATGCTGGAAAATAATGGTGGCCACACAAAACATTGACACTTTGGGCCCAAATTGGACATTTTAACTTAAGCGTATACTCACTTTTGTTGCCAGCCGTTTAGACATTACCCCCAATTTAGACAATACAAAAGTAATCAACAAAAGAACAAATGCCTCTTACAATATACAATCGATATCGCAATATATCAAGATACACAAATAATATTCCCCTAAGAGGGCATCGTGTTTTCCGTGGACAGGGGACAATCCATAAAAAATAAACAGATGAATGAAATGCATCTCTTGGAAGGTGTAGACATACAATTCATATCAGACAGTCAGATAATGTGACTACCTGAAAATTTAACTATAATCCTAGAAACCCTTGGAGCACATGTTGTTTTACACTTGGAATAAATGTATTAGCAAAGCAAACAAGGTCCCTGTTCTTTCAATCATAAGTGTAAAAAATAGGCCTAAAAAAGAGTAAGGCCCCTTTTACACATGCGGACCGTTTGTCCGCTTTTCATCCTTCTGTTGATGGATGAAAAACGAACATCAATGCATGTCTATGGAAAAATGGATGTAAATGGGTGATTTACATAAGTTTACATCCACTTTCCTCAACATTTATTTTTGGAACGGCTCAAAGCCCTATTTTTCTCACGTTAAAAATACAGACCAAAAGAAAAACTTTGGTAAACAGACAAAAGGGCAGTTTTACATGAAGAAATGGCTCCAGGACTCAAGTGGTTGCGACTCTAGCTGGAGGATGTAAAAAGCTAATGTAAAAATGGATAAAAAAATGGATTAAAAACTGAAGACATGTTGATGTAAAACTGATGTAAACCTGATCGTTTTTTTCTTTGAAAAAACGTGACTAAACCGTTGAAAAGCATGGTCTGCATGTGTGGAAGGGGTCTAATATAGAAAGAAACCAAAACAATCAAACAGAAAAATTCAATAGGAGGGGGAGAAAAGTGAGGATAAATACTGTTCTATCCAGATACTACTGCCACGCATGCAAAACTGGACTCTGGGTATAGAGACCTGGGTTGTTACGGCCAGCTCAGCTGGTCTTCATGGAGAGGCCACAATTACCAGACCTTGTTAAAGTGATTGTAAAGTCTCTTGTTTTTTTTTTAAATAACAAACATGTTATACTTACCTCCTCTGTGAAGTGGTTTTGCACAGAGCAGTCCGGAACCTCCTCTTCGAGGGTCCCTCTTTGCTGCTCCTGGCCCCTCCCTTCAGTTGGGTGCCCCCACAGCAAGCAGCTTGCTATGGGGGCGCCTGAGCCGAGCTGCAGCTCAGTGTGTCCATTCAGACAGGAAGCTGCTGATGGACCCCGCCCCCTCTCTCTCCTCATTAGCTAACTGACTTTGATTGACAGCTGCGTCAGCCAATGGCACTGCTGCTGTGTCTCAGCCAATCATGAGGGAGAGTCCTAGAGGGGCCGAGGGACTCATGCACATCGCTGGATAGAGATGAGACTCAGGTAAGGCTTGGGGGGTGCTGGGTAGGCTGCTACTCACAGAAGGATTTTTATCTTAATGCATAGAATGCATAGAATGCATTAAGATAAAAAACCTTCTGCCTTTACAACTCCTTTAAAGTGAGAGTAAACTATCTTTGTTGCTTTGTATCTACAGGTAAGTCTATAATAAGGCTTACCTACCTGTAGATATCATAAATACCTTCTAAACATGCACTAAACATGTGAAGCAGCCAGTGAGGTCACCGCCGCATACGCACTGTGCTCTCAATGAATGGCATGCTGTCTATTAAGAGAGCTGTGCTGCGGCTGTGAGTTCCTCTTGCACGTGTGGGGGTGACGCCATTGTAGCTTGGCAGTTCACATGGCTGGAGCCTGCAATTTTTTCAATCAACATTGCTCAGTGGTGCTGACAGGACCATCCACAGCTCCAAATATAGTCGCTTTAACTAGAATCAGACATGAACTAAACCTGGAATGGCCAGCTATAGGGTGGAACTATATAGTTTTCAGTTGTGCCTGTTCACACCTGAGCATAGTGTCTCTTGAATCGTGTAGCTCGAAAAAATAACATATTATATAACATTATTGACATACAAGTTTCAACCTATTGTGGACCCAATAAACTTCAATGGGAACACCTAAAAACACACAAACATTAGTGAAAAAACACAAAGCCATCCTTATATTTTTTATTACCTGTAACTAGATATACATTGGCTAAGAAAAAGAGATTCAAGATTTAGACAACCAGAAAAAGAGCAAAATGCCTGTAAACACAAAAAAAAAGTCTCCAAAATAACAAAAGATGCTCAGCAAGTGTGAATACAGCCCTACTCTATCACAAACAAAAAGAACTGTTTACCTGAAATCCTATGTGTATGTAAACCATACAATTTGCTCATTTTCTCCTGCTTTAGGCTTCTTGTACACAGGAGTAACAAATGCCAGTTTTTTTTTTTACTGATCTAAAAATAGGAGCACTGTTGTCTATGGAAAAATGCATACAAGATCAGTAAAGATTAGTAATATAGTGATAAGTAAAGAGCCGTTAAAAAAAAAAAAAAAATAGAAAATTTTACATTTGGATGAAGAAATTGATGTGCATATGCGTGTATATGCATTTTTACCCAAGGATCTTTCTGTCATTTTACAAAGGATCTTTTTGTCAACAAGCATTAGCAAATTATTATTACATCCATATGCAAGAGGCCGTAATAATACCATTGAAAGGTTTTTGTTTTTTTCTTTATCTGTTCAATAAGTACAAATAACTTGTATATCCTTGCAGCTTGCTATAAGGGCACCCAAGCTACTTTGTGTGTCTATAAAGACAAGGAGCCGCAGTTCGTCCCCACATCACTCCCCTTCCTCATTGGCTCACTGAATTTGATTGACAGCAGTGGGACCCAATGGCTGTGTCTCTAATGCCACATCGTTGAATCAAGATAAGGCTCAGGTAAGTATTAGGGGGGCTGAGGGGGGCTGCTGCACACAGAAGTTTTTTATCTTAAAGTATAGAATGCATAGATAACTGCACTCAAAGTTGATATTTCCTTTTTGGGTGGGTACTGGTGCATTGAACTACTGTCAGAGATTCCAAATATAGGTATTTCTTCACAGAAGTTTTAAAGTAATGGTTAGCATTAAATCATTGCACACAATGGTATATTTTATAAATAGTATCATTCATGTTTTAAAATCCAAAATGACATGTAGTCAGTTAGTATTTTTTTTTTTTTCATTTTAACAAGAATTACATTTCTAGAGTTTGCAAAAGCCTCAAATTATTAAATCAGAGCATACGCAGTACAATTTACATATATGTTTAAAGTTTAAATGCAACCATTGAAAATGATGCATAAATAGCATCCATTCATTCATTGTGTACTATTATAAAGCTGTGATTGGCCACAGCTATCACATGGTATACATGATTGGCTCTATCTGTACTAGTGATCGGCAGATAGCGGTTTTTCGTTACCAATACCAATATTTTGGTCAATGCATATCGGTATCGGCCGATATTGGCCGATATTTTTGTTCATTTCAATTTTTTTTTTCTAACTTTACAGGTAATCTTGTGGAGGGATCTGGGGGTCTAAAAGGCCCCAAACCCCTCCTCTGCACTTAAAAGCATTCAAAACACTAAGTTTGGCTGTTTTGAATGCTGTCATTTTTTTTCAATCTGGCGCCAGACAGTACCCGGAAGTGATGTCATTCATGACATCACTTCCGGGTTTTTGCATGGAGACCCGATCAGAGCCGAATGCAGCTTTGATCGGGTCTTTGACGGCCGTGCAGGCTGGTTGCCCGGGTCTCCGGGACAGGAGACCCGGATGAGCCGCGGAAGGCAGCGGGAGGAGGGACGTCCCTTGCCGCTCCTTGTAATGACAGCCGAGCGGCTTCTCAGCCGCATCAGTTTTCATTACAAGACAGTGGACCATCAGCTATGGACGCCGACACCGGGGTGATGCCTCTAGCTGCAGGCATCACTCCGGTACAGCACTCTCCCGAAATATCAGCAATATCGGTAACCTCAGAGGCCGATTCTGATATATTCGGGGAAAGTGCATATCGGCCCTCGATATATTGGCTTTGCTGATAATCGGTCGATCTGTAATCTGTACCATTTGATCACTGTGTTAAATCACAGAGATCAACACAATAGTACACTATGAATGAAAGCCATTCATTGTGTACAACTGTCCTGTAATCACTGTGATTGGTCACAGAGATCACATGGTACTGGCCTCGGCCTAGTACAATGATCTGTTAAGTGGAGTCACAGGGGGGCATTGAAAGATTTCTCAGCCTGGTGTAAGCTCTAACTAGAGCCACTAGGGCAACACAGAGCTTACAGTTTCAGAGCTAGAGTTTTTTTTTTCTTGCTCCTGGGGGCTGAATCTTGGAAATTTAAGTATGGGTAGAAATAAAGTAAAACTAGGCAAAGCACAGGTTTTCTTTAGGTTGTAACTTTTGTGTATTTTTTTTTTTTTTTGCAAGATATAGGGGTAGACACTGATTCTGCTTAAAGCCGTAAGCGCAATCCATTTTTACCATTTATTAGGGGAAAACCTAAAATTGTGGGATGATGGGACTGCATGGCCAATCACTGATTTGCTTTATGTGGGTAAAGAGCCAATGGTGTTTTTGAAAGGGCACTTTTCAGTATGCAAATAAATGAAAACAATTTAGTACGAACAGCCTAATTTTTTTTTATATATGCATTTTTCTTGTATGGCACTGACATAACATTTCAGCAACTAGCTGTTTGTTCTGTTATCAGTGACTATGGAACAAAGACAAAGCTTTGAAATCCTAATACAAGCTTGGCAGCACTACTGTTCTACAAATTCTAATGATGCTTAGGTAATACAAATTGTATATTTTTTTAGTCTTTGGGCAAAAATAAATATTCTTTATTTGAAAACATAGCGTGGTTCTTATGAAATTGCAAACCTATAAGTTATAAACTTTCGCATTAGAAAATAAAAAAGTCAATTACTGACTTTACAATGAGCTGAGAATCAGCTCAGCAGGAGAGGGGTTAAAACCAACTGTGTAAAATATGCTGATGGCTTGCAAACAGCAGGGAATTAATTGAAATATGAACTCACCAAATGGAAGAGGCTGTACTGGCCAAAACAGAAGCAGGTTTACTCAGCAGTCCCATTTATGAAAATGTTTCATTTCAGTATACAAAATAAGATAAATTGTTTTATTTCCTATTGTATTAAAGCTAGCTTGCTTCTGCTTTGTATTCCTTATGGGCTCACAATGTTCTTTTTTGAACAGGTGGGGCATTTGAGGAGCGGCCGGATTTTAAAGAAAGGGTGCAGCTTGTTTCACAGATGTCAGGTTTTCTCAAAACATTTCAATGTTATTTCTTGCTAGTAATGTTCATCCTCCTGTTTTTATTAAGAAATCATTCTTCAACAAATAAGTAGATTCAGACTGCATATTTAAGGATGGCGCTGGGCTAGAAGATTCCTACTGTTAAAAAAAATGTTTTCATGTCTATTTTTAGGTGTGTTACAAAGAATGAAACAAAAAAAAAACACATTATATTGCCATCAAACCTAAAACGCTTTGATGTTTGTTTATTGTGGCTATAAAAATAAAAATCTGCTGCATTTAGGGAATGTATAAAAATGCAAGTTCTCACCTCCCCCGCCTAATTAAAAAACTGATTTGATTGACTTCCCATTTTCTACTTAGTTGTATTTGGTTGGGACATACACTGGTGATCTTTGTTCTGTTGGTTAAAGAGGTTGTAAACCTCAGAACATTTAAAAAAAAAAACAAACAAACACCTGAAAGACAAACACATAATGAGCTAGTATGCATCGCATACTAGCTCATTATAAAATTCTTTCCTTAGAATGAAGCCCCGCAAGTGCCGACCACTCACCTCTCACGGGTGACATGTTTGGTTGCCCTTCTTCCAGGTCTGCGGCATCCGGCCATCTGTTTGGCTGGAGCCACGATGACGTCACTCCCGCGCATGCGCACGGGAGCCGACGGTCACGGCACAGGGCTCTAAAGGAACGGCACGAGCGGCCGCTCCTTCAGAGCGCATGCGCCAGTGATGTCACTGGCTGCATGCAAATTAAATATCTCCTAAACGGTGCATGTTTAGGAGATATTTACAGTACCTATAGGTAAGCCTTTTCATAGGCTTACCTATAGGTACAAGTTGCAGAGGAGGGTTTACTTCCTCTTTAAAGTGTTTGTTACCCCAAGATTTCATATTCCTTATATGTGCCAGCTGTGCCATGTGCTCGTATGAGAAAGTATCCTGTTCTCTTTGTATTGCTTCCTTTGTGTGAAATCCCTGGTGTTCCTTCCAGCCCCTCTGCTTTTCTATTAAAAACTGATCCCACTAAGCAGGAAAGCACAACGTGATCAGTTCTGTACAAACATACAGTATCTCACAAAAGTGAGTACACCCACCAGATCATGTGATAACACTGAAGAAATGACACTTTGCTACAATGTAAAGTAGTGAGTGTACAACCTGTATAACAGTGTAAATTTTCTGTCCCCTCAAAAACTCAACACACAGCCATTAACCAGTTGCCGACCACCCACAGCAGTTTTACTCTGGCACGGTGGCTCAGCTGCCCCAACCTGGCATAACTGAAAGTCGGTCACACGTGGGGCTAGGGGGCGCACGTGCACGCCCGCTGTCCCCTCGATGTTCTGATTCGGTTCAAAACTGATCAGTCATCAGGTCCAGGCCAATGATTTTTGGGGACATTACTTGCAAGTTATTATACATACATGGGATGCTAGAATATGTAAACCCAAGATTTCATATTCCTGATATGTGTCCACTGTAATATACTTATATGTATGTAACTGTGCTTGTACCTGTTTTCTTTGTATTGCTTCCTTAGCAAAAAGTCCCTGGTGTTCCTACCGGTCCCTCTGCTTTTCTATTAAAAACTGATCACACTAAGCAGGAGAGCACCGTGTGGTCAGTTCTCTAGTTGTGCTGGGAATTTAGGCTGCTCTCCTGCAATGATCAGACTTGTTCTGACATCCCCCCCCCTGCCTTTTACTATTTAGCTCAGTGTGCAGTTGCTCCCCCCCCCCCCCCCCCCAGCTCTTATGCAGCTGAGAACAGAGGGAATGAGATCACTTATAAAAAAAAAGGGGAAAACACAGTATTTATGTTTTTTTTTTATATCCATACACAATTATTTGCCTTTCATTTTTAAACTGAATGGGTTGATTTACAAGGTGATCCTTTACAATCACTTTAAGGAGGATAGAGCTACCTCCAATATAACCTGACCCTCAATTGTTCATTTCTATAAATGCCAAAGATGTTGATTTTTTTTTAGGTTTTTTTTTTATAGTTTGAGCCAAGAAGCTTAAAATAAGGACACATAGAGGTAAATACCAACAAGATGACATACAAACATAATTCAGATGAATGAAACAAAATCATAGTTAGCTTACAGTGAACAGATATATACTAGGGATCGACCGATTATAGGCAAACCTGATATATCGAGGGCCGATATGCACTTTCCCAGATATATCGGAATCGGCCTGGAGGTTACTGATATTGCCGATATTTCGGTAAAGTGCTTGTACCGGAGTGATGCCTGCAGCTAGAGGCATCACCCCCGGTATTGGCGTCCATAGCTGATGGTCGGCTATCTTGTAATGACAACCGATGCGACTGAGAAGCCGCTCGGCTCTCATTACAAGGAGCTGGTGGGGACGTCCCCACCACCTTCCGCGGCTCGCCCGGGTCTCCTGTTCCACTAGGAGACATGGGCAACCAGCCTGCACGGCCGCCGAAGACCCGATCAAAGCCGCATTCAGCTCTGATCGGGTCTCCATGCAAAAACCCGGAGGTGATGTCATGGCTGACATCACTTCTGGGTACTGTCTGGCGCCAGATTAAAAAAAATGACAGCATTTAAAACAGTCAAACTTGGCGTTTTGAATGCTTTTAAGTGCAGAGGAGGGGTTTGTGGTCTTTTAGACCCCCACATCCCTCCATAAAAGTACCTGTCAAAAAAAAAAAAAAAAAATTAAATGTACAAAAATATCAGTCAATATCAGGCCGATACTGATAAGCATTGGCCAAAATATCGGTATCAGTATTGGCAACGAAAAACCGATATCGGTCAATCACTAATATATACACATATTCTAAAAATCTCAGTGGTGCATTTTCAAACCAAACTTCCACTTACAGTATCTTTATACACAAGACAGACATAACAAGCGGGTCCAAGCAGCAGAAGCCAGTAATGCTGTATTTCTTCATAAATTACCACTTTATGTGGAATTTCACACGCTTCCATTCAAAAACAGGGCCTTTATTTTGCACAGTCACATCATAAGTACAGATAAAAGAAAGTTCCCCTGGACATCAACAAGCATTTCACCTGGCATTATGCCCCTCCTTTGGGTTACGGGAACTTGTTTTACCTTTACTTCTGATGTGACAGAATAAATAAATGTAGTATTTTAAAGAAGAACAGTGCAGTAAAGTCCTTTATAAACTCAGTATATTCCCAATTATCAGTTCTGAAACACCACAAAGCCTAGTCCATTCCATTGTTAGGTTATTAAATGCTATTGTCATCCACCAGTAAACACTAGCTAGTGTCTCTTCTCAGAGCCAGATTCAAGGACAACACGATGAAGACTCTGGCAACTCTAGGGATTTAGCTTATCGGGCAGCCAGCTGCACAAGATAAATGCAAAATGAAAGTAAGAGTCCAACAGCAGGTAGTGTGTTTCTTTTGTTGTTAGTGTTCATTTCAAAATGTATGTGAAATACTATAAAATTGTCATATCATCTTGTCTCACATATACAAAACACTGTTCTTCTATTTCTATGATCTAAAATAACCAAAATTAACTTTAAATCATTAGCGTGTACATTGTCTTTACCCTATTGATTTCATAAAATTCCAATGGCATTAGACACATCCAAAACTAACTAACAAAAAAACAGAGGCATTTTTTTATCACACTTGCTGATCATGTTATACTAACGGATCAAAGTCTTTAAATGCCAGCTCATGGTGACATGTCTACTTTGAATATGACTCCTAATCTTTTTAGCCACAGGTTTACCCTTGCCTGACCCTTGTCAGATGAGGATAATGATACAGAGGCTGTTAGCTGACACATTGCTGGGCTGCCTACTACGGATCTCTGTTCATCCGACTGCACAGAGAGGTCATCTCTTTAATAAGAAACAGAGGCTCAGAAAAATGTCACAACAAAATCCTTTCATTAGCCAACATCCTATTACAAGTTATGTTATTGAGCAGTTACATTGTGGATAACACAAAACTGGGACCATGGGCTACATCCTCATTTGCAGACATTTCAGAAAACAATCGCACTTTTGATGTGTAAAATGTACTGTATGATGTGGCTGAACACTGCTTCCTATCAGTGAGTATGTGTAATCTCTAGAAATTCAAAAATCTACACTGGCATTCACAGTTTACAGATTATAGCCCATTTACAAATGGCCTTATTAGGCATTGTATTCATTTATTAAAGTACATCATTTGTACCTTTCAATGTCATAAAGGTGAATAACTGTATACTGTTGACAAAAAACACACGTAATATAAATAACATCTGTCAGATATTTTCCTCTTTTTCTGAAGTGGAATAAAAAGTGCTCCACACACACAAAAAAAATAAAAAACAAAAAGTGCTCTACACAACGTTTTGGGCCTTAACGACTATATGCTATGAAGAAAAATCTAGCTATTGCACATACACACTGCACATATTAGTAACCCTACTGGAACTTTTGAGAAAACAGCTCTTTATTTTTTTTTAAATAGCTAGCTCTTTGATTATTAGACAAAATAAAATCAAGTATTTTTGTCTAAAGCTCAGTCCACTAGTCAAGGGCAAAATAGGTAGAGATGGATGTATTACCCCTGTGAATTACAGAGAGTCTTATGATTCATCTCAGGACAATTTGTAGCCACTGCTCCGAGTACTGCTGCTGAATTTACTCAAAATTGGCCAAAGGTCAACTAAGAACTGGCCTTAAAATACAAATTGTTCATGATGCAATTTGATGATGTTTTTCATCCCTTGCAGCCCTAGTCATTAGTACTTGAATGCATTTAATTAAACATAGCTCATATATAGTAGCGCTCACGTTCTAAAATTCTAGATATTTTTTACAGTAAAGTGATTTCTTGATGGAAAACAATATGATTTTAAACACTATGGTCTCTATCATTCCTTTGATATTTTACTTCTGTTTGTGCTTCAATTATTTTTCTTGGATTCACATAGTGATCACAAAGATATCAACACTTGCCCCCTAGCAAATATAAATCATTAAATAAATATAAAACAATAATACTTTTCTGATTTCTTTGAAGCAGGTATTGCATATTTAATGTATACAGGCGTGTGATAACAATTGCTCACTTTAAAATAAAGAAAATAATATTCACAAAAATAGGAATGAGAAAAAAAAATAGAACTTGCGAATCTGTGTTGTAATATTCTGAATATGTCTAAGTATGTATAATATTCACAAAAATGGGAATGAGAAAAAAAAATTGAACTTGCAAATCTGTGTTGTAATATTCTGAATATGTCTAAGTATGTATAATATTCACAAAAATAGGAATGAGAAAAAAAAAATAGAACTTGCGAATCTGTGTTGTAATATTCTGAATATGTCTAAGTATGTATAATATTCACAAAAATGGGAATGAGAAAAAAAAATTGAACTTGCAAATCTGTGTTGTAATATTCTGAATATGTCTAAGTATGTATAATATTCACAAAAATAGGAATGAGAAAAAAAAAATAGAACTTGCGAATCTGTGTTGTAATATTCTGAATATGTCTAAGTATGTTATTACATGTCCTTTTTTCACACTGCGGTCTGGCCTTATCACTTCTAGATAGTTTTTTTTTTACATGTTTTCATATCATATAGACTGATCACTCAGTACAGCCATTTGCAATACTTTTTCTATGCATATTAATAGATAAAGAGCACTTAACTCACTCGCTTTTACACTGCTACTTTCACAAATAAATCATTATTTTACTTTAAGTACTCCTGGGAAATGTTACTTTAGAACGATAAAACAGTCATGTATTAAAATCACTTACTTCTAACCATGTCAAAACTCTGATTGATATGATGACTGACTCACTCTACTTGCAGATTTCACTACCCTGATTGAATACAGAGGAACCATGCAGTATAATAAAGTAAAAAAAAAAAAAAAAAAACACTTCTGCCTTTGTTCCAAATAGTTTTCAATTGACAGAAGGTTTTCTTCTATACACCTATCAGTTATAGATCATTCATAGAATGAACCAGATTCCAAATTGATAAGTAACAACAATAAAAAAAAAAACAGAAAAGTGGCAACAAACGAAATATTATTTGTTACATAGTTACATAGTTAGGTTGAAAAAAGACACATTTCCATCTAGTTCAACGATTAAAATAAAAAAATAATAAAAAAAATCCATCCTATACCCACGATTGATCAAAAGGAAGGCAACCAATAGCCCCCTCCCCCCCAGCAAAGCATTATCTAATTTGCTACAGCAGGGGACAAATCCTTCCTGATCCCCTGAGAGGCAATTGGATTTTCCCTTGAACAACTTTACCTATTAGAACTCAGTTATATTATGTACATTTAGGAAAGAATACAGGCCTATTTTTAAAGCAATCTACTGAGCTGGCCAGAACCACCTCTGGAGGGAGTCTATTCCACATCTTCACAGCTCTTACTGTGAAGAAACCTTTCTGTATTTGGATATGACCTTAAAGTGAATAACTCAACACCAAGTTTACTATATGGCCCCCTTATGTATTTTTACACGTTGATCATATCCCCCCTTAAGCTCCTCTTCTCAAGAGAGAATAAGTTTAGTTCCTCTAATCTTTCCTCATAGCTGAGCTTCTTCATGTCTCTTATCAGTTTGGTTACTTTTCTCTGCACTTTTTCCAGTTACCTGATATCCTTTTTAAGAACTGATGCCCAAAACTGAGCTGCATATTCCAGATGAGGTCTTACTAATGATTTGTATGGGGACAAAATGATATCTTTCTCTCTCTCTCTCTCTCTCTCTCTGGAGTCCATACCTCTCTTAATACAAGAAAGGACTTTGCTAGCTTTGGAAATCGCAGCTTGGCCTTGCATGCTATTATTAAGCTTAGGATCTACCAGAACACCCAGATCCTTCTCCGCTATAGATTCCCCCAGTTCTACTCCCCCTGGTATGTATGCTGCATGCATATTCTTAGCCCCCAAGTGCTTTTGTATTCAACATGGCTAGGTAACACAAATCAATTATAACCTATTTTAGAGTTTGTTTTATTTAACGTAGGTTTAATCGCATTTAGAGTATGTAGGTATTGACCATGAAGATACATTTTGATCAGTTGAATAAAAAATGAACAAAGGCAAATCCTGTACATAATATGCAACAGCAGTAAAAATAGGAAAAGTGAGCTACGTGCCGGTAGAACACTGTAAATTACCATGTTTTATTGATGTGAACAGTGACACGATGCCTGATTGTAATTTACTGTTTAACAATCTGCAAATTGTACAGATTATAGAATGATAAATAAAAGCATGCCTAAGAATATAAATAGCTATGCATTGTATTTTTTTTACCAGGAGAAGGTTCCAGCAGGGAGGTAATATTGCCAGCATAGTCTAATGTTGCAAGAAAAGTAATCAAAAACAATTAAGTCTAGTCTGTGATACTTTTTTAAAGTAAGTAAACAATAAGTCAGCGCTCCCCTAGTTAATGAGAGATAGTCTCTTTGTGTCTCGGTTCACACTTCTGCGATGCGGGAACGCTGCAAATATACAGCGTGTTCCCGCATCGCATCCGCACCCCTGGCAGTTTACACTGCAATATGCGATATGCAGGGGGTGTCAATTAAAATTTAACGACACCCCCAGTTGAGATCGCATATCGCAGTGCGATCTGCAAGTTCGCACAGAATCGGATCGCGCTAGTGTGAACCACAATGCGATCCGATTCTGCTGCAGATAAAAAAAAGGGTCATGTGCGTGTTTAGTGCGATTGCGGTGCGAATTCAGCCATACAAAAAGTATGGCTGAAATTTGCACCGCATAGAGATCGCATGTAATTTAGAAGCAGTGTGCTCCGAATTACATGCGATCTCTGTGATCGCACTTATGTGAAGCGGCACTGAACCTAAAGTGCTAGTGCAACTATTACAAACAATTATATTTAACCTCATAGATAATGTGATCAATACTGATGCAACCAAATGAGTGTTATCAAAAATCAGTCAAATAATCAATACTTACTGTCAGGGCCGGATTAAGAGCATCATGGGCCTGGTGCTGAAGATTTTGATGGGCCTTTTTATGGAAATAAATAAAATAAAAAAACAAACGATTTTTTGCTAAGGAAGTGAGAGTGGGTACCTGTCAAATCTAGGTACCCACTTCCTCAAAAAAAAGGACATGCCAAATGTGGCATATCAGGGGGTCAGGAGGCCTTAAAGCAGAAGTTCTACTTTTGGTTGGAACTCCACTTTAAACAGAATCTTAGTCACTATATACACTGTACACTCATGCCAACGTCATTGTACCCACATAATACTCATTATTATTGTGCCATAAGGGAGAAGATGTGAGAGACAGGGAGGAGGAAGGGAGGGGGGTTGGGGAGATGTAAACCCTAATAAAAGGACATTTTAAATCCTGTGTATCAAACAATAATGCAATATAGAAAATATTACTCCACCCAAAACTGAAGTTCTGTATATCTCTGATATTATGTGCAATACTATTCCTACTAATAGTAAAAGGCCGCCAGTCTCTGGGTTTAAAGTGTAACCAAATAGAAAGCTTTTATTTTATTTATTTTTTTGGATAGAGTAAGGAGGGGTTAGCCTGGGTTCACACTACTGCAATGAGGGAGCCACCGCTATTCCTGTGTGGGTTCCCGCATCGCATCTCCCCGCAGGCAGTTCACATTCCGCTCTGCGAACAGCTGCCGGTGTCAAAACAAAGGTAATGACACCCCCAGATTGGTTTGCAGATCGAATTTGGACAGGAATTGGATCGCATGGGATCCAATTCCAGTGCGGGGAAAAAAAGGTTCCTGCAGCATTTTCTTGGGAATGCAATGGAAGTTTAGCCATACAAAATGTATGGCTGAATTTGCATTGCATAGACATCCCATGTGATCTGCATAGCAATGTGGTGCAAATCGCATGCGATGTCTGTGTTTGCAATAGTCTGAAACAAGGCTCATACCCATCAGCTTTTTTTCCAATCTGTGTCCCATTGAGATTTCTCTTCACTTTCTGTCCCATAGCCAAACAGGAAGTAAGAGAAAATCCCTCCAAAGTAAGGGAATACCTGGTTGTAACCAGAACTTGTGTCACCATTGGATGATTTCCCCTCTATTCCTGCTATGGGGACACCCAAAATATAGGGTTTTCATTTACTTCCACATGTGATGATAACAGTAAACAGGACAAATAGAGTCAAAAAGAAAGGGTAAATCTCCCTAACAGGGCCATAGGCAGTTATGGAAACCTGACAGAGGATCTAATCCCTCTCCACTCTATCAACAAACTAGAAAAAAAAATTGCATTTAGTTATACTTTACCAATGTCTTAAAATGTTATGTGAAGGGCTCTGCTTAAGTGTAGAAACTCACTCTGCACTCCACCTTATTTCAATTCCTTTTTTTTAGGTATTGCATGTGTAGAAAATAAGATGAGAGCACATTGAATACCTAAAGAGAGTGACAGAAATAAGGTGGAGTTCAAAGTGAGCCATACTATTATCTGCAGGAATTGGCATTTGGGGGGTAAAACATGCAGTGAAGAGGTATGATATCACTTCCTCACTGCCTGTCACTTTTTAGTTTAGTGACAGTGCCAGCTGCAAGTGTGCACAAGCCTTTGGGTTCACACTAGTGTGCTGCAGTTTGGCCGCAATGTTTGTGTATCCGAAGTTTCCTGCGTTTTACCTGCAGTTTTAGCTGCGATCCTATTGATTTCTATTAGGTTGCAAGTTTTTGCTGCTTTTTCTTTTTTCTTAAAGTGTACCAAAGATGCAGCATGCAGGAATTTTGCTGCGCTTTCAGAAAATACAGAAAAAACATGCAACCTAATAGGAATCAATAAGACTGTGGCTTTAACGCAGGAAAACTGCAGATACACAAGCAATGGGACAAACCATAGCAAACCAGTGTGAACCCACTTAAACGCACAAAGCACTGAGCACTACCATAGGCTGGTGACACAATTCTAAACACTTTGGCTGCAGTTTTAACAGCTAAAGCTGGAGAAAAAGTTAAAAAAGAGGGGGAGGGAGAGAAGAAAGGAGGCAGGAGGAAGAGTCCAGTCACTGAGCTTACATATGGATGGTTCTGGAGGCTTATCACTCACACATATCTTATTCATGTTGTATCTGTCGGCTGCTCTGTGTATAAATTCCCACCCACACGGCTCCTTCACTTCACTGTACAGACTGGTGTGTGTGCGGGCACAGAGGGAGAGGGGCGGGAGAAGGCAGAGCCAATCCAACCTCTCTCCTCTTCCATTTGTGCAGGGGGAACTGTACTCTGTGACACTGTAATATTTAGACTGAGCCAACCCAGGTGCAGCCAGCCACCCCTACATTTACAAACAGCTTCTCCTGTCCCATAGATGTTTATGGACAGGAGAAATCAGGCTCATGCTGCTGGCTGGATGGGCCTATCTTAAGGGAGGGGGCCTGGTGCTGCAGCTCCAATAGCCCCTATGTTAATCCGGCCCTGCTTACTGTATAAGTTCATATTGTGCATAATCAATATATACTGTGAATCAAAAAATAATAATGTATTAAAGTGATCCAAATATTAAAACATTAAAAACTGCAACAAATGTCCCATATTTCATTAAGTCTCAATTAAATGTCAAATGAAATTAAAAAAAAAAAAAGAATTGCAAAAAAGTGCATACTGTATATCAATGTGCAAATTCTTCAATAAATCTGTGTAATCACCCCAAACTGACTCACCAGATGGAGTGGCTGGTACAATGATAAACCAGCTAATGCACCTTTTTGTAAAATATCCAGCAAGCCGGCTCTTAATACCATTAGTTGATAATCCCCCCTCCACAATCAGGCTCTCTCATAGAGATAGAGGTGTATGATTTTAAGACAAAAGGAGAATCCACATAGCTTAACTCCATTAAAACATATCAGTTTATTTAAAAAACAATTGTATCACTCACATTGCAAAAGTGTCCACCCGACACTAAGGATCAAAATGCTTTTGTTACAATTAATCCTTATCGCCTCCGGCTGTGGATCCATAGCCGCGAGCGAATTTGAGATGCGCGGTGGTCTCCAACGTTCTAGCCCCGCCCAACTAGTTTCCTCATTTGACATCCTCACAGAGAGGCAGCAACGACATCCTCCTGCCGCTCTGTGAGGACGTCGAATGATCAATATACAATAAAATAATACAGGAAGCAGCTATCACCAGTAATTGCATACACTAACCTGTGCTAAATGCATTAGTAACTATATACAATATAACCCTTAAACAGTGCAGCGCTACCATTTATTAAAAATCAATAGTAATAAATAGTAACACATCAATATATCCCAATCATCTGTATACAGGTGTATAACAGTCCGAACTCATACAAAAATTGTGATAAATAATGATCAAAAATTTCATACAAAGTAAAAGTAGAGAGTTAGTATAAAAATCCCATACACCATCCAGTGAGTGTCTAATCCCAGAAAATATACGAATCTATTCTCACAAAATGTTCTTCACCTTAAAAATCATCACAGTGCTACCCCCCCCCCCTTATGAGGGTCCTCTCACCTGCTCCGCAGCCCCTCACTATGCTACAGGAGGTCAAATGTGCTTTTTTTATTTTGATAGAATATTTATCATATATTTTATTATTTTAAAAGTGTAGATCGCTCATCCAGTTTGTTTGCAAAATTAAAAACCACTCACATGTCAAAAGTTAACAAACAGCATATCTCGTAATACTCATGCATATGGCATGCATATTTGGTGAGTGATGTCACCACTAATCCAGCCCCTTTCCTTATATAGCTAATGGCAGCTCGGGAAGCTGTCATTCAGCTAGTGTTATCATTTGGATCAGTCATATATGCCTAGTTATCATTTTTTTTTTGGGGGGGGGGGGGAGTCAGAGGACTGAGGGGATTGTGATTGATGATGGATTTACAATGAGGGATATTTTTTGGCTGATTTATTTATTTATTTTTTTAATAATGGACCTGTCATTTGTTTAGGTGTAAAACAAAACAGAAGAATGGTGTATGATGAGAACGTATCGGCGCCCATCCCAAAGTCCAATTAAAGTCAAAATGTAATGGGTGGCAGAAATTTTAATGGGGACAGCACACAAAAATATATAATCACTTTATTAAGCACATCAAAACACAGGCTCAGAAGTTGTGTGGTATTGACAAATAGCCAAAGAAGTCTCTCCAACTATTCAGGCATATTCTATTGCCCCCGATATGACAGAAATAGGGTAGAAGGTATCACTGTCCAATGAGTGTGTTCCAAAAGTCCAACAAATTTTGAAACTGAAGCTATTCCGCAGAGACAGATAAAGGGACTTGATGTTAAGAATGATTTCCATAAATCATTTCAAGTATGAACGCAAGACACAGAACACAATATTGTGGAAGTCGGACAGCAGACATAGAATGCTTTCTGATTTTCTTAGTGTGAGGTACCCTTTTAAAATTCATACCAGACTCAAAGGGAGTGGTTTACTAAAACTGGAGAGTGCAGAATCTGGTGAAAATCTGCCTAGAAGCCAATCAGCTTCCAGGTTTTATTGTCAAAGCCTAATTGAACACGCTGAAGTTAGAGACCCTTAAAATGCCAGGAAAGGATGACCCCTTTTTGGAAAGTAGACAGTCTGAGGCATTTAGTAGGAGGCCTGGCAAGTTTTCTAAACCTGGATTTTTTTGTCACAATTGTTTAAAAATTTTTTTTACGCACTGTCACAAATGCAGAAGTGACATTATATGACTGGCGTGGTAGTGATCAGGAACACTGTCTGGTGACAGTACGTTAAAAAAAAAAAAAGAAATAATAATAAAAATAATATTTATTCAATTTCTTTTTTTTTTTTTTTGTCCCCATAGCAACATCGTACTACTCTGAGAGGGTAATCAGGGATTTTTTGTTTTTACAGTTTGATTTCTATTACAATGACAATGATTATAATGATTGTAACAGCAATGTTTTGTACTGTCATGAAATGGTTACATTCATAACAGCTGTAAATACTAGTAATCACATGGTACGTCGTGCTGTAATTGGCCTAGGTACCATGTGATAGATGTGAACAGATTATAGCATAGGAAACACAGCTGTTATGAATGAATGAATTCATAACCGCTTAGTTGACATTGTGATCATGTGATCGCATAGCCATAACATGATCAACAGGCTGCGGGTATCAAGATTCAGTGATCAACCCGACACAGCAGTTGCAGGAGCCGCATGCTGCACACCCCTAACCCAAAATAGGCTGGATGACGTATACGTATGTGATCCAGCCTGCCCGTGCAAACCTCCTGCAGTAAAAGTACTGTGGATGTTCAGCAAGCATATGAAAATCTTTGCTCCTGGCTGAATGTTATGTTATTTTTTGACACTGCCTTGCCCATTAGCCCAAAAAACTGTATTTTTAATTAAACAGATTAAGCTTACATTGATTTCTGAAGGATTTGGGTTGGATTTTTGGGTTTAATTTGTTCTGCATCATTTAGGATTTGCTCACTGCCAAGAGGACCCGTGGGATCACTGAACTAGGCCAAAAACACTGTAATTCATTGGCTGGCAGGATTGTAGATAGTGCATAAGTGTCACCTCGGTTTCTCACCTTCACATGATAAGGAGCTCTGATTTGTATCTGGTATGGAGAAAAAAAACTTTTTGTTTTTCTTATCATTTAAAAGGTTATGGTCAGGGTCCTAGAGCTTTGTAAGAGTTTTGGAAGGATAAAAAACTCCAGTATCAGTTTCATGTTTTACTTGTTAGCCAGACCTAACAGATTAGTCAGCTGTGCACTGGGCATGGACTTGCTGCACAAAGCCTCCTGCATGGAACTTGTCTGTGAAGGTTCTAATTTATCCAGGTCACAGCTAGTATATCACTGTGTATTTGAAGCCCATAAATATACTGAGACAAAAACTTGTACATCTAAAGCCCCGTACACACGTACCGATCGTCGGCCGAACGATCGGCCGTATTTTGTCCAGGGCTGTCGTGTCTGTTGAAAACTGCAAAAGACTGCACATGAATTTTGTCGGCCAACAGCAGCCGACTGCAGAAGTGATGTCATGTGATGGTTAACTTTCCGTGTGTTTTGTCTTTTCTGAGCATGCCCAGTCTTGCAAATCTGCTGTTTGTCGGCCGAATTCTGTACTGACTGGCGAACAATCGGCCGTTCTGGTGTTGGCCTACAAAAATTTTAAAGCATGCACATCAGATTCTTTTCGGCCGAAAGTGCGCTGTCGACTGTCGGAAGCATCATACTAACAAGCCTACAATCGGCCGATCGGTCATCGGGCCAAATATTTACAGCCGGAAATCGGTACGTGTGTACGGGCCTTTAATGCCTAACAACTAAATACAAGTGAAGTAACTTGGGAAATGCCACCTTAAGAAAAAGGGACATTCTTTTGAGAACAGTGAGGTTTGTATTTTAGACAAATAGGACTACTGATTTGCAAGGGGTGTGTAAGAGGCCATCCATGTCAACAGAAACAATCATCTCCTAACAGGGGTAGGACCTTCAACATACACCTTTTTTCTGCAAACGTTGCCATTTTAACATCTCTAAACTGGTGTTTTGACAACAATTCACAAATTCAGCCATAATAAGCAATGGTTTAGTGATCAGCACTTCTGTCTTGCAGCACTAGAGTCCTCCGTTTCAGCCCCAACCTGGACACCACCTGCATGGAGTTTATTTGTCCTCCCTACATGTTAGTAGGTTAATTGAGTCCTGTTTAAAAATTGGCCTTGTGTTTGTACGGCTATAATAAAGTATATACATTTTAATCAAAGGATTGACACTTGCAAATTGACTGAAATCAAGGTTTGGATTGTGTAAGTAGAACTTGTTGGTTCATCAACTTTTACATCTCCCATGGAAAATGAACATCTGCCTTGACACATTCCATGGTGACTGTGCTACCTGTGGGAATATAAATGCTGAGAAAGTGGCTTGGATAAGCTATGAAGCATTTTCAGTATCACAGTTCATAATCAGCAACTCCATTTGAATGGGACTTACTAGTTCCTGCATGGAATTGTGTTAGTTTATTGTCCTGCTGAATAGAAATGTAGAACAAACTTGCTTGGGTTGTTCCTGGGTATTTCTTTCTTGTGCATCGTTACCAATGTCAATACCTGTTGAGGCTGACCCCCATACATTACACAGATATTTTGGGAAAAGGGCAGGGGGTGGGGGGAAAAAGGGGGTTCAAAGCCCTGATAAAGCCTGCCCCTTACAGTTCTAATTCTGCCTGAGACAGGGTTCACATATATGTGGTCCAGTTTTGACAGTGGGATTTCACCCCCTTCCGGTGTGATTTGGTTCAGCGGTTCAGGTGCAATTTAGGTGCAAATTGCCAAAGTGTATGACAATGGATATTGCACCTAAATCGTGCCCAAAATCGTACTGGACTCTTTTTTAAAAAAACATGGGGCCGGCCTGCACATATGTGAACTGGCTCCATTGAAAAAGCTGGAGATTCTTCTTTCGTTTGAATCGGATGTGGTTCAAAACACATCCAATTTGCAACCTAGTGTTAGGCACTGGCAATGAAGTATCTCATGGTAGTTATGACACTGTCTAGTAATCTGTGTAGAGAACCATTGTTACTGTTGGAGAAATGCCTCAATTAATATAATACTTGCTTACTGCAGGAAAAAGATCCTTAGTAGGAAATTGTTGCAGATTGCTTAAAATATCCTCAACTATTACTCGAGTAGCTGCAGTGAAACACAATCAGATTTTTTAAAAATAGGTTTAGGCTAATAATAACAAAATGTCCAACACCATTGGGGTGATTGATTAACACAGGAGCAAATTTTCATAAATATTCGTTCATTATAAACAAATGACCGATAATTATTCACCCTTCATGTTCTAACTATATTACAGTGTGAGGTTAACAACATTTTTCTGTCATCCAGTGTTTCACTGTTAGAGGTTGATCTACTAACTGATCCTGTGCAAGCAAACAAATCATATGCTCATGGGATTTACTATATGCATGAGATGTACTTGAGTGCATGTTCTCTTGCTACAGCATATGTATGAACTTGTCAGCCTTTTCAAGCTGCTGTTAGGTATTTTAAATTTACTGCACATGCATGTGGACCCGGAAACCATACATACTTTAATCATTTTGTTCATTTGCTTTAGTAAATGAGCCCCTTAGTTATCCATTTACCTTGCATGCTAACCTAAATCAATTTTCATGATGCTTTCTACCCAGTATTTTATGTGCCATGGTCATGAGTTTCTAAAAATGATTTGTATTAAGTAATCCATTTCATATTTTGCTCAATGCTGTTTTTGTTGCAATTAGTTTGCAATACAAAGCTTCATAGTGTACATGTGCAAGGCATTTTCATGCTACGCTACCATCTACTGGCTGCATTATGTATTGCATGAAATCTTTAGACAATTGTTTTTGCTTTCCTTTTCTAGATTTTATGTAGTAACAATTTGTACTATTTAAATGCACTACATTGTTGTGAATGTGTTTAGCTCTTTTGTATAATGTACTTAGATAAAATGGTGCTTTAAAGCAAAGCTCCAAGCAGATACAGGAATGCTAGGTATTCAATACAAAATAATGCAATATTTTTTTATGTGCAAGTAGTAGTGCAGGTAACTATTCTGTCTTGATGAACTGATGTGTGTGCTAGTGCTTCTTCAATGTCAAGTCACATACAGGAGGCAGGGAGGTGACCAGGCTGTGCTGTTTAACTGCAGCAGAGAAAAAGGCAGGTCATCAACATATACTGTATGTACATCAACATATACTGTATGCCTCTATGACGGGGCTGTATACATTTTAGGACTCATTGTAGATAAATAAAAATTATTTGGCAAGTTAAACAGTTAAGCAGGTTCAATACAGTAAATGCCTTTCAGCTTTAATGTTTTCTAAATTGCACATTTAAGATTTTACTGTTTTCCTGACTGAATTATGTAGTTACTGTATTACTTTTTGTTGCTTTTGTTGAAATCTTGTTTGTTTGCTTTTGTTGATAGCAAAACTCGGTCAATTTCCTTTTTTATTGTTGCATGTTTTGTAGCTGTTCTCTTGCTCTCCTAAAAACTAGAGTGATTGATTATGCAGCATTTGCCTGGTCTCTTTAAATTTACTTAACCACTTACCACTTACCTACTGGTCCCTTTTACCCCTTTCCTGCCCAGGCCAATTTTTTTAGCTTTTAGTGCTGTACTGCCATACTTTTAATGACAATTGCGCAGTCATGAAACTCTGTACCTAAACACAATTTTTATCATTTTAGAGACAGGTAGAGCTTTCTTTTGGTGGCATTTAATCACTACTGGGTTTTTATTTTTTACTAAACAAATGAAAAAAGAACAAAAATCTCAAACAAAAAATGTTTTTCTTAGTTTCTGTTATAAAAAGTATTTTTTCTCCTTCACTGATGTGTGTTGATGAGGCTGTACTGATGGGCACTGGTAGGCTGCACGGATGGACACTGATGAGGTGGCTCTTATGGGCACTGAGGAGGAGGCACTTATAGGTGGCATTGAAGGGCACTGATAGGCGCCACTGATAAGTGGCAATGGTGGGCACTGATAGGCAGCAATGATGGGCACTGATAGGTGGCACTGACATGCAGCACCTACGGGCACTGATAGGAGCCACTGATGGGCACTGATAGGTAGCACTGACAGGCACTGATAGGCAGCACTGATGGGCACTGATAGCTGGCAACGGTAGGCGGCACTGATGGGCACTGATTGGCACTGGTTGGCAGCACTGGTGGGCACTGTTGGGGCTGCAAGAAAGTGCTGATTAGACCCACTGATGTGGATAGTGGATGGCAACTATAAGCAATGTAGTCAATGTTTATGACACCAGCATAAGCAGGGTCACACCTGAAATGCATCATCAGGGCAACAGTGACGACAGTGACCTCCTCCTGCATCTCTCCTTCCCACCTGCGTTCCATCTGTGGCTCAAATTGCTGTTTCTTTCATCCTTTGCTATTCCCCAGCCTGGCATGGTGGTGTCTCCACCGCCCCCCCCCCCCCCCCGTCACATCGGGGCTTCCTCCATTTGACCATCTCTGCTTGCTGGAGTACATCATGGCAGCTTGCACCGCAACACCATCCTGGTTGGTTGAGTTACCTTTGGCAGCACGCCAGAGGAGATCCACCCTGTGAGTCTTTGCCCCATTATGGTTCACTAGTGTGGTTAAGGGGAGCTCTGCATATTTTATCACTGTACTTTTATCATGGACTAATTGTTCACCTATGGGTGTGTTTCCAATAAACTTTTTAGTTTCAATAATCTTTATTGAATGAAAAAAGGATTACAATATGATAAACAATTGCAGAGCATAGGTTGCTAAATGATAACAACATGTAACAGAACTAGTAGTGAACAAAGGAACATGACTGCTACATAAGAATTCTGAAGCATGAACTAGAGTCTTATACAGAGATGAGAGGCCCCTCCCTCCGGGCACCCCAGGGGGATCAAACTGCACCCGGAGGAGGGGGTGTCTCTTATAACAAAACTGTAATAACAGCATATATATATAGTTCCCGGGACAATGTCCCCGCTATTCATCTATTAAACTTTTTAATGTTTGATCATTTAAGCTGGTGTCATCAACATTGACTACATTGCTTATAGTTGCCATCCACTATCCAAATCGGTGGGTCCATTCAGCACTTTCTTGTGGTCATTTTTGGTGTGATTGTTTGCTTTTTAGCACTGGTGCATTTGTTCCACACAGCTGCTCTATGGCCCCCTGCCTGATCTTGCAATTCATTATGGAGGGAGTGCCAGTCCCCGTCTCTTAGCGCCATACTTTTTTGGTTTGGTTTAACGGTTTGGGTTGCACTGATAATCAGGGCACTGATAATAAGTAAGTACCCTGATTATCAGGGTAGATGTCCCCGTGTGGATTTGCCGGTTTATCAGCTCTCCTCTCCTCACACGCTGTCAGGGTAAGGAGAGTAGTGCTGATAACCGGCAAATCCTGTTTACACTGTTATCAGCTGTGATTGGACACAGCTGATCTCGAGGTAAAGAGCCAATGTGATTGGCTCTTTACCCTGATCTGTGGTTAGCTGTGTCCCAAGGACACAGCGATCACAGATACCTGCAGATGTTTCCCGCAGAGGGTGCACGACAAGCCCGATCTCAGAAGGTTGTCTATAGACACTCTCCCAGCAATGTGTGACCGCACTTTAACCATCATCCGGCTATAGCATGAAGAGATTACTTTTATGGTGAACTGAGCTCAAAGTGGGAGCAGGTACCTGTCAAAACCAGGTAGCTCATGGCGGGGAAGTCTCTTCGCTATCAGAATACAATATCTCAGCCGGGAGGATTCTACATCCACATCAAGTGTGTGAAAGGTGAAATCAAGTAAAGAAACATTCAGTGAGTTCAGTTTCAGATTGAGGGATATATCTAGAATTAAGAAAATTATGGATGTAGGTTAAATAATATACAGAGCTTTCAATAATGAAGCACCAAACTCTATAACAGACAGCTACGATAAAAATGCATTAATTGTCTAAATTCACATAATTGGGACATTACGATGTGTGGCTTTCAGGGCAAAATCTTTAAAAGAAATTTCTATTAATTTTAAAGTTTTGAACATAATTTGTTTGATATAAATAACACTATGAGCTGTTCTCAAGGCAAACATTTACATTCACAAGTAAAATAGCTATAATTATGCGTGAAAATGTATGCAAACTGTTCTACGTACAAAAGGATTTGTAATTGTAAAATAAACCTATAGACTCTCTTCCCTACCTGGCAATGATTTACCTTGTCCTAATACCTGTCACTGTCACTTTTGCAGGACAGCTTGATCTGCATTAGTGATGAGCTGAACATACATGGGTTCAATTCGGGGTAGGTTTGGTGAACTTTTACTTAAGTTAAGAGGCCGAATTTGAACCCCATTGAAATAAATGGGGGCGGAATATTAGAAATCAGTAATGGCCATTTTCTAGGCTTTTAGGCAAGGGATTATCAAATAGAGTGCACAGAGAGTACTGCCCTGAAGGACAAGTACCAGAGCAAAACCATTTTTTATAAAAATTCCATTTTGCAGGGTGCAGCAACTATAATAATGCTTAAAGTTAATCAATAAAAATGCAAAATTCCAACAACATGCCTGGAGGATGTCCTGACTTCCTCTGTGGAGTGGCACATATGTATAATGTATGCACCCTACTACAGCAAAATTGATATTTAAAAGGAAAAAAAATGCCTTTCTAAATTGTCATTAAATTAAATCTCTTCACCATATCCTAATCCTAGATAATCCTGCAAGACACCACAAAAAAAAAAAAAGAATGTGGAATTTCCCCTGAAAATACATTACAGACCCTCATCCTTTATGAGGGTCTGGTATATGTTTTCAGGGAGAACCTAACTCAAAAACAGGACATATTTGCAGGTCAGTGTGCTTTTTCTTGCGGCCAGTCAGTGGATATTATTCATGACCTACATGACTCGACAACGTGATTGACAATAGATTTACATAATTTATTTTTAAGTAAATTACTTTTCAAAGTGTATAATGCTATGATTTTTTTTTTTTTTTTAATGATTAGGGGTACTCATTCCCCTATCCCTTACTCATTTATGTAGGGGAGGCAATATCTGGGAGCCCCCTTACTTTAAAGTCACCATCCCTGCCACTTGTTGTATATTCAGCTGTTATCCAGAATCCCTAGCTGACAGTTGAATGGGCTGCGTGGGTTTGACTACCTGGTTGTTGGGATGCCAGCAAGCACCAGGTGCTTAACACCCAACCTGAGTGGAAGCTGTCATGTTTAGCAACAGTAGTAATACTGTTGCTAAATATTTCACTTCCCGATGCAGCTAGAGGCTCAGTTCAGCCCCACACCGCTGAGCTCCCAACCATGTACAGTAATATTGGGACCAAACATAGGTTCAATTTAAACCCAAAGCTCATCCCTTGTCTGCATATAAATTTGAGGAATAATAAAAAGAAACATAACAAAGACATTCATATACTGAGTTATTATATTATATGTATTACAAGTTATCAAAATACAATATCTGTGTGAAATGAATACAAATTTTATTTGATTTTCAATGCATTTCTGCTTTTACGTTTTTTTTTTTTACCTCTGCATTTATTAGTTAATTGATCACCCATACCAAACGACATCCCAGCTGCTGAGCAATGATCATATCTGTGTGAAAGCTCATTCGTGTGTACATGGTTGCATGGCCAAGGCAGCAGGATTTTACTGACAAGGTACAGTGAACACTGCTTGCTGGCACCACAATCTAATTGTAAACTTATTAATCAGGTCTTGATAGTTTGCTGCATATGCTTAGGTACATACTGTTTACTTCATATTCAGTTGTTGCTTGGGGGATTTGGAAATGGTAACCTAATGTGTAAGAAGTACTCCTAACAAGCCTCTTTGAGCTGCACTATTTTGCAGTGTGCATGACTTATATTTAAGTAAGGAGAATTTGAGAAGCATTTTATCTGTACAATAGGGGCTTCATATACTGTATACAGGCGGTTCCCGGGTTACAAAGGTTAAAAACGACTCCTATTTACAAACGGAGAAAGACAACTGGAAGTGGGGAGAAATCTACCCCTAGGAAGGCAAATTCACTCCTGTAAGGGTTCTCATGGGAAAAAGGTGTCTCCACTGAAGCTATCACCAATCCTTGTTTCCACAACAACCCAACATTTTCAAAATATAGTTGTCATAGGGACAGAAAGTGAGGTGAAATCTTCTGAACAGGGGTACAGGCAGCAAAACAAATGGTACAGAGGTGTTAACCCTTCCCTATGCTATCCAAAAAACTTAAAAAATATTATTTTGGCTGGAGCTAAACTTAAAAAATATCCCTGTTCCGACATACAAACAAATTTGACTTAAGAACAAACCTACAGTCCCTATCTTGTTGTTTGTAACCCGGGGACCGCCTGCATACAGATCTTTCAATGTGCCCAGAAAAATTTAAAAATTTTAAAAAAATGTAGCACCCTCCTAGGTAGGTGCTAGGAAAACGCATCTATATTGCTCTTTCTGCTTATCAGGGAACCTGATCTGTTAGGTTACCTGTTGCATGTATCCAGGTGTGATTCACTGGGTCTGAGGGAGTGTCCCCACTATATCCAATGAGGGAGCTTGTTGGACAGTGGAGGAAACCCAGCCAGTGACACATTGGCTTTTGTGGGAGTCCCAGTGGGGGGGGGGGGCATTCTTGCAATGCATCCTGGGATTGCTCATAAAAGCTGGGGGGAGATGTGACAGGGCGTCTTTGGTGGAAAGCAGAGTCCCAGGAGGAGGTGGACAGCTGTCTCTCCTCCTGCAGAGCGAGAGGAAAGTGGTCTTAGGCAGTCGGTCTAGTGAACCGGGTGTGCAGCTGAGCTGCAGAGGATCCAGAGTACTGACGGTGGGGCTGCTGGCAGAGTCTCTTGGGAAAAACAGTGTCTATGAGTGCTGAGGGACCCGCCAAAGTGTCTGGCCCAGGAAGGGGGACCACTCTAGTGAAGTCAGGGGATCAAGGAGCTAGCTCACATGGAGAGTATGATAGTAAAGGGGGTGCCAAGTATAGAGTTGAGCGGACACCTGGATGTCCGTGTTCGGCGGGTTCGGCCGAACTTGGAAAAAAAAGTCTGGGTCCGTGTCCTGGACTTTTTCCGAACTTTACCCGGACACCGAACCCCATTGAAGTCAATGGGGACCCGAACTTTCAGGCACTAAAATGGCTCTAAAACACCAATGGAAAGGGCTAGAGTGCTGCAAATGGCAGCAAAATGTAGTTAAGAGCATGGCAAGTGCTCTTAAAAAAATTCCCCTTTAAATTAATTTTTTAATAGCAGATTAGAACAGCAATCTGTAGTGAAATATAGCTGAACGCTGCACACAACAGACTGATAAAAATAGATTTTTTTCTCCCTCCTCCTCCTCCTCCTCAGTGGGCTCAAGTGAGGGCAAAAAGATTGTTCACTGCACCACCCCCACACAGCAAAATCGATGTAGACTGTCCCTGCCTAATCTCCAGCCTGTCCCTAATATGCTCAATAAGATCGTTCACTGCACCACCCCCCACACAGCAAAATCGATGTAGAAGACTGACCCTGCCTAATCTCCAGCCTCGCCCTAAAATGCTCTAATAACTCTCCCTGCCTGCACTCCGACCTGTCCCTGCATTCTTTTCGGACACAATTTTTCACAGAATCACTGTCTGTCCCTAATCAGCAGCCAGCACATATGATGTGTGCTCTGTCCCTAAACTACAGCAGAATGACGCGGCGCGCTGGGGCTCTCAAACTTATAAAGACATGGTCACATGCTTCAGATGGCCAATCACAGCTACTAATACATTAGTAGGCATGGCTGTGATGGCGCACACCAGTTAAACGCTTGTTGATTGGCTGTTGAAAGCCCACCATTAAAAGCGCGCCATTACATACAAAACAGGAAATAAAATGACCGAACACGGATTTTAAACCCGAACATACAGTAAAGTTTTCGGGTCCGTGTTCGGGTAACAAAAATCCAATTATTCGGTACGAACACGAATAATACAGTCCGTGTTCGCTCAACGCTAGCCAAGTACAAAGCCCTGAATAATAGGAACAAAAGGGGGTGCTAGGAAGGGCCCTGAAGTGTGTTCTGCAGTACAGTACAGCTTATCTAAAGCAGTCCATTTATAACTACTTCATCGTTATTGCCAAGGTGAACCAGCGGCCTTGCAGCATTTAGTAATATTCAGTCATCCCAGCAGATTGTGCATAGTTATATAAGTCGGAGTATCCCATTCATTCCCTATATATATGTAGCACTACTCCCTTGGGAGCTGCTGATTACGGGTTCCCCTTGGTTACCATAAGCAACAACATGGCAGTTTGACATTTTCCCAAGTGTTTTAGCTCAGTCAGGAAACAGTCCAGTAGCTTTGGTTTTTGTGTTTTTATTTGGAACTTGGATAGGAGAAGGGAATGAGTGGGATACTCCAACTTTATACAACTATGCACAGTTGGCTTGAACGACTTGAAAATGCTGAGTAACGCTAAGTAACGCTAGTCACAGCTAGGCCCCTGCTTCACTTTGCCCTTAGCTGTGAAGTATCAGTGAATGAGCTTTCTAAGGTAATCTGTACTGTACTGCTGAACAACTTCAGGGCCCTTCCTGGCACCTCCTTTGTTCCTATTCTTCAGGGTCAACTACACGCCACCCCCTTTGATGATAAACTTTCTGTGTGAGCTAGCTCCTTGATCCCCTGACTTCTCTGGAGTGGTCCCATCTCTTAGGCAGACCCTTAGGCAGAACTCCTGGTACTCACAATACTGTTTTTCCCAACAGTCTCTGCCAGCAGCTCCACTTGGCAGTGCTCTGGATCCTCTGCAGCTCAGCTCCACACACCTGGTTCACCAGGCCGACTGCCTGAACCACCTTCCTCACACCTATAGGAGGAGAGACAGCCGTCCACCTCCTCCTTTGACTTTGCTCCCACCAAAAGACACCCTGCCTCATGCACTCCTCGCTTTTATCACCAATCCCATGATGCACCTCTCATCAGGGAGCTAACCCACTGGGACAGTTACAAGAGCTAGTGTATCATTAGCCAGGTTTCCTCCACTGTCCAACAGGTCTCCCCATACACAGTGGGGACACAGTGGGGACACTCCCTCAGACCAGATGAATACACACTGAGCACAGAGAGCAGGCCTAACTAAAGATCAGGCTCCCCTGATAAGCAGCAGGAGCATTCGATGCCTTTACCTAGCACCTATCTAGGAGGTTGCTACATATATATATATACATATATATATATATATATATATATATATATATATATATATATATATTCTTCCTCAGAGAACAGGTGCAGGAACTCAACCACTGGGAGTTCAGGGGTGCACAGTGTAGAGTGCAGGGTTCAGGGGTGCGCAGTGTACAGAGTGAAGAGTTCAGGGGTGCGCAGTGCACAGGGTGTGGAGCTCAGAGGTGCAAAGTGTACAAGGTGTGGGGCTCTGAGGTGCACTATGTACAGGCTGCAGAGCTCAGAGGTGCCCAGTGTACAGGGTGGAGAGCTCAGGATGCGCAGTGTACAGGGTGCAGAGCTCAGAGATGCAAAGTGTACAGGGTGCGGAGCTCAGAGGTGTGCAGTGTACAGGGTGCAGAGCTCAGGGGTGCATAGTGTACAAAATTCAGAGCTCAGTGGTGCGCAGTGTACAGAGCGCAGAGCTCAGTGGTGCGCAGTATATGGAGTGAGGAGCTCAGTGGTGCAAAGTGTACAGGGTGCGGAGCTCAGTGGTGCGCAGTGTACAGGGTACGGAGCTTAGTGGTGCAAAGTATATTGGGTGCGGAGCATAGTAGTGCGCAGTGTACAGGGTGCGGCTCGATGGGGGCGCGGGAGATATTCTTCCCCCCAGGCACCTCTGCAGGATCTGTGATCAGGCAGGTAAGAGCAGAGGAGGTGCTTAGTGGAAGCTTCCTCTGCTCTTTTACCCAGTGTGACAGGCAGCGGTCAGTGAGGATAGGTGCAGAGGATGCCAGCCATTGCAGCAGGACAATGCCTGGATGCCCTGCACTAGCAGTGTCAATACCTCCTAACTCTTCTGTATGTAACAGTACAGTGCCCGGGGATGGCAGGGACGCTGCAGTGCAGCTGCTCAGAGGAGCGCTGTCACACCCCGTGTGCACGCCTATGGCAGACAACTTTAGCTAAAACAAATTACAGTGGATATATTAGAAGTAAAAGGTCAAGGGTTTTCATTCTAATTTTCAAACTGACCAGAAAGGTTGGCAATGGGGATAAGGTAAGTAAAGGAATAAGCTAACAAAATTCCTTTGGTTTTCATAATTTGGGACTTAAGCAAACCCAGGTAATTATCTGTACCAGCTGTAGATTAATGTTAAAAATTAAGTGGCCAAGTTTCAATACTATGTTGGTTGTCATTGAGGGGGAAGCCTCCAGACCCAGCCTCCGGACTCGGAGATGCTGATGACACAGTTTGGAACCATTGGGAGAAACCATAGAACCAATACACTGTAAGCAAGAGCAGACCATGGATTTGGACAGATCAAACTCCAACACAAAGGTGCAGAAATCAACAGAGAAAGAACCCAGAGCCATTTAAAATTAAACTGAACTCAAATAGTGAATGTTTGCTATGTTATAGGGGACATTTAGAATTGGTATTGATACAATAGAGGGGAGATTTTCTAAAACTGGTGAGTGAAAAATCTGGTGCAGCTGTGCATTTAGTCAATTAGCTTCTAACTTCAGCTTGCTTTGACAAAAAAACATGGAAGCTGATGGATTTTTATACAGAGCTGCACCAGATTTTGCACTCTTCTGTTTTAGTAAATCAACCCTGTGTCTATGACTGCTAGTATTAGAAGATGTAGAGTGACATTTAGTAATTTCAATCATGTAAAACGTATTTCCTTGCTTGGAGAATTAGACACGAGGAAGCAAAGCCCTGCCTCTACCAAGATGGCAACCTCCACACAGTCAAAATGCAAAACAAGGCATGGTAAGTCAGTATTGGGAAAATGATCAACTGCAGGGAGACCTAAGGCACTACTGGTGACTACTTTATTGGCTTTGTCTGTCATTTTTGTACATAGTTTGTAATGTTCAGTTTCAGCAATGATGGATTTTAACAGTTAACATGATACTTCTAAAATTACATGCACCAATGAAGAATTTTTCACTCAATTTTGAATGGCAAAATTGACAAAATATGGCAGGAGGCTTGTTTTGTGGCCAATGGCACCTCAGCCAATGTTTGGCCATGCTTTGTTTTAAATGGGTGGCATATGTGTTGTTCATGGTTGTGATTAATACATCTCAATATTAGCTGATGAGCTACTAGCAGCTTCCTAATCATATCTTCAGTGATCCCCAGTGACCCCTGTGGTTTCCCAGTGTCCCCAGGGATTTTGAATTCACTAAGTCTCTGATACTCCCTGTGTAATCCAGCTTTATACCTGCAACAAGTACCTATGTGATTCCCTGTATGCTTCAGCCATCAACTTGTATCCCAGCACTGTTGTGATTCTTTGTGCACGCCTGTCTCTACCCAGCATACCTGAACCCATGACTTCCCTGTGCACCCCAGCCATCATTCTGTCTTCCTTCACCTTCCTTCTCACTGTGTATTACAGCCAGCAACTTATTACCAGCGCGTATGTGATTTGCTGGGCACTTCAGTCTGTAACCAGTCTCTGTACACTTTTGTGTCTCTTCTACTCTGTAGACTTTCCCTCTGAGCCCAGTATTCAGTGCTACAAGATATTTGTTGGTATTACTCCTTATGAGCCCATCACCCAGCGCTGCAAGAGATTCATCTTTAAATATCTGTATTCAGTCTCTGGTAATTTGTCTGGGTGTGTCTGAGGACCTGAGAATCACCAGCAGCAGAACATATCACCCCTTGAGGGGTGCTCTGGTGATGACTAGGCAGTTTCATAAACCTTGTGCCTTGTCTCTTCTAGAGTGGTCTCATCCTTGCTGAAAGAGCTGGCACCCTGTCCTCATTCTCTTCATTGCTTTCTGGTATCCAGTCTCCACCATGTTCTTTGCCTCTCTGTGACTCCACAGGGCTCTCTCTGTCTCCTCTGTTGCCTACACCAACCACCTAGCCAAAGCTGCTACTACCTGGTCATCCGGTCTTGCTCCTAGTGGGAACAAGTTACTTATGTGTAACATCTGCATTTTGCATTCCATTGGATTTGATAAACCTAAGCAAATGTATTTTTTTTATTCATGTATTGTAATATTTACAAAGTGTACACAAGTAGATTATGAGTAGAATATAATAAACAAAACATTTTCAGTTTGTAAAGATCTTGCCCCCAAAAGAATACTCTTTTTTACAGCTTTTTTAAGGTTTGCAAAAGCACCACATACAGTATAATTGACTGACAAAGTTTGAAAAATAACCTTATTATACCAACATCAAAAAAAGCACTAGCTGAGTAATATAATAACTTCTCAACAAACTTTCTCTTTTCAGAAGGTTCTTTCCAAGTATAAATGGGTTGGAAGTGTAAAATGTAACTTGAAGGGTACTACCATGACTTATACTGTAATTGCTAATGAGATGCTCAAATAGAAATTGAGAGTATCATGGGGTGTCTGAATATATCATATATTCTTTATTCATGAGGAACTAATGACCTGATTAACTTAAAGAGACTGGGATTGCTAAAAAAAAAATCAAGAATATGTTAGAAAAAACTAATCAGCATCAAGAAAGAGGAGACAATGCAAGGCTATTTTCTAACGTCAAATAGCACCTTTACCGATTTCCTTTCAATTGTACTTCCAGTGTATTTCACTTCAGTTATCTGCACATAATATGCTAAAAGTGTTCACTAAATATACAGTATATTTGATAGGAAATAGAATTTTGTGAATTCTCTTTCTTGATTTTATTTAGCTAGAACAATCTAAGTGGCTGACTAAAATAGTAAAATACTCCTTTTTTCTTCTCTAGTGCTTTTTTCTTTTAAGTGTAATAACTTTCAATGATGGCACTAAGCCATTAAAGCAGCGTGAAGCTGACCTTGGAAGGCTGAAAGTGATAAAAATAGATGTCGTTTTTGAGTATTTACTATAATAATTTGCAAATCTACAGGGACAGGTGAAAAAACTATTTGTAAACAATGATTCTGATGAATCAAACATCGCATATCGGAACTTGCTGTGAAATATATGCTTTATTATATAAACCTTTGATAACCATTACAAAGTTTACAAGGCAATTAAAGGGCAAAACCAGGAGTGAAGCATTTTCTTTCTTTTTATTTTTTTTTGGGGAGGGGGATTTCTGCTTGTGCTTTTTGCTTGTGCACAGAAAAAAGGGGGTTTGGAACAGAACACATGGGCACATGACCTCAAACTAACAGGACAAACGCTCAAAACTAATCTTTGAAAGTAATATTCTACTGAAAGAGTTGTGAAAAGACTTCCAGCAGAAGAAGTCAGTCAATAATACAGTAGGTGCGCCAAACATTCTTTGGATAAACATGGGTTTGTAACCAGGCAAAAAATTCATATATATATATATATATATATATATATATATATATATATATTTATTATACTATATTCTCAAAAGTATGAACATGAACTTTAATGGCTTCTCAATCTTAGTCCGTAGGGTTCAATATTGAGTTGGCCCAGCCTTTGCAGCCCTAACAGCTTCAACTCTTCTGGGAAGGCTGTCCACAAGGTTTAAAAGTGTGTCTATTGGAATGTTTGACCAGTTTTCTAGAAGCACATTTGTGAGGTCAGGCACTGATGTTGGATGAAAAGACCTGGCTCGTAGTCTCTGCTCTATCTCATCCCAAAGTTGTTCTGTCGGGTTGAGGTCAAGACTCTGTGCAGGCCAGTCAATTTCCTCCACCTCAAAACTCGCTCATCTATGTCTTTAGGGACCTTGTTTTGTGCACTGGTCCAAATCATTTGGTGGAGGGGGGGTTATGGTGTGGAGTTGGTTTTCAGGTGTTGGGCTTGCCCCTTAGTTCCAGTGAAGGGAACTCTTAAGGCGTCAGCATACCAAGACATTTTGAACAATTTTATGTTACCAACTTTGTGGGAACAGTTTGGGGATGGCCCCTTCCTGTTCCAATATGACTACACATCAGTGCACAAAGCTGAATTGTCTGCACCCCAACCCCATAGAACACCTTTGGAATAAATTAGAACGGAGATTGTATATTTATATATTTAACAATGGGTGAAACAATTGTATCTGTTCCTTTGTTGTTATCTCACATGCACTATACCAGATAGATCAGTCTGTGACACAGTGTGTAGTGATAATTTTGCTGTACGGTAATAGGTGACCCAGATTGTTGAAATAAAGTATTTTTAAAGCTCCTGTTAGTCTAGTTTTTTTTGTTTTTTTTTAATTCTCTAGCCTAAAATTAGATTTTAAACATATGTCCGAAAAAAAAGTAAAAATTACTCTGGCACTAAAAGATTTAACAAACAGACTTTAGGGTAAAATTTGTCTTTTTTTTAGCACCAGAGTAATGCCGGCCATACACAGTTGTAATCTTGTTTGGTTCAGCAGGAACCACCGACCAAGATTTGAACTATTAATGGGCATGCTCATTGTTCCAAGTTGTTCGATTGATCAACTTGGGTACAACCAGTCTACCGGATTCGCTTGTGATCATCGCAAGCAGCTGCTATAGCCACTAGGGATAATCACTGTTTTGTTCCGGTGGGGAGTTAGCTTTGCCCAATCAGAGCGCAGTGTAAGCAGGTTGTTAAGAAGCGGGGCCTCCAAGCTGGCCGCGGTGTTCTTAACAACCGATAAGCCATCAGCTGTCAATGGATTTCCCAGCAGACTGCTGAATATAAAAAAAAGTGCTGATAAAAAAAATAAAGAAAAAACAGCATGGGGTCCTTAACATCCGATAAGCCATCAGCTATCAATGGATTTCCTAGCAGACTGCTAAATAAAAAAAAAGTGCTGATAAAAAAAATAAAGAAAAAAACAGCAGTCCATTTAGAGGAGAACCCAGTGCCAAAATTAAAAACAAAAACATTGTGGGGTCCCCCAAAATGTATACCAGACCCTTATTGGGGAAGGCAGCCTGGCAGAATCAGGAAAGGGGGAACAAGAAATTGTCCCCTGAACCATACCAGGCCACATGCCCTCAACATGGAGGGTGCTTTGGGGCAGGGGAGGCTCTGCCCCTCACCTTAAAGAGCTTGTCTCCATGTTGATTGGGACAAGGGCCTCTTCCCGACAACCCTGGGCTGTCCCCTTCTGATGTCACGTGATGTCCCGTGACGTCAGAAGGGGCAGTTCCACTGTGTGACTTAGCCGGATAGCCCCACCCTTTGCCTATATAGGAAATGTCAAAGCGTGGAGAGGGCATATGGCAGGAGGCCGCCCAGCAGGCAAGTGCGTTTTTATTTTTTTCGATTTTTCAGGTGGGGGGGGGCCGCATGATTGACAATGGATTTACATTGAGGGAACACTATTTTTTTAATTTTTAAGGATTTGTCAAATCTTTCTTGTGTGTTTATTACTTCTGTACACTTTTTTGGGGAATGGAAAGTGGTACAATGTATTTGATATCCATTCACACGGGGGGGGGCAGGATCTGGGGGTCCCCTTGTTAAAGGGGGTTTCCAAATTCTGATAAGCCCCCTGGCCCCAGACCCCAACAAACACAGCCCAAGCATTGTCGGGAAGAGGCTCTTGGCCCCATTAACATGGGGAGGGGGCATTGCCCCCCTGCCCCAAAGCACCCAACCCCCCTTGTTGAGGTAATTTGGCCTGGTATAGTTCAAGAAGGGGGGCACTCGCTCGTCCCTCCCCTTTCCTGACCTGCCGGGCTGCATGCCCGAATAAGGGTCTGGTATGGATTTTTGGGGGGACTTCATGCTGTTTCTTTCTTTCTTTTTTTTATCAGCCGAGTGTCTGCAATTGTAACCGCGAGTCATTTTAAATGGGATTTGACTAATTTATTTTTCTTCAGAAATGTCATTTTTGCTGTAGCATATTTTTTGCATGCTACAGATGCGCCACTTTACAGGCACATTAGAAGGACCCCCCAGGCACTATAATTAAAGGAATTTTTCATTTTTATTGCTGCACTTTAAGCATAATTAAAATCACTGCTCCTCCTTTTTCTTTTAAGTGTCCATATCTTATTACCAGGTCACATACATGTACATGTCAAGGCTTAGAAAACAGTCAGATCTTTATATAAATCATTTTAGAGTAATATTACTATGCTATGAAAAAAAATGGATGGACCACAATAATTTATAATCTCTGTATATTTTGCAACTGTTTATGTGCTTCTTTAATTAAATTAAAACTTAAAAAATAATCACACACTATGATTTTGTGATGTAGTTTGACACAAAACTCAAAAGCGGAACTATAACAGAATATATTATTCCATTTTCCCCCTAAACTTCTTGAAATCCCATTGACTAACTAGACAGAAACAGATTTGTTTTGTCAACAGTCTAAAAATAAATTGATGATAATGAAACAGATTCACTATTTCTCTAATTAATGTATCCTTGAAATTATTCCCTTGTTAATTAGATAACTTCAACTTGTGAAAAAAATATATTTGAAATATACTGCAGTACTACACTTAGCCACATTTTGTGACAGACTTTGGTTTAAATATATACGTTTTTTCATTCAACAAATATAGACTCTGTGTAATTGTCAGGGTTGCCAGCATGGCAATCTAAAGAGCGATAATCAAGGACGTTTGCCTCAATGGAAATTAGGCACATTCAACCAATGCAAGGGTCTATAGTTTCCAAAGTGACTTTTTAAATGTAGACATTAATCTTATATTATGCTGACAGTCGGATATTCATGGGAATTAAAGGGGCATGGGGAAAAGCAATGTTGCAGTCTTTTAGCGAGCATACTGTACCTTGAGTATTTAATATGGCTCTAATGAAGCCCACATAACAATTCATTGTCAAGGTTAGATTGAATGTTTATTTGATTTAGCTTTCAAAAATATAACTGTGCCCATTATTGCTAATTTGTACAACCTTGAGATGCCTTGTATATTGTTGGAATCAATGCACTTTACATTTTTTCTTATTGCAGGCATCTAGAAGTGCTTTTTCTATACACAAACATGTGATGTAATATTTATAATATCCTAAAGAATATGCACAATAGAAAAATGTTATTATAATGGCATATTAATTAAAAAGAACAGCAAATAATGATGAGTGTAAGTGCAGGACCTTGTTATGGTATATAACTGTTTTCTTCATATGACATAATTACTAGGAAGTAATATGAAATGATCTTTTAATATATCTTTATGCTCTAATTAGAAAGCATTTCCTGCTTTAAATATCAATGCTTTATGAGATTAAAGGCCTTTAGTAAGAGCCATTACAATCTAATATGACATATAGCAAGGTACCTGTTGAATTTCTAGAAAAATGCAAATATTTAAAGGATAAAATGCTCAGCATACATATTTGTTTTTTATGTTTATTTTGTTATTGTTATACGTATAAAAAAAGTGCCGCACTTCCCATATATATGAATATCATGCTCTTATAATCAAAGTGAAACATATAAAAAACATATATGATAAATTATCAATTAATTTAATGTAATAAGTATCCAATGAAAAACCATAAAGTGAAATCAAAGTCCATCCAACGTGTCCTTTATACTAAATGTTGCTCTTTGAGTTCAGTTTATGGTTTTTCATTGGATACTGTGGGAGATTAGCTCGGTGGCGGGTATGGATGACCCCTTGAGGGGGTTTGTTACACAGGGAGATAGCCGAGAAGTGGTTGCAAACAGTTTGGTTTATTCATGCAATTTTCTTCACCAGACTGCAAGCGTCAAAAACATCAAAATAAAAATAAAACACAAAATAAATCCTTGCCACTGTGGGCGGCTACATTCTCACATACAGGAACCTACCTACGGAGTCTGTCTCCAACCTACTGTTGGGCAAACTTTGCTGATCCTACAGCAGACACTCAATAGTCCATTTATTTTCTCTTCTCACAGCACATGTTCCTTGGACTTTCCTTTCACATAGAAAACATCCCTTTGTTTGTCTCTTCACACTCTTCACATAGCAACCATTCCTTTGCTTGTCTCTTCACATAGCAAACAGTGCAGTTATTTCCTTCCACATAGAAATAGTCCAAGACCTCACCTTGAGTAGTCTTCAGTCTTAATTAATTTCCCCTTCACACAGGAAATGTCCATTGGTTTCTTTTCACATAGAAACGATCCAAGACCTCACCTCGAGTAGTCTTCACACTTGTTACCCTCCTCAGCGCACATCACTTCAGGAGGTCTTCCCCATGCTCACACAGCTTTCAGGGGGCACACATCTGACTGTCCTCCTCTCCCCATGCCCACACAGCGTCAGGAGGCAGCAATCAATAGACTTCCTTTGGACAAATTATAGAGGCCTTAACTTCCTCATTCCGAACAGCTGAAGGCCTTTCAACTTCCTTAAGCCGTCCTGGCTACCTTTCCTGCTGCCTTTGCAGCCGACACCCTATAGTAATTGGTGAATTTTCTAAACGAGGTGGAAATGTATCTCCTGTCTGTGACTACATCCACAGATTTACCTGACTTCCTGTCACATACCCCCCCCCCTCTTGTTTCAACCCTAGGGTTGGGACACAGATTTCCAGACACGCATGTGTCAGGCACTGCTCTTGACTCTCACTGATAAGCCTCCTAGTATCTTCAAGCTTCAGGATGAAACTGTTTCTGTCATCTTCATTGACAGATTTCTCATAAATGTCAGACAACTTGTCCCTCATCTCATATACACATTCTTCAACTGCATTTTTGGCATCATTTTGCTCTTTCTCAAGTTTGTCCTGCATGACCGTCTGTCCTATCCACCAAGGAGGACCGTGATCCATAGGCAACTCAATTGTGCTAGTCTTAAAGTCTTCAACATTCTTAAGACGCCTCTCTCTGCAATCAACAAATGATTTCCACAACACTTTGAGAACCTCTGCTTCACTTGGCTTTGTTCCAAGAAATGTCTGCACCCCATCAACTTTCCTTCCACCATCATATGGGTCAAAGGCAGTAGCTTCATTAATTAGCCGCAGACAGTTGAACCCAGCGATCTGGGTGGCATCCATTACAGACCTCCTCTCTGCATCAGTGAAGAAGCATGGAACTGCAACACAGTCTACTACAGGTTTCTCCACTGCACTTTCTGCCATTGCATTACTTTTCCCTTGTAGCCCCTCTTCTTTATCTGAACTCCACATGGAATGTATCTCAAGCTCACGATCAAACTTCTGCCACCTGCCTTTCACCAGTTCCATTTTGGAAATATTCCCTGAAAGGCACTTATTCATTTGCTTCATGTTTTCACCAACAGCCTTCGTTTTCTCCACTAGGTGTTGTTTGCTTCTTTCTCCAAGTTTTATATCACTTGCCTTAGTTTTCTCCACTAGGTGGTGTTTAATCCAGAGGGGTGATTCAAACAACATGTCATCAAATTTCTGATGCTCACTCAGGACAGACCCCAAAACACTGATCCTTTTTTAAACTACATCAGGCACACTATCCCCTCTTTGGGACAGATCCTCTGTTGCCTGTAATTCCTCTTCAAGTTCCTGCAACGGAATCTTCATCTCTTCTACTTGCTGTTCTAAGGCTCGCTTAGACTTTTCTAGCTCCTGAACGCTTTTCCCAACATCATCTTTGGAGCTGACCAAATCTTCCATCTCTGTACACAGCTATTTGTTAACTCTTTCTAGTTCAACCTTACACTCTAGAGCTTCCTCCAAGGAGCGAGCCAAGAACAGGGCTTTGCTCTCGTTATCACTAGGGATGATCGAACTTTTGAAAAGTTCGGTTCGGCCAGAACATCCGAACTACCCGAAAGTTCAGCCCGGATTTCAGAACCCCATTGAAATCAATGGACCCGAACTTCGGTAATCAAAAAACACCATTTTAAAGCCCTAAAACCCAATAAATGCCCCTAAAAAGTGCCTAGGGTTCTGGGTCATGCCCCAGGGATTATTAATCACACAAAAAAAGTTCTTAAAAATTGTCATTTTTGATAAAAAAAAGTCAATTATTGAAAAAAAAAGAGATTTTGACTTTGGATTTAGTATCTGGGGGTCTAAAAGGTGTACCTGTGAAGTTTCAGCTCTGTAGCATGTCCAGAACCAGAAAAAAAGATAATTTTTCAGTAGAGCAGGGATGGTGGGACCCTACTTTTATACCTATATGATCTTTTTTTGGGGGGTTCTGGACATGCTACAGAGCTGAAACTTCACAGGTACACCTTTTAGACCCCCCATACACAAAATCACACAAAAAAAGTTCTTAAAAATTGTCATTTTTGATAGATTTTTGATAGAGAGCCAATTATTGAAAAAATAAAAAAAAATAAAAAAAATAAAAAAAAATAAAAACATTTTTGATTTTGACTTTGGATTTAGTATCTGGGGGGTCTAAAAAGTGTACCTGTGAAGTTTCAGCTCTGTAGCATGTCCAGAACCATAAAAAAAAAGATTGTTTGTATTAGTGCAATTATAGATCTGGAATATGGCTTCTCGCTTTTCACACCTTGCCGGTTTAATAGCAGGCATTTTTTTGGGTTCTTTGGAGTCAGGAAAAACATCTGAACTTGTGTATAGTGGTACTGTACACAAGTTCAGATGTTTTGCCTGCCTCCAAAAACCCCCAAAAATGCCTGCAACAACACACCTGGGCGTTTTTTTTTTTGATGCTAGCGTTTTTTTGGGCATTTTTTTGGGTTCTTTGGAGGCAGGCAAAACATCTGAACTTGTGTATAGTGGTGTATATACACACATACTTATATGTATATACACACCTAGCCATATATAGGTGTGATAGGAGCGTAACTATATTGGTGTTAATTATTTCATTAGCGCAAGTCGTTTTTTCTGCTCCTTTCACACCTATATATGTCTAGGTGTATATATATACAGACATGGTTGTGTATATATACCTCCTATACACATGTTCAGATGTCATGTCTGACTCCAAACATGTGCTCAAAAAATCACTAGCAATGCCTGCAGCCAAAAAGAATGCTGGCAGCGGCGAAGCCATATTACAGAAGCGAAAGTGACTTGAGAGAAACTAGCTTTTCTCTATAGCGGTCACCCTGCTATGGAAGGGTTTGGTCACCCTGCCATAGCAGTCACTGTCAGTTAACCCTACACTATACTACGGTCCCCTTACACTTAACACTTTCCCTACAGAAACTGAATAAATTAAAGCTAACTAAAGTGTAAAAGAGCACTCTAACTACACTAGATATCCCTTTCCTCACACTAATAAATGCTAAATGACACTTTGTAACACTTTGTAACAGAAGTAACAGAACAGCATTCCACTCTCTTCCATGTCCCGTATAAGAATGCTAGGAATTTGGCGGGGGCTATCTTATATACTGGGGGGCGTATTCACTAATGATTGGACTATGGACCCCCTAGTCACTCCAATCACATTCCTAGCATTCTCCTGCCCCCTCAATTGACTTTTGCTAATGGTTCTGGTCCAATCACAGGCTTTTAAAGCCCATTTCCTGAACCATTGCATTTTGGTCGGTTCTGGTTGCCGAATTCCGAACTTTTTGGGCAAAAAGTTTTAAATTCGGCCGAACCTCGAACACCCAATGTTCGGGCCGAACCGATGGTCGACCCGAACCGTTCGATCATCCCTAGTTATCACACGCCTCCACTTCTGCACGGTCGCGTTCTTCTGCATATTTTGCAGACACAGTCTTCTCCTCACCAAGCATCTGATCAAACTTCTTTTTCACATCTTCAACACTCTCTAATGAACCAACGCTTTCTTCCATGCGTTTTTTCAAATCTCCTATCTGAGCTTGCAATGTTGCGACTTGCTCTGATAGGTTTTTTTTTGCTTCCTCCTCCTCTTTTAATTGCTCCAGGACGCCATTTTTCTCATCTTCCTTTTGTTTGAGCTTTGTGCTAAAACAGCCTTTGACACCTCTCTTCCTGTAAGAGTTCCTGCGTGTCTTGCATCTGCGATTCCAAGATAGAGAAATCTTTGACAATTTCTCTAGATTTGCTGTCTGCTTGAGAAAGCTGATTTGTGACATTGTCCAACTCAACCTGCAGTCGGTTTGCCTTCTCTGACAGCTTAACACACACTCGGTCACCTTCTGACACCTTGACTTGCAATTCCTGCAGCTGTGCCTCTACTTTTTCCCTCTTGTGTTCAGAATCTCCTTTTCCCTGCATAAGAGCCTTCACCTCATTGGCTAGTTTCTGGGAATGAGAATGTAATTCTGCCACACAGGCTTCTTTCTTCTTTAGCTGCTGCTGGATACGTTGGGCTTCCTCTTTCCAACTTTCACAGTCCGTACGTAATTCATCTACCACATTGCTCAAAGTGGCGAGCTCACACACAGCACTCAGCAATTTAGCCTCTCTCTCACTTTTCTCCTTGTCGCTGAGAGACAATGTCGTTTTCAGAGCGACATTCTGTTCCTGCGCCTCCTGCAGGTCTATTTTTGTAGCTTCCAAAGACTGAAGACTTTTTTTCAGCTGATTACGCAACTCCAACATATCAGCCATACTTTGCTTCTGCAAAGTCTGAATTTCAATTTCCTTTTCCATGAGGATGGTATCTTTCTCCATTATAGTCTCTCCACATTTTTGTAACTCGGAAAAAAAAAGAGCAGTGGATTCTTCCCACTGGAACACCTGAGCCTGCAAATTTTTATGCTCCATCCTAAGCAACTCCTGGGCTCGTTCCTTTTCTTCCATTTTCCGTTGCAAGGCATCCAGCTCAGCCCTGCCGCGTCCTTAACAACCAATGACTCATCAGCTGTCAGCGGGCTTCCCCAATGACAGCTGAAATGTAAACTAAACAATGCCAGAAAAAGAAAATTAAAAAAAAATAAAACAGCCTGGGGTCCCTTCCCCCAATCCATACCAGACTCTTTGGGTCTGGTATGGATTCTAAGGGGAACACCATGCCAAAATTAAAAAAAAATAATGGCGTGGGGTCCCCCCAAAAAAACATACCAGTCCTTTATCTGAGCATGTAACCCGACAGCCCAGGAAAGGGGGGGAGCTAAGAGGCGTAGTCACCTGATGACATAAGCGGGTGACCCCACCCCCTTATGATATCACCGACCAGGGCATGCTATGTCAGTGATGTCACAAAGAGGCAGGGTCACCCACTGATGTGGATGATGGGAATCAGGTGATTCCCTCCTTAACTATGTAGGAAATGTCAAGTGGAGGAGCAGGCATTTTTCAGTAAGCCAACATTTCTGTATTAAAAATCCTTTTTTTTATTGGTCTTATGTAATATTCTAACTTTCTGAGATACTGAATTGTGGGTTTCCACTAGCTGTAAGCCATAATCAATCAAATTAAAATAAAGAAATGCTTGAAATACCTGTATTTCACTCTGTGTGTAATTATTCTATATAATATATGAGTTTTATTTTTTAAACTGAATTACTGAACTAAATCAACCTATTGATGGTATTCTATTTTTTTAGATGCACCATTATATTGCAGCTTATCAATCCTGCATTGTCTGCATTTGTTTTCTTATTTAGAACGTTTTGTTTTTTTTTTTCATCCGGTATTCTTTCCAATAATAGAAAATTAATAGTATAATACCATTAGAAAATGAAAAATGGTATATTTTGATGGTGAAGGCATGTCAGTGGGCAATGGTTCATGACCATTCATGGTGCATTCTTTTGAAACTCTTTTCATGACAGCAGCTAAAATATAAATGTCATTACAGAGGATTAAAAAAAAATCCTTCGACTGTTAAAGTCAGGAGAGGAAGTCCAAAAAAATTGACCTATATTCTCAAAATATAAAGTGCCACATGGGAAAGTGAACCAAGCGTTCACCATTCCAAGCAGAGTACCCCCAAGACAACCTTAGTTAATTTACCATGTTAAACTCTTACAAAAACATATATTCTGGTCAGAAATTAACATTTAAATCCACATTCAGTCCTCTTCAGTATATGAACTGCCCGAGACAGTATTTGAATAGCAACTATAGCCCCTTGAGGCAAACTTATGAAATACATTACAACATCTGCATTGATACATAAAGATACATTTTTTTTAAATACAAGATTTCTCCCAGCAAGAACTCTTATTCGAGTCGGTTCACACTAATCCGACTCGAAGTCGCCCTGACATCGGGCGACTAATGAAGTTGCCCGTGCAGCGTGACTTCAGCCCGTTTTGCAATGACTTCTCATAATAGTAGTCAATGCAAGTCGCTCCGACTTTGCAAAAAAATAGTGCAGGAACCGTTTTCTAAGTCGGAGTGACTTGAGTCGCTCTGATTAGAACGGTTCCATTGCACAGCATTGGAAGCTACTTGTCAAGTCGGATCAGTGTGAACCGGCAGTTATTACTGAACTAGTTTGAAAGACATGCCGATGTGTTATGTTATTTAGCTTATTTGAAGTGCAACATATGGTTTATACTGTGGAGTTTTGTTATACAGCATTTGCATGTTGATGTCAATAATCATTAGATTTTTTATTTGGGCAACTATGATAGGTATTGTAAAGTTTGGGATTTGAAATAATTAACCCTTGAGGTCTCACTAAGAGGTAGAGAGAGTTCTGACTGCAGCAATATTGAAATAGTTGGTAGTAGGAGGAGACAGATGCATGCCCGGGAAACAACAGTGGCATCTTCCCACAACAGGCTGATGATTTTTGAAGCACAATAAAAGTTTCAAATGTTTATGTAGGTGTTTTATTGGAAGTTCTATTAAAATTTGGTTTTAATTTACTGTATATAGTGAGCACTATGGATTTGTCTGCATTTGTATCCCTCTGGGTGTTTATCCATTTTCAGGTCTGCTGGTTTTCACCTGTCTTGGAGAGAGTTATTTTTTGCTTATGTTCTGGAATCTGCTTTTTGTTGTGAAATGTAGGAGATGGCACCCTGACAATGAAGAGTGATTACCTTTGTTTCAAGGGGAGTGTTTGATAGAACCTTTTATCATTTTAAGGTCCAACTCAAAAAGTAAAATCCTGTCCACCTAGGTGATTGTTAGTGCACTGCTTTCAGGCCTGTCTCACATAATAATATAGAAGTGGAGTACATCATGATTTGGGCACAAGAAATTAACCTTTTGAGCACATTGATCTTTAAATTCTTAATTACATTGTATATTAATCACTACTACATGAATGAATGAATCATTGATCACCATGGGATGCCATTGTGTTTTCTATATCATAATATTTTTTAACATTTACAGGAATATTCACTGAATGATGCTAATTGTTTTAATGCATTTAAATTATGGTTAAATACATATTTTGTCTAATGTGACACTTTTTTTTGTGTGTTTTATAATCTCAAGAAACATTATTAAAAAAAGAGGAAAAGAGGGGGCTTTCTTGAGCGTGCCAACATCCTAATCTAATCGAAGAAGAAAAACAGATGTTCTAAAAGAAATACCAGTGTATACTGTGGACTTTATGGGCACAACATGAGACACATATCACAAGTTAGTTTCCATAAAATATAAATGTATTAAACAATCATCTAAAATATAACGATTAAAAAAGAGAGATGGGCCCGGTGTCTTGGGCTCAGCTCACACAAGAGAACAAAACAGGAGAAAAATATCTCCCTGAGGTATATGTTATGTACATCTTACAGTTGAAACATAGACAAGAAGAATACGATAATACATATCATAATTGCATAGATACGTATATTCTTGCCTGATCCCCCGTCAACGCGTTTCGCAAATAGCTTCTTCAGGACCATATGGGTATGGGTGTACAAGCAATGTTCTCTAAAATAAACACATTTTATGTTAGAGTATAATTCCATATAACACAATCAGTAATACTGGTAAGCAAAAGAGAGCAAACAAAAGTAGTTTAACATAGCTTACTATAGTAGCGGCGTCTTTCCGATCCTCAGATGTAGCAGTCGGGGGAGCGGACACAGTGGAGCAAATAGGATCAACCAACAGTATGTGCCTATTTATCCTAAACATAAAATACTTATATTTAGTGTAAACATTAAGGGAAACCCTTCTCTACTTTTTATTTCCAAATAAGAGGATAATAGAGAATAATAGACTTACTAAAAGTTATAATGTAGATGGACAAACAAATGGCTCAATCATGTACATATTAGTGGAAATGAAGACAGGGTCCACATGATATATTTAGGTACATTATTCATAAATAGTTGCAGTAATATTCTTAAGGCTGGACATATGTCCACATTATACACAGGTGTTTATTTTATCTTCCTCAATTATTTGGGTAATACTTTTGCCAGGACCGTCTTAATCTTAGTTCTGTACTTACCATTCTTGATAGTGTGGAACATTTCCCATATAACCATAAAAATTAAAATTCAAACAAGATTGAAACTGTGGAATAAATTGCACTTACAGTATATACTGTAGATTCATATACAATAAACTGTAGATTCTTATAGATCGTTTATCAAAAACCTCCTTATTACAGAAAAAGCACATGTTTGTTCCCCATAGCAAAAAAAAAAAAAAAAGGATAAAGATCCTTCTTTAAAAGGCGCACACAAATTTGGGATATCCCCACTCTCAATCGGCAGACTGAATAAGTCTAGGGAGTCCCACCACCTAATAACAATCTTACACAGATTAGGAAATCAGCCATTGGGATTTATCCCATAATGTAGGTGTGTGGTTTGTCCCCCAAACAGGCAAGTTTTAAAACTGCCTGCTGTCGTTTACCCCTGGCTGTGCTGAAGTTGGTGGTGAAGGTGTTACGCTGACCGGATGAGGAGGCGGTAGAGGATGAGGAAGCGGAGTAGGAGGAGTTAGGAACAGGAGGCAAACTGAAGTGCCCTGCAATCCTCGGTGGTGGAAGGACATGCGCCAAATTGCTATCCGCCTCAGGCCCATCCGCCACTGCATTTACCCAGTGTGCCGTTAGGGAGATATAACGCCCCTGACCATGCTTACTGGTCCACGTGTCGGTAGTTAGGTGGACCTTGCCACAGATGGGGTTGCGCAGTGCACACCTGATTTTTTCCCCCACTTGGTTGTGCAGGGAAGGGATGGCTTGCCTGGAAAAGTAGTGGCGGCTGGGCACGACGTACTGTGGGACAGCCACCGACATAAGGCTTTTAAAACTGTGCGTCTCCACCAGACGGAATGACAGCATGTCAAAGGCCAAGAATTTGGAAATGCTGGCATTCAGGGGCAGGGATCGCGGGTGGGTAGGGGGGTACTTCCTCTTCCTCTGAAGTGTTTGGGAGATGGAAAGCTGAACACTTCCACGGGACATTGTGGAGATGGTTGGTGACCCAGGTGGTGGTGTTGCTGACAGATCGTCTGTTTGCGCAGGTGCCGGTATCACTACAGAGGTGGATGAAGAGGCCGAGACTGCAGCAGAAGAGGAAGCAAGAGGAGCCAGAGACCTTTCTTGGTTTTGTAGGTGTCTACTCCACTGCAGCTCGTGCTTTGCACTTAGATGCCTGATCATGCAGGTTGTGCTCAGGTTGAGAAGGTTTATGCCTCGCTTCAGGCTCTGATTGCACACTGTCTGAAGAACTTCCACGCTAGAGAACTCCTTAGAGCTGGCTTTGGTGCGCTCGGTCCCTTGCTGCATTGGGAAGTAGCAGGCGTAGTGTCTAGGGCACGGCCGATCATCTTCTGCACCCTTCTCCCTCTTCTGCTGTGCTGGTGGCTCTGTGCGACCACCGCCTCTTCCTCCAAACTACTCAGGTCACCTGCATGACCTTCATTCCATGTGGGGTCGAGGACCTCATCGTCCTCCAGATCATCTTCCACCCAGTCTTCACCCCTGCCCTCCTTGTCGGTCTACACAATTCTGAGTGCCGCAGCAGTTGGCACCTGCGTTTCGTCATCATCGGAGACGTGCTGCGATGGTCCTTCCATGTACTCATCTTGAGAAATAAGTGGTTGGGCATCGTTGCACTCAATCTCTTCCACTTCTGGGGCAGGGCTAGGTGGATGGCCCTGGGAAACCCTGCTGACAGAGTCATCAAAAAGAAGAAGAGACTGCTGCATGACTTGGGGCTCAGACTGCTTGCCTGATTTGCAAGGGGGTGAGGTGAAAGACGGTTGGACATCGGCTGCAGGTGCCAACTCTGACCTTTCTGCAGTAGACTGGGTGGGAGACAATGTGAAGGAACTGGAGGCACTGTCAGCAGCAAACCAATCTACTATCATCTCTGCTTGTTCTGGCCTCAACACTTGTAGAGGCGCATGATGCCCTACCAAATACTGCTGCAGGTTCTGTCGCCTACTCACACTTGAGGAAGGTGTTTCACTTGTGCGTGTAGGTGGCACAGATCGACCACGTCCTCTCCTTGCAACAGGAGCTCTACCAGCAGCACCACGACCCAGGCCACGGCCCCTATTTGGCGGTCTCCTCATATTTCTGTAATTTATAAATATGTTTATTGAATAGCGGAACAAAACAACAACAGTATCGCACAGGTGTATCTCACAGTCAAATATGCAAACTATGCCGCAATTTAATTTTTTTTACCCCAAAAGTGTGTTTATTAAATAGCGGAATAGAAAAACAGTATACAAATACAACGGGTGTATCTCACAGTCAAATATGCAAAGTATGCCGTAATTTAATTTTTTCACCCCAAAAGGGTGTATATTGAATAGCGGAATAGAAAAAAGGATATAAAACGGTGTATCTCACACGTACAAACACAGACTAGGCCCCGATTACAATTTTTTGTACCCTAAAGGGAGGATGAGGAGAAGGAGTAGGAGGAGTTTGGAACAGGAGGCAAACTAAAGCGCCCTGCAATCCTCGGCGGTGGAAGGAGATGCGCCAAACAAATTTAAAAGGTGTATCTCACACGTACCGATACAGACTATGCCGTAATTTAATTTTTTACACTCCAAAAGGGTGTATATTGAATAGCGGAATAGAAAAAAATTTATAAAACGGTGTATCTCACACGTACAAACACAGACTAGGCCCCGATTACAATTTTTTGTACCCTAAAGGGAGGATGAGGATGAGGAAGAGGAGTAGGAGGAGTTCGGAACAGGAGGCAAACTGAAGCGCCCTGCAATCCTCGGCGGTGGAAGGAGATGCGCCAAACAAATTTTAAAAGGTGTATCTCACACGTACCGATACAGACTATGCCGTAATTACATCTTTTACACTCCAAAAGGGTGTATATTGAATAGCGGAATAGGAAAAATTTATAAAACAGTGTATCTCACACGTACAAACACAGACTAGGCCCCGATTACAATTTTTTGTACCCTAAAGGCAGGATGAGGATGAGGAGTAGGAGGAGTTCGGAACAGGAGGCAAACTGAAGCACCCTGCAATCCTCGGCGGTGGAAGATGTGCCCCAAAAATTTGGAATGTGTATCTCACACGTACCGATACAGACTATGCCGCAATTTAATTCCTTTTACCCCAAAGGGGGTAGATTGAATAGCGGAATAGAAAATATGATATAAAAAGGTGTATCTCACACGTACAGACCCAGACTAGGCCCCGATTACAATTTTTTGTACCCTAAAGGCAGGATGAGGAGTAGGAGGAGTTTGGAACAGGAGGCAAACAGAAGCACCCTGCAATCCTCGGCGGTGGAAGATGCGCCCCAAAAATTTGGAAGGTGTATCTCACACGTACCGATACAGACTATGCCGTAATTTAATTTTTTACACTCCAAAAGGGTGTATATTGAATAGCAGAATAGAAAATTTTTTATAAAACGGTGTATCTCACACGTACAGACCCAGACTAGGCCCCGATTACAATTTTCTGTACCCTAAAGGCAGGATGAGGATGAGGAGTAGGAGGAGTTCGGAACAGGAGGCAAACTGAAGCACCCTGCAATCCTCGGCAGTGGAAGATGCGCCCCAAAAATTTGGAAGGTGTATCTCACACGTACCGATACAGACTATGCCGCAATTATATTCTTTTTACCCCAAAGGGTGTAGATTGAATAGCGGAATAGAAAATATGATATAAAAAGGTGTATCTCACACGTACAGACCCAGACTAGGCCCCGATTACAATTTTTTGTACCCTAAAGGCAGGATGAGGAGTAGGAGGAGTTCAGAACAGGAGGCAAACTGAAGCACCCTGCAATCCTCGGCAGTGGAAGATCCGCCCCCAAAATTTGGAAGGTGTATCTCACACGTACCGATACAGACTATGCCGTAATTTAATTTTTTTCACCCCAAAAGGGTGTAGATTCAATAGCGGAATAGAAAATATGACATAAAAAGGTGCATCTCACACGTACAAACCCAGACTAGGCCCCGATTACAATTTTTTGTACCCTAAAGGCAGGATGAGGAGTAGGAGGAGTTCGGAACAGGAGACAAACTGAAGCACCCTGCAATCCTCGGCGGTGGAAAATGCGCCCCCAAAATTTGGAAGGTGTATCTCACATGTACCGATACAGACTATGCCGCAATTTAATTTTTTTTACCCCAACAGGGTGTATATTGAATAGCGGAATAGAAAATATGATATAAAAAGGTGTATCTCACACGTACAGACCCAGACTAGGCCCCGATTACAATTTTTTGTACCCTAAAGGCAGGATGAGGAGTAGGAGGAGTTCGGAACAGGAGGCAAACTGAAGCACCCTGCAATCCTCAGCGGTGGAAGATGCGCCCCAAAAATTTGGAAGGTGTATCTCACACGTACCGATACAGACTATGCCGCAATTTAATTTTTTTTACCCCAAAAGGGTGTAGATTGAATAGCGGAATAGAAAATATGATATAAAAAGGTGTATCTCACACGTACAGACCCAGACTAGGCCCCGATTACAATTTTTTGTACCCTAAAGGCAGGATGTGGAGTAGGAGGAGTTCGGAACAGGAGGCAAACTGAAGCACCCTGCAATCCTCGACGTAGGAAGATGCGCCCCAAAAATTTGGAAGGTGTATCTCACACGTACCATTACAGACTATGCCGCAATTTAATTTTTTTTACCCCAAAAGGGTGTAGATTGAATAGCGGAATAGAAAATATGATATAAAATTGGTGATTTTTCAATAGCACATGTGAACACAGCAGTGTCTTATGTTTTATGTCACGGTCAGCTCAGCAGCAGGCTATGAAGGGAAAAAAAAATTCCCCTTTAACTTTGGAATTTTTAAATAGCAGATTAGTACAGACTATGCCACAATTTATTTTTTTCTAACCCAAAAGGGTGTATATTGAATAGTGGAATAGAAAAAAGTATATAAAATTGAAAATCACTCAATAGCACATGTGAACACAGCAGTGTCTTATGTCACGGTCAGCTCAGCAGCAAGCAGGCTATGAAGGGAGAAAAAAAAAATTCCCCTTTAACTTTGTAATTTTTAAATAGCAGATTAGAACAGCAATCTGTAGTAAAATATAGCTGAACGCTGCACACAACAGACTGATAAAAAAATATATTTTTTTCTCCCTCCTCCTCCTTAGTGGGCTCAAGTGAGGGCAAAAAGATCATTAAGTGCACCACCCCCCACACTGCAAAATCGATGTAGATCGCTAACGGACGATTGTTCTGTCCCTGCCCAATCTCTCCAGCCCGTCCCTAAAATGCTCAAATAACTTTCCCTGCCTACACTCCGACCTGTCCCTGCATTCTTTTCGGGCACAATTTTTCACTGTATGTCCCTAATCAGCAGCCAGCACGTATGATGTGTGCTCTCTCCCTACACTAGAGCAGAATGGTGCACCGCGCTGTGTCTCTCGAACTTATAAAGACATGGGTCACATGCTTCAGATGGCCAATCACAGCTACTAATACATTAGTAGGCATGGCTGGGATGGCTTAAGGCACACCAGTTAAACGCTTGTTGATTGGCTGTTGAAAGTCCGCCATTAAAAGCGCACCATTACATACAAAACAGGAAATAAAATTACTGAACACGGATTTTAAACCCGAACATACAGTAAAGTTTTCGGGTCCGTGTTCGGGTAGCAAAAATCCAATTATCCGGTACGAACCCCAATAATACAGTCCGTGTTCGCTCAACAGTACTCATTATCCCTTCTCACTTTATGCCATGGCATGTGCAAGTACATACAGAACATACTAGTACACCAGGTTGTTACACAGCCCAGACCAAATTGCAGATGATCTTAAATGTCTGTCATATTTACTCTGTCTTCAACCAGCAGTGATAAAGTATGACCCACGCATAAGCACTTCATTGTTGTACTTATCTGCTCTCCAGATAGCTGTGCATTGCATCCATTTCTTAACATATCCACTACAATGGCATATTTATTTCATAGGAGCTGCAGAACTCCATCCGTCCATGCAGGTGCACTATGAATGTAATTTAAGTCTGATATGTCCCATGTGTTGTTTAAATTCATTTATTTTTAGCAACAATGTGTGTGGCAATGGAGGTGGCATGTGCACCAGCATATGCCTGCATACATTTTCATTGGTAAAGGAAAAGGTTGTTTTTCCCTCTAAGATGTTTGGTGCATATGTAGCCCTCTGGCTAACATAGGTAAATGTTGTCTTGTTGGCATGGTGCCTATGTCACCCTCTAGCTAAAATATGTAGTTGATGTTTGCATGGATGGGCGAGGTAACCCAGCTGGAAACTTTGTGGATAAGTTTAACATCAATGAGAGAATTTTTTATTTCATATTCAATTGAAATATGAAATTAATTTAGTTCCTTGATTTAGAATTGAGCAGAAAAGATGGTTAATTGTTAACTAAAACGTCTAGAAAACCCATGATTGGAAACTCCTCCCTGCATGTCGACAGTTATTAACAGCAATGTCAAAAAGACACAGTGCCTATTGGACAATTTTTACAGCTGTGTCAAAATTGTTCCACGATGGAGAACTTTAAGAAGTATCAAAAGGACTTTGAAATAGAAAAGAGTGATTTATCAAAAGTAAAGCTAAAGGAACATCTAGAGGATAGATGTAGAAAAATTACTCTGCGAAAGTTCACAATTGAGTGGAATTAAGAACATCTTACAGAGACATTGGCATTAGGATTGAATCTATCTTTGGATAGAATTGTGGAACCAAATATAACACTAACAGCAAGTAGAGGATGGTATATCCCCACCATCAGGGGCTCTGGTAAAGAAGCAGGCTGGGGCTTAGACTTCCCACCCTGGGGAACCCCAAGTTGGCAATCTATAAGGGCTCAATATCACAGACTCTTGACATTATCAAAGAGAAAAACAGGCAAGCCTAAAAAGAGAAGTAGGGGTACTATCAAATGGAAGTAGTAGGTGTCAAGCCTTGCTAATGTGACCTCTTCCTTTCCTTTCCTCTCCTTCTCCTCACTCTATTCTTCTTTCCCTTCCCCTCTACCTACTTGCCAGTGGCTCATTGTGTAGGAGGTAGCCAAGTGGCTGACAAAGCCTTTCTTTTCTTTCTAAATCCATGCTCCTCCAATGTGTATGTGGCATGAGGAAGGCTCTGGGGAGCTGGATTTTTGCTTTTACCTTGGCAGTGAAAAGTATGTAGTTTTCCCCTTGGGTTGGGATTTTTTAGGCACAAGTATACAAAAAAATTGTTGGGAAAAAAATTGAAAAATTTGTTAAATTTTATTTCACATACAAGATATACATAATAAACGTTAAAAACATAAGCAAGCACAAAATGTAAACATAGTGTCAGAACCAACCACCCAATCCAAAGTCGATGACCGACGCGTTTCGAAGACACTGCTTCTTCATCAGGGGTGACTTTGGGTGGTTTTCTGTTGGTATTAAGTATAATAATGAGATTTTGCATACAGTTCTCCCAAATTTATAAGATATAACAAAATATCGTTGTGCATTATATCATAAATCAAGAACTATTTAACTCACATGGTTGACTGCACATGGATCCTAGATGCTTGCTCAAGGAAAAAACAAAGCAGGATAAGTTGGAGCCTGACTGGTGCTGTGGGGCCTCAGAGTAAACCCAATGAAGGTAAATGTTCCTCAGATGGTTAATTAGTTGTGCGTTCCCTAGTTTCGGAACAGCTGGAGTCCAAATGGCTGAACAGCTTGCCAAGATGAAACCATTCAAAACTAAGGTGAAAAGAAAAAAAGAAAGGAAGAGGAGTAGAGGCATGCTTTTCTCTAGGAAAAGTACCCAAGTATTTGAATTCAAAACTATGAGCTTAAAAGAATACAATGTAGGTTGTTATATTATTATAATGCCGCTCATATAATGAGCATTATAAGCATTAGTAAAGAAGCAGGTTAGGACTGAAACACCTGCAGGTCTAAACCGGCTATGGCTATAGATGTCCCTTGGAAATATTCTAGTACAAAACATATATATGTTACTTTTGATGAGACTTGACTCAAATAGCAAATGGCATTCCCTTGTTAAAAGGAGGAGGGTAATCCTCGATGATGTACCACTAACAAGTAGTAAAAAGATAATGATGAATTCAGAATATCAGATAGATTATCTCAACAGGGAAAGAGCCCAGCGCTACATCATGTCCAAAGCAGATAAAAGATATATGGAAGTTGTGCGAAAGAACGCTTACCTGATAACAGCCAAAACAAAAGTGAAGGATGTATGAGACACCAAGTTCCCGAATGGCAGACTGCGCAGATGGCTGCCGATGGGGGCTTGGTTAAATACTACCTGTTCAGGTGAATTAGATTACATGGATGGCTCTCAGCTGGCATCCACCGCAGGCTCCCTGGATCACAGGTGCTGGGCGTGTCCTCACTTAGGACACACGCACGTCAGGCGCGTGACGTCATTAAAACGCGACCGGCTCCTGTGTTCCACCGGCACAGGAAGCGCTCCTTCAGCGAGGAACGCCAGCGGGGCTCACATTGGATACGTGGTGGACAGCTCAGGAAGAGGTGTCAGCAGGAAAAACCATGTCTCCTGCAGATGGAACTCAGATGGATCTATTCAGTACAAAACCAAAAGGAGTTCCCCTTGGGTGGGACTTTATAGGCACCAAGTTAGCACACAAGAAAAAATATGTAAAAAATATGCAATCTTTATTAATGTTATACAAATTGAATAAAAACAATTAGGCAAGCTGTAGGATACTTCACATAGGCACCAAGTTAGCACACAAGAAAAAATATGTAAAAAAATATGCAATCTTTATTAATGTTATACAAATTGAATAAAAACAATTAGGCAAGCTGTAGGATACTTCACATATAACAGTATACTGTTATATGTGAAGTATCCTACAGCTTGCCTAATTGTTTTTATTCAATTTGTATAACATTAATAAAGATTGCATATTTTTTACATATTTTTTCTTGTGTGCTAACTTGGTGCCTATAAAGTCCCACCCAAGGGGAACTCCTTTTGGTTTTGTACTGAATTTTTTGGGATGTGGCACTTATGGGATCATGCAACATGAGCAACCATTTTTGAACAGATGAATCTATTCGTTAAGAGCCACTGAGCCCCCAGGCCTCATTGATGCAATCTCCTTTAAACCCTTCTTGGAGGGTTTTAATTCAGGGGGCATGGAAAAATAGGGTCCTATAGGGTTGGACTCTCTCTTTGTCTATTACATTTTGGCTTTTTGTTTGTTCTCCTTCTATAAATGCTGTCTGTACACTTATTTTTGCAGGTATTGGAGTCCTGACTGATGCAAAGCTGGCTTTGATACATTATATGTTCAGATACTCATTTTTGATCTTATTGTTTTCAATTTTGTCCACATATTTTGTTGGGCATTAAAATGAGCATTTTGACTAATACCTTATTTACTCAAACCTTTCATACTATGTAGGAACCCTTCTTTTATTCAAATTGCTGTTATACAATTTACAAGGTTCCATTTTTCACAGATACAGATCTGTGTATACGTTTCCCCTTTCTTTCGGTCAGCCCGGCATGGTAAAAGGCGCCACCTACTGGGCGTCTTGCATGGAACGTGTTTTTTTCCTGCTGACACCTCTTCCTGAGCTGTCCAACACGTATCCAATGTCAGCCCCGCCTGCGTTTCTCGCCGACGGAGCACTTTCAGTGCCGGTGGAACACAGGAGCCGGTCGCGTTTTCATGACGTCACGCGCCTGACGTGCGTGTGTCCTCAGTGAGGACGCGCCCAGCACCTGTGATCCAGGGAGCCTGCGGCGGACGCCAGCTGAGAGCCATCCATGTAATCTAATTCACCTGAACAGGTAGTATTTAACCAAGCCCCCGTAGGCAGCCATCTGCGCAGTCTGCCATTCGGGAACTTGGTGTCTCATACATCCTTCACTTTTGTTTTGGCTGTTATCAGGTAAGCGTTCTTTCGCACAAAGGGAATGCCATTTGCTATTTGAGTCAAGTCTCATCAAAAGTAACATATATATTTTTTGTACTAGGATATTTCAAAGGGACATCTATAGCCATAGCCGGTTTAGACCTGCAGGTGTTTCAGTCCTAACCTGCTTCTTTACAAATGCTTATAATGCTCATTATATGAGCGGCATTATAATAATATAACAACCTACATTGTATTCTTTTAAGCTCATAGTTTTGAATTCAAATACTTGGGTACTTTTCCTAGAGAAAAGCATGCCTCTACTCCTCTTCCTTTCTTTTTTTCTTTTCACCTTAGTTTTGAATGGTTTCATCTTGGCAAGCTGTTCAGCCATTTGGACTCCAGCTGTTCCGAAACTAGGGAACACACAACTAATTAACCATCTGAGGAACATTTACCTTCATTGGGTTTACTCTGAGGCCCCACAGCACCAGTCAGGCTCCAACTTATCCTGCTTTGTTTTTACTTGAGCAAGCATCTAGGATCCATGTGCAGTTAACCATGTGAGTTAAATATTTCTTGATTTATGATATAATGCACAACGATATTTTGTTATATCTTATACATTTGTGAGAACTGTATGCAAAATCTCATTTTATACTTAATACCAACAGAAAACCACCCAAAGTCACCCCTGATGAAGAAGCAGTGTCTTCGAAATGCGTCGGTCATCGACTTTGGATTGGGTGGTTAGTTCTGACACTATGTTTACATTTTGTGCTTGCTTAGGTTTTTAATGTTTATTATGTATATCTTGTATGTGAAATAAAATTTAAGTATTTTTTCGATTTTTTTTCCAACAATTTTTTGTATACTGGTGCCTAAAAAAATCCCAACCCAAGGGGAAAACTACATACTTTTTGCCTATTATTTATGGATGTGGCACATTCCATAGAAAACCTTGGCAAGATCACACATTGGTTTTTACCTTGGCAGTGGCTCATTGTACAGGAGGCAGTGAAGTGGCTTTTCTCTTTTTTTTTCCTCAAAGCCTTTCTCTTTTTTATAATACCCCATGGTGTAGAGAAACCACTGTCCTGCAAGTGCTGATAATACACTCTTTTAATCATCTCCTTCTGCTAATCCAACCAAGCTCAACAAACTGGCTATGAAGAGTCAGCAGAACGACAGGTTACTGCTATCCCTGAGTTTGGTCCCACAAAGCTCTAGAGTGTGAGCTTTTTCAAAGTATCTTCTGCTAGAGTTGAATAAATAAATGTCCACAAATCATCCCCATGCCCAGCATCTTAACGTTAGCTTGGCCTGTTGGTTTTGCAACTCCTCCTATTCCAGTTTGTGGTTTCAAATCTTTACACAAATAATGGCCTCTGCTACACACAGTATCAGGTACCCAGTTGCCAATATTTTTCCAACCATTATAATTTTTCCCAGAAGGCTATCCTTCCCCTCTATCGGCACGTGGAATGCAAAAAAAAGCAACAAGAGACAGAGAAATACAAGAAATAGGAGGGTTGGGTTGCTTGCAGTAAGGGGGAGGAAGAAATGGGTCAGGCTTCATTCACAAAATCTGTTCTTTCCCAAATCTACCTTTAACAGTCAAACCAATATAAACCAATATAAAAGGCAGCAACTTTTCTGGCTCTGAGGAAGGGGATTCGCCCCTGAAACACGTCAGCCCAGCCACAGCAGCCACATACGGCACTCTGCATGCCATTCAGCTACGTGAGGGACCTTGGCTACCTTGGAGATTTTAGATGCAATGTTGATGTGTGTACTATCACACCTGCTTTGTGAGTATATTGTATACCTTTTAATATTTTAATGGTGATGCACTAGGTCAGTGCGCCCCTTTTCTGTTGTCTTTTCTCTCAATATAAAAGTCAATCTGGAGGCAGACATAACTTAAGAGCTCTGATGAAGGGAGCTTGACTCCCGAAACGTGTTAGAAGTCTCATCTACAAGGAGGTGTTCCATTCCATCTGTGGTGGAATCTTTTAATGCGATTTTATATTCTTCTCGTCTGTGAGTATGCATTTGGCATTTTAATAGAACATTTTATACGGTGACCACAGGTAATGCACTAGGTGTTGCGCCTCCTTTTCTTTCTCTTATGTATCTCAGTTGGAGTTCCCCGCCTGAGGAGAGCAGCATGCCGGTCTTCCCCTTCGGAGTGAGCGATTGGCTGAATTGATTGTTTGGGTGGAATCCTGCTTGAATCATTGGGTCACCTCCACGATCCTTCAGGGCCATTTTTTGAGGTTCAAACACCAACCGCCCTGGTTTTCCTTTCTACCCACCAGGATTCCAAAATCCGAGGAGAAGCGCAAGATTCTCCTACAATATGTCCAGACGTTAGTTCAGCAGCAAGCAGTGGTACCGGTTCCGGACTTGGAAAGACTCTTAGGCTTTTATTCCCCAGTCTTTTTGGTACGCAAAAAGTCTGGAGGATGGAGGCCAGTTCTAGGTCTGAAGCGGTTGAACAGGTTTATCCGCCTCGAACGGTTCAAGATGGTATCTCTCAACACAGTCATCCTAATGGTGCAACCAAACGACTCGATGGTCTCTATAGATCTTCAGGATGCGTATCTGCATATACCGATACATCGTGACTTCCAGTCATTCCTAAGGTTCAAGATAGGGGAACTTAACCTGCAGTTCCGGTGTTTGCCCTTCGGCATATCCACAGCCCCCAGAACCTTCACCAAAGTGTTGGTGGCAATCCTAGCACCTCTCCGGGAGGGGGGGTCCGTGTCTTACATTATCTGGACGATATTCTCGTCCTATCGCAGGACAAAGAACTCCTGAAGATCCATGTACAACGGGTCTTGGGCACACTAAGGAAGTACTGATGGCTAATAAATTATACAAAGAGCCAGCTCACCCTGACCCAAAAGATGATATACAGTACCTAGGGGCACTGTTCGACACACGGAGGAAGGCAGTGTTACTACCACCAGAGAAAATTCCTATGATCCTTTCCTAGTGAGTCTGACATCAATAGTAGGCAAATTAATGGAAACCCTATTAAAGGATAGGATTGTGGAACATCTTAAATCCCATGGATTGCAAGATGAAAAACAACATGGGTTTACTTCAGGGAGATCATGTCAAACAAATCTTATAGATTTTTTTGACTGGGTGACTAAAATAATAGACGGTGGAGGTGCAGTAGACATTGCATATCTAGATTTTAGTAAGGCTTTTGACACTGTCCCACATAGAAGACTTATCAATAAACTGCAGTCATTGAGCATGGACTCCCATATTGTTGAGTGGATTAGGCAGTGGCTGAGTGACAGACAACAGAGGGTTGTGGTCAATGGAGAACATTCAGAACAAGGTCATGTTACCAGTGGGGTACCTCAGGGATCTGTACTGGGACCAATTTTGTTTAATATCTTCATAAGTGATATTGCAAAAGGCCTGGATGGTAAGGTTTGTCTTTTTGCTGATGACACAAAGATATGTAACAGGGTTGATGTTCCTGGAGGGAAACGCCAAATGGAAAAGGATTTAGGAAAACTAGAAGAATGGTCAGAACTCTGGCAACTGAAATTTAATGTGGATAAGTGCAAGATAATGCACCTGGGACGTAAAAACCCAAGGGCAGAATATAGAATATTTGACACAGTCCTGACCTCAGTATCTGAGGAAAGGGATTTAGGAGTAATTATTTCAGAAGACTTAAAGGTGGGAAGACAATGTAATAGAGCAGCACGAAATGCCAGCAGAATGCTTGGATGTATAGGGAGAGGTATAAGCAGTAGAAAGAGAGAAGTGCTTATGCCGCTGTACAGAACACTGGTGAGACCTCACTTGGAGTATTGTGCGCAGTACTGGAGGCCATATCTCCAGAAGGATATAGATACTCTAGAGAGAGTTCAGAGACGAGCTACTAAACTAGTACATGGATTGCAGGAAAAAACTTACCAGGAAAGGTTAAAGGACCTTAACATGTATAGCTTGGAAGAAAGAAGAGACAGAGGGGATATGATAGAAACTTTTAAATACATAAAGGGAATCAACTCGGTAAAGGAGGAGAGCATATTTAAAAGAAGAAAAACTACCACAAGAGGACACAGTCTTAAATTAGAGGGGCAAAGGTTTAAAAGTAATATGAGGAAGTATTACTTTACTGAGAGAGTAGTGGATGCATGGAATAACCTTCCTGCAGAAGTGGTAGCTGCAAATACAGTGAAGGAGTTTAAGCATGCATGGGATAGGCATAAGGCTATCCTTCATATAAGATAGGGCCAGGGACTATTCATAGGATTCAGATATATTGGGCAGACTAGATGGGCCAAATGGTTCTTATCTGCCGACACATTCTATGTTTCTATGATCACAAGGAAGGTAAAGTAGGCCCTGGCGAGCAAAGCCATGTCGGCTTCAGAATGTCTGAGTCTCCTCTGAACTTTTTCCTCATGCATTCCAATAAGGAAATGGGCCCGTTGCCATCTCCGCGCTTTTAAACAGGGGTTTCTATCCCAGTGGAGGAGGAGGTCCCTTTCCCAGGAAGTATTGATCACAATATCGATGAAGTCCAGTTTGTGGTGGTGGACGAAGCCGCCCAACCTTCTAAACCACTGCCATCTGGGCCCCATCTCATGGATCACGCTTACATCCGATGCAAGTCGGTTGGGCTGGGGCTCACACTTCAGAGACCAGTTGATCCAAGGAAGATGGCAGTTCGACTCGGAGGATGTAGTATAAAACATTCTGGAGCTGAGGGCAGCCTGGGAAGCTATATCGCACTTGGCACCTCATCTCGCGGGCAACTCAATCTTATTATGCATGGACAACAGAGCGGCGGTGGCCTATGTTCAGAACCAAGGGGGAACCCACAGCAGGTCATTGTCACGCGAAGTGGCCCGATCTTAGCATGGGCCGAGGGGAACCTGGTAAACCTATGGATGGTCTATCTGCCAGCCCTCCAGAATCATCTGGCGGATCACCTGTCCAGGGAATTCATCAGCAACAACGAATGGTCCCTGGACAATTCTGTGTTTCAGTGGATCTGTCAACACTGGGGCAATCCTCAGTGGGACCTTTTTGCATCCCCACAGAATGCCAAAACACCTAGTTTCTTCACAAGATGCCCTGCCCAGAAGTCAGCAGGAGTAGATTCCTTGGTGCAACCATGGTCCTTCCAAGTCGGGTATGCATTCCCTCCTACCCCACTGATTCTCAGATTCCTTCAGCGCCTAACAGAGGAGGAAGTGACCATCCTGGCAGTGATTCCCTATTGGCCGAGGAGGCCTTGGTTCAGGCTGCTGACCCAGCTGTTGCTTTGCAACCCTTTGGTCCTTCCGAAGTTCCCCTGCCTCCTGTCTCAGGGGGACTACACCCACCCGCATCCAGAAATCCTGGATCTGAGGGCTTGGAAGTTGAGCGGAAGAGGTTGGAGGAATTAGGATGCTCTCATGATGTAAACCAAACGTTGCTCCAGGCCAGGAAATCATCCACTAATAGCTCCTACTACAGAATATGGCAGAAGTTTTCAGAATTTGCCAAATCCAACAAATTTAACCCATTGAAGCCAGGTGTGCAGGACATTCTACTGTTTCTACAGAAAGGTCTGGATTTTGGTTTAGGGCTCAACACCCTTAAAGTGCAAGTTTCAGCCATATCAGCCCTGACAGACATACGATGGGCCTTACATCCTCTGGTAGAGCTGTTTCTGAAGGCAGTATTGAGGTTGAGACCACCTAGAAAAACATTGTACCCAAAGTGGGATTTGCCTTTGGTGCTGAATACTCTAGCAGCACCTCCATTTGCTCCTACTGAGGACTGTACTCTGGAAGATATTACTCTTAAAACGGTTTTCCTCGTAGCCGTCACTTCAGGCCGTAGGGTTTCGGAAATCCAAGCCTTGGGGGCTCAAGACCCGTACATTACGTTCTTCCCAGACAGGGTCATCCTACGACCAATCCATCAATTCATACCTAAAGTGCCAACCTCTTTCCACTGTAATCAGGAATGGGTTCTCCCAGCCTTTGGAGAAGATCCAGCTACATCAAAGTTGCATGAACTGGATGTTGCAAGAACTCTACGTCGGTACATTGATTTAACGCAGTCTTTCCGTAAGGACCAACGCCTTTTTATCATTCCAAACGGAGGTAGGAAAGGCTTGGCAGCTTCAAAAAGAACTATCGCAAGCTGGATTGTACGTCTGATTTGAAGGGCTTATCGGGCTAGCGGTCTTCCAGTGCCTAAAGCAATCAATGCTCACTCGAGGCGGGGGATAGCCCCTTCTTGGGCAGCTCTAGCACAGGTCTCTCCGGAAACGATTTGTCGCACCGCAAGTTGGTCCTCATTTAACACCTTCATGGTCCATTAAAGCTTGGACCCAGCTGCTCTAACTTCCCAGGATTTTGGGAAGAAAGCGTTGCAATTAGCGGTCTTTTGAATCCTAATAAACTACATTTCTATGCAGTATCCCTCCCTATGAGCGAGTTATTTACCATATGTATGCTGCCATGGAGGCACCAGGAAAACTGAAAATTGAATACTCACCTTTCCATAATTTTCCTTCCCTGGTGCCTATCCATGGCAGCATACGCCCTCCCTTTACGTTATCTGCATTTTTGAGTCTAGTTACAAGAATGGCGTGAGGGGGCGCAGTTCTGACTTTTGTAGAGTTAAAGAGGTCCTGTGGGTTGGTTGAGGGCGGTGCAACCAACCATATGTATGCTGCCATGGATAGGCACCAGGAAAGGAAAATTACGGAAAGGTAAGTATTCAATTTTCCGTTATATTACTGGTTTTGGACTTCTGCCTGATTACTCAACTACGCTTCTGTCTGATGATTCTGCTTTACTCTGCCAAACTGTGTATGAACTCTGCCTGTCCTTGACTATTTCTCCGGATCCTGATTTTGTGCCCTTCTGCCAGATTTGTTGCTGAACCAGCCTGCCAGACTATGCTTACACCTCAACCGCCAGCCTAAGCTCACCTTCGGAGTACCTTACAACAGGTACCTTACAGTTTTACACTTCACAGGGGGTGCCTTCACTCTGAAGTTTTGTTGCAGAGTTAGAGTCCTCCTCATTGCCATACTAGAGTATCCCTAATTTCACTCTATTAAAGTTCTACCCAAAAAAAAAGAAAAAAAAAAAGATGCTGCACGGCCTGTTTACTGATTTAAGTGTGTGGGAAATGTTGTGGGGCTTGCTGCTGTGTGCCTCAGGAAATGGAACCCGGGATCAAGCAGCCAGACCAATACCATCTGTGCGCTACATATATAATCAACACAAATGTTATTGTGCCTTAGGTGAACTGTTTCCATTTCAAAATTTATGAAAGCAGATAACCTTGTGAAAGAAAATATATATTTTCTGTTTTGCTTATTTTTTTTACTTAAATATATAAACTTATAGAAGAATCATAACCTGATAATTATTCACAGCATTTATTTATCACGGTAAGGCCTCATGCACTTAGATATTTTAAATCTCTAGCATACAGTCCAGCTATTTTTCCACCAAGGAGCTGCAGGTGGTACACATAGCAGTGAATTTCTGTATGTTGCCATATTCAGATTTTTTACTACAACCTCAAAACATCCTTGTCCATGGAGCATAAATATTCCCAGAAAAGCAACAAAACACATGCTTTAAACTTTGTTGTCAGCAACAACAAGAAAATAGAATGTGAGAAATGTTCTATACAAGGAAAGGTTTAATCATCTAAATACTGCATACTGTATATATGTATGTGTGTGTATATATATATATATATATATATATATATATATATATATGTATATATACTGTATATTTTCAATTTATTGTATAACACTTACTCTGGGACATTCATCAAATTATCTCTTTTTCTGTCCCACGAGATAAAAAAGTCACATTCATATGGTGGTACATGACATTAATTCATCAATATGTCTAAATTTCACTGTTTGATGAATACACTCGATCGAATAACAGAGAGATGCATCTTACGTATCACACTTGAGAAAAATAAGCACCTTTGATGAATAGGCTCAGTAGATTTTGTAATAGTTAAATATTAAGCAAATACTTGTGAAAAAAATCACATTCTAAAGAGATGCATCATTATTGCCTTTCCCCTGGGCAAATATTAAACTTTTCCCTAATATTCATGAATTCATAATAAAATAAAGAGTGAACACTAGGTTCTGTCACTTGATTAATTGGATGTCTGGCTTTTCAAAGAATGCACACATCTAGGAAAAAAAAGGTTTGCCCTACATATTTGAAATGTAGAACAGTGACAAATTGATGGTAGAAATAATCTCCATGACCAAACCACATTGAATATATGGCATGCAAAGCAAGTCATATTTCACAAAGTTCTATATCTTTACAGCTTTTAAGTTGTGAAAAGTACACAGAACTTCTACATTTTTTCACTGCTATTATAGATTCTCACTTGTGGAAAAAGTTAGCAGTAAGTCATTAATTATTGCTGCACCAGGCAGACAATATGCCTGTATCTCCTCATTTTCATTTCTAAAGAGCTGTGAGAATGCTTCCAATGTCAGAGGTTCAGCTAATACTGACATAGAAGCTCAATTATTACTTGAAATGTATTCTGCTTCATGCTGGAAAATGAAACAACTGTACAAATCTTCACAGTCTTAGAAAATGGATAAAGGTGAAAACAAATAGTTACTTATTTGCTAGGATGAGTTAGCAAGGCAAATAGGTATACATTATGATAAAATCTGAGTTTCTTTATATTGGTACATAAAAGAAAATAATGAAAACATTATGTCTAATACACTAAAATATGTTTAAAGTGATTATAGACACACTTTTAAATTTTTTATTATCCAATATCTTTAGGCATATAGATGATGGCACTGTATTTATTTTCATTAACCATTTCTGGACCAGAAGATTTTCCCCCTTAATGACCAGGCCATTTTTTTGCGATTTGGCACTGCGTTACTTTAACGGACAATTGCGTGGTTGTGCGATGCTGTACCCAAATAAAATTGATGTCCTTTCTACCGAACCTTCTTTTTTTTTTTTTTTTAAATATATTTCATTTTCTAATAACTTTCCAATGTTTTTACCAGAATCATAATTTTAGTGTCATCTTAATGGCACAAATTGTAAGAAAAAAAATGTATACTTGTGTCTAAATAAACAACATTAAATAAAAAAAACACTGTAGAACAAAAATGTTGTTTTGCAGATGTAGCACATCCCCCTTGAGGGCTGCTGGTTAGTGGAAGTTCCTCTGCACTCACCTGACCCTGAGAAGTATCCAACCCGCTAGGCACTATAGGTTCAGACATTTCAGATATGTTCTCCAAAAATACACTGACACCATAAAATACAAGTTTGACTGTTTACTGAGATAAAAGGTAAATCAAACAACTTAATATGAACAAATAGGATTCTGTAATAGCAGATATTGCAAAGTCACTCCATCAAACCCCAATTACTACAAAAGGGGTTTAAAAGACCAACACTGTGGGAATAAATGCTTAATTAACAAATTATTATATTCAATAAGTGAGAGTGACTGAAAGAACTATTAGCTTTAACTGTCAGGGCTACTATTGAATGTATTAAGCTCTACTAAAATCAGAACTGGCAATATCTCATGTTTATCTAATGGGCATCTATCATTATGTCAATGGGTCCCCTTTAAGAATTGTGAGTAATGAAGTTCCTGCTCTAGCAAGGCCTTGCAGAATCTTCGCCAGCAGTTGGAGCTCTTTATCAATCTTCAGTGTGATATTTGAAATGGAAATGTAGTGGTGTATATGAAATCCTATCTGCTATCAGTGTATGGTGGATGCAGATTTATACTTGCGATTTCAGATGTCACCAGGCACTCTTTTAACACATGTGACAATCCAGTCCCCATGCAGAATATCTCCTCACGATGCTGCGTCACTGGGACTGTTCAGCTCTCACTGTTTCGGTCAGTCAGTTCAGCTTTACCCGCTCTGCACAACTAAATCTGTCACCTCCCTGTGATTTCCAGCTTCTTCACCGCTGAGGATGGGCTTCCGCTCTCTCTCTCTAGGCCGCACTCTTAGGTTTCTGTCACTGACTGTGTCCTCCGGCACCTCTCAGATCCATCCTTCCTCACGAGTCCCAGCAGCAAGAGAGCACGCGCTCTGCCCCGCCCAGAGATATATCCACTCTTCCATGATCCTTCACTCTCCCATCACTCCCTGGGAGTAGAGTCTCTCCTGCCATCCATGTAGAAATCCACCTTCCACACCAAACTACATCTCCCATAATTCAATTCATTATTTTCCGGGGAAAGCCGATCCTCCTTATAGACTCTTAAAGGAGCACTCTAATTGCATAAGAACGGGAACTCAATTATATATATATATACTCATGACATATATACATATATAGTAGTCCCAGCTTGGCTACACAGATGTATTGCATTTTTGCAAAACAATATTACCAAAAGAAAGTATTTTCTGTGCTAAAAAAGTATGTGTGTTCCTAAATAATGACAAGGTTTAGTGCCAAACAGACAGGCCTATAGCAGATATGCAAAAATTGCTCTTTTTTTTTTTCTTTCAAACTTTTTATTAATAACAAAAGCAAGAATACATAATGAACTGTTTCATAAAAATAGTACATACGTATAAAGATAGCAAATTGAAACATGGTGTAACTTGGCTGTAAATTTTAGGTGAACAATAGAAACCTGTATTAGAGAGCAAGCACAGGACAATCAAAAATACTACATTTGCTGTAGAAAGCAGGGCCCATGCACCAGTAAATGGTTGGGGTACTTATGGGTCCTCATCGCTCTTGTTGCTCCTGCTGGCAGAGGAACAGTGAGAGAAAGGAGATAAAAAGAGTGATAGGAGAGAGGATAGAGAAGACTACAGGAGAAAAAGGGTATAGGGGATAGGAAATGTGTCAATGGTCATAAAAGTATTGGTTCTCAGATGGGCTCAAAGAGTCAGATTGTGAAAAATTGCCCAAGGTTCCCAGATCTGTTCGTATTTGGCTACTTTATTTAGCAGTACTCCAGCCATTTTTTCCTAAGACATAATCCAGGAGATCTTGCATACTGCCTCCAGGACATAAATCAAGGGCTGTTTCCAGGCTCTAGCAAGTGTCATTTTAGCTCCCAGGAAAATGTAAAAAATCAAGGATTGGGTGCCCTCGGGAACCTTGTCAACCTGTCTGTTTAATAAGGCTATTTGAGGATCCTGTGGGATTTGCAGGCCAGTGACTTTCCTAAAAAGGTGGAATATCCTGCTCCAATAGTTTCTTATGCAGGGGCAAGTCCGCCAAACATGGATCAGTGAGCCATGTAGCCCACAACCGCGAATGCAAAGGGATGATGTATTTAGGAACATTGCTGCCAGGCGTACTGGAACAAGATACCAATTGTAATTAGCTTAACATTGGCCTCAGTTAATGAAACATTTGATATACCTTTGAAAGATGGGAAGAACACCTGATTCCAGGTGTCCAAGCCTATATCTTTATATAGATCCTCCTCCCATCTCCTGGTGTAGGACGGCTTTTTACTATTGTCAACCAGCGATGTGTAAATGATTAAAATTCCTCCTCTTTGGTCACTGGCCTCTGCACACCAACATTTATAAGGTGTGATATTGAGCGGCCCCGAATTATTCGGTTTGAGTGTCTGTAGAAAGTGTGCTATTTGTAGGAATCTGAATTTTTCTGTGCTAGGCATTTTGAGTATGCTTGCAAAATGTGAGAGGGAAAGGGCCCCTCTATAGTTGAAGAAGTGGCCTATTCTGAACATTCTCTTGTTTAACCACCATTGAAACGCTCTGATATCCTTACCTGGCAGGAAACTAGGTTTATTGAACAAGTGGGTGAGTGGGCTCAGTTCAGAGACTACTTTGGGGTTTTTGTAAATGCAATCACAAAGTGCAATAGAGTGTGATAGAGTGGCGGTGTCAATTTCGTGGGGCACCAGGCTATGTAGTCTAAAGTAAAGTGGGGTATTGATTGTCGTTCCATGTGAATCCAGTCCGGTTTTCTACCTTTGGGAGCTTATCATGGAAAACTGAACCAATTGGGCAGCCTGAAAGTATTTAGCTAAGTTAGGCAAAGGCAGTCCCCCTTGTTTTTGAAGTCTGTAAAGAATAGCTTTAGAGCATCTATATCCCTTCTGCCCCCAAACAAATTGGATGATTTTAGATTGGAATTTGTTTAACTGCTCTGTTTTAAGCGGGATGGGCAACGACCGCAAAAGATAGAAAAGGCGCGGGAGCAAGGTCATTTTAATGGAGTGGATCCTTCCAATCCATGAAATATCATGTTTGGCCCAAGTTTGTAGATCTCCTTGAAGTTTTTTGAAACATTGGGGGATAATTAGCTTTGTAAAGAGAGGCTACGTTTGGCGTAAGGTTAACTCCCAAGTACCATATGTAATCATTATTGCAAAGGAATGGGGAATTGGAGAGAACTAGGTTTAGTGTATCTTCCTTAACTGAAATGTTCATGGCCCTAGACTTGCTTACATTGACAGTAAGTCCCGATATGTTGCCAAAGTCCTTGAGCATTTTAAGGAGGTTGGGGATAGAAACATGTAATAAATAATAGGAGGTCATCTGCAAATAAAGCACATTTATGTTCCATTTGACCACACATTACCCCCTTTATGTCTGGGTGACTTCTAATTGCTATGGCCAAAGTCTCAATGGCTATGGCAAAGATCAAGAGAGAGAGAGGGGGCATCCCTTGAGGACATAATATCTAGCACCTGACCATCGGAGGTGCTTTTTCGCCTTCGTTGTAAGGGCAAGATTTAGGGCCAGTCTTGCTTTGTCAAGCTGGGTTCGGGTTAATTGAGTGGGGTTCCGTCTATGGAGTTTGCTAAGTTTTTGGAATTCCATATCTAGTTTGGAGATCTCCCTGTTATGCTGTCTCTTATTATGTGTAGTTAATTGAATAATTTTCCCTCTAATTACTGCCTTATGGGCTGCCCACAAAGTGTCCGGGGTAATATCCTCAGTATCATTAGTTGTAAAATAATCTCTAATTTCCTTTTCTATCAACTGACACTGAACAGGGTGGCTCAATAAAGACTCATTAGCCTCCATCGAAAGGAAGTCAGGGATTTGGGGGAAGGGGGTATTGTTAAAACTACCATAGCGTGATCAGAAAAAGGCATATCCTTAATAATGGCCTTCCTGGAAGAAGGAATTGATATTGGGGGGACAAATATGTTATCAATCCTTGAGTAAGTGCTGTGTGGGTGAGAGAAATGGGTAAAGTCTTTAACATTGGGATTCAGTTCCCTCCATATATCTACTAGCACTGACTCGTGCAGAAGTTTAGCAATGTGAGTGCTCTGTTTAGAAGGGTGTTTAAGTCATGATGTGCCTCATTTTGAACTGTCTAGCATTTTTTCCAAAGCTATATTCGCGTCCCCTCCTATGATTAAAGTCCCCTCTACCTGGGGAATTATCGAAGACACTAGCGAGGTGAAAAATGCTGCCTGACCTCTGTTGGGAGCATAGTAGGAGAGAAAGGAATACTTGACTTCCTCCACAGATCCCACAACAAGGATGTACCTCCTGTCAGGGCCCCTAATCGATTTGGAAAGTGAAAAGGATACATTTTTGGAAAAAAAATTCACTACCCCTTAAGTTTTATCTGAAGCGTTCGCCAGGTAAAATTGTGGATATTTCTGATGGATAAATAAGGGATCGCAGGTATAAGGAAAGTGTGTCTCTTGTAGCAATAGCACATCAAGTTTCTGAGAGTGATACAATTGAAATATGAAAAGTAGAAAACGGTGTGCAAACCAATATGATAACTGTGGCTGCAACTAGGACTCCAACCGTATGGAGTAGATAAGTGTGAAAAAAAGAAATAATAAAGAACACTTCTCAACATGTACAAAATAGTGCACAATATATGACAACAAAGTGTCTAATTATATATTTATATATAAACTCCACATAAATAAAGTCCAAACAGTCCAAAAATCGTGACTAATTCAATCTTCATTTAAGCTGAAGGAAAAAAAAAAGTAGATAGGATGTGGTCTCACAGACTCCAACTCCCTTTACAGCACCACGTGACAGCTGATGTTGTGATAGACCCTTACCAGCTCATCTAAAGCATGCAGTCAGAAATAACCCATAGCTGAACAGGGATCAGTGGATCAGGATACCTTCCCACAACCCAGATGAGTCACTGTGTGGAATAGTAAAAATGGACTCTTACCAGAAGGTTATAAGTCATGTGCTAAATGTCCTTCCCCGCCCTGGTCTCAGTCGGCTGACTGTGTGCGGCCGAGAAGGACGCTATGGTGTGCTCTGGGCTGGTCAGGAGATACCATCTCTTACAAGTGCATCTATCATCTGCAGAGTGACCACTTAATCCTACTGCTTCCTATAATAGGATGAAGTCGGCACTTTTGTGACTTAATCCAAGAGGCAACCTACTCACAAGGGTGGAAATTTCAACTATAAGTTTCCAAAAAGATTTACTGTGAACTTAGTTCTCTATACCACTTTTTTTTTTGGGAAACCACACAGCAACTTATCTGTGATTGCAGACTGACTTTATTCACATTGCTTTTATACATTCTTTCCTCCCTTTGGATTACATCCTAAATTTTCTCACCTCAGGTGATTAAATCAATCCTCTCACTAAGCATTGAAGTGGTGTCTATCCTATCTGTTATGGGATCCTGAAGAAGCCCCCACACTTGGGCGAAACGCGTAGATACAGCTTCAGATTGACCCACATCTGATGTTTTTGTTCAGTGAGATATACAATATGTATTGATGTACTCTTTGTTGAAGACATCTGCTTGATTTTAGATTCTTTGATACTAATAAAATGCATTTGTTTTTATAAGTTTGTCTATATATTTAGTTATGCCTGGTACCATTAAATCCTTCTTATTTTACCCCAATTTCTCCTTCGGGAGCAGGAGGGGTGATTTGTTTCTACCTTCCATAATGTAGAAGTTCCTGGAGAAAGTGGAGAGTCCAAGTCCCCGATGGAGACCAGACAAAAAAAGGCAAGGAAAGAGTGATCCCACAGCATCGTCTAATACTCAGGGGGGTCTGGCGTCCTTTGCCTTTTTGGGTTGCTGCTTCTGCCATACAGGTAGAAGCAGGCTAGTGGGAGAGGGCCTTTTGGCGGATCCAAGGTATTTCAAATTGGCTGATGAAGCTGGTTCCTGGGTTATTAGGCCCAAGTGCAGGAGGACGCGTTCTCCTTCATGGAATGTGACAAATCCATATGTTTTTTGTTTGAATGCGAAGCTCAGGCGGAATGGGAAGGACCACCAATACTTAATACGTTTTGTAACAGGACCTGTAATAATTGTTTAAGCATGCGCCTTTTCTGGATAGTGGCGGGGGAAATTATTTGCAAACATTTGAATTGGGTGGCCTTGCAGAGTTATATTTTCCATGTTTCTGGTTGTTTTCATGATTTCCTCCTTAACCACTTGCCGACCGCTCACTCGAGCTCTACTGCGGCAAAGTGCTTAGTTATCGTCCAGCGATGTAGACCTACTTCGCTGGACTCCTCCCCTTGTGGGCGGCTCACGCGCGCCACCGGGGGCTCGCTCCCACTGTATTCATTCACAGCGGGAGTCGGGCCAGGGGAGGAGCGGCGGCGATCGCCGATGCTCTTCCACGATCATCAAGGAATCGAGTTTGGAGATCCGCCCGCTTGTGTAAACAAAGCGGGCGGATCTCCTAAGTGACAGACAGTGACAGATTGCAGGGTTCAGCATAGCTGAACATGCGATCTGTCCCTGTGTCACTCAGTCACCTCCCCCCACACATGTTAGTACGCACCAGGCATACATTAACCCCTCTCTCTCTCTCCAATAAAATTAACCCCTTCCCTTCCTGTGTCATTTTTACAGTAACAGTGCATTTTTATAGCACTGATTACTGTAGTAATGTCACTTGTACCCCCAAAAGTGTCAAAAATGTCAGTCAAGGGTCCGATCTGTCCGCCGCAATGTTGCAGTCCCGCAAAAAAAAAATCGCAGATCGCTGCCATTACTCGTTAAAAAAAACCACCAAAAATGACAGAAATCTTTCCCTTAGTTAGTAAACGAAATAACTTTTGCGCAAACAAATCAAAATACGCTTATTGTGATTTTTTTTACCAAACATAGGTAGCAGAAAACAAATTGGACAAAAATTGAAAAAAATTGTGATTTTTACATTTTTTTGGGGGGAATTTCATATAAAAAAATTTGAAAAATATTGTTATTTTTTCAAAATTTACGCTCTTTTTTGTTTATAGCGCAAAAAGTAAAAATTGCACAGGTGATCAAATACCACCAAAAGAAAGCTCTGTTTGTGGGAAAAAAAGGACGTAAATTTCATTTGGGTACAGCGTCGCACGACTGCGCAATTGTCAGTTAAATTCGCACAGTGCCGAATCGCAAAAAGTGGCCTGGACGTAAGACAGCAAAATCCTCCGGTGGTAAAGTGGTTAACCTTGAAAAAGTGAGGTTTGACGATAATATCTCAGGGTGTACCATCAGCGTTAGGAGGACGTAGAGCTCTCTCTAGCTTGAGGCAATGAGGGGGGGATATCCGTAATAAGGTCTTTAACCACTTGCCTTCTGTGCACTTAAACACCCTTCCCATCCAGGCCAATTTTCAGCTTTCAGCGCTGTCACACTTTGAATGACAATTGCGTGGTCATGCTACACTGTACCCATATGAAATTTTTATCATTTTTTTCACACAAATAGAGCTATCTTTTGGTGGTATTTAATCATCTCTGGGTTTTTTATTTTTTACAAAAAAAAAGAATAAAGACAAAAAATTTTGAAAAAAAAAAAAAAGTTTTTCTTATTTTCTGCGAGTAAATTTTGAAAATAAATTTTTCTCCTTCACTGATGTGCGCTGATGAGGCGGCACTGATGGGCACTGATGAGGTGGCACTGATTGGCACTGATGAGGTGGCACTTATGGGCACTGATGAGGTGGCACTTATGGGCACTGATGAGGAGGTACTAATATGCCGCACTGATGAGCACTGATAGGCAGCACTGATAAGTGGCACTGATAGGCGGCACTGATAGGCGGCACTGCTGGGCACTGAGAGGTGGCACTGAGAGGTGGCACGCTGGGCACTGAGAGGCGGCACTGCTGGGCACTGAGAGGCGCCACTGACGGGCGTCACTGATGGGCACTGAGAGGCGGCACTGATGGGCACTGGCGGATGGCACTGATGGACACTGACGGGTGGCACTGATGAGCACTGATGGGCGGCACTGATGAGCACTGGTGGGCAGCACCATCAGTGCCCACACTCAGTGCCCATAGTGCTGCCAGTCAGTGCTCATCAGTGCCTAGATGAGCAGGCACTGATGGGCACTGACTGGCAGCACTATGGGCACTGATTGTGGGCACTGATGGGGGACACTGATGGCGGGCACTGTGGGCACTGTTGGGGGCAATGTGTGTATGTTTTTTTTACCTTGCAGTAATCAGGGCACTGGTGATCAGTGCCCTGATTACATGTCTCTGTGTCCCCAGCGCTGTGAGGCTCCCCCTCCTTCCTCACACTGCAGGCTCCGTGTGAGGAAGGAGCGCCGGCGATGAGAGATGATCTCATATGTTTACATATGAGATCATCTCTCATTGGATGGTCCGATCACGTGGTGAATGGCCGCTGTGATTGGCCATTCACCACGATCTGTGATCGGCCGTGTCCAAGGGACACGGCCGACACAGATTCTTCCCGATGCGCGCTCGTGGGAGCGCGCGGGGAGCCTGCTTCTGGGAGGCCGTTTAAAAACGGCCTCCCGAAAATTCGAGTCCGCGCTGCAGCCGTATATAGGCTGTAGCGCGGATGGGATGTAGTTAATAAATGTAGTAACTGCTGCTTGTACATCCTTTATCGATTCCGAGAGCCCCCTTAATCTAAAGTTATAAGACCTGGACCTGTACTCAAGTTCCTCAATTTTGGAAAGGGCAGTATCAAGTTGGTCGTGCAGGTCCTGAATTCTATTTGTATTTTGGTTAACCCTTCCAAGGGTTTGGTCTGATTTTTGTTCGGTCACTTCAATCCTATTGCCCAGATTTTGTAAATCAGCTTGTGTGGCTGTTGTAATTTGGGTAGCTGTTTGAGCCAGACCTCTGGCTAACATTTTGGAAAAGGTGGACATAATAGGAGCAAAGTCAGGGGGGGATGTTGGAGGAGCACTGTAACATTCCCTCCATGAGGCCCGGGCTCTCCATGTTATGTCCTGCAGGGGATTGTATCAACTCATCCAGTGTTCCAGCAGGGACACTGTGGAAGCAAGGGAGATGATGTTTGGCCCTTCACAGAGGATGGATGGGCTGGCAGAGACTGACCTGAGAGATGGGATCGGTCCTGTGTTGGCTATGTCTCCTTCATCTTCCTAGTGGGACGTACTGCATGAGGTAGCCGTCGCCATCTTGGGGCCGCCCACTGGAGGAGAGATCGCGTCCAACTGCTGGGTGAGGGCTCGCCTCACCCAGTTTCCAGGCATGCAGGAGGGATCCCCAGGTGCTCCGGAAGATCGGGAGCTGTTTGTGACCCGATCTGCCCGGTAATACCGCCGATTGCCGGGATGCAGAGCCAAAGCGGGGACGTTCATCAGGGACAGAGTCCACGCATGCGCTTCTACCGAACCTTCTTTGTGAATTTGAGTCATATGGTACATTGTCCAATTTAAAAATGAGTTTCACCAAATCTGAAGCCATGGGGAATGGGGATATTGTGCTCTTTCCTCCACTAGCTACGTTCAAACTTTAAATTAAAATGGAAAAATTCTGCACTAAAATATTTAGTAACACTCACCCCCCTCCCCCCAAAATTTTCCCCAATTTTCCCAAATTTTCAAACTCAACTTCCCTCCACTCTTAAAGAAAATCTGTGCTTTGCTAGACAAGTGGCAATCTGGCTTGCACTCATGGTTTGGCTGATGCAATAAAATTAATATGAGTATATCTCCCGAATTCCTATATCTCTTTCAAGCCCTCCCTGTTCTCATTCCTTGCCATTACTTTAGACAGACATAATCTCTCCTTTTGCATTTAATTTGGGTCCGTAAGCGGCCTCAGTTGGATAGGCGGCTGCTCTCACTTCCCAAACGGCTGGGAAGACTGGCTATGCTGGACCTATGCATAACTATCAAGCCACGCAATTGGGGAGACTCATAGATTCATGCCGTTATACTGACACCAACCTGTGGCCTAGACTAGAGCAAGCTAAAAGTGACATATCCCTTCAAAGGGCTCCCTGGTGCTATCAAGCATTGCCAAACTCCATGAAACACCACCCTCTCATAGGCCATACCTTACGAACCTGCTTGAAACTATTTGCGCATTTCTCACTCTCCTTGATACATTCTCTACTGACACCCATCCTGGGAAACCCTCAGTTTTCCCCGGGCTTCCAGGATAAAGTCTTCAGAATTCTACTGGAGTTGGGTTGCTTTTAGGGCCTAACCCTTTTGGGATTTTACCTTGTTAATAAAGATGACTTTTATTATAACAAAAAAAAATAATTGATGTCCTTTTTTCTTTACAAATAGAGCATTCTTTTGGTGGTATTTGATCACCTGTACGATTTTTATTTTTGTGCTATAAAAAAAAGGAGCAACAATTCTGAAAAAAAAAAAAAAAATTTTTACTTTTTGCTATATAAAATTCCCAATAAAAAACAAAATGTAAAAATCTAATTTTTTCATAAGTTTAGGCCAATTTCTATTCTGCTACATATTTTTGGTAAAAAAAAAAATCCAAATAAGCATATTTTGATTGGTTTGTGCAAAAGTTATTGTGTCTACAAACTAGGGGAATGATTTATGTCATTTTTATTTCTTTATTTCTTTTTTTACTAGTAATGGCGGCGATCAGCGATTTTTAGCGGGACTGATACATTGGCAGACAAATCGGACCCCTAACTGACATTTTTGGGAGGACCAGTTACAGCTGCAAGAAAAATTATGTGAACCCTTTGGAATGATATGGATTTCTGCACAGATTGGTCATAAAATGTGATCTGATCATCATCTAAGTCACAACAATAGATGATCACAGTCTGCTTAAACTAATAACACACAAAGAATTAAATGTTGCCATGTTTTTATTGAACACACCATGTAAACATTCACAGTGCAGGTGGAAAAAGTATGTGAACCCCCTAGACTAATGACATCTCCAAGAGCTAATTGGATTGAGATATCAGCCAACTGAAGTCCAATCAATGAGATGAGATTGGAGGTGTTGGTTACAGCTGCCCTGCCCTATAAAAAAAACACACACCAGTTCTGGGTTTGCTTTTCACAAGAAGCATTGCCTGATGTGAATGATGCCTCGCACAAAAGAGCTCTCAGAAGACCTACGATTAAGAATTGTTGACTTGCATAAAGCTGGAAAGGGTTATAAAAATATCTCTAAAAGCCTTGCTGTTCATCAGTCCATGGTAAGACAAATTATCTATGAATGGAGAAAGTTCAGCACTGCTGCTACTCTCCCTAGGAGTGGCCGTCCTGTAAAGATGACTGCAAGAGCACAGCGCAGACTGCTCAATGAGGTGAAGAAGAATCCTAGAGTGTCAGCTAAAGACTTACAAAAGTCACTGGCAAATGCTAACATCCCCGTTAGCGAATCTACAATACGTAAAACACTAGACAAGAATGGATTTCATGGGAGAATACCACAGAGGAAGCCACTGCTGTCCAAACAAAACATTGCTTCGTGTTAACAGTTTGCACAAGAGCACATGGATGTTCCACAGCAGTACTGGCAAAATATTCTGTGGACAGATGAAACCAAAGTTGAGTTGTTTGGAAGAAACACACAACACTATGTGTGGTGAAAAAGAGGCACAGCACACCAACATCAAAACCTCATCCCAACTGTGAAGTATGGTGGTGGGGGCATCATGGTTTGGGGCTGCTTTGCTGCGTCAGTGCCTGGACGGATTGCTATCATCGAAGGAAAAATGAATTCCCAAGTTTATCAAGACATTTTGCAGGAGAACTTAAGGCCATCTGTCTACCAGCTGGAGCTCAACAGAAGATGGGTGTTGCAACAGGACAATGACCCAAAGCATAGAAGTAAATTAACAAAAGAATGGCATAAACAGAAGAAAATACGCCTTCTGAAGTGGCCCAGTCAGAGTCCTGACCCCAACCCAATTGAGATGCTGTAGCATGACCTCAAGAAAGCGATTCCCACCAGACATTCCAAGAATATAGCTGAACTGAAACAGTTCTGTAAAGAGGAATGGTCAAGAATTACTCCTGACCGTTGTGCACGTCTGATCTGCAACTACAGGAAACGTTTGGTTGAAGTTATTGCTGCCAAAAGGATGTTCAACCAGTTATTAAATCCAAGGGTTCACATACTTTTTCCACCTGCACTGTGAATGTTTACATGGTGTGTTTAATAAAAACATGGCAACATTTCATTCTTTGTGTGTTATTAGTTTAAGCAGACTGTGATTGTCTATTGTTGTGACTTAGATGATGATCAGATCACATTTTATGACCAATTTGTGCAGAAATCCATCTCATCCCAAAGGGTTCACATACTTTTTCTTGCAGCTGTACATTACTACACTAATCAGTGCTAAAAATGTGCACTGTTACTGTAATAATGCCACTGGCAGGGAAGAGGTTAACCCAGAGGCAATCAAAGGGTTAAATGTATGCCTAGGGGGTGTTTTCTAACTGTGAGGGAGATGGGCTTGTGGAATCAACACAAAGACCTGTAATCCTAAATAGGAGGAACACAGGCGCTCTGTATTGATTCTTGAGAGAACAACAGTCTGCTGTGTTTACAACAGCAGACCACTGTTCTCTCTTCCCCACTGGCAAATGGGGGCGCATGCCCCCAGGATCGCTGTACAGGTACAGCGATTTGCGCAGCTGAGCCAGCCTACCGCAGAATATATGTGGCGGGCACTCAGCAAGCAGTTAAAAAAATTGAAATACCTTTTTCATAATCAATATACTGCTTACAGCTGCCATGTGACCCAACTCTTTCTCAGCCCATCTGCAGGCAAACATCAGTGGGAGGAGATTGTAGTTTAAAAAAACTCTTGAAATACAAAGGAATAATGCATAATTAATATCAAATAAATGATTTACATAATCATACAAGAGAGCAGAACTGCTGCTGGGCTGCACAGCAACCCTACCAGACTCCAAACAATATTCACCAGACATCAACAAATAAAAAGTTAAAAATTACAGAAACAATAAAACAAAATAAACATGTTTTCATACAATGATTAAAAATACTATAACCTTAAAGGATATCTAAAAAGGATATAAATGATTTGGCAATGGGGATACAAAATATCAAGGATGTCAGCTGGGGAAGAAAGGGGAAAGAAGTTATAAGACATTCTTAGGGATCATTGTTGTTTAATATTAATAAGGGCTTTGTAGCAAAAATAGCTTCTATAGTAAAAGAAGAAAGAGGAAATTGGCAATAAATACACAATTGATAATTATCTATTAAAGCGGAGTTCCGGGCACGGAATTCAATTTCTAAAAATTGCTGCATTGTGTTCCTGAGCCTTCGCTGAGCCAGAATTGGATATTCCCAATTTTTTTTTTTTTACACTTACCTTTTAATTGAGCTTTTTCTACTCACCATTCCAGTGCACTTTCTCCCTGCAGAGCCGCGGCTCTCCCCGTCACTTCCGGGCCGCAGTGCGTTCTGGGAGCTCTTACTCGGCGCTCCAAGGATGCATTGCGCAGTGACGTGGGCGGGCGACCGCTCTTCTCATCGCGTTATTTCCAAACAGGAAATGACGCGATGTTAGGCGGAGCCCAGCGCGGACGGCACCATATTTAAATCTGTATACAAAGGAAATTGCCAGTAATTGCCTTTGTTATGTTTAGAGAGACAGAGCGTTCCTAGCGTTCGGCGGTCCTACTGCAAGCAACAAAGGTATGTGCCATCAAATCGAATATATATATATATTTAAAGGGTCAACAACTGTGAATTCGATTACATAAAATGGGGCAACAAAATATAATTTGATTTTTGAAAAGGGGGCAATAACTTTTTTTTATTTTTAAGGGGACAACAACTGTTACTTTTTTTTTTTGTTAAGAGGACAACAAAGTTTATTTTTTTTTTTATTTAGAGTGGATAAGAACTGGTAATTTTTTTTTAAGGGGATTTTTTTTTTTTTTTTAAAGGGGACAACAACTTTTTTTTTTAATTTAAAGGGGACAACAACTGGTACTTTGCTTTGTTTTTAAAGTGTAAAAATAAATTGTAATTTTTTTATTTAAAGGGGACAACAACTGGTACTTTGCTTTGTTTAAGTTTAACAAACTTTTTTTTTTTTTTTAAAGGGGACAAATATATTTTTTTTATTTTTGAAAGGGGACAACTAGTCTTAATTTGCTTTTTTTTAAAGGGGACAGCAATTGGTACTGTTATTTTTTTTTAAAGGTGACACCCACTTATATAGTGTTTTTAAAGGGGGACAGCTTTTTCAATTGCAATTTTGGGGTCACCTGCATATAAATTGACTGATTAAAAGAGCACATGTATTTTTTCTTTGTATACATAGAGCACACCCCAAACCTGAAGCTTGACAACCACCCCACACCTCTCCCCCTCTTGGTTAAAAAAAAAAAAAAAAAAATTATATATATATATATATATATATATATATATATATATATATATATATTTTTTTTATATATATTAATTTCAATGATTAAATGGGGTCACATGCCTCTAAATTTGAAGTGATTTAAAGGGAAGAACATATACTGTTTCTTTGTCTTCATTTACCACACCCCAAACCCAAATTCTGAGCCCACCTCCACAAAAACAAGTAACAAGGACAAAGAAATAACACAACAATGGCCACCCCCCCCCCCCTCCTCCAACACCCACTGCACTACTCTTCTTAGGTATTAAAAATGGCTAACCATGCCAAAAAAATGTTTGTAATCAAATTTTACTACTTTTAATGATGTTATTTTCAGAATTTGAGGGAGACACGCTTTTGATTCTCCGAATACACTGATTTTAATACGCCACTTTAGGTAAATAGATGAAATATTTTATTTGTATAAAAATTTTATATTTTTTTTATTTTGTTTTATTAGATTATCAACAGATTATAAGAAGGAAATACATTGATTTCAAAATTTACTTTACTTTGTTCTCTTTCATATATTCTTTGTATTTTTTATAATGTTTTTTTTCTCTCTTTTAATTGTTAAATTTTAATGTCAACATAATAAATAAAATTATTATATGTTAACAATTTATTGTTGTGCGTTTTGTCATTTTACATCTTCTATATCTTTATATGTTTTGGTACAGCACCCTTTGCAATGTTTTTGTCAACATTATAAAAAAAATATATATATATATATATATATATATATATATATATATATATATATATATATATATATATATATATACATACAAACATCCTCAAATATATATTAAATAAAAAATATATTTATATACACACATTCTCAAAAATATACATACATACATACACACACACACACACACACACAAACAAACATAGAGATATAGAGATTCATATATATATATATATATATATATATATATATATATATATATATATATATATATATATATATATATATATATATATATGAATCTCTATATCTCTATGTTTGTTTGTGTGTGTGTGTGTGTGTGTATGTATGTATGTATATTTTTGAGAATGTGTGTATATAAATATATTTTTTATTTAATATATATTTGAGGATGTTTGTATGTATATATATATATATATATATATATATATATATATATATATATATTAATCTCTATATTTGTGTGTGTGTATATATATATATATATATATATATTTACTTACTTACATACATACAACCACTACACATACATTTTTAATAATTTTTGGGAGTATAAAACAAATATATATATTGTATATATTTATTTGATTTGAGCATGTGTGTGTTTATATGCTCTACATACATACATTTTTCAAAAACATAATTTTATCAAAATATCTATATTTATCTATCGATAACGATCTATCCACACATATATATATATATTGTAACGGAACCGTCGACCCACACCGTGCAAGATCCGTTACATACAGTGGGTACGGAAAGTATTCAGACCCCCTTAAATTTTTCACTCTTTGTTATATTGCAGTCATTTGCTAAAATCATTTAAGTTCGTTCTTCTTCCTCATGAATGTACACATAGCACCCCATACTGACAGAAAAACACAGAATTGTTGACATTGTTGCAGATTTATTAAAAAAGAAAAACTGAAATATCACATGGTCCTAAGTATTCAGACCCTTTGCTCTTTATTTAGTAGAAGCCCCCTTTTGAGCTAATACAGCCAGGAGTCTTTTTGGGAAAGATGCAACAAGTCTTTCACACCTGGATTTTGGGATTCTCTGCCATTCCTCCTTGCAGATCCTCTCCAGTTCTGTCAGGTTGGATGGTAAACGTTGGTGGACAGCCATTTTTAGGTCTCTCCAGAGATGCTCAATTGGGTTTAAGTCAGGGCTCTGGCTGGGCCATTCAAGAACAGTCACGGAGTTGTTGTGAAGCCACTCCTTCGTTATTTTAGCTGTGTGCTTAGGGTCATTGTCTTGTTGGAAGGTAAACCTTCGGCCCAGTCTGAGGTCCAGAGCACTCTGGAGAAGGTTTTTGTCCAGGATATCCCTGTACTTGGCCGCATTCATCTTTCCCTCGATTGCAACCAGTCGTCCTGTCCCTGCAGCTGAAAAACACCCCCACAGCATGATGCTGCCACCACCATGCTTCACTGTTGGGACTGTATTGGACAGGTGATGAGCAGTGCCTGGTTTTCTCCACACATACCGCTTAGAATTAAGGCCAAAAAGTTCTATTTTGGTCTCATCAGACCAGAGAATCTTATTTCTCACCATCTTGTAGTCCTTCAGGTGTTTTTTAGCAAACTCCATGCGGGCTTTCATGTGTCTTACACTGAGGAGAGGCTTCCGTCGGGCCACTCTGCCATAAAGCCCCGACTGGTGGAGGGCTGCAGTGATGGTTGACTTTCTACAACTTTCTCTCATCTCCTAACTGCATCTCTGGAGCTCAGCCACAGTGATCTTTGGGTTCTTCTTTACCTCTCTCACCAAGGCTCTTCTCCCCCGATAGCTCAGTTTGGCCGGACGGCCAGCTCTAGGAAGGGTTCTGGTCGTCCCAAACGTCTTCCATTTGAGGATTATGGAGGCCACTGTGCTCTTAGGAACCTTAAGTGCAGCAGAAATCTTTTTGTAACCTTGGCCAGATCTGTGCCTTGCCACAATTCTGTCTCTGAGCTCTTCAGGCAGTTCCTTTGACCTCATGATTCTCATTTGCTCTGACATGCATTGTGATCTGGAAGGTCTTATATAGACAGGTGTGTGGTTTTCCTAATCAAGTCCAATCAGTATAATCAAACACAGCTGGACTCAAATGAAGGTGTAGAACCATCTCAAGGATGATCAGAAGAAATGGAAAGCACCTGAGTTAAATATATGAGTGTCACAGCAAAGGGTCTGAATACTTAGGACCATGTGATATTTCAGTTTTTCTTTTTTAATAAATCTGCAACAATGTCAACAATTCTGTGTTTTTCCATCAGTATGGGGTGCTATGTGTACATTCATGAGGAAGAAGAATGAACTTAAATAATTTTAGCAAATGGCTGCAATATAACAAAGAGTGAAAAATTTAAGGGGGTCTGAATACTTTCCGTACCCACTGTATATATATAGTTATGTGTATATATAGATATATATACACACCCATCACACACACACGTGATATATTACCTAAAAGAAAAAATCAGAAAAGATGACATTAAATTGTACATATTTTATTAATATTGCAGTTAATTTAAGGCACAATAAAATTTAATTATTTTTTTCAATTACATGATATAAAAACAATTGGCTATATAAAAAGTTAGATATTATATATACACTGTGCTTTATCAAAGTAGAACAACCCCCCCCCCCCCCCCACCCTCCCCCCCTTTAACATTGCAACCTTTTCATATTATTGGTTTTACATGCTCATAAATTAGATCAAAGTGAAAACATGATTCTAAAATTACCTTAATTTTAATGGGTTACTGACCGAAGAAAAGTCTGACTTTATTTATCTCAACATAACACACAAATATACACCAAACCTACCACCACAACTAAAGCGGCAATCTACTCCTCCAAAAATTAAATAATTTTTATTTACATTATGGAAATAAGGATAAACATTAAAAATTTTCCCAAAGCAATGGGACGGAAATTAGAAAAACCTAGATCTATGTTTTGGTAAGTAAGTGTCACAACAAAAAGATGCATTGTCGAAACTAATACAAACTTTGTCGATTATAGAAATGCCTAAGTGCTGTGTGAAGACATGCGGTTATGTCACCGGACATAAATCCACACCACCCAATGTTTCTTTTTTCAAATTTCCAAAACAACCTACTCGCATCAAAGTTTGGTTAGCAAATGCTGGAATGGATGAAAACATGATTCCAGATTTTACAAAAATTATATTGGAAGATGAAAGAGGAGACAAGTTTCGAATCTGTTCCATGCATTTTGAGAGGGATTGTTACGTCATCAAAGGAACACAAAAAGTGTTACAGGCAAATGCAGTCCCTACTATTTTTCTGCAAACCAGTTCAAGTAAAGTTTCTGATGACAGCTGGGAAAAAAGACTGTCAAAAAGAAGAAGGACTGAAGACAAAAGCGGTGAACCATGCACATCTCAGTGTAAATGTGCTTGCCATCGGTCAACACAGAAGATCACACTCTGCACAGATGTGAGTACCCAAACAGTTGACTTTGAATTGGAATGGGATCAATCAGAGGAAAGTTATTTCAAAGTAGCAAAGGAGGAAAGCATAATTCATGATCACCCGTATGTCCAAGAATTTACATATTTTATACAGCCTCTGCATGAGTCACACCACTTAAAATATGTTTTTTCTTCTTCGTCGAAATGCAAGGTCCCTGTCCAATCAATGGACATTGAAGGTCCATCTGCTTCTGTACAAACACCTATAAATATTTTTTCAGAGAATGAGTCAGTGAGTGATTCACCCCTACCAAGCATTTTAAATGAAAAAAAAAAGGAAATTAAAGTATGAGCAGGACTCTAGTTTTCGCCTTTCCGAATGTCCTTCACCAGAAAAATCAGAGCTTGAAGAATTGGTAGCAAGTCAAGACGTCCCATGTCAAGATCCAAACACATTAATAAAAGAAAAAAAATACATTGTCTTTGAAAGTTGCCTCGACCCCATCTTGTTGGAAATGAGATGCCCACGGAGAAGTTGCTCTGCTAAAATTAGCAAACTTGAGAAAAAATATGTTAGATCGATGGTAATTGTACATTCCATATGCCAATCGAAACATAATTTAAAGCTGTGGAAGAGTCAACCCAAAATTAAGAATATTACCGCTGGCAACATCATCATTGCTGGATCTTTAGTTCTTTCAGGATCTAGTTACGCAAAATTTAAGGAACTCTGCGATTATTCAGGAATACTTATGTTTGGGAAGTCTTCGTTTCATAGCAGCCAGCAACGTTTTGTATTTCCAGCTATAGACATTGCATGGAAAAAGGAAGAAGAAGAGGTCCAGAGCTTGGAAAAGGAAAAGCCATTGTTCCTGGTGGGCGATGGGCAATGCAATAGTCCTGGATTCTCAGCCAAATATTGTACATACACTTTTATGGACAGACTATCCAAAAAAATTGTAGATTTAGAGGTGGTTCAGGTCACACAGACCACTTCATCTGTCGCCATGGAGAAATTTGGCTTCATCAAATGCTTAGACAGAATACTGGAGAACCATTTGGAAGTCCATTTCATCGGCACTGATCGACATACCAGAATTAGAAAAGTTTTAAGTGGTCCACGTTATCAACCTATCAAGCACCAATTTGACATTTGGCACTACGTGAAAAATATAAAAAGAAAGTTGCTTCAATTGACAAAGAAAAAGGCCTACAGACCACTAACACCGTGGATTGGGCCTATTCTAAACCACTTTTATTGGTGCAGCAGAACGTCCGAAGGAGATGGGGATTATTTTAAAATGAGATGGGAGTCAATACTTTATCATGTCTTAAACGTACATACATGGAAAGTTGGAGAGGAGGAGTATGGGTGCTTACATGAGTCAAGTTTTCCTGAATCTGAGAATCTACAATGGCTTAAAAAGAAGAGCCCAGCTTATGACTCCCTATCTCAGTTAGTGAAAGATCCCCAAATCCAGAAGGACATACCTCACCTTACATATTTTTGTCAGACCGGAGCCATAGAGACATTCCATAGTATGATGTTAAAATATAGACCGAAAAGAATACATTACAGGTTTGACTCTAGCACGGACAAAAGTGGCAGCTTTATGCACAACAAAAATATTGTAAGGAGACCTGCACTAATAGAAAAAAAAATGGAATCAGGCGAAACAGTGCAATTGCAAAGGATGAACCTGGAGTTTCCACGTGGTCGAAAAAAATGGATAGCCAGACATGTCTATGAAAAAATGACTTTAACACATGTCATTCCAATTTTAGAGGACATGATAAGATTGATTTCTGGAAATGTTCATTCCACATGGGTTTCTAAAAATAAAGAAATGCCGTGCAATATAGCACCTGCAGAAAGACCAGAAACATCTACTGCCATCCAGGAACATCGAACAAGATTTCCACATCTGATAACATAATCTGTGGTGAGTAAATACACACAATGTAACTAATATCTATCTATCTATCTATCTATCTATCTATCTATCTATCTATCTATCTATACCAAACACCACCTACCCACACACCCTAAACACTTTAAAAAGTATGGAAATTTTGGTACTAAATATTTAAAAAGTACAGAAATGTTGAGAATTATGCTGTGATGTCAACGTAAAAATGCAAAGTGATTAATATACACATGACCAGAGCACAAATTAGATGAGAAAAACAAAATTAGAAATTTATTTTTTGCAATCAAAATACAATTTATTTGAACAATATCATAAAAACTACTCAGATGCCATTTCAGAAGCATCATAGTCATTACTACACATGAAACCCACATATGAATCATCAGGATCAGGAAAAGCATGTCTGACGGCATTCACTGCACATGAGGGAACAACTCTTCTGTTTCCTTTGCCTAAGTAGCCATATATCCAAGCAGTGAAGCTCCTGTATGCGGTCTTTCTTAGTCTCCTAAAATAAAAAAATAAAAAACCACTATAATAATTAAATTAATTATTTAAAATAAAAAAAAAATGATGAAAGATGGAATGAAAAAAATTAAAATAAATGTGCATAGAGAACATTGAATTTCTTTACATTATACATCATATATAAATAACTTTACAATATATATTAGTATACAAATATTGAACATATATTGAAATTTAATGTTATACCTGTTGTTTTCAGGGTCTATAGACGGTGGATATTGATGAATGGCTATGCAGTTAATTTTCACTAGTTTCTCTGTGGTGCAGAAAAGTTTGAAGGTTTCACACTCTATGATGCAATCTTCTTCATCTGGGATGCTGCCCTCCACCTCATTTATCTCCTGGCAGCACACAGATTCCACAGGAGAAACCATTGGGATGCAGTTCCCACACCTGCACCAGTCCTTGTTGCCAAGACGAGATATGTCGCCCTCCTCTTCACTCTCGGATGTTTGCTGGCAAATCTTTTTGGTGGGATTGACTGGAAACGCTGGATCCAGTTCTATCGGTGGATATTCCTTCCATATTTCGTCGATAAGCATTTGGCTCTTTTTTTAAACCAAAAAAAAAAAACAAAAAAAAGGCAAAATCTATTAGAAAAATTTAGAATTTTCATTTCTATCACAGATATGATGTGTAATGTATAACTATGTTTGTAAAAATTTTTAGAATCTTTTTTTTTTTGTTTAATAAAATTTAGTTTTTTAATACATTACAAGTAGGGTTGAGTGGACACCTAGATGTCCGTGTTCGACGGGTTCGGCCGAACTTTAAAAAAAAGTCCGGGTCCGTGTCCCGGACTTTTACCGAACTTTTCCCGGACACTGAACCCCATTGAAGTCAATGGGGACCCGAACTTTAAGGCACTAAAATGGCTCTAAAACACCAAAGAAAAGGGCTAGAGTGCTGCAAATGGCAGCAAAACGTAATTAAGAGCATGGCAAGTGCTCTGCAAACAAATGTGGATAGGGAAATAACTTAAAACAACAAAAAAAAACAGAAAAATAAAACAATGTTCTTCTTCATCTCTGAAGGACGAGGCCCATATGGAGTAGGAGGGAGGTTGAGGTGGTGGTGGATGTGGCGGTGACATAGGCATGCACACAGGGTGTGCCGGGTGTGCCTGGGCACACCCTAATCACCTAGGGCACATAGCATTGCCAGTGAGGAGATGGGAAAGATCTCCCTCGGACCTGCTCTGCTCTATTTCTCTTTGCCTACAGGTACATGGCCCCGATACATTACTCTCCCTGCTGGCAAACACATGCATGTGTATTTCAACTTTGGGGTGCACACCTTAATGCAATAGGCTGCGCACACCTATGGGCGGTGTAGGTGGAAGCGGCGGTGGAGGAGGACCAGGGCCGGATTAAGAGCATCATGGGCTTGGTGCTGAGGATTTTGAAGGGCCTTAAGGGCCGTGCCTTGCCATGCACCCAGAGGAGGAAGGGTGCAGCCATGCATGCCTAATTCAACATGGGATGCTGTCTCTGAAGCCCATAAACACATCTATGCATCGGCAACTGTCCCTCCTTGTCCGGCCTTCGCGCTGTGTGGGGAGGTTCTGAGGGTGCTGCCTGGGGAAGCGAGCATAGAAGCCAGACTTCTGTGTTTACAAGTGACAGAAGAGCGGTAACAGTGAATATGGCCAACCAGGGGCCTATATAAAAGGTAGGGGCCTGGAGCTGCAGCTCCAATAGCCCCTACGTTAATCTGGCCCTGAGGAGGAGGACGAGGTAGCCAACACTGCTTCTTTTCACAAATTTTAAATGAGGGTACACCCCAAAAGAGTGAGAAAGAGCAAAAATGGAACAATGGGTGGGTAAGGTCGGTATCCATTGCTATTCTGCATAAGGTACGGAAAAGTCCCGTGGGATCTATGCCTGGTTCATTTTAATGAACGTGAGCTTGTCCACATTGTCTCTGGACAGGCGGCTGCGCTTGTCTGTTATAATGCCCCCAGCCGTGCTAAATACCCGTTCAGATAATACACTGGCTGCAGGGCACGCCAGCACCTCCAAGGCGTAAAGGGCAAGCTCAGGCCATGTGCCCAATTTGGAGACCCAGAAGTTGAAGGGGGCAGACCCCTCATTCACTACATGTAGGTGTGTGCACACATACTGCTCCACCATGTTGGTAAAATGCTGCCTCCTGCTAAGACGTTCCATCTGAGCTGCTGGTGCTGCTGTTTGTTGTGGCGTGCTGACAAAGCTTTTCCACATTTCGGCCATGCTAACCCTGCCTTCTGAGGTGCTGGCGGTGCCCTGGTTGCATTGGCGACCTCCTCCTCCTCCTCCTCCTCCTCCTCCTCTGCCTTGTGCTTCCACTGCGGCCCCGCTGTCAGATGGGAATGCCAGCAGCATGGCATCTACCAGCGTGCGCTTGTACTCGCGCATCTTGCGATCGCGCTCCAGTGAGTGAATTAAGGACGGTACGTTGTCCTTGTAACGGGGATCCAGCAGCGTGGCCACCCAGTAATCAGCACAAGTTAGAATGTGGGCAACTCGGCGGTCGTTGTGGAGACACTGCAGCATGTAATCGCTCATGTGTGCCAGGCTGCCCAGAGGCAACGAAAGGCTGTCCTCTGTGGGAGGTGTATCGTCCGTGTCCTCTGTATCCCCCCAGCCACGCACCAGTGATGGCCATGAGCTGGCCTGGGTGCCACCCTGCTGTGAACATGGTTCCATCTCCTCCTCCAGCTTCTCCTCGTCCTCAACCTCCTCATCCTCCAGAACTGTGCCCCTGCTGGACAATTGTGTCCCTGGCGTTTGTGTGTGCAGGAACCCACCCTCGGAGCCCCTTGCGAATGACTGCCCTGAAAGCCTTGGAAATGTTACCTCTTCATCCTCCTCCTCCTCCTCATCCTGTGCCACATCCTCTTCCATCATCGCCGAATTGTTTTTTCAAGGAGGCATAGAAGTGGGATAGTTAAGCTGAGAACGGCGTCATTGCCACTGGCCATGTTGGTGGAGTACTCAAAACAGCGCAACAAGGCACACAGGTCTCGCATGGAGGCCCAGTTATTGGTGGTGAAGTGGTGCTGTTCCGCAGAGCGACTCACGCGTGCATGCTGCAGCTGAAACTCCACTATGGCCTGCTGCTGCTCGAACAGTCTTTCCAGCATGTGCAAGGTGGAGTTCCACCTTGTGGGCACGTCACATATGAGGCGGTGAGCGGGAAGGCCGAAGTTACGCTGCAGCGCTGCCAGGCGAGCAGCAGCAGGGTGAGAACGCCGAAAGTGCGCACAAACGGCCCGCACTTTCTGCAGCAGCTCTGACATATCGGGGTAGTTTTTAAGGAACCTCTGCACCACCAAATTCAGCACATGCGCCAGGCAAGGGATGTGCGTCAAACCGGCTAGGCCCAGAGCTGCTATGAGATTTCGCCCAGGCCGGGCTTGAGGCTCGCTGGCAGCAACCACTCATTTGTCTGCTGTTCCATGCTCCTCCACAACTCCTGCGCGGTGTGTGGTTTGTCCCCCAAACAGGCAAGTTGTAAAACTGCCTACTGTCGTTTACCCCTGGCCGTGCTGAAGTTGGTGGTGAAGGTGTTACGCTGTCCGGATGAGGAGGCGGTAGAGGATGAGGAAGCGGAGTAGGAGGAGTTAGGAACAGGAGGCAAACTGAAGCGCCCTGCAATCCTCGGTGGTGGAAGGACATGCGCCAAATTGCTATCCGCCTCAGGCCCATCCGCCACAGGCCCATCCGCCACTGCATTTAGCCAGTGTGCCGTTAGGGAGATATAACGCCCCTGACCGTGCTTACTGGTCCACGTATCGGTAGTTAGGTGGACCTTGGCACAGATGGCGTTGCGCAGTGCACACCTGATTTTTTCCCCCAGTTGGTTGTGCAGGGAAGGGATGGCTTGCCTGGAAAAGTAGTGGCGGCTGGGCACGACGTACTGTGGGACAGCCACCGACATAAGGTTTTTAAAACTGTGCGTCTCCACCAGACGGAATGACAGCATTTCAAAGGCCAATAATTTTGAAATGCTGGCATTCAGGGCCAGGGATTGCGGGTGGGTAGGGGGGTACTTCCTCTTCCTCTCAAGTGTTTGGGAGATGGAAAGCTGAACGCTTCCACGGGACATTGTGGAGATGGTTGTTGGTGACCCAGGTGGTGGTGTTGCTGACAGATCGTCTGTTTGCGGGGTGGCAGGCGCCGGTATCACTACAGATGTGGCTGGAGCGGCCGAGACTGCAGCAGAAGAGGAAGCAGGATGAGCCAGAGACGTTTCTTGGTTTTGAAGGTGTGTACTCCACTGCAGCTCGTGCTTTGCACTTAGATGCCTGATCATGCAGGTTGTGCTCAGGTTGAGAAGGTTTATGCCTCGCTTCAAGCTCTGATTGCACAGGGTGCAAACCACTCGTGTCCTGTCATCAGCACATTTTCTAAAGAACTTCCACGCTAGAGAACTCCTTTGAGCTGACTTTGGTGCGCTCGTTCCCTTGCTGCGTTGGGCAGTAGCGGGCGTAGTGTCTAGGGCACGGCCGCTCCGCTTCTGCACCCTGCTCCCTCTTCTGCTGTGCTGGTGGCTCTGTGCGACCACCGCCTCTTCCTCCAAACTACTCAGGTCACCTGCATGACGTTCATTCCATGTGGGGTCGAGGACCTCATCGTCCTCCACATCATCTTCCACCCAGTCTTCACCCCTGCCCTCCTTGTCGGTCTCCACAATGCTGAACGCCGCAGCAGTTGGCACCTGCGTTTCGTCATCATCGGAGACGTGCTGCGATGATCCTTGCATGTACTCATCTTGAGAAATAAGTGGTTGGGCATCGCTGCACTCAATCTCTTCCACTTCTCTGGCAGGGCTAGGTGGATGGCCCTGGGAAACCCTGCTGACAGAGTCATCAAAAAGAAGAAGAGACTGCTGTATGGCTTGGGGCTCAGACTGCTTGCCTGATTTGCAAGGGGGTGAGGTGAAAGACGGTTGGACATCGGCTGCAGGTGCCAACTGTGACCTTTCTGCAGTAGACTGGGTGGGAGACAATGTGAAGGAACTGGAGGCACTGTCAGCAGCAAACCAATCTACTATCGCCTCCACTTGTTCTGGCCTCATCACTTCTAGGGGCGTATGATGCCCTACCAAACACTGATGCAGGTTCTGTCGCCTACTCACACTTGAGGAAGGTGTTTCACTTGTGCGTGTAGCTGGCACAGATCGACCACGTCCTCTCCTTGCAACAGGAGCTCTACCAGCAGCACCACGACCCAGGCCACGGCCCTTATTTGACGGTCTCCTCATATTTCTGTAATTTAAGATCTTGCCCTAGAAAGGTTTTTATTGAATAGCGGAATAGGAAATATGATCCAAAAAAGTGTATGTATCTCGCACGTACAAAACCACACTAGGCCCCAATTACTATTGTTTCTACCCCTAAAAGGATGGATGAGGAGTAGGAGGAGTATGGAACAGACAGCACCCTCAAATCTTCAGAAGTATGAGATGAACCTCAAAAACTTGGAAAGGTGGATCTCACACGTACCGACACAGACTATCCCGCAATTCAATTGATCCTCAAAGGTTTTTATTGAATAGCGGAATAGGAAATATGATCAAAAAGAAAGTGTATGTATCTCACACGTACACCACCACACTAGGCCCCAATTACTATTGTTTGTACCCCTAAAAGGATGGTTGAGCAGTAGGAGGAGGAGTATGGAACAGGCAGCACCCTCAAATCTTCAGAAGTATGAGATGAACCCCAAAAACTTGGAAAGGTGGATCTCACACGTACCGACACAGACTATCACGCAATTTAATTGATCCCCAAAGGTTTTAATTGAATAGCGGAATAGAAAATATGATCAAAAAGAAAGTGTATGTATCTCACACGTACACCACCACACTAGGCCCCAATTACTATTGTTTGTACCCCTAAAAGGATGGTTGAGCAGTAGGAGGAGGAGTATGGAACAGGCAGCACCCTCAAATCTTCAAAAGTATGAGATGAACCCCAAAAACTTGGAAAGGTGGATCTCACACGTACCGACACAGACTATCACGCAATTTAATTGATCCCCAAAGGATTTAATTGAATAGCGGAATAGAAAATATGATCAAAAAGAAAGTGTATGTATCTCACACGTACACCACCACACTAGGCCCCAATTACTATTGTTTGTACCCCTAAAAGGATGGTTGAGCAGTAGGAGGAGGAGTATGGAACAGGCAGCACCCTCAAATCTTCAGAAGTATGAGATGAACCCCAAAAACTTGGAAAGGTGGATCTCACACGTACCGACACAGACTATCACGCAATTTAATTGATCCCCAAAGGATTTAATTGAATAGCGGAATAGAAAATATGATCAAAAAGAAAGTGTATGTATCTCACACGTACACCACCACACTAGGCCCCAATTACTATTGTTTTTACCCCTAAAAGGATGGTTGAGCAGTAGGAGGAGGAGTATGGAACAGGCAGCACCCTCAAATGTTCAGAAGTATGAGATTGTGTTCACTGTACCCCACAAAGATTGTGTTCACTGCACCCCACAAAAATTGTGTTCACTGCACCTCAAAAAGGATTTTGTTCACTGCACCCCACAAAGATTGTGTTCACTGCACCCTAAAAGGATTTTGTTCACTGCACCCCAAAAAGATTGTGTTCACTGTACCCCCCAAAGATTGTGTTCACTGCACCCCACAAAGATTCTGTTCCCTGTACCCCACAAAGATTGTGTTCACTGCACCCCACAAAGGATTTTGTTCACTGCACCCCAAAAAGATTGTGTTCACTGCACCCCAAAAAGGATGTTGTTCACTGCACTCCAAAAAGGATTTTGTTCACTGCACCCCAAAAAGTTTGTGTTCACTGCACCCCACAAAGATTGTGTTCACTGCACCCCACAAAGGATTTTGTTCACTGCACCCCAAAAAGATTGTGTTCACTGTACCCCCCAAAGATTGTGTTCACTGCACCCCACAAAGATTCTGTTCACTGTACCCCACAAAGATTGTGTTCACTGCACCCCACAAAGGATTTTGTTCACTGCACCCCAAAAAGATTGTGTTCACTGCACCCCAAAAAGGATGTTGTTCACTGCACCCCAAAAAGGATGTTGTTCACTGCACCCCAAAAAGATTGTGTTCACTGCACCCCACAAAGATTGTGTTCACTGCACCCCAAAAAGATTGTGTTCACTGCACCCCAAAAAGGATTTTGTTCACTGCACCCCAAAAAGGATGTTGTTCACTGCACCCCAAAAAGATTGTGTTCACTGCACCCCACAAAGGATTTTGTTCACTGCACCCCAAAAAGATTGTGTTCACTGCACCCCAAAAAGGATTTTGTTCACTGCACCCCAAAAAGATTTTGTTCACTGCACCCCAAAAAGATTTTGTTCACTGCACCCCAAAAAGGACGTTCACTGCACCCCAAAAAGATTGTGTTCACTGCACACCAAAAAGATTGTGTTCACTGCAGCTCACACACAGAAAAATGGATGTGGATCACTGACACCTGCCTATCTCCTATCCCACACCACACAGCAATATCGATTGTAGTTTGTAGAACACAGTTTCCCTAAAATTCAGCAGCAGCAGCCTCTCCCTAACAGGATTGAGAAGAGATCGTAGATCAGGATTGAGTGCAGAGTCACCCCACCCCCCACACAGCAATATCGATTGTACTTTGTAGAAGACACTGACCCTATAATTCAGCAGACTCTATCCCTAAAATGCCTACAACTCGCCCTGCCTAAACACTCCGACCTGTCCCTCAATTCTATCCGGACACAAATGTTTTTTTCCTGCCTGTCTTTCCCTAATCAGCAGCCAGCACGTTGATGTGTGCTCTGTCCCTGATCTAAGCAGCAGAATGAAGACGCTGCGGCTGCCTGGAACTTATAAAGACTTGGTCACATGCTTCAGACGGCCAATCACAGCTACTGAGACATTTGCAGGCATGGCTGGGATGGCTTAAGGCACACCAGTTAAATGATTGTTGATTGGCTGTTGAAAGCCCGCCATGAAAAGAGCGCCAAAGCATGCAAAACCAGGAAATAAAACGACCGAACACGGATTTTTACCCGAACATACAGTAAAGTGTCCGTGTCCGTGTTCGGGTACAAAAAATCCAATTATTCGGTACGAACACGAATAATACAGTCCGTGTTCGCTCAACACTAATTACAAGCATCTTTATTTAAAAATAAACATCAATAGCAATATTCATAATTCCGTTATCTAGAATGTAAACATTTCTTATAATATTTAGGAAAGTTATGCTTACTCTCTCCTCCCAAGTTGCCTTCCTGGAACCACTGCAGGATGGCTTTTCACCTTCCATGTTATAAAATCTAAAATAAAAAATAAAATTAAACCATTGAACATTTATATTTTTCATATATACACTATATATATATATATATACACATATATATATATATATATATATATACATATACACACATATACATATACATATACATATACATACAAAGAGGATATCTAGAAGGAGTAGAGCCCTTACGGATGTTGTGTGCAGGTTTTTGTTTGGGGTTTGTTCAATAAAGACAAAGTACCAAAAGATATTTAATTTCTAGACTTTAAAAAAAGCACAATATAGGCAGGGTGACCTTTTAATAGCACATTTGAAATTGTGAAAATTAAATTAAGCAGGGTGCCCCTTAAATTTCATCCCAATATAAGCAGATTTCCCCTAAAAATTAATCCCAATATAAGCAGAGTTCCCCTTAAAATTCATCCCAATATAAGCAGGGTGGCAGTTTTACAGCACATTTGAAATAGTGAACACTAAATTAGAGGGGGAGGGGTGTGATGTGTTTGGTAGTTGTTTTGATGGTGGGGGTTGGGTGTGGTTGGGTGTGGTGGTTTGTCTTTGTGATAAGCAAAATGGAGACAAAGAGAAAAAAAAAATTGAATCAGAGCAATTTTAAAAATCTAGTTCCCCCCTTTAAAATATTTGAAACTGAACACAGTGTGCTCCTTTCACAGCAGCACAAAAAATGCAGGGTGCCCCTTAAAATTAAGCCAAATATAAGCAGAGTTCCCATTAAAATTCATCCCAATATAAGCAGGGTGCCCCTTAAAATTCATCCCAATATAAGCAGAGTTCCCCATAAAATTAATCCCAATATAAGCAGAGTTCCCCTTCAAATTCATCCCAATATAAGCAGGGTGCCCCTTAAATTTCATCCCAATATAAGCAGATTTCCCCTAAAAAATAATCCCAATATAAGCAGAGTTCCCCTTAAAATTCATCCCAATATAAGCAGGGTGCCCCTTAAAATTCATCTCAATATAAGCAGAGTTCCCCTTAAAATTAATCCCAATATAAGCAGAGTTCCCCTTCAAATTCATCCCAATATAAGCAGGTTGCCCCTTAAATTTCATCCCAATATAAGCAGATTTCCCCTAAAAATTAATCCCAATATAAGCAGAGTTCCCCTTGAAATTCATCCCAATATAAGCAGGGTGCCCCTTAAAATTCATCTCAATATAAGCAGAGTTCCCCTTAAAATACAGCACAATATAAGCAGAGTTCCCCTTCAAATTCATCCCAATATAAGCAGGGTGCCTTTAAATTGCAGCACAATATAAGCAGAGTTCCCCTTAAAATACAGCACAATATAAGCAGTGTGTCCCTTTAAATTCAGCACTTTATAATCAGGGTGCCCCCTTAAATTTCAGTCCAATATAAGCAGTGTGCCCCTTTAAATTTCAGTCAAATATAAGCAGGGTGCCTCTTAAATCTAAGGACAATATAAGCAGAGTGCCCCTTAAAATACAGCACTTTATAAGCAGGGTGCCCCCTTAAATTTCAGCAAAATAGATGCAGGGTTCCACCTAAATTTCACCCAAAGATAAGCAGGGTGCCCCTTTAATATAATTTGTGCTGCTGGTCAAGCAATATAACACATACCTGTGTCCTGTAAATGCTGGGTGTTGCGCTCGCTCTCTCTGTCTCTATCTCTATGCTCCTCTCTCACCTCTCCTGCACGCTGTCTGAGCTTCCGGGAGGCGGGGGTGGATTTATAGGGGCGGCAACTTCCTGTAACATTGCCGTCCCTATGGAAACCAGTACTATGCCGATTGCATAGTACTGGGCATGCGCGAGAGTTCGCGCTGGACTCACAGGACTACGCCCACCTCGATTCAGGAAGAAGGGAAGACATTTGACCACAACGGACTCGGCAATCCACATCAAAGATGGCGCCGGACATCGGAAATTTTATAAAGTAAGATTTGCTTGTTGCAAACTGATTATTTCACCATAATAAACAGGATTAGCGGATGTATCGATGTGTAAGGGTGATTGTTAGGGGGAGATTAAAAAAAAAAAACGATTCTGTGCCCGGAACTCCGCTTTAACTAATTTTGACAAGGGAACAGTGAGCAGCCAAGGGATTATTTATCATAAAATCGTGCTGATCTCTAGCTCCTTATTGAGACCTACTGGCGCCAGTGTATCGAGTGCATAAATCGGGTAAGTCTTCTGTTCACACAGCTTTTTTGTGTGACTGTGTTTGTCATTCCCTTCCTGCACAAAATGGTGATGTTCACCGAATCGCTTTCTCAGTGTCCATCTGAAGAAGCCACGCTCTTGGCATAACACATAAGGGGCAGAGCCAGCAATGTAGGAAGTCTGTCTGGAGTGCAAGGAAGCAAAACCGAGGAGGTATTGACACTGCATGAAAGTTTGTGGCTCTAAGGGGACAGTAACAAATTAATTTACCCACAAGCTGCAGCCTATAAGGATGATGCCCCACATGGAATGATGATTTATTACATGTCTGCTATTTGTCTGTAGTGCAACAGCTAGCTATGAACTTAGAAATTTCATTTAGAGTTTTAATAAACATGGTTATTTTTAAAAGATTACACTATGATGATCTGAATGTTTTACTTCTGAGTTATCATTGGTGGTATATTTGATTGCTCTATATGGTGACAACAGAGTTGGAGGAGATTCTGGAGAATCCAGACCACATTCATTGAGTACCCTAAAGGAACAAGTGCATATGACCTATGAACATAGGTCAAAATGGGAGGTGAGCGGTTAATGGTGGTTCAATAGGACACATATGATGTGGGCAGCACAAGGGACTGAGCACTTTTGAGTGAAATAAATTGAAGCACAAAATGTGGATGATTTACCGTATTTTTTATATCTTTTATATTTTTCTAGTTTAACCAGTCAAGCGCTTAATAAGGCAAAAACAACTGATGGACTATTTGTCAGATTATATATTGAATGTTAAGATCATTAGAGGATTACATTTTGCTTGGAAATATAGATTGTAGCAATGGATCACTTTAGATCGTGACTCTCTGTGCTGGCATACTATTTTTTCTCTTTGGAGAATATTATTATAGATTGCTTCCACTAATTGAATGTGAGTGGAGCAGGGGATATTAGGTGTATATATTTTTTCATCCAAAAGGCCCAATACACATAATTTGGAGTCTACTACAGCCATGGAAGACTGTTTATAGTATCATAAAGAATTAATATGCCAGATTCCACCTCACCTCCATCTAGTACAAAGCAGTAAATCTCTTTTGTACAAGGAATACAATTTTTGTGGAGTGCAGATATTTCATAAAAAGATGTTTTAATTTTTCTGTAGAGAATATAGAAATTTTGGGAACAAGGGATAGTATTTAGGACCAGACTGGATCAGTCAATTATTATTATTATTATTATTATTATACAGGATTTATATAGCGCCAACAGTTTATGCAGCGCTATACAATATAAAAAGAGAGACGGTACAGTTACAATACAATAAAATACAAGAGGGTTAGGAGGGCCATGCTCATAAAAGCTTACAATCTAAGAGGGTTAATAAAGTGGTAAAAAAAGGTTATAACTGTGGGGGATGAGCTGAAAGAAGTGACAAAAGATTAGATGATGGTGTTATAGGCTTCCCTGAATAGATGAGTTTTCAGTGATCCCCTAAAGGCAGCCAGCATTGGAGATAGCTGGACAGATTGAGGTAGAGAATTACAGAGGATGGGAGAGCCTCTGGAGACAAGCATGGGTGGAAGAGACAAGGGAGCTTGAGAGCAGGAGGTCTTGAGAGGAGCAGAGAGAATGGTTTGGGTGAAATTTGGAGACAAGATTAGTGATGTAACTCGGGGCAGAGTTGCGAATGGCTTTGTATGTTGTAATTAGTATTTTAAAATTAATTCACTGGGCAATCGGAAGCCAGTGTAAGAATTGGCAGAGAGGGGTGGCAGACACTGAGTGATTGGTAAGGTAGATGAGTCTGGCAGCAGCATTCATGATAGACTGCAGGGGGATAGCCTATGGAGAGGTAAGACTATGAGGAGGGAGTTACAATAGTCAAGGCGAGAGATAACAAGGGAATGAATGAGTAGTTTGGTGTTTTCATTAGTTAAAAAGGGGCAAGTTTTAGAAATCATATGAAGGTGTCTACAAGTCTACAAGTTTATGACAATGATTGGATTTGGTACTCAAAAGACAGGTCAAAGTCTAGTACTCTGGCTTAAGGGGAGGAATTGAAGGTTGCATTCTTAATGCAACGCCAGGAGTGACGACACCGCGGCTCCGGCCAATCAGATGGCCGGATGCCACGATCCCGGAAGACGGGCGACTGGACATGTCGCCCGTCATCCAGCTAAGCGGGCGGCACGGCGGGGGCTCGTTCTTAGGTAAGTATTTCATAATGAGCTAGTATGCGATGCATACTAGCTCATTATGGGTTTCTCCTTCAGGTTTCAGAAAAAAAAAAAACTTTCGAGGGTTTACAACCTCTTTAACCACTTTACCACTAGAGCATTTTGCTGTCTTACGTCTGGGCCACTTTTTGCGATTCGGCGCTGTGCAAATTTAACTGACAATTGCGCGGTCGTGCGACGCCATTCCCAAACGAAATTGACGTCCTTTTTTTCCCACAAACAGAGCTTTCTTTTGGTGGTATTTGATCACCTGTGCGATTTTTACTTTTTGCGCTATAAACAAAAAAAGAGCGTTTATTTTGAAAAAATAACAATATTTTTAACATTTTTTTATATGAAATTCCCCCCAAAAAAGATGTAAAAACCAATTTTTTTTTAAATTTTTGGCCAATATGTTTTCTGCTACCCATGTTTGGTAAAAAAAAAATCGCAATAAGCGTATTTTGATTGGTTTGCGCAAAAGTTATTGCGTTTACTAACAAAGGGAAAGATTTATGTAATTTTTGGTGTTTTTTTTTTTAACGAGTAATGGCGGCGATCTGCGATTTTTTTTGCGGGACTGCGACATTGCAGCGGACAGATCAGACCCTTGACTGACATTTTTGACCCTTTTAGGGGTACCAGTGACATTACTGCAGTAATCAGTGCTATAAATATGCACTGTTACTGTAAAAATGACACTGGCAGGGAAGGGGTTAATTTTATTGGAGAGGGAGGGGTTAATGTATGCCTGGTGCTTACTGACGTGTGCGGGGGGAGGTGACCTTGTGAGACAGGGACAGATCGGATGTCCAGCTATGCTGAACACTCCGATCTGTCACTCCCTGTCACTGAGGAGATCCGCCCGCTTGTGTTTACACAGGCGGGCGGATCTCCACACTAGATCCCCGACGATCGTGGCATAGCAGCGGCGACCACCGCTGCTCCTCCCCTGGCCCGACTCCCGCTGTGAATGAAAGCAGCGGGAGCGCGCCTCCGGCGGCGAGCGAGCGCCGCCTACAGGGGAGGAGTCTGGCGACGTAGGTCTACGTCGTCAGACGGGATCGTGCCACTTTGCCGCAGTACTATTCAAGTACTCAGTGGTAAAGTGGTTAAAGCACATCATGCTTGTTTCATTTCAAATCCATTGTGGTGGCGTATAGAGCCAAAAAGATTAGAATTGTGTCGATGTCCCAATATTTATGGACCTGTCTGCATTTACTAAGTATAACATCATCTTTTGTTTTTTTTCATAAGTTGGATATTATATTGTGTTTGTGCTCACTAAAACTCATTAAAGTGTATTTTTCCTGAAAATTTGCATTTGATAAACCCCTGCGCAAACTTTGTGCGACATTAAAAATGGCAACACCCTCCATTTTATTCTTCAGGGACTTTGAGTTTAGAAAATATATAATATTTGGAGGTTCTAAGTAGTGTTGAGCGAACACGGACTGTATTATTCGTGTTCGTACCGAATAATTGGATTTTTGTTACCCGAACACGAACACGGACACTTTACTGTATATTCGGGTAAAAATCCGTGTTCGGTCGTTTTATTTCCGGGTTTTGCATGCTTTGGCGCTCTTTTCATGGCGGGCTTTCAACAGCCAATCAACAATCGTTTAACTGGTGTGCCTTAAGCCATCCCAGCCATGCCTGCAAATGTCTCAGTAGCTGTGATTGGCCGTCTGAAGCATGTGACCAAGTCTTTATAAGTTTGAGGCAGCCGCAGCGGCGTCATTATGCTGCTTAGATCAGGGACAGAGCACACATCAACGTGCTGGCTGCTGATTAGGGAAAGATAGGCAGGAAAAAACCATTTGTGTCCGGATAGAATTGAGGGACAGGTCGGAGTGTTTAGGCAGGGCGAGTTGTAGGCATTTTAGGGATAGAGTCTGCTGAATTATAGGGTCAGTGTGTTCTACAAACTACAATCAATATTGCTGTGTGGGGTGGGGGTCTGCACTTAGTTCTCCTGATCTACGATCTCTTCTCAATCCTGTTAGGGACAGAGTCTGCTGAATTTTAGGGAAAGTGTGTTCTACAAACTACAATCGATATTGCTGTGTGGTGTGGGATAGGAGATAGGCAGGTGTCAGTGATCCACATCCATTTTTCTGTGTGTGGGCTGCAGTGAACACAATCTTTTTGGGGTGCAGTGAACACAATCCTTTTGGAGTGCAGTGAACAAAATCTTTGGGGGGTACAGTGAACACAATCTTTGTGGGGTGCAGTGAAGACAATCCTTGTGGGGTGCAGTGAAGACAATCCTTGTGGGGTGCAGTGAACAAAATCTTTGGGGGGTACAGTGAACACAATCTTTGTGGGGTGCAGAGAAGACAATCCTTGTGGGGTGCAGTGAACAAAATCTTTGGGGGGGTACAGTGAACACAATCTTTGTGGGGTGCAGTGAACAAAACCTTTGTGGGGTGCAGTGAACACAATCTTTGTGGGGTGCAGTGAAGACAATCCTTGTGGGGTGCAGTGAAGACAATCCTTGTGGGGTGCAGTGAACAAAATCTTTGGGGGGTACAGTGAACACAATCTTTGTGGGGTGCAGTGAACAAAACCTTTGTGGGGTACAGTGAACACAATCTTTGTGGGGTGCAGTGAACAAAACCTTTGTGGGGTACAGTGAACACAATCTTTGTGGGGTGCAGTGAAGACAATCCTTTTGGAGTGCAGTGAACACAATCTTTGTGGGGTACAGTGAACACAATCTTTGTGGGGTGCAGTGAACAAAACCTTTGTGGGGTACAGTGAACACAATCTTTGTGGGGTGCAGTGAACAAAACCTTTGTGGGGTACAGTGAACACAATCTTTGTGGGGTGCAGAGAAGACAATCCTTTTGGGGTGCAGTGAAAACAATCTTTGTGGGGTACAGTGAACACAATCTTTGTGGGGTGCAGTGAACAAAACCTTTGTGGGGTACAGTGAACACAATCTTTGTGGGGTGCAGTGAACAAAACCTTTGTGGGGTACAGTGAACACAATCTTTGTGGGGTACAGTGAACACAATCTTTGTGGGGTACAGTGAACACAATCTCATACTTCTGAAGCTTTGAGGGTGCTGCCTGTTCTATACTCCTACTCCTCCTCCTCATCCATCCTTTTAGGTGTACAAACAATAGTAATTGGGGCCTAGTGTGCTTCTGTACGTGTGAAAAACATACACTTTTTTTGATCATATTTCCTATTCCGTTATTCAATAAAAACCTTTGGGGCTCAATTAAATTGCGGAATAGTCTGTGTCGGTACGTGTGAGATCCACCTTTCCAAGTTTTTGGGGTTCATCTCATACTTCTGAAGCTTTGAGGGTGCTGCCTGTTCTATACTCCTCCTCCTCCTCTTCCTCATCCATCCTTTTAGGTGTACAAACAATAGTAATTGGGGCCTAGTGTGCTTCTGTACGTGTGAAAAACATACACTTTTTTTTGATCATATTTCCTATTCCGCTATTCAATAAAAACCTTTGGGGCTCAATTAAATTGCGGAATAGTCTGTGTCGGTACGTGTGAGATCCACCTTTCCAAGTTTTTGGGGTTCATCTCATACTTCTGAAGCTTTGAGGGTGCTGCCTGTTCTATACTCCTCCTCCTCCTCCTCCTCCTCATCCATCCTTTTAGGTGTACAAACAATAGTAATTGGGGCCTAGTGTGCTTCTGTACGTGTGAAAAACATACACTTTTTTTTGATCATATTTCCTATTCCGCTATTCAATAAAAACCTTTGGGGCTCAATTAAATTGCGGAATAGTCTGTGTCGGTACGTGTGAGATCCACCTTTCCAAGTTTTTGGGGTTCATCTCATACTTCTGAAGCTTTGAGGGTGCTGCCTGTTCTATACTCCTCCTCCTCCTCCTCCTCATCCATCCTTTTAGGTGTACAAACAATAGTAATTGGGGCCTAGTGTGCTTCTGTACGTGTGAAAAACATACACTTTTTTTTGATCATATTTCCTATTCCGCTATTCAATAAAAACCTTTGGGGCTCAATTAAATTGCGGAATAGTCTGTGTCGGTACGTGTGAGATCCACCTTTCCAAGTTTTTGGGGTTCATCTCATACTTCTGAAGCTTTGAGGGTGCTGCCTGTTCTATACTCCTCCTCCTCCTCATCCATCCTTTTAGGTGTACAAACAATAGTAATTGGGGCCTAGTGTGCTTCTGTACGTGTGAAAAACATACACTTTTTTTTTATCATATTTCCTATTCCGCTATTCAATAAAAACCTTTGGGGCTCAATTAAATTGCGGAATAGTCTGTGTCGGTACGTGTGAGATCCACCTTTCCAAGTTTTTGGGGTTCATCTCATACTGCTGAAGCTTTGAGGGTGCTGCCTGTTCTATACTCCTCCTCCTCCTCTTCCTCATCCATCCTTTTAGGTGTACAAACAATAGTAATTGGGGCCTAGTGTGCTTCTGTACGTGTGAAAAACATACACTTTTTTTTTTTATCATATTTCCTATTCCGCTATTCAATAAAAACCTTTGGGGCTCAATTAAATTGCGGAATAGTCTGTGTCGGTACGTGTGAGATCCACCTTTCCAAGTTTTTGGGGTTCATCTCATACTTCTGAAGCTTTGAGGGTGCTGCCTGTTCTATACTCCTCCTCCTCCTCCTCCTCATCCATCCTTTTAGGTGTACAAACAATAGTAATTGGGGCCTAGTGTGCTTCTGTACGTGTGAAAAACATACACTTTTTTTTGATCATATTTCCTATTCCGCTATTCAATAAAAACCTTTGGGGCTCAATTAAATTGCGGAATAGTCTGTGTCTGTACGTGTGAGATCCACCTTTCCAAGTTTTTGGGGTTCATCTCATACTTCTGAAGCTTTGAGGGTGCTGCCTGTTCTATACTCCTCCTCCTCCTCCTCCTCATCCATCCTTTTAGGTGTACAAACAATAGTAATTGGGGCCTAGTGTGCTTCTGTACGTGTGAAAAACATACACTTTTTTTTGATCATATTTCCTATTCCGCTATTCAATAAAAACCTTTGGGGCTCAATTAAATTGCGGAATAGTCTGTGTCGGTACGTGTGAGATCCACCTTTCCAAGTTTTTGGGGTTCATCTCATACTTCTGAAGCTTTGAGGGTGCTGCCTGTTCTATACTCCTCCTCCTCCTCTTCCTCATCCATCCTTTTAGGTGTACAAACAATAGTAATTGGGGCCTAGTGTGCTTCTGTACGTGTGAAAAACATACACTTTTTTTTGATCATATTTCCTATTCCGCTATTCAATAAAAACCTTTGGGGCTCAATTAAATTGCGGAATAGTCTGTGTCTGTACGTGTGAGATCCACCTTTCCAAGTTTTTGGGGTTCATCTCATACTTCTGAAGCTTTGAGGGTGCTGCCTGTTCTATACTCCTCCTCCTCCTCCTCCTCATCCATCCTTTTAGGTGTACAAACAATAGTAATTGGGGCCTAGTGTGCTTTTGTACGTGTGAAAAACATACACTTTTTTTTGATCATATTTCCTATTCCGCTATTCAATAAAAACCTTTGGGGCTCAATTAAATTGCGGAATAGTCTGTGTCGGTACGTGTGAGATCCACCTTTCCAAGTTTTTGGGGTTCATCTCATACTTCTGAAGCTTTGAGGGTGCTGCCTGTTCTATACTCCTCCTCCTCCTCTTCCTCATCCATCCTTTTAGGTGTACAAACAATAGTAATTGGGGCCTAGTGTGCTTCTGTACGTGTGAAAAACATACACTTTTTTTTGATCATATTTCCTATCCCGCTATTCAATAAAAACCTTTGGGGCTCAATTAAATTGCGGAATAGTCTGTGTCGGTACGTGTGAGATCCACCTTTCCAAGTTTTTGGGGTTCATCTCATACTTCTGAAGCTTTGAGGGTGCTGCCTGTTCTATACTCCTCCTCCTCCTCCTCCTCCTCCTCATCCATCCTTTTAGGTGTACAAACAATAGTAATTGGGGCCTAGTGTGCTTCTGTACGTGTGAAAAACATACACTTTTTTTTGATCATATTTCCTATTCCGCTATTCAATAAAAACCTTTGTGGCTCAATTAAATTGCGGAATAGTCTGTGTCGGTACGTGTGAGATCCACCTTTCCAAGTTTTTGGGGTTCATCTCATACTTCTGAAGCTTTGAGGGTGCTGCCTGTTCTATACTCCTCCTCCTCCTCTTCCTCATCCATCCTTTTAGGTGTACAAACAATAGTAATTGGGGCCTAGTGTGCTTCTGTACGTGTGAAAAACATACACTTTTTTTTGATCATATTTCCTATTCCGCTATTCAATAAAAACCTTTGGGGCTCAATTAAATTGCGGAATAGTCTGTGTCTGTACGTGTGAGATCCACCTTTCCAAGTTTTTGGGGTTCATCTCATACTTCTGAAGCTTTGAGGGTGCTGCCTGTTCTATACTCCTCCTCCTTCTCCTCCTCATCCATCCTTTTAGGTGTACAAACAATAGTAATTGGGGCCTAGTGTGCTTCTGTACGTGTGAAAAACATACACTTTTTTTTGATCATATTTCCTATTCCGCTATTCAATAAAAACCTTTGGGGCTCAATTAAATTGCGGAATAGTCTGTGTCGGTACGTGTGAGATCCACCTTTCCAAGTTTTTGGGGTTCATCTCATACTTCTGAAGCTTTGAGGGTGCTGCCTGTTCTATACTCCTCCTCCTCCTCTTCCTCATCCATCCTTTTAGGTGTACAAACAATAGTAATTGGGGCCTAGTGTGCTTCTGTACGTGTGAAAAACATACACTTTTTTTTGATCATATTTCCTATTCCGCTATTCAATAAAAACCTTTGGGGCTCAATTAAATTGCGGAATAGTCTGTGTCTGTACGTGTGAGATCCACCTTTCCAAGTTTTTGGGGTTCATCTCATACTTCTGAAGCTTTGAGGGTGCTGCCTGTTCTATACTCCTCCTCCTCCTCCTCCTCATCCATCCTTTTAGGTGTACAAACAATAGTAATTGGGGCCTAGTGTGCTTTTGTACGTGTGAAAAACATACACTTTTTTTTGATCATATTTCCTATTCCGCTATTCAATAAAAACCTTTGGGGCTCAATTAAATTGCGGAATAGTCTGTGTCGGTACGTGTGAGATCCACCTTTCCAAGTTTTTGGGGTTCATCTCATACTTCTGAAGCTTTGAGGGTGCTGCCTGTTCTATACTCCTCCTCCTCCTCCTCCTCCTCATCCATCCTTTTAGGTGTACAAACAATAGTAATTGGGGCCTAGTGTGCTTCTGTACGTGTGAAAAACATACACTTTTTTTTATCATATTTCCTATTCCGCTATTCAATAAAAACCTTTGGGGCTCAATTAAATTGCGGAATAGTCTGTGTCGGTACGTGTGAGATCCACCTTTCCAAGTTTTTGGGGTTCATCTCATACTTCTGAAGCTTTGAGGGTGCTGCCTGTTCTATACTCCTCCTCCTCCTCCTCATCCATCCTTTTAGGTGTACAAACAATAGTAATTGGGGCCTAGTGTGCTTCTGTACGTGTGAAAAACATACACTTTTTTTTGATCATATTTCCTATTCCGCTATTCAATAAAAACCTTTGGGGCTCAATTAAATTGCGGAATAGTCTGTGTCGGTACGTGTGAGATCCACCTTTCCAAGTTTTTGGGGTTCATCTCATACTTCTGAAGCTTTGAGGGTGCTGCCTGTTCTATACTCCTCCTCCTCCTCCTCCTCCTCCTCATCCATCCTTTTAGGTGTACAAACAATAGTAATTGGGGCCTAGTGTGCTTCTGTACGTGTGAAAAACATACACTTTTTTTTGATCATATTTCCTATTCCGCTATTCAATAAAAACCTTTGTGGCTCAATTAAATTGCGGAATAGTCTGTGTCGGTACGTGTGAGATCCACCTTTCCAAGTTTTTGGGGTTCATCTCATACTTCTGAAGCTTTGAGGGTGCTGCCTGTTCTATACTCCTCCTCCTCCTCCTCCTCCTCATCCATCCTTTTAGGTGTACAAACAATAGTAATTGGGGCCTAGTGTGCTTCTGTACGTGTGAAAAACATACACTTTTTTTTATCATATTTCCTATTCCGCTATTCAATAAAAACCTTTGGGGCTCAATTAAATTGCGGAATAGTCTGTGTCGGTACGTGTGAGATCCACCTTTCCAAGTTTTTGGGGTTCATCTCATACTTCTGAAGCTTTGAGGGTGCTGCCTGTTCTATACTCCTCCTCCTCCTCCTCCTCCTCATCCATCCTTTTAGGTGTACAAACAATAGTAATTGGGGCCTAGTGTGCTTCTGTACGTGTGAAAAACATACACTTTTTTTTGATCATATTTCCTATTCCGCTATTCAATAAAAACCTTTGGGGCTCAATTAAATTGCGGAATAGTCTGTGTCGGTACGTGTGAGATCCACCTTTCCAAGTTTTTGGGGTTCATCTCATACTTCTGAAGCTTTGAGGGTGCTGCCTGTTCTATACTCCTCCTCCTCCTCCTCCTCCTCCTCATGCATCCTTTTAGGTGTACAAACAATAGTAATTGGGGCCTAGTGTGCTTCTGTACGTGTGAAAAACATACACTTTTTTTTGATCATATTTCCTATTCCGCTATTCAATAAAAACCTTTGTGGCTCAATTAAATTGCGGAATAGTCTGTGTCGGTACGTGTGAGATCCACCTTTCCAAGTTTTTGGGGTTCATCTCATACTTCTGAAGATTTGAGGGTGCTGCCTGTTCCATACTCCTCTTCCTCATCCTCCCTTTAGGGTAGGAAAAAATTTAATCGGGCCTAGTCTGTGTTTGTAAGTGTGAGATACACAGTTTTTTATCCTATTCCGCTATTCAATACACACCCTTTTGGTGTAAAAAACATTAAATTGCGGCATAGTTTGCATATTTGACATTTGCATATATTGTGCCTTGTTGCGCTGTTTTGAGTACTCCACCAACATGGCCAGTGGCAATGATGCCTTTCTCAGCTTAACTATCCCACTTCTATGCCTCCTTGAAAAAACAATTCGGGCGATGATGGAAGAGGATGTGGCACAGGATGAGGAGGAGGAGGAGGAGGATGAAGAGGTAACATTTCAAAGGCTTTCAGGGCAGTCATTCGCAAGGGGCTCCGAGGGTGGGTTCCTGCACACACAAACGCCAGGGACACAATTGTCCAGCAGGGGCACAGTTCTGGAGGATGAGGAGGATGAGGAGGAGGAGGAGCTGGAGGAGGAGATGGAACCATGTTCACAGCAGGGTGGCACCCAGGCCAGCTCATGGCCATCACTGGTGCGTGGCTGGGGGGATACAGAGGACACGGACGATACACCTCCCACAGAGGACAGCCTTTCGTCGCCTCTGGGCAGCCTGGCACACATGAGCGATTACATGCTGCAGTGTCTCCACAACGACCGCCGAGTTGCCCACATTCTAACTTGTGCTGATTACTGGGTGGCCACGCTGCTGGATCCCCGTTACAAGGACAACGTACCGTCCTTAATTCACTCACTGGAGCGCGATCACAAGATGCGCGAGTACAAGCGCAAGCTGGTAGACGCGATGCTGCTGGCATTCCCATCTGACAGCGGGGCCACAGTGGAAGCACAAGGCAGAGGAGGAGGAGGAGGAGGTCGCCAACTCAACCAGGGCACCGCCAGCACCTCAGAAGGCAGGGTTAGCATGGCCGAAATGTGGAAAAGCTTTGTCAGCACGCCACAACAAACAGCAGCACCAGCAGCTCAGATGGAACGTCTTAGCAGGAGGCAGCATTTTACCAACATGGTGGAGCAGTATGTGTGCACACGCCTACATGTAGTGAATGAGGGGTCTGCCCCCTTCAACTTCTGGGTCTCCAAATTGGGCACATGGCCTGAGCTTGCCCTTTACGCCTTGGAGGTGCTGGCGTGCCCTGCAGCCATTGTATTATCTGAACGGGTATTTAGCACGGCTGGGGGTGTTATAACAGACAAGCGCAGCCGCCTGTCCAGAGACAATGTGGACAAGCTCACGTTCATTAAAATGAACCAGGCATGGATCCCACGGGACTTTTCCGTACCTTGTGCAGAATAGCAATGGATACCGACCTTACCCAGCCATTGTTCCATTTTTGCTCTTTCTCACTCTTTTGGGGTGTACCCTCATTTAAAATTTGTGAAAAGAAGCAGTGTTGGCTACCTCGTCCTCCTCCTCAGGGCCAGATTAACGTAGGGGCTATTGGAGCTGCAGCTCCATGCAGGCCCCTACCTTTTATATAGGCCCCGGGTTGGCCATATTCACTGTGACCGCTCTTCTGTCACTTGTAAACACAGAAGTCTGGCTTCTATGCTCGCTTCCCCAGGCAGCACCCTCAGAACCTCCCCACACAGCGCGAAGGCCGGACAAGGAGGGACAGTTGCCGATGCATGGATGTGTTTATGGGCTTCAGAGACAGCATCCCATGTTGAATTAGGCATGCATGGCTGCACCCTTCCTCCTCTGGGTGTATGCCAAGGCACGGCCCTTAAGGCCCTTCAAAATCCTCAGCACCAAGACCATGATGCTCTTAATCCGGCCCTGGTCCTCCTCCACCGCCGCTTCCACCTACACCGCCCATAGGTGTGCTCAGCCTATTGCATTAGGGTGTGCACCCCAAAGTTGAAATACACATGCATGTGTTTGCCTACATGTACATGGCCCCGATACATTACTCTCCCTGCTGGCAAAGAGAAATAGAGCAGAGCAGGTGCGAGGGAGATCTTTCCCATCTCCTCACTGGCAAACAGAGCGATAATGCTATGTGCCCTAGGTGATTAGGGTGTGCCCAGGTACACCAGGCACACCCTGTGCGCACGCCTATGACACCGCCACATCCACCACCACCTCAACCTCCCTCCTACTCCATATGGGCCTCGTCCTTCAGAGATGAAGAAGAACATTGTTTTATTTTTCTGTTTTTTTTTGTTGTTTTAAGTTATTTCCCTATCCACATTTGTTTGCAGAGCACTTGCCATGCTCTTAACTACGTTTTGCTGCCATTTGCAGCACTCTAGCCCTTTCCATTGGTGTTTTAGAGCCATTTTAGTGCCTTAAAGTTCGGGTCCCCATTGACTTCAATGGGGTTCGGTGTCCGGGAAAAGTTCGGTAAAAGTCCGGGACACGGACCCGGACTTTTTTTTAAAGTTCGGCCGAACCCGTCGAACACGGACATCTAGGTGTCCGCTCAACCCTAGTTCTAAGTAATTATGAGAGAAATGTCAAAATTGGCCTGGTTTTGAAGTGGTTAAAATATACTTCATAGCACATAGTAGCCTTCACTTTCCATCATCGAAAGTCTAACATATGCAGAGCTGGCACTAGGACAATTTGACAGGCTTCCTAACTGGAGACCAGTGTAGGGTCAAAATGATCAAGAGTGCCATAGCCTGCCATGTATTGCAATTGGAATGCTATATAATATAGCCCAGCATTAGGGGCAACAACCCCCCGAGTCCTTGAACTATTGGAACTTTTTTCCAAAAGAGATTCTGGAATAGTGAATTGATATGTTTAAAAAGTTTCTGTGGAATTCACATGGGGTGTTATTTAATATGAATAGCAATTGCAGGGCCCATGTTATTTTAATCCGGTTGGTTCTACTTACAACTGTAGGTGGCAGCTTGTACCAACTGGAAGATTTTTGTTTCAAATGTAAACAACAGAGGATAACAACTAGGTATGCAGAGAGATACTTTTGATATTTTTACTACCCAAATACAAAACTCATATCAACTATTTTTTTTTTTTTGGTAAGGCTCTTGATAAGTAGCATAAATTATTGTGAAGACAGAATGCTAGACAACGTTTTTATTCAATGGAAATAGTCTCTTTAGAGAAGCATGTGTGTCACCCAAAAATAATAATGCATCATCCTCATATAGCATCTTTTTTACACTGAGCCTGAAAAAAAAAGGGGATTGCACAAATAATAGAGGCAATGGCTTGAGAGCAAGGGTGACTTGGACTAGGCACCATGACCTACCTCATACCTTGCTTTAAACAGAAGGGTTTTTGGACAAGACGTTTCAAACGCTAATGTGTGCCACTGGATTAGAGTATAGCAAATATATCCATGAACTAAAGTCTGCACCTAGACCAAAGACATGTAGAACATGATCACTGCTCCATGCCATCAAATGCCTTAGTGGTGTTTAATGATAGGATAGCATGGTCACCTGCGTCGTGGGCAGGGAGTTGCAGGTTTAACCACCTTCACCCCTAAGAACGTACCTGTATATCCCCAGGCTTAAGTGGTTATACCAGGAAGGTGCCTCCATCTGCAGGCATCAACCTGGTATCAACATTTTCAGCCAGAGATGAGCTTTACTGTAAAAGTTATCTGAGCAGCTATACAACCAATTGATCACTTAATAAGGCATGGAAGTAGGCCTACCTTCCACCACCACCCACCACCAAGTAAGAGCGGCAAAGATGGCTCCCAGCACGGACCAGTGTGGTCTACACACCACCAGATATCTGCTACTCATTATGTGCCTCTTATTGTCTTCCAAAATGTGAGTGTTACTTGTGTTTTACCAAATATACCTACAGTTCACACTCAGATGTGCCTCTATCTTTCTTTCTTTGCATGTTTTGGAAATCGCTTTTGCTCCCCAACACAAGGCTGGGCCTGTATCAGTGGACTGTTTATCCTGTTCCAGCCGCACAGGTGTATCCCAAAAATACTCTATTTTAGTGTACTCATAATTGCAGTAGGATTACTTAAATTTGTGCCACATTATTTATGTTTTGCCGCCTGACACCTACTATACTCTCTCATGTGATCAGGGAGCCTTGTACCATCTTGGTGCACTTGTGTACCCACCTCCCCTCTGTAATGTAAGAAACTGGAAGTGACAAGGATTATATTCATTCCAGATTCAGTTTGATGTTTACAAGCCATTACCAGCTTGTGTAGCATGTACAGTATCTGATCAAACCAATTATGGCTTGATTAGATCCTTTCAGGGTGGAGGAGAGATCTAATAGGGTCTAATAGATCTCTCCATGAAGAGAACCAGTCATGCTTATTGTTACCACAAGGGATTTTGTTCATCCCTTGTGATATCAATACAATTTGCATAAAATTAAAGGGAAAGTGTAAAAAATATTTTAAATAAAAATAAATAATAAATTAATATTAAAAAAATTAAAGCACCCCCTGTGCCCACGTGCAAATGCGAATGCATACGTAAGTCCGGCACGCATATGTAAATCTCCCATTGTTTAGTATCGGTTTTAATATGTGAGATTTCCTGACAGAAAATGCTTTTAGTGTGTCCCAAACAATACACGCATGTGTGCAGTGCCTATTGCTTGGGAAGAATTCTCTAATTTCGTTAGCAATTGTTTCTGAACTGGAAAATAGTTTCAATCTGAAAAGATTTAGCTTCCAAGAGGTGTATCATGTAGTTTTTTTCAACAATGAGCAGTAGTGGGGAGTGGTCTGTAGAGGAGGGCGAACGGTTTGACCCGAGCCTGAGTTTGGGCCGAACATTGGCTGTTCATCAGTTCGATGAACACCCAAATTATGGGGGCATTTCACCGTTTGTTCAGCCTGCCAAATTACCACAATGCATTGCGCTGCTGCACAGTGCATTGGAAGCCCTGATTGGCTGAAGCAATGAAAACTTTGCCCAATAAGGGCCCAGAGCACTGTCAAAGCCATGATTGGAGAAAGTAATGATGACTCTATCCAATCATGGCTCATTACTCTTCGTTCCACCTTACACTATAAATGTATTCTTTCAAAAGCGGTCATTCGTAGTGTGTTATCGGCGTGGAGAGAGAAAGAACAGGGCTCTGTACAGTGCTAATACAGAGTTAGTGTGCTATAGTGTGCTGTTCTGATTCTATTGTCAGTATAGGACATCAGTTAAGTGTGAATCTAGTGATAGTTCAGTCAGTGTGAGTGTAGTGCGACCATTCATTTTTACTTTGGTGTCAATTTAGTGTAAATCTAGTGATAGTTCAGTCAGTGTGAGTGTAGTGAGCTGCCAATTCATTTTTACTTTAGTGTCAGTTTGTTTTTTCAGGGTAGGTTTACTGCATTATAGTTCAGCGTGTTAGTGCAGGTTTAACAAATTATATTTCTGTGTGCTACTGCACATTTAACAAAGTATATTTCTTTGCGTTACTGCACGTTTAACGCAGTATATGTCTGTGCGTTACGTGTGTTTAACGCAGTATATTTCAGTGCATTACATGCCGTTTAACACAGTATATTTCAGTGCATTACATGCCATATAACACAGTATATTTCAGTGCATTAGTGCACATTTAGCACGGTATATTTAAGTGCGTTATGTGCCATTTAATGCAGTATATTTCTGTGCGTTACGTGCCATTCAGAGCAGTATATTTCTGTGCGTTACAGCACATTTTATGCAGTGTATATCTGTGCATTACTGCACATTTAACGCACTATATTTCTGTGTGTTAGTGCAGTTTTATTGCAGTATATATATTGTAGTGTGTTGGTGGAGTGTGTCTAATTAGTGAGTACTCAGGTTAAAGTGCACCAAACACCACTTTCCATTGATTAAAGTGCATCCACGTACATATTTCCACATCTTTATTACTCTTTGTTAATAAGAATCCCCCCCATCATGTCTGGGAGGCCAACAAGGAGAGGAAGACGTTGCCATGGCACTGTAAGGAAGCAAGCAGTGTATGTGTCCACAGGCAAAGGTGGACGTGGTCAGTCCTCAAGCAAGGCATTATTTCCTCTGTTTAGTTATGTTGCCCATGCTATCCAGCCACAGCATGCAGAGGAGGTGGTGGACTGGCCTACTAAACCATCCTCATCCTCCTCATCCTCTGTCACCCAAGCAGAGACTAGTGCACAGTCCACTGCAGCTGCCAGAGTGGCTAAATCTGCCTCCTTGTCCACAGCTATTCCTGCCATAGCCCCTGCATTAGCCACAGAGGAGTCAGCTGAGTTATTTAAACACAGCATCAGCCACTTGCTCCTTGATGATGCACAGCCATTATTTGATTCAGATATTGGTTCTGAGGTAGAGGAAGGTAGGGGCATGAGCCTACAGAGAGGGGAGAACACTGGTACACAAATTGTCACGTTTCCTCAGCCCTAGCGTATTGCCAGGTTGTCTTCATTGACCAATTTTGAAACTGCTACTTCTTTTCAAAGTCTGGGGAAGAGACAACAGAATTGATCTAAAAAAGTTCTAATCTTTCAGGGAAAATGGCATTTTTTTGGCTTTATATGTGCAATTATTTGTGCAGCAGCTTCTATACACAGTACAAATGTGAAACTTTACAGGTAGACTAAAGGGACTCCCCAGGCACTATATTGAAAAGAATTTTTCATTTGTAATTTTATTTCTCATTTTGATGCTTTCACTTTAAGCATCAGTAAATTGCTGCTCATTTAAAAATTACATTTTTTAAAAAACTTTTTATTCATTGATACATGTCCCCAGGGCAGTTCCCAGACCTTCATAACCATTGTATGCTCAATTACATGCATATACAGTAAGCCTTAAAAATGGGCACTTTTGATTTTTCCAGTTCGGGTTCTAATAGACTTCAATGGGGTTCGTTATTCGATTCTAAACTTTCCTCATGTTCGTAAGTTCTAGTGCGAACCGAACAGGGGGTCATTCAGCCCATCTCTAGCTGACCGTTCTTCTCCCTGTAATGATTTATATATCTATATCGGATCACAGGTCTCTATGGTCAGTCCACAAGCCACGCCCCCCACAGTTAGAAACACGCCCCTAGGTACACATTTAACCCATTGATCACCCACACTGTTAACCCCTTCCCTGCCAGTGTCCTTATTACAGTAACAGTGCATATTTGTTGCACTGATTACTGTAGTAATGTCACTGGTCCCCTCAAAAGTGTAAAAAATTGTCAGTTAGGGGTTCGATCTGTCCGTCGCAATGTTGCAGTCCCACAAAAAATCGAAGATCGCCGCCATTACTAGTAAAACAATAAAAATGACATAAAACTTTCACGTAGTTAGTAGACGCAATAACTTTTGCACAAACCGATCAAAATACGCTTATAGTGATTTTCTTTTTACCAAAAATATGTAGCAGAAAACAAATTGGCCTAAAATGTTAAAAACATTTTTTTGGGGAATATTGGGAATGTCATATAGCAAAATGTGAAAAATATATATTTTTTTCCAGAATTGTCGCTCTTTTTTTGTTTATAGCGCAAAAAATTAAAATTGCACAGGTGATCAAATACCACCAAAAAAAATCTCTATTAAAGGACATCAATTTTATCTAGGTACAGTGTCGCACGACAGTGCAATTGTCCCTTAAAATAACGCAGTACCGAATCGCAAAATATTGCCTGGTCATTAAGGGGGAAAATCTTCCGGTCCAGAAGTGGTTAATATCTTTTTTAATTGAGGTTTCAAGAACTGGACACAGTATTCTAAATGAGGTCTCACTAAAGATCTATATGGGGAAATTGGGACCTCCTTCCCTGTGCTGCCCTCTAGTGATGCACCCTAGAATTCTATTTATTTTTCCTGCTGCCTTGCCACACTGTTTGCTAATTTTGCAATCATCTGTCATGACTAGGGTTGAGCGAACACGGACTGTATTATTCGTGTTCGTACCGAATAATTGGATTTTTGTTACCCGAACACGGACCCGAAAACTTTACTGTATATTCGGGTAAAAATCCGTGTTCGGTCGTTTTATTTCCGGGTTTTGCATGCTTTGGCGCGCTTTTCATGGCGGGCTTTCAACAGCCAATCAACAAGCGTTTAACTGGTGTGCCTAAGCCATCCCGGCCATGCCTACAAATGTATCAGTAGCTGTGATTGGCCGTCTGAAGCATGTGAGCAAGTCTTTATAAGTTCGAGGCAGCGCCGCTGCGGCGTCATTCTGCTGTTTAGTTCAGGGAGAGAGCACACATCAACGTGCTGCCTGCTGATTAGGGACAGACAGGAAAAAAAAACATTTGTGTCCGGATAGAATTGAGGGACAGGTCGGAGTGTGTTAGGCAGGGCAAGTTGTAGGCATTTTAGGGAGAGAGTCTGCTGATTTTTAGGGTCAGTGTGTTCTACAAACTACAATCGATATTGCTGTGTGGGGTGGGGTTTGCAGTGACCGATCTACAATCTTAGCAATCCTTTTAGGGAGAGAGTCTGCTGATTTTTAGGGTCAGTGTGTTCTACAAACTACAATCAATATTGCTGTGTGGGGTGGGGTTTGCAGTGACCGATCTACGATCTTATCAATCCTTTTAGGGATAGAGTCTGCTGATTTTTAGGGTCAGTGTGTTCTACAAACTACAATCGATATTGCTGTGTGGGGTTGGGTTTGCAGTGACCGATCTACGATCTTAGCAATCCTTTTAGGGACAGAGTCTGCAGATTTTTAGGGTCAGACAGTGTGTTCTACAAACTATAATCGATATTGCTGTGTGGGGTTTGCAGTGACCGATCTACGATCTTATCAATCCTTTTAGGGAGAGAGTCTGCTGATTTTTAGGGTCAGTGTGTTCTACAAACTACAATCGATATTGCTGTGTGGTGTGGAATAGGAGATAGGCCGGTGTCAGTGGTCCACATCCATTTTGCTGTGTGTGGGCTGCAGTGAACACAATCTTTTTGGGCTGCAGTAAACACAATCTTTTTGGGGTGCAGTGAACACAATCTTTTTGGGGTACAGTGAACACAATATTTTTGGGCTGCAGTAAACACAATCTTTTTGGGGTGCAGTGAACACAATCTTTTTGGGGTACAGTGAACACAATATTTTTGGGGTGCTGGCTGCTGATTAGGGACAGACAGGAAAAAAAAACATTTGTGTCCGGATAGAATTGAGGGACAGGTCGGAGTGTGTTAGGCAGGGCGAGTTGTAGGCATTTTAGGGAGAGAGTCTGCTGATTTTTAGGGTCAGTGTGTTCTACAAACTACAATCGATATTGCTGTGTGGGGTGGGGTTTGCAGTGACCGATCTACGATCTTAGCAATCCTTTTAGGGACAGAGTCTGCAGATTTTTAGGGTCAGACAGTGTGTTCTACAAACTACAATCGATATTGCTGTGTGGGGTGGGGTTTGCAGTGACCGATCTACGATCTTATCAATCCTTTTAGGGAGAGAGTCTGCTGATTTTTAGGGTCAGTGTGTTCTACAAACTACAATCGATATTGCTGTGTGGTGTGGGATAGGAGATAGGCAGGTGTCAGTGGTCCACATCCATTTTGCTGTGTGTGGGCTGCAGTGAACACAATCTTTTTGGGGTGCAGTGAACACAATCTTTTTGGGGTGCAGTGAACACAATATTTTTGGGGTGCAGTGAACACAATCTTTTTTGCCCACTGAGGAGGAGGGAGAAAAGTATTTTTCTATCAGGCACTGTGTGCAGCATTTACAAGAAATGGGCAATTTGGGACTTTATATGAGAACTGGCGAGCACTGCACAGTGTCTCCATCCCTGTGAATAGTCAATTGAAAGATGGGATAAACGAGGGTGTGTGAAAAACAGCCGATCCCTAGTTTGAAATACTTACCCACCAGTCTGCTAACAAACCAAAATAAACCTGTCTAACAAATAAGTTAAAAGCAGGAGTTTAGTTAACACATATTTGCAAATGCATGCGGAAGCTGCAAGGCCAGCGACAAGGCATCCTGCGTACTTGCAGAACCTAACACTAAATAACACTGCTCAACCTGAGTGTATAAGTGTCTTCACAAAGGGAAGTAGATGCTTGCTAATAGATGGATTGGAAACAGATGGGATTGGAGACCGCCCAATCCTCCCCCACCTGCTCCAATCCACGACTGGCAAAGAAAAACGCATGGCTGCACAAAAAAGCCATGGGGTGCAAACTAAATGTGATCAGCTGGGAGACACACACCCCCATCCCTTTAATAAAGATGCCATAGGCAAATTGGGACTTTGAGTGAGACACCCGCCTGTAAAGCAAGCGTCTCCATCCCTAGTAAGATACAAGAAATGGGCAATTTGGGACTTTATATGAGAACTGGCGAGCACTGCACAGTGTCTCCATCCCTGTGAATAGTCAATTGAAAGATGGGATAAACGAGGGTGTGTGAAAAACAGCCGATCCCTAGCCGATCCCTAGTTTGAAATACTTACCCACCAGTCTGCTAACAAACCAAAACACACCCTCGTTTATCCCATCTTTCAATTGACTGTGTGCAGCATTTTTCCTTCAGCTGTGCTGTGCTGAGTGACTGATCATACACTGCTGTGTTCAGTTCACATGTGCTAATATTGAGTGGTTTCAGAAATCATACACTTTTTTTCTATTCCACTATTCAATATACAGCCTTGGGTTAAAAAAAAATTAATTGTGGCCTGCAGCAGAGCTGAATGATATTTGGGGTTTTTGGGGTTCATCTCATACTTCTGAAGATTTGAGGGTGCTGCCTGTTCCATACTCCTCCTACTCCTCATTCAGCCTTTTAGGGGTACAAACAATAGTAATTGGGGCCTAGTGTGGTTTTGTACGTGTGAGATCCACCTTTCCAAGTTTTTGGGGTTCATCTCATACTTCTGAAGATTTGAGGGTGCTGCCTGTTCCATACTCCTCCTACTCCTCATTCAGCTTTTTAGGGGTACAAACAATAGGAATTGGGGCCTAGTGTGGTTTTGTACGTGTGAGATACATACACTTTTTTTGATCATATTTCCTATTCCGCTATTCAATAAAAACCTTTGGGGATCAATTAAATTGCGGGATAGTTTGTGTTGGTACGTGTGAGATCCACCTTTCCAAGTTTTTGGGGTTCATCTCATACTTCTGAAGATTTGAGGGTGCTGCCTGTTCCATACTCCTCCTACTCCTCATTCAGCCCTTTAGGGGTACAAACAATAGTAATTGGGGCCTAGTGTGGTTTTATACGTGTGAGATACATACACTTTTTTTGATCATATTTCCTATTCCGCTATTCTATAAAAACCTTTGGGGATCAATTAAATTGCGGGATAGTTTGTGTTGGTACGTGTGAGATCCACCTTTCCAAGTTTTTGGGGTTCATCTCATACTTCTGAAGATTTGAGGGTGCTGCCTGTTCCATACTCCTCCTACTCCTCATTCAGCCTTTTAGGGGTACAAACAATAGTAATTGGGGCCTAGTGTGGTTTTGTACGTGTGAGATACATACACTTTTTTTGATCATATTTCCTATTCCGCTATTCAATAAAAACCTTTGGGGATCAATTAAATTGCGGGATAGCTTGTGTTGGTATGTGTGAGATCCACCTTTCCAAGTTTTTGGGGTTCATCTCATACTTCTGAAGATTTGAGGGTGCTGCCTGTTCCATACTCCTCCTACTCCTTATTCAGCCTTTTAGGGGTACAAACAATAGTAATTGGGGCTAGTGTGCTTCTGTACGTGTGAGATACATACACTTTTTTTGATCATATTTCCTATTCCGCTATTCAATAAAAACCTTTGGGGATCAATTAAATTGCGGGATAGTTTGTGTTGGTACGTGTGAGATCCACCTTTCCAAGATTTTGGGGTTCATCTCATACTTCTGAAGATTTGAGGGTGCTGCCTGTTCCATACTCCTCCTACTCCTCATTCAGCTTTTTAGGGGTACAAACAATAGTAATTGGGGCCTAGTGTGGTTTTGTACGTGTGAGATACATACACTTTTTTGATCATATTTCCTATTCCGCTATTCAATAAAAACCTTTGGGGATCAATTAAATTGCGGGATAGTTTGTGTTGGTACGTGTGAGATCCACCTTTCCAAGTTTTTGGGGTTCATCTCATACTTCTGAAGATTTGAGGGTGCTGCCTGTTCCATACTCCTCCTACTCCTCATTCAGCCTTTTAGGGGTACAAACAATAGTAATTGGGGCCTAGTGTGCTTCTGTACGTGTGAGATACATACACTTTTTTTTATCATATTTCCTATTCCGCTATTCAATAAAAACCTTTGGGGATCAATTAAATTGCGGGATAGTCTGTGTCGGTACGTGTGAGATACACCTTTCCAATTTTTGGGGCGCAACTCATACTGCCGAGGATTTGAGGGTGCTTCAGTCTGCCTCCTGCCTGTTCCGAACTCCTCCCACTCCTCATCCTGCCTTTAGGGTAGAAAAAATTGTAATCGGGGCCTAGTTTGTGTTTGTACGTGTGAGATACACCATTTTGTAAAATTTGTCCTATTCCGCTATTCAATATACACCCTGTTTGAGTGTAAAAAATTAAATTGCGGGATAGTCTGTCTCGGTACATGTGAGATACACCTTTTTAAATTTGTTTGGCGCATCTCCTTCTACCGCCGAGGATTGCAGGGCGCTTCAGTTTGTCTCCTGTTCCCAACTCCTCCTACTCCTCTTCCTCATCCTGCCTTTAGGGTACAAAAAATTGTAATCGGGGCCTAGTTGGTGTTTGTACGTGTGAGATACACCGTATTATAACATTTTTCCTATTCCGCTATTCAATATACACCCTTTTGGAGTGTAAGAAAATTAAATTACGGCATAGTCTGTATCGGTACGTGTGAGATACACCTTTTAAATTTGTTTGGCGCATCTCCTTCCACCGCCAAGGATTGCAGGGCGCTTCAGTTTGCCTCCTGTTCCCAACTCCTCCTACTCCTCTTCCTCATCCTCCCTTTAGGGTACAAAAAATTTTAATCGGAGCCTAGTCTGTGTTTGTACGTGTGAGATACACCGTTCTTTATCCTTTTTCCTATTCCGCTATTCAATATACACCCTTTTGGGGTAAAAAACATTAAATTGCGGCATAGTTTGCATATTTGACTGTCAGATACACCCGTGCGATACTGTTGTTGTTTTGTTCCGCTATTCAATAAACACCTTTCTAGGGCAAGATCATAAATTACAGAAATATGAGGAGACCGTCAAATAGGGGCCGTGGTGCTGCTGGTAGAGCTCCTGTTGCAAGGAGAGGACGTGGTCGATCTGTGCCAGCTACACGCACAAGTGAAACACCTTCCTCAAGTGTTAGTAGGCGACAGAACCTGCATCAGTATTTGGTAGGGCATCATACGCCTCTAGAAGTGATGAGGCCAGAACACAGAGAGGCGATAGTAGATTGGTTTGCTGCTGACAGTGCCTCCAGTTCCTTCACATTGTCTCCCACCCAGTCTACTGCAGAAAGGTCAGAGTTGGCACCTGCAGCCGATGTCCAACTATCTTTCACCTCACCCCCTTGCAAATCAGGCAAGCAGTCTGAGCCCCAAGCCATACAGCAGTCTCTTCTTCTTTTTGAGGACTCTGTCAGCAGGGTTTCCCAGGGCCATCCACCTAGCCCTGCCCCAGAAGTGGAAGAGATTGAGTGCAGCGATGCCCAACCACTCATTTCTCAAGATGAGTACATGCAAGGACCATCGCAGCACGTCTCCAATGATGACGAAACGCAGGTGCCAACTGCTGCGGCGTTCAGCATTGTGGAGACCGACAAGGAGGGCAGGGGTGAAGACTGGGTGGAAGATGATGTGGAGGACGATGAGGTCCTCGACCCTACATGGAATGAACGTCATGCAGGTGACCGGAGTAGTTTGGAGGAAGAAGCGGTGGTCGCACAGAGCCACCAGCACAGCAGAAGAGGGAGCAGGGTGCAGAAGCGGAGCACCCGTGCCCTAGACACTACGCCCGCTACTGCCCAAAGCAGCAAGGGAACGAGCGCACCAAAGTCAGCTCAAAGGAGTTCTCTAGCGTGGAAGTTCTTTAGAAAATGTGCTGATGACAGGACACGAGTGGTTTGCACCCTGTGCAATCAGAGCCTGAAGCGAGGCATAAACCTTCTCAACCTGAGCACAACCTGCATGATCAGGCATCTAAGTGCAAAGCACGAGCTGCAGTGGAGTAGACACCTTCAAAACCAAGAAACGTCTCTGGCTCATCCTGCTTCCTCTTCTGCTGAAGTCTCGGCCGCTCCAGCCACATCTGTAGTGATACCGGCACCTGCCACCCCGCAAACAGAGGATCTGTCAGCAACACCACCACCTGGGTCACCAACCATCTACACAATGTCCCGTGGAAGCGTTCAGCTTTCCATCTCCCAAACACTTGAGAGGAAGAGGAAGTACCCCCCTACCCACCCCCGATCCCTGGCCCTGAATGCCAGCATTTCAAAATTCTTGGCCTTTGAAATGCTGTCATTCCGTCTGGTGGAGACGCACAGTTTTAAAAACCTTATGTCGCTGGCTGTCCCACAGTACGTCGTGCCCAGCCGCCACTACTTTTCCAGGCAAGCCATCCCTTCCCTGCACAACCAAGTGGGGGAAAAAATCAGGTGTGCACTGCGCAACGCCATCTCTGGCAAGGTCCACCTAACTACCAATACGTGGACCAGTAAGCACGGTCAGGGGCATTATATCTCCCTAACGGCACACTGGGTAAATGCAGTGGCGGATGGGCCTGAGGAGGATAGCAATTTGGAGCATGTCCTTCCACCACTGAGGATTGCAGGGCGCTTCAGTTTGCCTCCTGTTCCTAACTCCTCCTACTCCGCTTCCTCATCCTCTACCGCCTCCTCATCCGGACAGCGTAACACCTTCACCACCAACTTCAGCACGGCCAGGGGTAAACGACAGCAGGCAGTTTTAAAACTTGCCTGTTTGGGGGACAAACCACACACCGCGTAGGAGTTGTGGAGGAGCATGGAACAGCAGACAAATGAGTGGTTGCTGCCAGCGAGCCTCAAGCCCGGCCTGGTGGTGTGCGATAACGGACGAAATCTCATAGCAGCTCTGGGCCTAGCCGGTTTGACGCACATCCCTTGCCTGGCGCATTTGCTGAATTTGGTGGTGCAGAGGTTCCTTAAAAACTACCCCGATATGTCAGAGCTGCTGCAGAAAGTGCGGGCCGTCTGCGCGCACTTTCGGCGTTCTCACCCTGCTGCTGCTCGCCTGTCAGCGCTGCAGCGTAACTTTGGCCTTCCCGCTCACCGCCTCATATGTGACGTGCCCACAAGGTGGAACTCCACCTTGCACATGCTGTGCGAGCAGCAGCAGGCCATAGTGGAGTTTCAGCTGCAGCACGCACGCGTGAGTCGCTCTGCGGAACAGCACCACTTCACCACCAATAACTGGGCCTCCATGCGAGACCTGTGTGCCTTGTTGCGCTGTTTTGAGTACTCCACCAACATGGCCAGTGCCGATGACGCCGTTCTCAGCTTAACTATCCCACTTCTATGCCTCCTTGAAAAAACAATTCGGGCGATGATGGAAGAGGATGTGGCACAGGATGAGGAGGAGGAGGAGGATGAAGAGGTAACATTTCCAAGGCTTTCAGGGCAGTCATTCGCAAGGGGTTCTGAGGGTGGGTTCCTGCACACAAAAACGCCAGGGACACAATTGTCCAGCAGGGGCACAGTTCTGGAAGATGAGGAGGATGAGGAGGAGGAGCTGGAGGAGGAGATGGAACCATGTTCACAGCAGGGTGGCACCCAGGCCAGCTCATGGCCATCACTGGTGCGTGGCTGGGGGGATACAGAGGACATGGACGATACACCTCCCACAGAGGACAGCCTTTCGTTGCCTCTGGGCAGCCTGGCACACATGAGCGATTACATGCTGCAGTGTCTCCACAACGACCGCCGAGTTGCCCACATTCTAACTTGTGCTGATTACTGGGTGGCCACGCTGCTGGATCCCCGTTACAAGGACAACGTACCGTCCTTAATTCACTCACTGGAGCGCGATCGCAAGATGCGCGAGTACAAGCGCACGCTGGTAGACGCCATGCTGCTGGCATTTCCAGCTGATCAGCGGGGCCACAGTGGAAGCACAAGGCAGAGGAGGAGGAGGAGGAAGAGGTCGCCAATGCAACCAGGGCACCGCCAGCACCTCAGAAGGCAGGGTTAGCATGGCCGAAATGTGGAAAAGCTTTGTCAGCACGCCACAACAAACAGCAGCACCAGCAGCTCATATGGAATGTCTTAGCAGGAGGCAGCATTTCACCAACATGGTGGAGCAGTATGTGTGCACACGCCTAGACGTACTGAATGAGGGGTCTGCCCCCTTCAACTTCTGGGTCTCCAAGTTGGGCACATGGCCTGAGCTTGCCCTTTACGCCTTGGAGGTGCTGGCGTGCCCTGCAGCCAGTGTATTATCTGAATGGGTATTTAGCACGGCTGGGGGCGTTATCACAGACAAGTGTAGCCGCCTGTCCAGAGACAATGTGGACAAGCTCACGTTCATTAAAATGAACCAGGCATGGATCCCACGGGACTTTTCCATACTTTGTGCAGAATAGCGATGGATACCGACCTTACCCAGCCATTGTTCCATTTTTGCTCTTTCTCACTCTTTTGGGGTGTACCCTCATTTAAAATTTGTGAAAAGAAGCAGTGTTGGCTACCTCGTCCTCCTCGGGGCCAGATTAACGTAGGGGCTATTGGAGCTGCAGCTCCAGGCCCCTACCTTTATATAGGCCCCGAGTTGGCCATATTCACTGTTACCGCTCTTCTGTCACTTGTAAACACAGAAGTCTGGCTTCTATGCTCGCTTCCCCAGGCAGCTCCCTCAGAACCTCCCCACACAGCACGAAGGCCGGACAAGGAGGGACAGTTGCCGATGCATGGATGTGTTTATGGGCTTCAGAGACAGCATCCCATGTGGAATTAGGCATGCATGGCTGCACCCTTCCTCCTCTGGGTGCATGCCAAGGCACGGCCCTTAAGGCCCCTCAAAATCCTCAGCACCAAGCCCATGATGCTCTTAATCCGGCCTTGGTCCTCCTCCACCGCCGCTTCCACCTACACCGCCCATAGGTGTGCGCAGCCTATTGCATTAGGGTGTGCACCCCAAAGTTTAAATACACATGCATGTGTTTGCCTACATGTACATGGCCCCGATACATTACTCTCACTGCTGGCAAAGTGAAATAGAGCAGAGCAGGTCCGAGGGAGATCTTTCCCATCTCCTCACTGGCAAACAGAGCGACAAGGCTAATGTGCCCAAGGTGATTAGGGTGTGCCCAGGTACACCCGGCACACCCTGTGCGCATGCCTATGACACCGCCACATCCACCACCACCTCAACCTCCCTCCTACTCCATATGGGCCTCGTCCTTCAGAGATGAAGAACATTGTTTTATTTTTCTGTTTTTTTATTTTTGTTGTTTTAAGTTATTTCCCTATCCACATTTGTTTGCAGAGCACTTGCCATGCTCTTAACTACGTTTTGCTGCCATTTGCAGCACTCTAGCCCTTTCCATTGGTGTTTTAGAGCCATTTTAGTGACTGAAAGTTCGGGTCCCTATTGACTTCAATGGGGTTCGGTGTCCGGGAAAAGTTCGGCAAAAGTCCGGGACACGGACCCCGACTTTTTTTTCAAGTTCGGCCGAACCCGCCGAACACGGACATCCAGGTGTCCGCTCAACTCTAGTCATGACCAATCAGAGGAAAAATGTATTTCCAAATCCTTTTCCTCTGTAGTGCTGGTCAACACTTTACCCACAATATCGTATTTCAAGGAATTCTTTTTCCCTAGGTGCATCATTTTACATTTATGGTATTATTGCTGGAAAAAAGGAAATGAGATACAGAATTCCCCACCGGGACTTACTGGGTAATGGACAATGATGTCATCAATCCTGCAGTCTAGCTAAAAACAGTGTGGGCAACTGACTCCACCACTTAGGCTCCGTTCACATGTCAGCGTATGGATCGCGGGCAGAACCACTGCGGTTCCGCCCGCGATCCGGAGATTATTGCAAATCGCGGGACGCCTGTGCGTTGCCGTTGATTTGCAATAGCCCCCCAAACGCTGAGCAATGTTGCCGCGATTTCCGCCTGCCGAATCGCGGTAACATCGCGAAAAAAAAAAATCGCGGGACGCATTACGCCCAAAAAAGTACAAGAGCTTCTTTGGAGCGTATTGCGTCCCGCGATTTTTTTTGCGCGATGTTACCTCGATTGGGCAGGCGGAAATCGCGGCAACATCGCTCAGCGTTTGGGGGGCTATTGCAAATCAAGGGGCAACCACAGGCGTCCCGCGATTTGCAATAATCTCCGGATCACGGGCGGAACCGCGGCGGTTCTGCCCGCGATCCATACGCTGACATGAGAACGGAGCCTAAAAGAAGCAGTGTATACGGTACGCTCCAACCTGGGACACTGTAGGGCACGCTCTTTTTAGTAAGGGAGACAGCTGCCAACCCTGTTACAGCCAGATTGATGACCTCATCACACATTACCCAGTGAGTCCTGGTGGAAAATTACATACCTCATTTCTTTTTTTTCCCAGCAATATTACCTGTCTTCCCTCACTGAGATGCTACTGTTAGCCACAATTAGGGATAATTTCAAATTTTATAATAATCTACTTACTACTCCACCTAGTGGCCGAGAGAGGAATTCAGTTCCATTTAGCTTATTACATTTTTACTGATGGCTTCTGAACCCTCTATATACTATACTTCTTAGTACCACACTATTTTTTTTTTACTAAACTTAAAGTATATTTTTAATTTTATATGGGTTTCACTATATCTTGTAACACCAACACTAAGTTTAGGACTTATTCTTAGGTATATTGTTAGCTCAGTCTTATTTATATTTTCATTCATTTTACCACACTTGTGAAACCAAACCTACACATCACATTTTTTGTTATTTTTTTAATTATTATTACATCATACTTGGCTCTATCATGTTCTTTATTATATATATATAATTGACTCTAAACTGTTTTTTGACTAGTCACAGTATCCTATGCACCCTATGGAACTTTTACCAACAGATACTAATGTTATCGTTGCTATTTCTACATAATTTATCATCATACTGTATGATAAAAATTGTATAGCAAGTTGTGCTATTCAATTATTCACTAAGTTGCACTCAGTATAACTTATATTGATGTAAATGAGGATTCATAGATGTACAAAATGTGCAAAAAAAATGCAAATGTCATTCATCTGAGCAAACATAGGTAATTTATTAAATAATAGCATATTTACTTCTTTGCCAATTATATATTCTTTGAGCATTTGTTCCACAGGTATCATGTAATCACTTCATGTTAATTACTTCTTACAAGATATAATTGGTGAAAGAAAATTACTTTAAGCCAAACAGAAAATAATAGATCCTCCTGAGCATTGTGATATTTTCAGAAGACAAGATTACAAATATTAGTCAATTAGAAAGCTTCCATCTAATGTTTGGAAAACGGCCAATTACAAGGTGACACATTACAATTTCAAACAACATTCCTGCTGATAATGATGTAATCTTCGCATTACCATATTATATTTTTGTCATCAAAAACAAATTATGTTGGTAACAGGTGAAATATATTCCCAGGTATTAGAAAACATAGATTATAACAAAGATATAATGGATATCCCTGGATGATGGATTTTGATCTACTGCAGGTTTAGAAACCCATGGCTCTCGCAATTTTGGTTTATAACTGTTACTATATCATAGCTATATACTGAAATAAACACTTATACTATTATAATGTCTCTAAAGTCTATGACAGCAGTCTAATTCCTGTGATGGTATTAAATTAACAACAACAAAGGGCACTATTTCTCCCACTGGCACAAATGATGGATGGGGAATTATTTCTCCACTGAAGCCAATTATGGGGTACTATTATGGCCACTGACACAAATGATGGGGCACTATCTCTCCCACTAAAACCAATGATGGTGCACTATTTTGCTCACTGGCATGAATATTCCTTCCTTTGCTCTGTAAACTATGTGCACTTCGAATGTTTGAATATTGTCTATTGATTCTGCACCATATTCCTTCCTTTGTTTTTGTAAAATATATACACTTGTGTTGACTTTTTGGGGCTGAAAAGCTTCATATTGTGTGACATTTTTAAAATGCAGCCTACTCCAAGTGGTTAAATACAATTCATGAAGTCTTTAAAACACTCCTTCCTTTTTTTCTGTGACATACAGTATATACACTCTGTGATTTTTTTGGGGGGTTGAAAATGTGACCTATACCAGGTGTTAAAATACTGTCCATGGAAAATGTACACAAGTCGTTCCTTTTTGTAAGACATTTAGAGCCGGTTCACACTGGAGCGACCTGTGAGGCGACCTGGTCGCCTCCCATAGGGAAGCTGCGGACCCGTTCTAATAGGAGCGACACAAGTCGCTCCGACCTAGAAAAAGGGTCCGGAGCTTCTTTGGGGCGACCAGGAGGCGACCGCCATAGACTTCAATCTCGGAGGTCGCCCCTGCAAGTAGCGTCGCGGTAATGTGAACCGGCGCTTAAACACTTAAATCAGTTTTTTGTGTCAACAACCTCCATGGTATGTGCTATTTTGAAAACGAAGCCTACTCAACGGGTTTGATTTAATGAAACTGGAGAGTGCAAAATCTGGTGCTGCTATGCAAAGAAACCAATCAGCTTCCTTTTTTTTACAATGTTTAAATAAACAAACTGAAGTTAGAGACTGATTGGCTATCATGCACAGCTGCACCAGATTGTACACTGTTCAATTTTATATAAATCAACCACCAAGGGTTTAAATACTCTTTATGGATGCTGTACAGTATTTCCTACTCCGAGTGTTTAATGGAGTCTGTACAATATTCCTTCCATTTTTTGTGACATAAATTGATGTTAATATTTATACCTAAAATCTGAATACAGCATGTTTTAAAAATGTGGGCTACTCCATGGGATTTATTTATAAAACATCCTGCAAAACTGCATGTACATTAATTCTGTGCTAATGGGGACACAATGTAATGTTACTATGCTATTTTCTCTCTGGACAAAATGTTATTTAATTATTAAGAAGAGTAAATGAGGAACATACAACATTTTGGCCAACAGATGGAGTTGATGATAATAATAAATTATAATGTATATCCTGAAATATATAAGTTAATTTTTTGGCTGAAAAGCTAGATGCTGTGTAAGGTTGCCCCCCCCCCCCTCCTGCATAATACAGGAGCATTTGGATCTCAAAGATGATTACTAAGTCCAGTACTGATAGAAGACCAGGCCAAAAAGAACAAAGAAAGGGCGCACCGACCTAGCGCATTATCCTCAATAAAAGGCTTTATTTATGTAACATTAAAAATGGCTACTCACAGACGTAGATAAACATAAGGCGTGTCAAGCTGAATTGCTCAATTGTCCGTGTTTAGTCCATATGATCGTCCATGACCGATGAGATGACTGACGCGTTTCGAGGCCTAGCCTCTTCCTCAGAGCCACTTTGTTCTTTTTGCTTGTAGTACCGGTGGACGACCCCAGTCCGTTAAGGGCAGCAAGACCTTAGCCATTCGAGAAGCCATTTGTCAGTCCTGGGAAGAGTGTGGTTGAGGGGCTTGGATACCAAGCGCAGGAGAAGGGTGGTTTCACCTTATTGTTTTTTGGAGAAGACCAGGCCAGACTGATTTAAACCTTACATCCTGCAGGCTGGTGGAGGATGGGTGCCAATGTCTGGAGCTGCTCTGAGCTTGGAGAAGTTGAGAACAATTCCATCTCCTACTGACCACCAATTTAGTGGGAGATGCATTTTTTTACTGACAAACAAAATGGCCCCTGCCCCCATCTATAACTGGCCTTCATAGCAAAGAGCACATGGAAGGGCAACACATGTGAGACAAAAGCAGAAAAAAAATCCCAGCTCAATTCACCAACTAGTTTGCTAACCAACTGAATTAACCTGTCTAACAGTATGTGTTAAAAACAGGGGTTTAGTTAGCACAAATTTGAAAATGCATGTGTAAGCTGCAGGGCCACTTCATGGCACCCTGTATTACTTGCAGTTCTAACTCCTGTAAATTTATAAAAAACATGCAGCGCTAAAACAAATGATATGTGAAAAAATCATTCAAACAAGCAGAGAATAAAAATACATAAATAAGAGTCCCAAGTGAAAAGCATTTTTGAGGGGGATGCGTGTGGTCCAATAGGACGTCAAATCCCAACACCGACAGGGAAAATATATATGCGCTCACCAGAAAAGGTGGACCTAGAGGGCTGTACGACAAATGGGTCAGATGGGCTCATACAATAACGGGTGGATCTTCCACGGAATGCTTTAGTCCCAGGTGTATAGGTTTGCGATCACTGGATGAATGTAGAAAGATGAGAAAATACTCATTCCCCAAGTGACATAAAAGGAATAATCCAAAACAAAGTAAACATAGTGTAATTCCACTTTAAAAATGTATTAAAAAACATAAAGGGATACACTTACAAACATCCAGGAATTTAGGCAGCATGTGAAAGACACGCAAATCACACAGTCTTTGGCATGGTCCTAGCTGTTTGAGGCAAGCTGACGCGTTTCATCAAATATGATTTTTTCAAAGGTTAGGATTTATGTCATTTTTATTGTTTTTTTTTACTAGTAATGGCGGCGATCTGCAATTTTTTTGCTGGACTGTGACAGATCGGACCCCTAACTGAAATTTTTGACAGTTTTGGGGGTACCAGTGACATTACTACAGTAATCGGTGCTAAAAATATGCACTGTTAGTGTAAAACTGACACTGGCAGGGAAGGGGTTAACAGTACTGGTGATCAAGGGGTTAAATGTGACCCTAGGGGCATGATTCTAACTGTGGGGGGGGCGTGGCTTCTGAAGTCATCACAGAGATATGCGATATGCTATATAGCAGGATCACATGACATCTGTGATCACTTCAGGGAGGAGTACGGACGGCTGTGTTTACATCAGCCATCCGTCCTTCTCTGTCAGCGGCGGGAGATTGCGAGTAGCCGGTGGCCATCAAAGCTGCCTGTCACGCGCACTGGGATCCCCACTGGTGAGCGGGGGCAGGAGCACGCCTCCGGTGGCGCGATCGCCCCCAGCTCCTCTCAGGCGAGTGGCGTACATGTAAGGCACTTTGCCTGGCAGAGCCAGCCTGCCGCAGTACATCTGCTGCGGCTGGACGTAAAGTGGTTAAAGGGAACTTGTTGACTAAATAAGAGACTGACCAAACCAGGTATACTCTACATATCAAAGTGAGAGATAATAACTCTGTTAATTTTAATAAAAGACCACCTCGGCCCTTGAGGGCCAACCTATTTAGTAGTAAAAGATTGCAAAGTAGGACATTTCCTGAAGGTTTTTATGACTGCAACTTTTCACAGCTAAGGGGCATTATCTGTCATGCAGAAGAACAAAAGTAGATCAAAGGCCTAAAAAAACTGGCCAATCAAATTGCTTGTCCTTGTCACCTATAGGGAAAATGGTGTATATTAGGAAAGGCTCTTTTTTGGCTAAAATGTGACAGGAGAAACTGGGTTCTCTGAAGGTGTCTGAATGTTGTACAAAAATTCAAGTATCCTGTCATCTATCTTGTCTGTACCTAGGTTGGTTTTCCTGAAGGCTCAATAACTGCATCTCTCTGGAAGAACTGGTTGCTGTGGAAATTATAGCCTCCTTGATCCACTTCAGTCTGGATTTCGGCCTCAACACTCCACTGAAACTGCGCTCCTAAAACTGACAAGCGATCTACTAATGGCCAAAACCAATGGACACTATTCTGTACTCCTTCTCCTGGACCTTTCTGCGGCCTTTGATACGGTTGACCATCCCCTCCTCCTCAAAAAACTCCATGCCTTTGGTCTCCGTGACTGCACTGGTTATCTTCCTACTTATCCAAACGCACCTTTAGCGTTACTTACAATTCTACTTCCTCCTCTCCTCTTCCCTTCTCTGTTGGGGTCCCCCAAAGGCTCTGTTCTTGGATCCCTCCTATTTTCAATCTACACCTCCTCTCTGGGTCAGCTGATCTCCCACGGCTTCCAATACCATCTCTACGCTGACGATACCCAAATCTATTTATCCACCCCTCAGCTCTCTCTCCCTTAGTCTCCTCATGTGTCACTAATTTACTATCTGATATCCCCGCTTGCCAAGGTCCTAGGTGTTGTTCTGGACTCTGAACTCTCCTTCAAGTCTCACATCCAATCGCTGTCCAAATCTTGCCGCTGTAATCTCGGCAACATCTCCAAAATACGCCCCTTTCTAACCAAAGACACAACAAAGCTCCTAGTTCACTCCCTGGTCATCTCACGCCTCGACTACTGCAATTCCCTTCTCATTGGCTTACCTCTACACAGGCTATCCCCCCTTCAATCCATCATGAATGCTGCTGCCAGACTCATCCACCTTACCAATCGTTCAGTGTCTGCCGCTCCTCTCTGTCAAGCCTTCCACTGGCTTCACCCAACGTATTAAATTCAAAATACTAACAACTTCTTACAAAGCCATCCACAGCTTAGCCCCCAACTACATCACTAGCCTAGTCTCAAAATACCAACCTAATCACTCTCTTCGTTCCTCTTAAATCCTCCTGCTCTCTAGCTCCCTCGTCACCTCCTCCTATGCTCGCCTCCAGGACTTTTCCAGAGCCTCTCAAATCCTATGGAACTCCTTACCCTTATCTGTCTGATTATCTCCTACTCTATTAGCTTTTAGGCGATCTCTGAAAACCCTTCTTTTCAGAGAAGCCTATCCTACCCACACCTAACAACTCTACCTCCATTTTCTCCATTTGCCCATCCCCCTCGGCTACTGCCTTTTGTTTCACTTGACCCTCCCTTCTAGATTGTAATCTCTAACGAGCAGGGCCCTCTGATTCCTCCTGTATTGAATTGTACTGTAACTGTACATCTTCCCCCACATTGTAAAGCACTGTGCAAACTGTTGGCGCTATATAAATCCTGTATAATAATAATAATAATAATAATAATAAAAAAATGACTTAAATTATAATAAATACAGTAATTAATTATCATCAACCCTACTAAGTCCTGGTTTCTAATCAAAGCTTTACAGGATTTTCACTCTCCATTTTTAGTAAATCAACCCCATAGTGTTCAATACCTCTTCTTTATTACCAGTCAGGCCAGATACCTGACTCAAATGCAGGCTACTAGCTACTCCAAGTGTTGCTAATAGGTGAGGTGAGAGGTGAATAAATCCAACAAACATCCAGATATTTGTAACACTACAACCACTTCCATAGTGATGTTGACCCAAGCATTCCCAAGCTCAATCAATGTCCAATCCTGCTGAATCCACACATATTACACAACAGTCATTACAAGTATTTGGGTATCATTAGCTAATGCATTTGTGTCATATAAAAATGAACTTTATAAACATTCCTGTCAGGTTTAGGTCTTTTGAAGGAGAATTTGTTTCATATGAGCTGCTAGTGTTTATTTCTGTGTAATATTCAGATGAAAATTGAGGATTCAATCAACTAGCTTTTTTGTTTAATCTAAAGTTTTCTGAAATTATTTTTTGCAATTATTCTTTTGGAATTATTTGTACTCCATATAGTCTCAACGTGCTGCCTAACTACACCAGGATTGTTTCCCATGATTAGAAGTATGTCTTGCCATGTATATGCATGTCCATAAGGGCCTGTTGCTTTCTGGCAATTTAGTCAACCTAAAAGGTAACACTAGGATTGGAAAAAAAAAAAACTCTTGTCCTACAGTTGATATAATATACTGTATAACTATCATATACAGTATATAATATGTAACTACATTTCTTACAAAAAAAATATTTACAATCAGTTATAACTGTAGCTAGAGGGAGACTAATGCATTTTTTAATGTTTTGTATAGTGTTATGTTTTTATTGCTCTCTTTGTCCCCATTGAGACCATGTTTCCAGTAACTGAACAGAAAGTGAGGGGATTATTCCAATGGGAAAATGTTACTAAAATGTGATTTTATTAATGCATGTGTTCCATTAGAGAAATTATTTTTCTGTCCCAGTGACCATGCAGGAGGTAAAGGGAAACCCCCCTAATGATCTTTTTTTTTAAACAGCAATAAAAACCTTTTGGAAAAAAAAAAAAAAACCTAGCAAAGCTATTAAACGTTTTTTCTCCAATGCCGACTCTTCCAATAAAAAAAAATCTCAGTATCATGTTGCAATATTTTAATGATTCTCTTTTACTTATGACAGAGCTGCTGGTTTGTAGAAAAGAAAATGACAAATATTCCAAAAGCAATAGATAGTAGTACAAATTCTACTCGCTGGTTCTTATATATTATAAAATGAGATGATCAAATTTTATGACATATGTTTCAGCAAAAATTCAAACCCTATAGTTTTTTAACATAATAACAGACAGTTGGAGATAGTACACTACAATTTTCTAACTGAAAAATGAGTGGCACAATAACTAATCAGCCATAATACATAATAATACTTAATTGGTACTTTATCTTTGTGCACTCTTTATTTCTCATTATTTCTCTTTTAACCTTTCCTGAATGCATCAATCAAAGCCTTTGTTTCTGTTAAGATATACAGGTTTTCCAGACATTCAATGCATTTATTCATTCTCTTAGACATACAATGGATTAAGAGTATAGTAAATTGTTCATGGTAAATGAAAACTTCATGATGCTTCTCTGTAAAAAATGTACCATATTGAACATCAGAAATGTTATAATGGGAACATAACTTGCAAGTTGTTATACATACCTGGGAATGCTAAAATATGTAAACCCAAGATTTCATATTCCTGATACATGCCCACTATATTATACTTATATGTAGGTAACTGTACTTGTATAAAAAAAAAGTATCCTATTTTCTTTGTATTGCTTCCTTAGTGAGAAGTCCATGGTGTTCCTACCAGTCCCTCTGCTTTCTTATTAAAAACTGACCCCACTGAGCAGGAAAGCACACCATGGTCAGTTCTCTAGCTATGCTGGGAACTCAGCCTACTCTCCTCCAATGACCAGATTCGTCCTGACAAACACACCCTGCACAGCCTTTCACTGGGAAGATTAGTGTGCTGCTGTTATCCTCCCCCAGGCCTTATGCAGCTGAAAACAGAGGAAATGTGATCACCTTTAAACTGACTGGGTTGTTTTACAAGTGGAGGGTTTACAATCACTTTAATTGTAAGTATCATACAGAGGGCACTATGATGTAACAATGCTTAAAAATGATCAGCTTATCGAAAAATGAAAAGAATAGTAAATGAATCAGCGCTGCCTTTACACACCTTCTAGCTTATGAATGTGCAATTTATCAACACTCCTTTATAAAACTACTAAATAGTTAATACACCATCATCGCCCCAGATGACGTCAACCTATGACGAAATGCCTCGGGCGGTACCAGACATGATGTCAACATGCCCCCTATCCGTTCTGGCTCTGTTCACTCCAGGGAGGACGCAGGATGCCGCGGTCCTCTTACCGGCCTTTGGAAACCTATGTCCATGCATTTTTACCTGCTTCCTTTGTAAGTGATATTTTAAATAAAGCCTTTTATACTGTTTACTGGATTATGCTATGTGTTTTCACCCTTCTATTTCTTTCAGACGCCATTGATACTTGATCCTGCTGGGTGTCTGACTAGATTTGGAGGATCATTTATCTAGGAGGTGACCTACGCTTGCCCGGGACCCTGGTTTAAGTGATAAGCTTTGCGTTCTTGGGGGCCACTTCATTAGTTTGAATGGCCATGGATTTCTGGTAAGCAGCCTCCTTACCCCTTTGCACATGGGTGTCTCCTATTTTTTCTTGCTGCTTTCATGAGAGAAGGAATCTTTGGAACATCCTATACTTGCTGGGACTTGTGGTGCACTCCGGGTTCAGCAGTCTATTATCAGTTCATTTTTACTTTCCCTATGGACTTCTATTTTATAAACCTGTATGGTTTTTGATCAAATTTTCATCACGTTGTCATCACATTGTTACCACATTTGTATTGCTGTCTTTTTTGTAATTTATGTCACTTGCTGTTTTAGCGCTGCACATTTTGTTTATATATGTACTGGACCGTTGTCTATAGATCAGTGTCAGCAGCTTTATTTTTTAGTAATCTTCACGTATCATATTAATTTTTAGCGTAGAAATCCCCTCTTTTTTGTATTTTTTTAATACACCATCATTGTAAAGTACAGTGCATCGATAATATAATAAATAGAAAATAAAGTGCAGTGCTTATATGAAAAGTCCTTCAGGGGCTTTCAAAAAGTGTTTGTGCATGATATGGACTAAAGTGGATCCAGGGTGCCAATTAGTACTCCCCTCCTTGGTCCTCACTCACTGACATAAAATGTAAACCAGCTTGTAATGTTTTCTCCAGCACTTAAGATGTTAACTGCTCTCCTCTGGCTTTACACAAAGGTTGGCATTGAGCTAGGGCCAGCAGCTATGCTTTCTTTAGTACAGTGAGCGGTAACAATGGCACTCCTTTTCCCTCCATTATTGGCTCTCATTGAGATGTATTAAAGAATAAAAGAGCGGTTCCCATAGCATAAAATGGTATGGTTTATTTAAAAGTATTAAAACAAATACACTTACAGTGTACAAAGCGATGTCAAGCCATATACTTATGGTGGAAGCTGCCACGGCGTGCGTTCCAACCATCGGATATGATGTCATGTTACGATCCCCTACTGATGCATTTTGCCCCTCCCACTGGGTGTCTTCAGAAGCCTATTGAAAAATAAAGTTCCGGTATAATAGGCATCTACTGGGCTGAGTCACTTGCTACCTTCTCATATCTTGTCCAGCAGTGTGGAACTCTTTTTGCCCTAATTCTCTTTTCTCCCACAAGAGTTCCTTATAGTGTCACTTATCCATTTTTACTATACTTTTCAATAAATTATAAAATGTCATGACAGTTGGTAGAGACATAAGAACATCAGCAAATAAATCTTGCTTCTTGATTTCCTAGGTGTCATAACAAGCCAAGAACTGATTTATCTCTCTATTTTCTGTAAAAAAATGTAAAGTTCATGTTATTGTAAGGGCAGGCATCACAATACTTTTGGTAATATGGTGTATGTTATTTTATGTGTCAGATACATTTCAAATGTACCTGAAAAGTCCCATTTATTGTGATATGCTGCTACGACTAACCAATAAGGATGTTGGTACATGTATAAGGTTGGCTGATTACAATCAACTTACATTTTATTTCCAGATAAAATATGTATGCCTATTACTTTACATAAGAGTTTCTTCATGTCTATATGATAAGTTTACAACTTGTACCAATAACATGCTAAAACACCATATAACTGATATGACATGGAGATAAGGGTGCAGAATGTTTTCCTCAATGTATGCATTATCTGTATATTAAATTTATACAATGTATTGTCAACTGCAAGACTGTGCAATTTAATTATATTTAAAGGAGAAATATAGCCAAAGTATCTTTGGCTATAATTCTTCTATGGATCACAGGAGTGCAGTTCATTCTGAACTCCTGTGACCCATTTTCAGCTGACAGTAGGCTAAAGCCCACCGATGGCTGATCTTACTTAGCCGGTCCACACTGGGGAAAGATGACAACTTTACAGTCAGGATCCACACAGATGCCTGGGCTGGCGGCTGGCTCAGCCTTTCAGATGTGCCACTGTGAGATTGAGCCAGCACCTCCCTCCCCTCCCCAGGCCAGTACTCCAATGAGTACTGGAGGACCAGAGCAAAGAGCTGATAACTGACAGTCACTGCTCTTTGCTCATAGTAAAGGACAAGTGATCAGCAGTGTTTGATCACTTAGTTATCAGTGTAGAGTTAGCAAATGACAGATGCAGCATCGGATCAATGCTGCATCAATTTTTTGTGAACCCCCTACTTCTCTTTTAAACCCAAAACACATTATCGTTAAGAAAAAAAAGTCAGGCTTGTAGAGTCCATGGGGTTAGTAGACTAAATAAGTAGATAATGTTATCTTAGGCAAATATAAACTGTTTTTTTGCTTTCACATGGTTACAAGATTGAACGCATTATTACCCAATTCCCCCCACTAAGTGAAAATTTACTTTGCAAAATGAACGTTCTCTACTCCTTTAGTAAATCCACCACATCAACTCCATGCAATGCAGACCTATGCAAAACTTCAAGCAGTTTTCAGCATATATAACACTAAGTGTGCAGAAAAGAATCATTGTGCACACACTGCACAGTGTAAATGGAGGAGAATTACCAAAATAGTAAAAAATGCCAATGAAAACAGACTTTAGTTTATCTGGTATTTTTAGCTCAATGATCCACAGTAAAAAAATGAAGTTTATGATAGCTGGTGTATAGATTTAACTACTGGACAGTCTTTAGTCAAATGCAAACTTTATATTAGTGCAGAGTCTAATGTGATACCAATTACAGGTGTTAATATTATATGAATCTGATTCTTCTAGGATGTACAGTAATAGACTGTAAATTATTTATATTGTAAAAACAGGAATGCTACACCTATTCTAGAAAAAAGGAATCCACAGAGCTACGTCTCTTTCAAAAGTTAATTCACAGAACACAGAGGTGACTAAAGCAAAAAAAAGAAAAAAATATATATTTTTACAAATTTGGTTACTCAATGCAAATAAATATGCTCTTAGATGCTATAAACCTTTAAAATAATATTAGCAGAATGATTTTATTCTGACAGCAGGATGAGAAGCGGTGACCTAATCACTAAAAAGTGGCTACTATTTTAAAGGAATTGTATCAACCAAATCATTTACTTGAAATGTCTAATGTCTTATTTATGTCAGGGGATATACTGTATTTATCGGTGTATACCACAAACTTTTTCTTCCTGAAAACCAGGCGTGTTATATGCCGACATTTTCATTTGACTGCCTCAGAGGGGAAGGGGAGGAGGGGGGGAAGCACCGTCAGATTACACAGTATGGGTGCCATTCCCTAATTGATTTGTGTTTTAGTATGTGGTAAAATCGTGTGAATTACTGGGCAGGCAAAAACAAAATAAAACAACACTGAAATTATATTATGACTGTTGGTACTCAGAAATTGAACCTAAAATACAAAAATCGAAATATAGTAATTTGCATGCTGCATATTTCATCCTAATTACTTTTTTGCATTTACATTTACATTACATTTTCTGTTAATTGTTGAAATGAAATATTTGAAGATGTGCGTTAAGTTGAAGCTTTCATTGCAGAAAGTCCATCCTAGGTCAAATAAAGCATTATGAGCTATAACTACCCTACTGTAGCCTTGCTTTGAAAAACAGTTTGCATTGATGGATGACTCTTCATTACAGTCAACACCTAAATGGATCTGGTAGATTAATCAAATGAAGCTAAAGTTTATAACTTTTTGTCCAAGGTTGGCTCTCAATAAACTTCAGCTGTCTATTTTAACAGTCCAAGGTAACATTACTAATATCACACAAACTGTTCAGCATGTTTAAAGGTGCAAAATTAAATTAAAGTTAAAGAAACAAAAAATTAAACGAATTACCTATATTGTAATTCATTGATCAAGTTTAGTATTAATACTGTAAATGCAATATATTCCTCAGTGTAGTGCTTTAGTGTAGCCGAAATACATTTTTTAAAAAAGCATAAAGAGTAATTCATTAGTTAGAAACAAAATAACATTTTACCAAGTAACTTGCATTAGATGTAAAAGGACTGTTTCATTTCTACAATGCATATAGGAACAAGCATCAGATGTATAGATTTCACAATTTATTGAAAATCCTCTAGAAATAACTAAAAGTTTTCAATGTAAGATCTGACATAGACCCTTCCAGGTTTAGGCAAGACAATAATATTTGCTTTTAGCATGTCAGTCGGAAAAGAACTGGAGGCCATAGCTTCATTGTATATATTTACCATATGAGGTACTAATAACTCTTGAAATGTCTTTTAACATTCACCTGAGAATCAATCCTCTCCAGGTGACTTATTTGTGGGCTACAATATTTTTACCTTTATCATTTCTACTTCCATAAACAGGGAGTTTAAATCAGTAAGGACTTGGAAGACCTACAGATTTATAAAATTTGGTTAATTAAGGCAGCACACTCGATGTGGATGGGGGAATTACTAATGATGAGGTACTGTATTCTGACGGTGGGAAGACTTCCCTGCTATCAGAATATACTGACTGATCAGCACTGCCAGCTACAGCTGGCGGCGCTGATCATGCAGACATTTTCCAACAGGCTGGTTGGGCAAAAGTCAATCAGTAGATCAACTTATGCCCAACCATCCATCCTGCACATGTAACAAAATTTGCCTGGTCACTGCTGAACTGGCCCAATTTGAATCCATGTATGGCTGGCTTAAGCCTTGGGTTGGTTTGGGAGTATGTGGATCTGATTGTAGATTATACAGAGTACTGTAGTACTCTCTAAAAGCATTTGCTATATATTTAATGTTCAAAATTACTTTTTAATTATGAGGAGCAGCAAATATGGGAATCCAGCTTTAAAATGTAACTCGACTTTCGTGTGGAAAATGTAACAAATGAAAAGAAAAAAATACAATATATATACTGTAATTGTGAACAAGACATATTTTAATTTAATATTATTAAAATGTACTTATCCTTTTCAATCTGTAGCACTGTAATTTTCTGTAAAATGCAATGCAATATGGCAACCTAGAGGTATTTTGCACACTGTTTCTGTATGGATCACCCTCAGAAATATAATTTCCTGCTTGTGTGATTGGGTCAATGATTTTCCCAGAAGTCTCAACGATGATACAAGCCAGATTTTGGGCATCCTCTGCAAAAAAAAAAAAAAATGCTCCTAAAGGGTAATCACTTCTATAGAGATGCAGACCTTGCAATTTTCCTCATTAGAGCACCCCATCAATTGATCTATAATAAAAACGTCACTCCCAATTAGAATCAGCATCCAAAAGACATATAAGAACAAAAAACATTTTGCTAAGAGCATAAACAGGTAGCAATCTGAAAGAAAGTACCACTTGACCTCTGGAAGATTTTTCCCCCTTCATGACCAGGATTTTTTTTGCTATCTAGCACTGCTTACTTCAACTGTTAATTGTACGGTCATGCAACGCTGTACCCAAACAAACTTTATGTACTTTTTTTCACAGAAACTGAGCTTTCTTTTGGTGGTATTTGACCACCACTAGGTTTTTTTATTTTTTGCGATATAAACAAAAAAAGGACCAAACATTTGAAAAAATATATATATATTTTAACAGAGAAAAAGAGAGATTATGGTCTGCCACATGTTATATACTTAAAAAGGCTCCATCCCTAATATATGTCGAAAAAAGGGGGGGGGGGACCAGAATAATGGGACTTTAAATGAGGCATTTAAGTAAAAAAGAGGGGAAATTTATTACATAAAAGATGATTATATTGATACATGTAGTTATAAACAGTTACAAAATTGTGAAAGGACAACACATTACACAGTATACAGTTTATATTGAAAACAAAAGTACATAAGAATAGGATCTCACATAGGATCTCTAGACATAATAATATCAATATAAAAACACTGTTTGTTTGTCAATTCATTAATAGCTGGAGTAAAGGGGGATAGGATAAAGCATCTGAGTTATTCATAGGCTCGACGCGTTTCTTGGACCTCCGTCCATTCATCAGGAGCATTGGGTACATGAAAAGTGTCTAAAAGAGGGGGAAAAATATTTATGCATTGTTGCACCAGAGCATCAAAAAAGTACCAAAAAGAATATGTACAAAATACCTATACCTCAAATGTCTCAAAGAGTCTATTTGGGCACAAATGTAACCCCAAATGGGATTGCTAAGAGCATAAACAGGTAGCAATCTGAAAGAAAGTACCACTTGACCTCTGGAAGATTTTTACCCCTTCGTGACCAGGATTTTTTTTGCTATTTAGCACTGCTTATTTTAACTGTTAATTGTACGGTCATGCAACGCTGTACCCAAACAAACTTTATATACTTTTTTTTCACAGAAACTGAGCTTTCTTTTGGTGGTATTTGACCATCACTGTGTTTTTTTATTTTTTGCGATATAAACAAAAAAAAGACCAAACATTTGAAAATATATATATATATATATATATATTACTTTCTGCTCTAAAACATATCCAATCAAAAAAAAAATCTAATTTCTTCATAAATTCTGGCCAAAATGTGTTCTGATGCATGTCTTTGATAAAACAAATCCCAATAAGTGTATATTGATTGGTTTGTGTAAAAGTTATAGCACCTACAAACTATGGTATATACAGTATATATATATATATATATATATATATATATATATATATATATATACAGTTGTGTTCAAAATTATTCAACCCCCAATGCTGTAAAGGGTTTTAGGGAATTTAGTGTACATTTGTAATTGTATTCAGAATGAAATCCTACAAGGACTTAAAGAACCATATGCAACTAAAATGACATCAATTGGTTTTGTAATACAGTAGTAAATATTTATTTTGTGAATTCTTCATTGACACAATTATTCAACCCCTTAAAGACTACCACTCTGAAGAACAGCGGTTCATTGAAGTGTTTTCAATCAGGTATTGAAAACACCTGTGGCCTCCATGCCAGAACTCCCAGGCGCACCCCCTTGCTGTCTCCAAAGAATAAGAAGAGTCGACTGCAGTATGCCAAAAGTCATGTGGACAAACCACAGAAGATTTGGGATAGTGTTCTGTGGACTGATGAAACAAAATTAGAACTGTTTGGGCCCATGGATCAACGCTATGTTTGGAGGAGGTCTATGAAGAAAAGAACACCTTGCCTACTGTGAAGCATGGCGGGGGGTCAATCATGCTTTGGGGCTGTTTTGCTTCTGCAGGTACAGGGAAGCTTCAGCGTGTGCAAGGTACCATGAATTCTCTTCAGTACCAGGAGATATTGGATGACAATGTGATGCAGTCCGTCACAAACCTGAGGCTTGGGAGACGTTGGACCTTTCAACAGGACAATGATCCCAAGCATACCTCCAAGTCCACTAGAGCATGGTTGCAGATTAAAGGCTGGAACATTTTGGAGTGGCCATCACAGTCATCAGACTTAAATCCGATTGAGAATCTCTGGTGGGACTTAAAGAAAGCAGTAGCAGTGCACAAGCCTAAGAATGTGACTGAACTGGAGGCTTTTGCCCATGACGAATGGGCGAAGATACCCGTAGATCGCTGCAAGACACTTGTGTCAAGCTATGCTTCACGATTAAAAGCTGTTATAACTGTAAAAGGATGTTGTACTAAGTACTAAGATTGAATGTCACTTGGGGGTTGAATAAAACTGATAATGATGTGAGCACAGAAAAGACATTTGTGGTTATTTCATTATAAATGTTATGTTATACTTGTCTGACCTACACGTGCCTCTTTGATTTAATTGTAAGCAGGATGACTGAATGATCAAAATCAATGTCAAACTGGCCAAAACAATCAATTTCAGTGGGGGTTGAATAGTTGAATAATTTTGAACACAACTGTATATATATATATATATATATATATATATATATATATATATATATATATATATATATACTGTATATACCATAGTTTGTAGGTGCTATAACTTTTACACAAACCAATCAATATACACTTATTGGGATTTGTTTTATCAAAGACATGCATCAGAACACATTTTGGCCAGAATTTATGAAGAAATTAGATTTTTTTTTGATTGGATATGTTTTAGAGCAGAAAGTAATATATATATATATATATTTTCAAATGTTTGGTCTTTTTTTTGTTTATATCGCAAAAAATAAAAAAACACAATCTGAAAGAAAGTACCACTTGACCTCTGGAAGATTTTTCCCCCTTCATGACCAGGATTTTTTTTGCTATCTAGCACTGCTTACTTCAACTGTTAATTGTACGGTCATGCAACGCTGTACCCAAACAAACTTTATGTACTTTTTTTCACAGAAACTGAGCTTTCTTTTGGTGGTATTTGACCACCACTAGGTTTTTTTATTTTTTGCGATATAAACAAAAAAAGGACCAAACATTTGAAAAAATATATATATATTTTAACAGAGAAAAAGAGAGATTATGGTCTGCCACATGTTATATACTTAAAAAGCCTCCATCCCTAATATATGTCGAAAAAAGGGGGGGGGGACCAGAATAATGGGACTTTAAATGAGGCATTTAAGTAAAAAAGAGGGGAAATTTATTACATAAAAGATGATTATATTGATACATGTAGTTATAAACAGTTACAAAATTGTGAAAGGACAACACATTACACAGTATACAGTTTATATTGAAAACAAAAGTACATAAGAATAGGATCTCACATAGGATCTCTAGACATAATAATATCAATATAAAAACACTGTTTGTTTGTCAATTCATTAATAGCTGGAGTAAAGGGGGATAGGATAAAGCATCTGAGTTATTCATAGGCTTGACGCGTTTCTTGGACCTCCGTCCATTCATCAGGAGCATTGGGTACATGAAAAGTGTCTAAAAGAGGGGGAAAAATATTTATGCATTGTTGCACCAGAGCATCAAAAAAGTACCAAAAAGAATATGTACAAAATACCTATACCTCAAATGTCTCAAAGAGTCTATTTGGGCACAAATGTAACCCCAAATGGGATTGCTAAGAGCATAAACAGGTAGCAATCTGAAAGAAAGTACCACTTGACCTCTGGAAGATTTTTACCCCTTCGTGACCAGGATTTTTTTTGCTATTTAGCACTGCTTATTTTAACTGTTAATTGTACGGTCATGCAACGCTGTACCCAAACAAACTTTATATACTTTTTTTTCACAGAAACTGAGCTTTCTTTTGGTGGTATTTGACCATCACTGTGTTTTTTTATTTTTTGCGATATAAACAAAAAAAAGACCAAACATTTGAAAATATATATATATATATATATATATTACTTTCTGCTCTAAAACATATCCAATCAAAAAAAAAATCTAATTTCTTCATAAATTCTGGCCAAAATGTGTTCTGATGCATGTCTTTGATAAAACAAATCCCAATAAGTGTATATTGATTGGTTTGTGTAAAAGTTATAGCACCTACAAACTATGGTATATACAGTATATATATATATATATATATATATATATATATATATATATACAGTTGTGTTCAAAATTATTCAACTATTCAACCCCCACTGAAATTGATTGTTTTGGCCAGTTTGACATTGATTTTGATCATTCAGTCATCCTGCTTACAATTAAATCAAAGAGGCACGTGTAGGTCAGACAAGTATAACATAACATTTATAATGAAATAACCACAAATGTCTTTTCTGTGCTCACATCATTATCAGTTTTATTCAACCCCCAAGTGACATTCAATCTTAGTACTTAGTACAACATCCTTTTACAGTTATAACAGCTTTTAATCGTGAAGCATAGCTTGACACAAGTGTCTTGCAGCGATCTACGGGTATCTTCGCCCATTCGTCATGGGCAAAAGCCTCCAGTTCAGTCACATTCTTAGGCTTGTGCACTGCTACTGCTTTCTTTAAGTCCCACCAGAGATTCTCAATCGGATTTAAGTCTGATGACTGTGATGGCCACTCCAAAATGTTCCAGCCTTTAATCTGCAACCATGCTCTAGTGGACTTAGAGGTATGCTTGGGATCATTGTCCTGTTGAAAGGTCCAACGTCTCCCAAGCCTCAGGTTTGTGACGGACTGCATCACATTGTCATCCAATATCTCCTGGTACTGAAGAGAATTCATGGTACCTTGCACACGCTGAAGCTTCCCTGTACCTGCAGAAGCAAAACAGCCCCAAAGCATGATTGACCCCCCGCCATGCTTCACAGTAGGCAAGGTGTTCTTTTCTTCATAGACCTCCTCCAAACATAGCGTTGATCCATGGGCCCAAACAGTTCTAATTTCTTTCATCAGTCCACAGAACACTATCCCAAATCTTCTGTGGTTTGTCCACATGACTTTTGGCATACTGCAGTCGACTCTTCTTATTCTTTGGAGACAGCAAGGGGGTGCGCCTGGGAGTTCTGGCATGGAGGCCACAGGTGTTTTCAATACCTGATTGAAAACACTTCAATGAACCGCTGTTCTTCAGAGTGGTAGTCTTTAAGGGGTTGAATAATTGTGTCAATGAAGAATTCACAAAATAAATATTTACTACTGTATTACAAAACCAATTGATGTCATTTTAGTTGCATATGGTTCTTTAAGTCCTTGTAGGATTTCATTCTGAATACAATTACAAATGTACACTAAATTCCCTAAAACCCTTTACAGCATTGGGGGTTGAATAATTTTGAACACAACTGTATATATATATATATATATATATATATATATATATATATATATATACTGGATTTTTTTTTTATACTATTAATGGCGGTGATTATGGTTGAGCGAACCCAAACTGTAAAGTTCGGGTTCGTACCGGACTTTAAGGTTTTTGGGTACCGGACCCGAACCTGGACATCGTACTGTATATTCGTTATCGAGTACGGTGTCCGGCAATTTAATGGCGCGTAAAAAAAAGATGCAGGGCAGCCAATCCACAAGCGTTTAACTGGTGTGCCCTTAGAAGCCATCACAGCCATGCCTACTAATCGCATGGCTGTGATTGGCCAGTGCAGCATGTGACCCAGCCTCTATATAAGCTGGAGTCACATAGCGCCGCACGTCACTCTCCTCTATCTAGTGTATGGAAAGGCTGCCTTCGGCTGCTGCTTTGAGGGTAAGCATAGGAGTAGGACAGACTCTTTGATCATTCTAATTAACCACTTAAGCCCCGGAGGATTTGGCTGCTTAAAGACCAGGGCCTATTTCGTGATTCGGCACTGCGTGACTTTAACGGACAATTGCGCGGTCGTGCGACGCTGTACCCAAATGAAATTGATGTCCTTTTTTCCCCACAAACAGGGCTTTCTTTTGGTGATATTTTATCACTTGTGCGATTTTTATTTTTTGCGCTATAAACCAAAAGCTTATGCAAGCTCAGTGCACCAGCATATTCAGTGCGCATTTAAAGCTATATATAGCTGTAATTTTCTGGGTTTTTTAAAACACCCTTTTTGGGCTAAAATCCACAATTTTATAGCCCTTGCTTGCTGCATCTGTACATGTAGAATTCAAGCTGCTGTCCTACTGTGTTAGTCAAAAAACACAATTTTTGGGCAAAATACACAGTTTTACAGCCTTTGCTTGCTGCATGTGTGATAAAAATAGGTTTGAAATACTGCAATAGTTTTCTGTGTTTGAAAAAAAACACCCATTTTTGGCATTATCCTCCATTTTGGGGCTCTGTCGCATTATTCAGTGTACATTTAAAGCTAAATATAGCTATAATTTTCTGGATTTTTAAAAGCACCCTTTTTGGGCTAAAATCCACAATATTATAGCCCTCTCTTGCTGAATCTGTAGATGTAGAATTCAAGCTGCTGTCCTTCTGTGTTAGTCAAAAAAACACAATTTTTGGGCAAAATACACAGTTTTACAGGCTTTGCTTGCTGCATGTGTGATAAAAACAAGCTTGAAATATTGCAATAGTTTTCTGTGTTTGAAAAAACAGCCATTTTTGGCATCACCCTCCATCTTGGGGCTCTGTCACATTATTCAGTGCACATTTTAAGCTATATATAGCTAAAATTTTCTGGGTTTTTGAAAACACCCTTTTTGGGCTAAAATCTATAATTTTATAGCCCTTGCTTGCTGCATCTGAACGTGTAGAATTCAAGCCGCTGTCCTACTGTGTTAGTCAAAAAACACCCTTTTTGGGCTAAAATCCACAATTTTATAGCCCTTACTTGCTGCATCTGAACGTGTAGAATTCAAGCTGCTGTCCTACTGTGTTAGTCAAAAAACACAATTTTTGGGCAAAATACACGACATACTGTTGTTCTATTCTGCTATTTAAAAACACCCATTTAGGGCGCATGCGCGGAAGCTCCCAAGATGGACGCTTGAGTCCGGAGCTCCGCGCCATTCCGGCACACTCTCCCGCCCCGAGGGATTAAACGGCCCGCACCGCATCGCGATCAGCTGCCGGTCACGCTACATCACAGCGGCACCCGGTATATGTTCGCAAACCGGGTCCGCAGGGACCTCCGGAGCCAATTTCAAGCATCCCTGCTGGAGACCGCTCCTCCTAAGATGGCGGATCCGGCGCCTCAGAGCGAGGGGATGGAAGAGGGAGGACAGGCACAATCACTGGCGGCACAACAGACCGGGGGTCTCCTGGAGGCGACCCCGAGGACAGTGAGTACCCATTTGCTGCTGACCCCCTCACCTGCATCCACAGAATCCCTTCTGAGCAGAACTCTGGGGGCCTTCTCCCCTGACTACACCTCCCCCCACATCACCACAGGAGTACACACTATGATGGGTGCAGGCAGACCTGATCCACTGTCATATGATGACTTACTCAGTAAAATGTCACTCTTATTGGATAGGGGCTTAAACCAAATTGCTGACAGAATCACAGCTGACATGAGAATGGATTTCCAAAACCTGGGACACAGAATGGAAGCTATAGAGGGCAAACTAGATGTGACAGTGGCTAAAACGAATCAGCACACAGGGCTCATACAGTCTCTGCAGGAACAATTGGACTCTGCACTACTTAAAGTTGAGGATCTGGAGAACAGGTCCCGCAGATACAACTTTCGGCTGCGGGGCCTGCCTGACTCTGTCACGGACATTCCGTCCGCCATCCAGGGGTTTATTAAGGACCTCATCCCGGACATCCCCACACATAAATTGGAGCTGGACAGGGCCCATAGAGCACTGGGGCCTCCCAGGAGAGATGGCAATCCTAAAGATATTGTGGTCAAGCCTCACTTCTTTTCAGTAAAAGAAGAAATAATTAGCAGAGCTAGAAGTGCTACGCAACTTACCTGTCAAGGTCATCCAGTACAAATATTTACCGACCTGGCACCGTCCACGATCCAACGCAGGAGATCTCTAAAACCGCTTTTGTCCATTCTATCTCAGAAAGAACTGAAATACTGGTGGGCATTCCCATTTGCGCTCAAGTTCACATACAAGAACAAGACCTACTCCTTCTCAAGCTTTCCAGAAGGTGAAAATCTGCTTCACCACCTTCATTTGCTCCCTCACGCACCGGACCCAAACCCCCCCACTTCGAGCTCTGGATCCTCCAAACGCCCTAATCCGTCTAGTCCTATTGCTCCCCTGTGGCACAAGTCGACCTTCAAACGTTCCAAGGATAGCAAGCCTCCTTGATCGTCTACGACTGACTTTCCTTCCTTTTTCACGTCTGGAGCTTTTTTGTTCCTATAAGTGACTTCCTCCTCATACACTGAGACTGACAAGTTGTTGTGTTCTTGTTGTCTGCCGACTGACTGCTCTACATTTAACTCCTGAAAAATATTTTTATAAATTTTTTTTTTTTTTTTTTTTTTTTTTGTATATTTCCCCAGGATAGGATTGTCTCCAACATACCCGATCGCTGCTTACGTCTTTCACTTGCGGTTAATCACCTAGTATGGAATGTACGGGGGCCCGATGGACTGGGACACATGCTCTTCAATATTTAACTGAGAAACTGGTGGCGTTATACCATCTGATTAATATGGCCGTTTTTTCATTGAATGTTATTTTTCTTTCTTGACATATATTATGGGCGGGAGCCCTGCCGGGGTGGCCGGATGGCGCCTCCACTGATCACGAGGGAAAATTTTGATTCTCTCTCGTGATCTTCTCCAGCCTCCCCATTTTGGGGGGCAGGAACTTTGTACCATAATTTGTTGGGTTGCTGCAGACCTCGACCCGACAATTGACATCCTTTTTGGATGTAGGTCTGCTCTTGTTTCTTCTTTTCTATATTCTCTTCACCACTTCTCTTACTATCCCCTCACAGCTGGTCTCCAGGATCAAGAGCCCCAGAACGTTTTCTGCACGCAAGTCCTTCAGCACAGACCATTCTCCTTGCAGGATTTCTCGCCTTGGGTCCGGGTAAGTGACATGGTGTTCCAGATGCATCCACATTCTCTGCCCCATGGCTAGTTCTAAAGGTTCGGCACCATACCTCAGGATAGCGACTCATAATGTGCAGGGTCTAAACTCTCCCATGAAGCGAAGGAAAGCACTTCAGGACTTTCACCATAGGAGGGTGGAGGTCTTAATGCTCCAAGAAACTCACTTTCCGAAATCTTACAAACCTCAGTTCTTACACGCTAAATTCCCCACGTTCTATTTAGCCAATGCGAACGACAAAAAACGAGGTGTGGCCATTTTGTTTGCCAAATCCTGTCAATTTTCCCTCCATTCTGAGATGGGAGATCCCGGGGGTAGATTCATCTTGGTTAAGGGCACTATCGATGAGCAATTATATTCCTTTGTCTCCTACTATGCGCCTAACCAAAATCAAACCACTTTCTTCCGTAAAATGTTTACAAAGCTACTGCCGCACTTAGAAGGCCATATTGTGTTTGGCGGGGACTCCAACACTGCTTTTGATTATGGCTTGGACAAGTCTAAACCACCGGGCTCACGAGGGATTAAACCACCAAAACATAGCTCACAAGTTGCCAAACTGATAAACCAAATGGGATTAGTGGATAGCTGGAGGGAAATGCACCCAACTGCTAAGGATTATACCCATTTTTCTCACCCACACCAGACTTTTGCCCGCATCGATCATTTGTTAGTTTCCCAGGCATTGCTCCCGTCCCTGACCTCAGCAGATATCAAGGATGTGGTCTGGTCGGACCACTCTTTGGTGACCATTAGGCTGACTCGCTCCCACGCTCCTAGGGGACCTTTCCAGTGGAGACTAAATGAATCATTACTTAGTGAACCGTGTAGGGTAACCGAGCTCGAACGCGCAATCTCGGAATACTTTACCCTGAACGATGTGGATGAGATTTCTCCCGCAACTCTGTGGGCGGCCCATAAAACAACAATCAGGGGGAAGCTTCTCCAAATTGCGTCCACCATTAAACGAGATAGGCGATCTTATATTGACCGGCTTGAAAAGGAATTCACCAATCTTAGTTCTTGCCACAAACAGAACCCAACCGCAGTGTCTGCAAGGGCTCTGGATGCGGCCAGGGCTGAACTTAACCTGGCTCTGACCAACTCGGCTGAAAAGCACCTCCGCTGGCAAAGCGCCAGGTTCTATAACCTCAGGGACAAGTTGGGCTCTATGCTGGCTCTTAACCTTAGACCTAGACCAAGACTCCAGACTCTTCCTAAAATATCTGTAAGTGGTGGTTGTAGGACCCAAAATCCACAACGTATCATGGAGGAGTTTTCAACTTACTTTGAACGGCTTTACAAGTCTGAATCTTCCGGGAAAGCTCTCAATATGCATGACTTTTTACGGGACTTGCCCATACCTAGTGTTTCCACAACTCATAGGGATATCCTGGAAGCTAACTTCACTGTAGAGGAAATTAAATTGGTAATTAAGGACCTTAAAGTTGGCTCTTGCCCTGGCCCGGATGGCTTCTCTAATATTTACTATAAAACCTTCTCGGAGATGCTTTCCCCCTATCTAGCGAGGTTTTTTAATACTCTCAAAGGTGGGACTCCCATAGATAAGCAAAGCAACATAGCCTTTATCTCCGTCATTCCAAAACCGGACAAGGACCCAGGTGAGGTGGGTAATTACAGACCCATCTCATTAATCAATAATGATTTAAAAATCCTCACTAAAATTCTGGCCAATAGATTAGCGTCTTTCATCAACCATTATATTCATAAGGACCAAGTAGGCTTCATCCCGGGGAGGCAGGGTCCGGACCAGGTGCGACGCGCTATTGACATAATCTCCATATTGCAAACTGGGTGGGATGGTAGAGGTCCACAGGAAGGTATTCTTCTTTCTATAGATCTGCAAAAGGCCTTCGATTCGGTCGAATGGCCGTATTTATTCACGATCCTGGAACGCTGGGGCTTTGGGGATAACTTCATGGGAATAATTAGGTCTCTATACTCCTACCCGACAGCACAAATCAGATACCAGGGCTTTTATTCGAGGGCATTCCCGATTTCGAAAGGAACAAGGCAGGGTTGTCCCCTATCCCCCCTTATATTCGCCATAGCGATAGAAACGCTGGCCCTTGCACTCCGCACCAACCCGGATATAAAAGGGGTGTTGTGCGGACCTCAGGAACATAAATGTGCATTATTTGCGGATGATGTACTCATGTTTGTAACTTCCCCTTCCACCTCCCTGCCAAACATTTGCAAGGTGCTGGAAGACTTTGCGAAATTCTCTGGCCTTAAAGTTAACCTGGCAAAATCATCGGTTCTGAATATCTCCGTTAATGCTGTAGAGGCTCAACGTTTAAAATCTTCATTTGCTTTTACCTGGAAAGACAAGCAAATTAAATACTTGGGGGTTAACCTGACGGCCAAATTGGAAGATCTCCATAAAGCGAATTACACAAGTATCTACCAAGTCTTGGGTAAAGAAATGCAGGGTTGGTTACTTCATCATTTATCATGGTTGGGTAGAATCAATGCTATAAAGATGAATCTGCTCCCCAGACTCCTTTACCTGTTCAGAGCATTGCCGATCCCCCTTCTCAAAGCCCCGTTACGCTCTTTCCAAAACTCTGTCATAAAATTTATCTGGGGCGGCAAGGGATACAGATTGTCTCGCAAGACTCTGTACTGCCCAAGGAAACAAGGAGGGCTGGGAGTCCCCAATTTCTGGCTCTATTATCAAGCCGCCAGGTTGTCTCAACTATCCATAATATACTCCCGCTACGAAAAGCCGGATTGGGTTCAAATAGAAAAACAGGCAGTACCCTCTTACACACTGGATTTCCTTCTCTGGTGCCCCCCTAAAAACAGACCTCCCATTCTATCCCCGGTCCTGTCGTCCTCCTTCGCTTTATGGGACAAACTACGATGTCTGCCATCCCTCACCTCTAGCATGTGTCCATTATCTCATCTATTCCACAATCCGGCCTTTCACCCAGGAATGGACATCAAGGCGTTCCAGTGGTGGCTAGACAAGGGCCTCTATCGTATCGGACACTTTTTTACGCAAAGCGGACCCTTCTCACTTGCACATTGTACTGACAAGCTTAAATTGCCAAAATCTGAAACATACCGTTTCTATCAAATCTCCCATTTCCTCTCATCAATCTCAGCGAAAGAGACTCCCCCCCTATCCTTTACGGAATATGAGGTATGGTGTTGCAACTCCAGGGAACAGAGAGGGGGCATCTCTCTGATATACCTGTCACTTGCTTCCATAGGGGACAAATTGCCTTATATGAAGGCCTGGGAATTGGAGTTGGCGGAATCTTGGGATGTGGAGGAATGGGGCAGGGCATGCTTCCGATCTTTTCAAGGGATAGGCAGCGTATCTTTAATGGAAGCTAGCTTAAAAGTCATAACCCGCTGGTACTTGGTGCCAACGAGGTTGCACAGAATGTATCCTTCCTCCTCACCCCTGTGTTTCAGGGGATGTCAGCTCTCAGGGTCCATGATCCATGTATGGTGGGAATGTCCACGTATAAGAGGCACTTGGGATCGGATCTTTCATATGATCTATAAGGTCACTAACCACAGAATTCCAAAATCGGCCCAAATAGCCCTACTAAATACACTAATTCCTGGGGTGCCGAAACACACCCAAAAGCTGATTCTATACATTTTACTCTGCACTAGGCTCTCTATTGCAGGAGCTTGGAAGAAATCTACTGTCTCTATCCGGAAGATTCGCAATAAGATCACATGGGTTATGGCCCAGGAGAGATTGGTGAGTGTGCTCACGGACACTGTGTCGAAATTTGAAAGAATCTGGGAACCTTGGGCCACATATGTGGGAATCTCATTGGTTCCCGGCGTGCACCCGAACTAAATGATAACCATCTGCGGCCCTGGAGACCGGCTGTTCTTTAGCGTTTCTACTGCTTTTCTTTTCCCCCTCTTCTCCTTTTCTCCATTTCCCCCTGGCCTCTTTCTTTCTTCTCCTATTTTAGGCCAGTGGGCCTTTTTGCCTGACTTCATTGAGATAACTTTCACTTTTCACAATGAACCACACGACGAGGGGTTCTGTTTTTGTTGCTAGTAGAATTCCTTTTGGTATATGCTAAATACAGTTTATGGGGAAGATGGGTTTGAAGTTCCTCTCTCCCCGGGTTATCTAGTCGATATTATGTTGTGGCTGGTCCTGACCTCTCTGCCACCTAGATACTGTTATTACCTCCCCTCCCAATAGGGCTATGGGGATCAGGACCAGGAAGTTATATGCCAATGAGGCTCTTTATACTGGGTTATGGACTTCACTACAGTACTCAAGTTTAGTAAGGGATATGGAAACCATCTCCCTCTTATCCTAAAGTAAGCTTTAGTTCTGCAAATGGGATGCATACGCTTCACAGCTGATTTGTACCATTCTCCCACTGTTGTAGCATCCTTCATGCTAATGTATTAAACTCCTGAGGCAGTATCTTCTTTTCTCAATAACCATTCATTATAAGTAGATTACCATTCCCCCCGGGATGCAGTTTTTGCTCCCACTGGGGTATCCCGGGAGGGATGGGGGAATGTCGGATACCTGGCCTGTCGTTAATACCATGAAATGCCTGAGACAGGGATCTGCCTTACTAGTTCTCTAAGTCTATTGACGCCTCTCCTTGTCATTTACTCTAAGTGGAATGTTAAATTTAATGCTGCACTGCTGTTATTGTTTGTAACCTTTTCTTTTCCTTTGTTGAAAAATTCAATAAAAACCATTGAAACTAAAAAAACACCCATTTAGGGCAAAAAAATAATAATTTTGCAGCAATTTCTGCATATGTTACTGTGAGATACACCCTTTAGATACTGTTGTTCTATTTTACTATTTAAAAAACACCCATTTAGGGCAAGATCCTAAATTTGAGAAATCTGAGGAGAACGTCAAATAAGGGATGTGGCCCCGGTCATGGTGATGCTGGTGGAGCTCCTGTTGCAAGGAGAGGATGTGGTCGATCTGTGCCAGCTACACACACAAGTGAAACACCTTCCTCAGTTGCGAGTAGGCGACAGAACCTGCAGCAGTTTTTGGTCGGGCCTAATGCGGCTCTACGAATGTTGAGGCAAGAACAAGTACAGGCGATAGTAGATTGGGTTGCTGACAGTGCCTCCAGTGCCGTCACATTGTCTCCCACCCAGTCTACTGCTGAAAGATCAGAGTTGGAACCTGCAGCCGGTGTCCATCAGTCTTTCACCTCACCCCCTTGCAAATCAGCCAAGCAGTGTGAGCCCCAAGTAATGCAGCAGTCTATTCTGCTTTTTGATGACTCTGTTAGCATGGTTTCCCAGGGCCGTCCACCTAGCCCTGCCCCAGAAGTGGAAGAGATTGAGTGCACAGATGCCCAACCACTTATGTTTGAAAATGAGTACATGGGAGGACCATTACAGCACAGCTTGGATGATGATGAAACACAGGTGTCAACTGCTGCGGCTTTCGGAATTGTGCAGACCGACAAGGAGAACAGAGATGAAGACTGGGTGGAAGATGATGTAGAGGATGATGAGGTCCTCGACCCCACATGGAATCAACGTCATGCAGGTGACCTGTGTAGTTTGGAGGAACAGGCAGTGGTCGCACAGAGCCACCATCACAGCAGAAGAGGGAGCAGGGTGCAAAAGCAGAGCGGCCGTGCCCTAGACAGTACGTCTGCTACTGCCCAATGCAGCAAGGGACTAAGCACACCAAAGCCAGCTCCAAGGAGTTGTCTAGCGTTGCAGTTCTTCAGACAATGTGCTGATGACAGGACACGAGTGGTTTGCACACTGTGCAATCAGAGTCTGAAGCGAGGCATAAACATTCTCAACCTGAGCACAACCGGCATGACCAGGCATCTAAGTGTAAAGCACAAGCTGCAGTGGAGTAGACACCTCAAAAAACAAGAAAGGTCTCTGGCTCCTGCTACTTCCTCTTCTGCTGCAGTCTCGGCCTCTTCATTCACCTCTGTAGTGACAGTGGCATCTGCCACCCCGCAAACAGAGGGTCAGTCAGCAACACCACCACCTGGATCACAAACCATCTCCACAATGTCCCATGGAAGCATTCAGCTCTCTATCTCCCGAACACTGGAGTGGAAGAGGAAGTACCCCCCTACCCACCCGCTATCCCTGGCCCTGAATGCCAGCATTTCAAAATTCCTGGCCTTTGAAATGCTGTCATTCCGTCTGGTGGAGACACAGAGTTTTAAAAGCCTTATGGCGGTGGGTGTCCCACAGTACGTCGTGCCCGGCTGCCACTACTTTTCCAGGCGAGCCATCCCTTCCCTGCACAACCAAGTGGGGGACAAATCAGGTGTGCACTACTCAACGCCATCTGTGGCAAGGTCCACCTAACTACGGATACATGGACCAGTAAGCACAGTCAGGGACGTTATATCTCCCTAACATCACACTGAGTAAATGCTGTGGCGACCTGAGGCGGATAGCAGTTTTGCGCATGTCCTTCAACCACTGAGGATTGCAGGGCACTTCAGTTTGCCTCCTGTTGCTAACTCCTCCTACCCCACTTCCTCATCCTCTACCGCCTCCTCATCCGGTCAGTGTAACACCTTCCCCACCCATTCCAGCACAGCCAGGGGTAAACAACAGCAGGCAGTTTTAAAACTTGCCTGTTTGGGGGAAAAACCCCACACCATGCAGGAGTTGTGGAGGGGCATTGAACAACAGACCGATGAGGGGTTGGTGCCAGTGAGCCTCAAGCCCGGCCTGGTGGTGTGCGATAATGGGCGAAATATCGTAGCAACTCTGGGCATAGTCGGTTTGACGCACATCACTTGCCTGGCGCATGTGCTGAATTTGGTGGTGGAGAGGTTCCTTAAAAATTACCCAGATATGTCAGAGCTGCTGCAGAAAGTGCAGGCCGTCTGTGCGCACTGTCGGCGTTCTTACCTTGCTGCTGCACGCAGTGCTGCAGCGTAACTTCGGACTTCCCACTCACTGCCTCATATGTGACGTGCCCACAAGGTGGAACTCCACCTTGCACATGCTGGCCAGACTGTGCAAGCAGCAGCAGGAGATAGTGGAGTTTCAGCTGCAGCACACACGCGTGAGTCACTCTGTGGAACAGCACCTCTTCACCACCAATAACTGGGCCTCCATGCGAGACCTGTGTGCCTTGTTGAGCTGTTTCGAGTACTCCACCAACATGGCCAGTGCCGATGACTCCGTTCTCAGCGTTACTATCCCACTTCTATTTCTCCTTGAAAAAACAAATTGGGCGATGATGGAAGAGGATGTGGCACAGGAGGAGGAGGAGGAAGAGGGATCATTTCCAAGACTTTCAGGGCAGTCATTCACAAGTGGCTCAGAGGGTGGGTTCCTGCACCCACAAACGCCAGGTACACAATTGTCCAGCAAGGGCACAGTTTTGGAGGATGCCGAGGTGAAGGATAAGGAGAAGGACATGGAGGAGGAGGAACCATGTTCACAGCAGGGTGGCACCCAGAGCAGCTCATGGCCATCACTGGTGCATGGCTGGGGGGATACAGAGGACACAGACGATACATCTCCCACCGAGGACAGCTTTTTGTTGCCTCTGGGCAGCCTGGCACACATGAGCGATTACATGCTGCAGTGTCTACGCAACTACCGCCGAGTTTCCCACATTATAACTTGTGCTCATTACTGGGAGGCCACAATACTGGATCCCTGTTACAAGGACAACATACCGTCCTTAATTCCCTCACTGGAGAGTGATCGTAAGATGCATGAGTAAGCGCACGCTGGTAGATGCGCTGCTGGTGGCATTCCCACCTGACAGCGGGGGCACAGTGGAAGCACAAGGTGAAGGCAGAGGAGGAGGAAGAGATAGGCAACGCAGCTGGAGCACCGCCAGCACCTCAGAAGGCAGGGTTTGCATGGCCGAAATGTGGAAAAGCTTTGTCAACATGCCGCAACAAGCAGCACCACCAGCTGATATGGAACGTCTTAGCAGGAGGCAGCATTTCACCAACATGGTGGAGCAGTATGTGTGCACACACCTAGAAGTACTGAATGATGGGTCTGCCCCCTTCATTTTCTGGGTCTCCAAATTGGACATATGGCCTGAGCTTGCCCTTTACGCCTTGAAGGTGCTGGCCTGCCCTGCAGCCAGTGTATTATCTGAACGTGTATTTAGCACGGCAGGGGGGCGTTATCACAGACAAGCGCAGCCGCCTGTCCAGAGCAAATGTGGACAAGCTCACGTTCATTAAAATGAACCAGGCATGGATCCCACAGGACTTGTCTGTACCTTGTGCAGAATAAACATGTATACCGGCCTTACCCAGCCATTGTTGTATTTTTGATCTTTCTCCCTCTTTTGGGGTGTACCCTAATTTAAAAAAAATAAAATTAAACCAAAACCAGTGTTGGCTACCTCGTCCTCCTCCACCGCCGCCGCTTCCACCTACACCGCCACATCCACCGCCACCTCAACCTCCTACTCCATATGGACCACGTCCTCCTACTTCAAGACTATTATTTTTTATTTTTATGTATTTTATGCTATTTTAAGTTATTTCCCTATCGACATTGGTTTGCAGAACACTTACCATGCTCTTAACAACATTTTGCTACCATTTGCAGCCCTCTAGCCCTTTCCATTACTTTTTTAGTAAAAAGTTTTTTAGCTCTAAAGTTTGGGTTCCCATTGACTTCAATGGGGTTCGGGTTCTGGGTCAAGTTCAGGTTAAGTTCGCGTTCCGAACTCAAACTTTTTTGCCAAGTTCGGCCCGTCGTACCCGAACATCCAGGTGTCCCCTTTACTCTAGCGGTGATAAGTGACTTATAATGGGACTACGATAGTGCAGCAGTAAATATGACACTAACTGATGGAGGGGGAACTGACTAAATGCCACTGGCATCACCAGTGACATTATTAAAGTGATCAGTGATAATATTATATATTGTCACTGTTCTAATGACACTGGCTGGGAAGGGTTTAACAACTAGGGCGATCAAGGGGTAAATGTGTGTAAAGTAGGCTGCTTTTTCTACTAGATCTCTATGTTTCTCATCCTTGCTTTGCAGCGATGAGAAAAAGAGTGATTGTTCTCTCTATATGTAGCTCTCTGTTGATTGTCAATACAGAGCTCTGAGCCATGATTCTACACAGCCGATCACCAGATCCTGGCCCTAAATCATTGGCCGGGATTTGCTGACAGGATCCTGCTGTGTACAATCACAGTGGGTGCCAGTGGAGGAGGGAGGAACCTAAACCTAGAAGTAGGCAGGGACAGAAGAATGCATTGCTTTGCCTGTGCGGGCCCCACGTCCGCAGTACATTGCGGGAGGGCTGTCCCCAACTGGTTAAAATCCTTGCAATGTATGTTAATCATCCAGAGGAGAATGTTTGTTTTTCAACAGTTACTCTTTAAGCTTTTTCTGCTTACTTGGTTAGCCAAAAGTTTACTAGCTATGTTCCCTTGATGGTAATAAGACATTTTTAGGAGGAATAGTCGCTTATCTTGGTAAGATATCAGTAATCAGCTGTAAGAGTTCTTCAGCAGATTGAGGGTCTAAAAATGATTTATGAGACTGCTTCAAATTTTTTATCTGATTTAATAAAGCATTGAAGTGCTGTGCCCTTTGTTTTTTAATCCTAGCACTGATTTGGATCAGTATGCCTCTGAGGTAGACCTGATGGGCTCAGATCTGGTGTGGAATTTAACATAAAATACACTTGCAGAGACATAGTGCTACATTTCTTTTAGGTAGGGTTAATTAAAATAGATACATTATTATGCCACAGCGGGGAGTGAAACATTTTAGAGCTTTCATCTTTTCAAAGATGACGGATGTGTAATCAGGTTAAGTAATACTTTTAATTTTCACTTCCCTTTCTTGTTGTAGCAGCCGCTTGTCAGTTATAAATAAGTCAACCCTAGAATAAGACTTTTGGGAAGATGAGTAGTAGGTATTATCCCATTCTTATGAGTGTAAACATTCCGAATTATACAGATCCTCTTTGAAAAGGAAGTTATGTACAGTAATGGCATTCTTTGCACCAGACATGTGTAGAACATTCAACTTTGGGTCTGGAATTGCGTTAAAGTTCCTAATAAATAATAGGTGCTCTTTTTGATTTTTCTTTAACATTTTGAAAACATGCTTAAAAAAAGTAACTTGTTTCATGTTGGGATCATATACAGGTACACAACTGAATAAGTGACATTGCCAATCTCACAGATCAGGATGACCTATCCCCTATTGCAGGGATATGCAAACTGTTGCCCTCCAGCTGTTGCAAAACTACAAGTCCCATCGTGCCTCTGCCTCTGGATGTCCTGCTTGTGGCTGTCAGAGTCTTGCTATGCCTCTTGGGACTTGCAGGCTGCCACATCTGGAGGGCCACAGTGTGCATACCCCTGCCCTATTGGGATCTACAGTGCAGTAGCAGGCTGAAAAGTAGAAGACAATGAATCCTTTACCACTCAAAGTATTACTCTTTTCTTAGATTATGCGTTCACCATAAATATGCATGGATCAATCCTATGCACATATTTAAGGTGCTAGTCTCCATGAAAGTGGGACTTTTGCATGCAGAATATGTCAGCAGAGCAATGGTGCCGTAGGCAGAACTTCAAGAAAAAGGTATAAAATACCTAACTTAAATTAATTAAATAATTTAAATAGTTAAATAACTTGACACTACACTTGCATTGATGAAAACGGCCACGGCCTTTTTTTATTAAATTATATTAAGATGTTTTTGGGAATGACAACATAACATAGTATAGCTTTACCATAGAGCCCAAACTAACCACTTTACTAAAACATATAATATATAAATACTATAGCTCAAAGAATAAGTTCTGGCGCTACTCCAAGGTTGTAATCTCCTGAAATATCCTTACACAGAGAATGCACAGTTGCATATAAAAAAGAATGTCTATAGCAATACTGTTCGCCCAATCCTAGACACTGGATAGCTTTTAGGTGAATAGAAGAAATAAAGGATGGCACTCAGATATGCATATTGCTAACAAATGACCCCACTGGAGACTCGGAAGCTGAGGGGAGCGGAGGACTAGATGCGCTCGCTTCTACAGAGCCTCCCGATTGCCACAACGACATGTTTCGCTACGATTGTAGCTTTGTCAAGTTGTGGCTGGAGGCAATCGGGGGCTCTAAGAAGCCAAATAGTGGGCGGGGTTAGGCTAACTAGCCAATGGAAAATACCCCATAGGCCGAATCAGAAAAAAACTAAATAGCAAAAATATGAAAAAATGTGAAAAATTAAATAAAAAATTAATGGTGGAAATAAAAAAAGAAGAGAGGAAAAAAAATCCATAAATATATCAATTCAAGAAAATATTTAAATATTAAATTAAAAAATGGTAAAATATGGTGGATTAATTATGGTGAAGAAAAAACAAAAATTCAAAAATTATATAAAAATAAATGATAATAAAAATTAAATGGCGATCAATCAGGATAGGAAAACAAAATGGGAAAATCTATTTCTGGCATATTGGAGACCCAGAATGCTTCATGGAGGTAAAGGCATTATAATAAAAATCATTAAAATCTATCATACATGAGTTGTCCATATGTGTATCAAAATATACACAAATCATAATGGTATATAAACATAACTACTGCAGTTTGCGGCATAGTCATATAATAAACCATAAAGGAACATCATAAAATAATAGCTATCAATATAGCATATATTTGTGAAAATAAAATAATAAATAAATAAGTAGGTAATGCACCCTATATTCATAAAAATTACTGGTGTACTTTATATAAAAATATTCTCCATAAACACCTGAATCTCTCTATATGCTTACAGGCTCAAATCTAGAATGACAAATTTAAAATTTAAATGTAAATGTAGAATCAAAAGTTAAAAACTGCATCAGACAAGACAATTCACCTCTAGCTCTTCCTTGGGGCGCCAAGCAATTAAATTTATAGATCCAATAAGTTTCTCTTTTGCATAAAAGAGAGAAACGTTCATTTTCTGTCAGGGTACCTTTAGGAATACTTTCTATTGCCATAACTTCAAGTTTTCTGAAGTTCTTGTTATGGTGCTTTAAAAAGTGACGTGGGACGCTATGCTTGTCACATCCTTTATGGATGAGTCGGCGATGTTCTCCTATTCTTTTCCGTAATGTCCGCATAGTACGAACCACATAAACCAATTTACATGGACATCTTAACACATATATTAGATATTCGGTAGAGCATGTAATAAATTGTTTAATGAGAAAAGTATCCTCCACATACTTTTTGAGTCATTCTGGCTCCTTTAATTCATTACAGTCCATATTTCTAGTGGACTGTATTGAATTTTGCCTACGTCACAATTATTTCTCATTTTTAAATCAGTTTTATCTACAGATTAAGGGTACCGCCATGGGGGCCAACTTTGCTCCAGTGTACGCTAATTTAACCATGGGCTTATGGGAAGAGCACCACGTCTGGAATAACAATCCCTTTGCTCAATATGTCATCTTTTATGGACGATATATTGATGATGTTGTCCTTATTTGGAGTGGTGGTCAGGAGGCCTTCAGGGCATTTGTGGCACATTGCAATGCCAACTCGTTGGGGTTATCTTTCACATCTGTAATTGATCCCAATGAGTTGGTATTCCTAGATCTGGTGCTCTCCCATGAAGGCCCAAACATTATTAGCATGAACCACACAAAACCCACCAGTGGTAATTCATATCTACACTATGCAAGTTGCCACCATCCTGCTTGGAAACGGAACATCCCGGGGGTTCAATTCCACAGACTCCGGCGTAATTGTTCCAATAAAGCGGATTATTGTGACCAAGGAACTAGAATGAAGGAATGCTTCCTAGACAAGAGGTTCCCACCACCCCTTGTTGAGGAGGCCTTTAGATTATATTTGGAGCCTGAACCAACCCAAAAACGTAACCAAGCTGACAATAAAAATACAGTTAGGTTTATAACTGGTTACAACGATCAATATAGGGCCATTTCACATATTGTCAAGAGACATTTCAATATCCTTCATCTTGACAATAGATTGGGTCCTATTTTACCTTCAGTGCCACAGGCTACTTTCAAAAAGGCACGCACAATCAAAAACATCTTAGCCCCAAGTAAATTAAAACTTCAGGCGCGTGCCCCTAATGATATCAGGTTTTATTTTGATAACCGCACAGGCATTTATCAGTGCAATAAACGCGGTTGCCTGACATGTCAGTCTATAGTACAAGCCTGTACTTCCATTAATAATAGGGAGGATACTTTTCTCATTAAACAATTTATTACATGCTCTACCGAATATGTAATATATGTGTTAAGATGTCCATGTAAATTGGTTTATGTGGGTCGTACTATGCGGACATTACGGAAAAGAATAGGAGAACATCGCCAACTCATCCATAAAGGATGTGACAAGCATAGCGTCCCACGTCACTTTTTAAAGCACCATAACAAGGACTTCAGAAAACTTGAAGTTATGGCAATAGAAAGTATTCCTAAAGGTACCCTGACAGAAAATGAACGTTTCTCTCTTTTATGCAAAAGAGAAACTTATTGGATCTAAAAATGTAATTGCTTGGCGCCCCAAGGCCTCAATGAAGAGCTAGAGGTGAATTGTCTTGTCTGATGCAGTTTTTAACTTTTGATTCTACATTTACATTTAAATTTTAAATTTGTCATTCTAGATTTGAGCCTGTAAGCGTATAGAGAGATTCAGGTGTTTATGGAGAATATTTTTATATAAAGTACACCAGTAATTTTATGAATATAGGGTGCATTACCTACGTATTTATTTATTATTTTATTTTCACAAATATATGCTATATTGATAGCTATTATTTTATGATGTTCCTTTATGGTTTATTATATGACTATGCCGCAAACTGCAGTAGTTATGTTTATATACCATTATGATTTGTGTATATTTTGATACACATATGGACAACTCATGTATGATAGATTTTAATGATTTTTATTATAATGCCTTTACCTCCATAAAGCATTCTGGGTCTCCAATATGCCAGAAATAGACTTTCCCATTTTGTTTTCCTATCCTGATTGATCGCCATTTAGTTTTTATTATCATTTATTTTTATATAATTTTTTAATTTTTGTTTTTTCTTCACCATAATTAATCCACCATATTTTACCATTTTTTAATTTAATATTTAAATATTTTCTTGAATTGATATATTTATGGATTTTTTTTTCCTCTCTTCTTTTTTTATTTACACCATTAATTTTTTATTTAATTTTTTAAATTTTTTCATATTTTTGCTATTTAGTTTTTTTCTGATTCAGCCTATGGGGGATTCTCCATTGGCTAGTTAGCCTAACCCCGCCCACTATTTGGCTTCTTAGAGCCCCCGATTGCCTCCAGCCACAACTTGACAAAGCTACAATCGTAGCGAAACATGTCATTGTGGCAATCGGGAGGCTCTGTAGAAGCGAGCGCATCTAGTCCTCCGCTCCCCTCGGCTTCCGGGTGACTCCTCTGCCAGCTACACACGGACTTCCGGTGCTCACGGCGGGCACTGGGTGGGCACAGCGCAGAGGCTCCGGTCTAGGAACGTGGCTGCACACCGGACCGTGCGAGCCCCCCCGCTTTTGACCGGTTCCGTTTCTCTATCTGCCAGCCACACTCCTTTCTATCAGCTGCCAGGCCCCCAGGACCAACACCAGGGATTCCTGTCACAAGCAGCCAGGAGACACAGAGGCTTCAAGGATTGGTAGGACGATTTATTTTACCATACTGTTTTAACCATTGTGGATCAACTTATTAAATCTTTATTAGACTGTCCATCTGAGTCTCCAGTGGCGTCATTTGTTAGCAATATGCATATCTGAGCGCCATCCTTTATTTCTTCTATTCATATAAATACTATAGTCCAGCCCAAAAGCTCAGACTACACCAAATATTTGAAAACATCCCACACCAATAAAGACCATGACAAACACATACAGAGGGGGGGGGCCGGAGGGACGAATCTTCTTACTTCTGAATGCTGCTCCCGCTGACTGGATTCCAACGGTTATCTCCCTTCCTTATATAGGGAAATTTTACATCCTAACGTGACTTATTACTTCAAAATGGACCAATCCCATGTTATGAAATTATATAGACCAATTAAATACTAGGCTTATTAACCAATTGTTATTGAACTATAATAACCAATTAAATAGTGCATATTACAACCAAAAGCACCTTCTCTCTCTTTTTTTTTTTAATTAACTGTCATGCCACGTCCCCATGAATGAATGTCAGGTACATTTTGACCTGCCCTTCATTTTTATTCTTAGCTTCATCCTATAGAGCCTTATGCTTATACAGACTGTTTTGTCCCCTAGTGTCAACTGACAAAAGTAGGACCCATATTGGTAACATATTAATAATGAGAACTGAATGGCATGGCACATGACCATGAATAAGTAGTAGGTTAAAGTACTTGTGGAGAGTTATTTTTGGTTTCATAAGGCATGATCATACACTGTTTGAATCTCAGCTGGCTTAGAAGGAAAATAATGGATATATAAAAAACCGCGCTACCCTAATAATTTCCTGTGACAGTATAAATAAATATAAAAGGTGCCTGTGCAATCTTGTAACCAATGCTCGTATAATAACTTAGTAAGATGGATAAACAATATATATATTACTGTGAGATACCGTGATTCCTCTTAAAGTGCAACGTGCTGATGATAAATATACTGTATAATATACCACTCAGAAGATAAATAAATAAATAAAATATAAAAGTCCAATGCAAGCAAAGTCCATAGAGTGAATACAAAATGGTAAGTGCAAAAAACGTGCTCAAACACTGCCGGTGTGGGGATAAAAGTGCTGTGTGCCGGTGATCCTTGGGTTCTCACTCTGTGCCCAGGGGTAAGGTAGCACACTTACCGGAAGGTGTGGATTCCAATGGCATACGCCAAGAGGAATCGAAATCGCTTTGTCTGCTGCTCCTGTATATCGATAGGTGGGTGGACGGTCTCCTTATGGATATAGGTAAGCGTTCAGCATGGAAGAAAGAAGGTAGAAGCTCCTCATAGTGTAAAAAGGTTTTTCCTTTTATTAAACTTCAACTTCATAAAATCAAATCAACATCAATCTTCCCATACAACTTCCAAGAATAAATCCATAAAACCCCCAATCGGTACTGCAGACTTTAAAAACACTCCAAATGTGGTATAAACACTCCAGATAAAAACGTAAGGTGACACAGCAAAAAACAAAAGCAAAACTCGACCCAAAAATGGACTGTGGGGTCAATATAGTAATGAGAAAAGCTCTTGGAGCTCCTATGGTTCCTCGCGGCTGGGATACCACATAGGATGCTGGCTGTAACCGCTGACTCGCGCCGAACCCGGAAGTCGGAATCTCGGCGTGCGGTCCAGCTACTGACTCAGAGCGAGGCAACGTGCGTGCCAACTTGACGCGTTTCGTCAGAGTGTGACGTCTTCGGAAGTGGCACGTACGTTGCGTTCCAGCTTGGTTATATGGAGGAGTGACCGCTTACTTCCGCTCTTTTTTTCTCTCCATCTCGTATTCCCCTTTCATGACACATAAACCGGAAACAATTCACTCGATTCATGGTCTGTCTATTGCACTACCCTATTGCTTTTTGCCCTATTTTTATTTATTGTGGCCATGTATTTTACCCCTAATGGCAACGTGTGAAAAAAATATTAATGTGCTAATAAATTATGAATAAATATGCGCGTAAGCCTCGAACGGCTGATTACCTATATAAAAGATAGAAGTATTAAATTAAATTGTCAGCAACTTTGTATATAAATCCCTATTTAAAGTGCAATGTGATGATATTGGTCTATGAACAAATGTTTCCATTTGTATGTGTACTGTATATGCTTATAACCCAGGTAATGTCATAACTGCATGTATAAATATATATATATATCTTCGTGTTTAAAAAAGGAACAATCATCCCCTTTTTCCCAAGTGAATACTATAGTGCTTACCCATACATATGACGTGCTTAATGTAATAAATATAACAATACTACAAAACATTGCAAATATATACTAGAATGGTTTCCCATACATAGACATACTTAATATAATAAATATAACAATACTATAATACAATGCTTAAAATTCAATAATTAGATAAAAAATTCAATAATTAGATAAAAAGCAATTTATGTCCAAGTCTTTGTTCATTCCCTTCGGCTGTAGAGTATTAAGTTCACATATCCAAAAGGTTTCATTCTTTGATATGGCTATTCTCCTGTCTCCCCCTCTCCAATGTGGTTCCACTGTGTCAATACCACAAAATGTGGCTAGTGTGGGATCCCTATTATGGTGAGTTCTAAAGTGCATAGATAGGCTATGTTTCTTGAATCCCTTTCTTATATTATTTAAATGTTCCCCTATTCTAATACTCAATTTTCTAGTCGTGCGGCCTACATATTGAAGGCCGCATGGACAGGTAACCAGATATGTTACATGTGTAGTAGCACAAGTGATAAGTTTTTTTATTTGGTAGTCTTTGGATGTGGTGTGGGACTTAAAGGAGGTTTGTCTCCTATTTTTCATTTTAACCGTTTTGCATGCTTTGCATTTTCTGCAAGCATAGAAACCTTTAAAGTCCAAGAAGGTTGATCCCAACGTCTTAGGGGGATCTGGAATGTTGTGGACAAGTTTGTCTCTCAGATTGGGCACTCTACGATATATAAAGGCTGGTTTTGGAGGTAATATTGTTTTGAGGGTATTATCTCTCATTAATATGTGCCAATGCCGTTTTATTACCTTTTCTAATTGTCTGTAATTTCTATGGTATTGTGTGATAAATGCTAGGTTAAAGTGATTGGTGCTAGGTTGATCGCTCTTCTCCTTATCTACTAAATAGCGTTGTTCTATCCATTTTGCCGATGTTGTCCCTCAATGTCCCTAGTTCTCTTTCATTATACCCCTTATTAACAAATCTGTCTATTAAAGTATTAGCTTGTTGCACATAATCATTGTCATCTCTACAGTTTCTGCGCATTCTTAGTAGTTGCCCCTTGGGAATGCCATTGATCCATCTGGGGTGATGGCAACTGTGAGTGGGTATATACCCATTACGATCTGTTCCTTTAAAAAAGCTCCTAGTATAAAAAATGCCCTGCTTAAAATTAATAGTAAGATCTAAAAAGTTAACTTCATTTTTGTCATAACTCCCCGTAAAATTTATTTTGTAATTATTAATATTCATGTCATGCATAAAAACTTTTAAAGATTCCTCCGTTCCTGACCAAATAATAAAAATGTCATCGATGTACCTTTTGTAAATTACAAGATCCTTGATATTTTTTTGAAAAATTTCTTCTTCCTCCCATTTACTGAGAAATATATTGGCTACACTGGGGGCGTACTTAGCCCCCATGGCTACGCCTCTGTGTTGCCTAAAATATTGGCCCTCATGCCAGAAGTAATTACTCCCCATGGCTAGGTCCAACATTTCACCTATTAAGATTTGTTGATCGTGTTTAAGGTCTGTCTTTTCTTTTAGGGCCCACATGACTGCTCGTAGGGCATCTGTTTGATCTATATTAGTGTACAACGACTCAACGTCTATTGTAGCCATAATTAAATTGGAGGTGCCTTTAATTTCATTAAGGATGTTAATTAATTGTTTACTGTCCCTCAAATAGGCCGGGTAAGACTGTGCTAGGGGCTGAAGATAGAAATCCAGGTATTCCCCTATTCTAGAGAAAATGGAATCTATTCCATTGATAATGGGTCTACCTGGCGGTGCTGTGGTGCTTTTGTGTATTTTTGGGACTTGGTAAATTACAGGGAGTCTAGGATGGTCGGGGATGAGATATCTATATTCCTTTTTATTTAATATTCCTCTTTTATGTGCCTTTTTTAATAATAATTTACATTTACTTCTATATTTGTGAGTGGGGTTATTTTTTAGTTTCTCATATGTGGTTACATCCTGCACCAATCGGTTTAATTCCTTTTTGTACATATCTTTGGTTAAAATAACTATGCCGCCCCCCTTATCAGCGGGGCGGATAACTATGTTTTTCCTTTTTTCTATTTGTTTAATTCCTTCCCATATATCTTTCTTAGTTCTACCTTTATTCTTACTCACATCCTTTAGATCTTGGGCTACCATATTTTTAACCGCTTGCCGACTGCTCACAGTATATTTACTGCGGCAGTCAGCCCCTCACAGGCAGAGTGACGTAGGTCTACGTCGCTCGCCTGTGAGGCTCTGGGGAGCGAGCGCGCGCCCGCGGAGGCGCGCTCCCGCTCCCGCGCGGTCACGGACCCCCCCGCGCGTGTGACCAGCGGACCCGATGTCCGCCGGTCACTCAGCGATCGGCAGGGGAGAGGGAGAATGTCAGGCAGCTTGTGTAAACAAGCCACCTGTCATTCTCCTCGCTGTAAAAACACTGATCACATGGATCTACTATGTAGATCCGTTGATCAGTGTCCTTACAGCTCAAGCCACAGCCAATCACAGTAGAAAGCATGCCCCTAGGGACACACACAGCCCCTCCCTCCCAAATAAAGTTAACCCCTTCACTACCAGTGTATTTTTCCATTAACAGTGCATATGTATAGCACTGATTACTGTAGAAATGTCACTGGTAACCCCAAAAGTGTCAAAAATGTCAGTCAGGGGTCCGATCTGTCCGCCCCAATGTCGCAGTACCGCAAAAAAAATCGCAGATCGCCGCCATTACACGTTAAAAAAAAACACCAAAAATGACAGAAATCTTTCCCTTTGTTAGTAAACGCGATAACTTTTGCGCAAACCAATCAAAATACGCTTTTTGCGATTGTTTTTACCAAACATAGGTAGCATAAAACAAATTGGCCGAAAATTTTAAAAAATTTTGATTTTTACATTTTTTTGGGGGGGAATTTCATATAAAAATTCAACACAGGGGATATGGCAACCCCCCAGGTCCCCCCCAATACTACAGAGGAAACAGGGGTTGGAACCCAAATTACAGAGGAAGGGGCAGGGGAGGAAGGGGAAAACCCTGGTACCAACCCTACCCATACCCACAACACCCACCCCCCCCCCCCACCCCCACAACCAGAATATGGAAGGGGGGACAGAGAAGGAGAGGATGCAGGGGGGGCCGCCTCAAAAAGAAAAAGGGAACACTAGGCCAGGGGATTTTTAACCTGACCAGTGATACCTTTACTGAGACAGAGCTTAGGGTCCTAGACCAAGGACTAAAATTTGCCCCTGACAACAAATTCAATGAGTTCCAAACCTTTATAGACTTGCAAAAGTTTATAAGGAAAGTCAATATTAAAAAGCATTTCCATTTGAAAGAAAATGACCCAGCCATAATTTTAAACCCTCCCTCAGGAACGCCCCTCCCCAGTGATTTTAAACACAGTCACCTTAAAAACAAATCAACTTTTAACCCCCAACCCCCTAATAATCATTTTACGGACACTTTTAAAAATATGGTAGCCCAAGGTCTAAAGGATGTGAGTAAGAATAAAGGTAGAACTAAGAAAGATATATGGGAAGGAATTAAACAAATAGAAAAAAGGAAAAACATAGTTATCCGCCCCGCTGATAAGGGGGGCGGCATAGTTATTTTAACCAAAGATATGTACAAAAAGGAATTAAACCGATTGGTGCAGGATGTAACCACATATGAGAAACTAAAAAATAACCCCACTCACAAATATAGAAGTAAATGTAAATTATTATTAAAAAAGGCACATAAAAGAGGAATATTAAATAAAAAGGAATATAGATATCTCATCCCCGACCATCCTAGACTCCCTGTAATTTACCAAGTCCCAAAAATACACAAAAGCACCACAGCACCGCCAGGTAGACCCATTATCAATGGAATAGATTCCATTTTCTCTAGAATAGGGGAATACCTGGATTTCTATCTTCAGCCCCTAGCACAGTCTTACCCGGCCTATTTGAGGGACAGTAAACAATTAATTAACATCCTTAATGAAATTAAAGGCACCTCCAATTTAATTATGGCTACAATAGACGTTGAGTCGTTGTACACTAATATAGATCAAACAGATGCCCTACGAGCAGTCATGTGGGCCCTAAAAGAAAAGACAGACCTTAAACACGATCAACAAATCTTAATAGGTGAAATGTTGGACCTAGCCATGGGGAGTAATTACTTCTGGCATGAGGGCCAATATTTTAGGCAACACAGAGGCGTAGCCATGGGGGCTAAGTACGCCCCCAGTGTAGCCAATATATTTCTCAGTAAATGGGAGGAAGAAGAAATTTTTCAAAAAAATATCAAGGATCTTGTAATTTACAAAAGGTACATCGATGACATTTTTATTATTTGGTCAGGAACGGAGGAATCTTTAAAAGTTTTTATGCATGACATGAATATTAATAATTACAAAATAAATTTTACGGGGAGTTATGACAAAAATGAAGTTAACTTTTTAGATCTTACTATTAATTTTAAGCAGGGCAATTTTTATACTAGGAGCTTTTTTAAAGGAACAGATCGTAATGGGTATATACCCACTCACAGTTGCCATCACCCCAGATGGATCAATGGCATTCCCAAGGGGCAACTACTAAGAATGCGCAGAAACTGTAGAGATGACAATGATTATGTGCAACAAGCTAATACTTTAATAGACAGATTTGTTAATAAGGGGTATAATGAAAGAGAACTAGGGACATTGAGGGACAACATCGGCAAAATGGATAGAACAACGCTATTAGTAGATAAGGAGAAGAGCGATCAACCTAGCACCAATCACTTTAACCTAGCATTTATCACACAATACCATAGAAATTACAGACAATTAGAAAAAGTAATAAAACGGCATTGGCACATATTAATGAGAGATAATACCCTCAAAACAATATTACCTCCAAAACCAGCCTTTATATATCGTAGAGTGCCCAATCTGAGAGACAAACTTGTCCACAACATTCCAGATCCCCCTAAGACGTTGGGATCAACCTTCTTGGACTTTAAAGGTTTCTATGCTTGCAGAAAATGCAAAGCATGCAAAACGGTTAAAATGAAAAATAGGAGACAAACCTCCTTTAAGTCCCACACCACATCCAAAGACTACCAAATAAAAAAACTTATCACTTGTGCTACTACACATGTAAAATATCTGGTTACCTGTCCATGCGGCCTTCAATATGTAGGCCGCACGACTAGAAAATTGAGTATTAGAATAGGGGAACATTTAAATAATATAAGAAAGGGATTCAAGAAACATAGCCTATCTATGCACTTTAGAACTCACCATAATAGGGATCCCACACTAGCCACATTTTGTGGTATTGACACAGTGGAACCACATTGGAGAGGGGGAGACAGGAGAATAGCCATATCAAAGAATGAAACCTTTTGGATATGTGAACTTGATACTCTACAGCCGAAGGGAATGAACAAAGACTTGGACATAAATTGCTTTTTATCTAATTATTGAATTTTTTATCTAATTATTGAATTTTAAGCATTGTATTATAGTATTGTTATATTTATTATATTAAGTATGTCTATGTATGGGAAACCATTCTAGTATATATTTGCAATGTTTTGTAGTATTGTTATATTTATTACATTAAGCACGTCATATGTATGGGTAAGCACTATAGTATTCACTTGGGAAAAAGGGGATGATTGTTCCTTTTTTAAACACGAAGATATATATATATATTTATACATGCAGTTATGACATTACCTGGGTTATAAGCATATACAGTACACATACAAATGGAAACATTTGTTCATAGACCAATATCATCACATTGCACTTTAAATAGGGATTTATATACAAAGTTGCTGACAATTTAATTTAATACTTCTAGCTTTTATATAGGTAATCAGCCGTTCGAGGCTTACGCGCATATTTATTCATAATTTATTAGCACATTAATATTTTTTTCACACGTTGCCATTAGGGGTAAAATACATGGCCACAATAAATAAAAATAGGGCAAAAAGCAATAGGGTAGCGCAATAGACAGACCATGAATCGAGTGAATTGTTTCCGGTTTATGTGTCATGAAAGGGGAATACGAGATGGAGAGAAAAAAAGAGCGGAAGTAAGCGGTCACTCCTCCATATAACCAAGCTGGAACGCAACGTACGTGCCACTTCTGAAGACGTCACACTCTGAAGAAACGCGTCAAGTTGGCACGCACGTTGCCTCGCTCTGAGTCAGTAGCTGGACCGCACGCCGAGATTCCGACTTCCGGGTTCGGCGCGAGTCAGCGGTTACAGCCAGCATCCTATGTGGTATCCCAGCCGCGAGGCACCGTAGGAGCTCCAAGAGCGTTTCTCATTACTATATTGACCCCACAGTCCATTTTTGGGTCGAGTTTTGCTTTTGTTTTTTGCTGTGTCACCTTACGTTTTTATCTGGAGTGTTTATACCACATTTGGAGTGTTTTTAAAGTCTGCAGTACCGATCGGGGGTTTTATGGATTTATTCTTGGAAGTTGTATGGGAAGATTGATGTTGATTTGATTTTATGAAGTTGAAGTTTAATAAAAGGAAAAACCTTTTTACACTATGGGGAGCTTCTACCTTCTTTCTTCCATGCTGAACGCTTACCTATATCCATAAGGAGACCGTCCACCCACCTATCGATATACAGGAGCAGCAGACAAAGCGATTTCGATTCCTCTTGGCGTATGCCATTGGAATCCACACCTTCCGGTAAGTGTGCTACCTTACCCCTGGGCACAGAGTGAGAACCCAAGGATCACCGGCACGCAGCACTTTTATCCCCACACCGGCAGTGTTTGAGCACGTTTTTTGCACTTACCATTTTGTATTCACTCTATGGACTCTGCTTGCATTGGACTTTTATATTTTATTTATTTATTTATCTTCTGAGTGGTATATTATACAGTATATTTATCATCAGCACGTTGCACTTTAAGAGGAATCACGGTATCTCACAGTAATATATATATTGTTTATCCATCTTACTAAGTTATTATACGAGCATTGGTTACAAGATTGCACAGGCACCTTTTATATTTATTTATACTGTCACAGGAAATTATTAGGGTAGCGCGGTTTTTTATATATCCATTATTTACCTATGAGATCACTACCTCGGTAGTGTTCTTGAATACTTGCTGCTTCCCAAAATACCATAACTAATACCTAGGCGCGAGTACACCATCGTTTTTCATGGCTTAGAAGGAACCTGTTGAAATTTGAACCATTAATAGGCAGGTTGAATGTACCAAGTAGATCGACAGATCCACTTGGGTACAACTAGCCTACTGGATTCTCTTGTGATTATTGCTAGTGGCTGCTATAGCCACTAGCGATAATCACTATCTTCCCCCTCTTGCCTCAGTACAGACAATAGGGTTTATTTACTAAAGGAAAATCCACTGTGCACTACAAGTGTACTGCAAGTGAACTTGGAAGTGCAGTCCCTGTAGATCTGAGGGGGACATGCAAGGAATAAAAAAACAGCATTTTTGCTTGCACATGATTGGATGTTAGAAATCAGCAGAACCTCCCCTTAGATCTACAGTGACTGCACTTACAAATGCACTTGCGTTGCACTTCTAAGTGCACTTGCAGTGCACTTGTAGTGCACAGTGATTTGCCTTTAGTAAATCAATCCCAATGACCCTGCAGAAGGGATTCCCGTATCCACACTCATTGGGCTTTAATTAGTAAAGGCAAATCCACTCTGCACTACAAGTGCACTGCAAGTGCATTTGGAAGTGCAGTCACTGTTGGTCTAATGGAACATCTGAAATGAGGAGAAGCTCTGCTGATTTATATCATCCAATTATGTGCATGCAAAAATGCTGATTTTATTTTCCTTGCAGGTCCCCCTCACTTGTAGTGAAGAGTGGATTTGCCTTTACTAAATAAACCCCTCTGTGTTGATGGGGAAATCAAGCAAATTTTCCTTCCTGCAACCCATGGTTTCAAGAAAGAAATTTGCTCCGTCTTGCATGAAGATTACTGTGGATTTGAGATGTGGCAGAGCATTGTAACAACTCAAGAGCTCAGTGGAAAAAAATGTGACACCCTAATAACTCAACAGAACTAGTAAACAAACAAGCAAAAAAATATATAAAAACACAGAAGCCTTGCCTTAAAAGTATTCCAATGACAGTGTAACTTTGCTGTAAAGCTTGTGGGGACAGGTAAGAATAATAAAATGTTTTGCTTGTTTAAGAATAATAACGCCATAACAGCAATGCAGTCCAAGGGATAATTGAGAAATATTATTGGTAAGTCTATTAGTGGGAATAGGAGTGCTTGCTCCTAGGCACTCATAGAATATCATCCTTATGCTGTCAGCCAGTTGCATTTTATCTGGTAGAAAATTAAGAGGTAAAGTTATTGTTTTCATTTTCATTCATTTTCAATATATGTATTACCGTTTTGTTTTAAACAGGCAGAAGCAAGTATCAGCCTTAGACACTGTAAGCGTTCCTCCTTTCTTCATAACCAGCAGTTTAACAGAGTCCCCCAAACTGTAGGGTATTTTACTGTTGAGCATTAGTGAGAGGTAACAGCTGTTTCCTGGCCTGAGAGAGATTGGCATATAAAGAGAGCCCAGCAGTGAGGATATAGTTCTTGCTGTTACCTCTCACTAATGCAAATATGTTATCTATGTTATTGAGTGCAGTTTTTGCATAGTACAATATGTAGGGTGTACCAGCTGTCCCTTCAGACCAAGAATAGCAGAACATGTTATGACACTTACAACTTTATTGCTAGTAATATGTCGAATGTGTTCAAGCACTTTACGGGAAATGCATTAAAGTAATCTCGATTCTTTTACTTTCTTTGATGTAGAATGAGTAAACAGACCCCCTAGAGGAGAAAATATGTACCATATGCTACTACAACATGAAATGTGGTGAATTTTCACTGTAAATATGAGGACACCAGCAGGATTAAATTATAAATGGGACATGGACCTGTTCCTGCAATGAAGTCTGTTCTGTTTTGTTACATAGATATGCCATATCTATTTTTTAATTCCCCTGTTTTTAGTGCATGTTGACTTATCGCATCCTTGCATAATTAGCAGACAGTGTCTGCATACTTCCAACACAAGTTTAATATGATAATTGGTTTTAATTATTTCCCTTTTCCAATTTGTTCCCAAAAAATGGGGAGGGGAAATCAGTATCTATTCAATTGTGATAATTTTTTATGTGAGTGTGCTATGAGGTGCTATTACAGCTGAAACGCATTAGCACACGTGTTATGTAGCACCCTCCTAGGTAGGTACTAGTGAGAGAGTATAGGTTTTGGCTTTGTCTGCTTACCAGAGGGGCTGCAGGCAAATCTATATTGCTCTTTGCTTGCCAGAGAGCAGGATCTGTTAGTGAGGTCTGCTCATTGTGCTCAGTATGTGATTCATTGTGTCTAGAGAGTGTTTCACACTGGTCCAATAGGGAGGCATGTAGGACATTGGGAGGAAACCTGACAAATGAATGCATAGGCTTTGATACGGTCCTGATGATTGGCAGTAGCAGGTTGCCTCAGTGCATTCTGCGATACTGAATAAAAGCCAGGAGCACATGTGCAGCCGAGTCTTTGACTGGAGAGCAGAGTCATGGAGGGAGGGGGTGGCTGCCTCCTCCTCTGTAGCAGTGGCACGTGGTCGCAGGAGGTCATCCTGAGGGCCGGAGGAATGGATGAGAGGAACTGAACCCAGAGGTCCAGGAGAACTGACTGAAGGGGAGACACTGGAGACCCTGGAAAAACAGTATCGTGAGTACAGGGACTCATGTCAGGAGGCCTGACCTGAGGGGGGCCATCCCACATGTAGGATAATCAGAGGATGGGTGTCAGCAGTAAAGAGAGAGAGAGGATGCTGAGGAGAGTGTCCTGAAGATAATCAATAGTTCACCAAGTTTTCTTAGGAAAGAGACTTAATCCAAATCCACCTTTAGTGCAGGGTGAATAAACAGCCTGGCTGTAAATGAAGATAGAAGTCCTCCAACATTATGCATAGTTAATTCGGAGTATCCCACTATTCCCTTCTCCTATACCTAATTTATAATAAAACACAAAACGACCAAATACCCCTGGACTGGTTATTGGAGCGAGCCAAGGAGGAAAAGCGAGAAACTGTTGAGGTTGCTGTTTGTAACTCACAGGTGTGACCCACAGGTGTGAAATCTGGCAGTCATTACGGGGGCAGTGCTACCGTTATATTTATGTGTAGCCCATAAAGATTTTTCATTTGTCGGTTTTACCGGGTGCCAACTCATTTCTACTATGGAACTTCTGCTCGAGTGTGGGGACACTTTGCCCTGAGCACCAGTCTTCAGCTATGAGGGGCTGAGCGGGCGGTTGTCCTTTGGTATCATTTTACTGTTTGGTATAATTCACCTAATATATGGAAAAAGTTTCCTTGATCTCTCTTTGCATTTTTGCTGGCCCTCAGTGCACCATGGACCAAGGGTGTCTGCAGATAGATTGTGCTGCTTTGGATGTCCCTTTTCCTGCTGTAGCTGTGTATTAATACTAACAGCCATATTTTTCAAAAGCATTAAGCCATGGATGTTTCCACACTTAAAGCGGAGTTCCGGCCTCGGGGGTGAAATTTAGATAAAAATACCCCCGGGACAGTTAGGGCTAGTACATTCCACAATGGATAGCCTCTGAACTGTCCCGGGTCGCACTTACCTTTTAGAACAAATACTTACCTTGAAAATTTCTTCTCCAGCGCTGCCATCTCAGGTGTGGGCAGCTGAAGCCAGCGCGTCCTCTTCTGCGTCCTCTTCCGTGTCCTCTTCTCCCAGAATGCGTCTGAACCCGCACCGCTCGTCACTTCCGGTTCGGGCGCATCATCCCTTAACAGCTTCTGGGCATGCCCAGAAGCTGTTTAGCAGGGAATGACGCGCCCGCACGGGAACTGACGAGTGCGGTCGGTGCAGGCGCATTGATTCCTGGGAGCGATGGCGTTTAGTTCCCAGGAATCAATGCAAGGAGGAAGTGATGGCGTGGGCCGCGGCCACAGAGCGAGGAAGTGGAAGAAAGATGAGTATATTTTCTTCAATAACAAGGTAAGTAAACAAAAAAAACATAATTATCCATTTGTTTTCAGATGACACTCAGCAAGCGGATGGCCCAAAATCAATTTTGTCGATTTTGAGGCCAGAACTCCGTTTGAAGCACAAATTTTGGCCCCAAAATATAGCCCACATGGGTTTACCTGGCAGCTAAGAACGTTGTATTCTGTGGCTGAAGGTACATTAGGCATTCACAGGATACAGAAGTAAGTGTTGGCCATAAAAGGCCCCAAAAATTAGCCCATATGGGTTTACCTGACAGCTAAGTACGTAGTATTCTGTGGCTGAAGGTACATTAGGCATTCACAGGATACAAAAGTAAGTGTCGGCCAGTATAGGCCCCAAAAATTAGCCCACATGCATTTACCTGACAGCTAAGAATGTAGTATTCTGTGGCTGAAGGTACAATAGGCATTTACAGTATATAGAAGTAAGTGTCGGCCTGTATAGGCTGCAAAAATTAGCTCACATGGGTTTAACTGACAGCAAAGAACGCAGTGTATTTGATGGCTAGAGGTACATTAGGCATTCACAGTATACAGAAGTAAGTGTCGGCCTGTATAGGCTCCAAAAATTAGCTCACATGGGTTTAACTGACAGCAAAGAATGTAGTATTTGATGGCTTGAGGTACATTAGGCATTCACACAGTATACAGAAGTAAGTGTCAGCCTGTACAGGCTCCAAAAATTAGCTCACATGGGTTTAACTGACAGCAAAGAACATAGTATTTGATGGCTAGAGGTACATTAGGCATTCACACAGGATACAGAAGTAAGTGTCGGCCTGTATAGGTCCCAAAAATTAGCTCACATGGGTTTAACTGACAGCAAAGAGCATAGTATTTGATGGCTAGAGGTACATTAGGCATTCACAGGATACAGAAGTAAGCGTCGGTCTGTATAGGCTGCAAAGATTAGCTCACATGGGTTTAACGGACAGCAAAGAACGTAGTATTTGATAGCTAGAGGTACATTAGGCATTCACAGGATACAGAAGTAAGTGTTGGCCATAAAATGCCCCAAAAATTAGCCCACATGGGTTTACCTGACAGCTAAGAACGTAGTATTCTGTGACTGAAGGTACATTAGGCATTCACAGGATACAGAAGTAAGTGTTGGCCATAAAAGGCTCCAAATTAGCTCACATGGGTTTACCTGATAGCAAAGAACGTAGTGTATTTGATGGCTAGAGGTACATTAGGCATTCACACAGGATACAGAAGAAAGTGTCGGCCTGTATAGGCTGCAAAAATTAGCTCACATGGGTTTAACTGACAGCAAAGAATGTAGTATTTGATGGCTAGAGGTACATTAGGCATTCACAGGATACAGAAGTAAGTGTAGGTCATAAAAGGCCCCAAAAATTAGCCCACATGGGATTACCTGACAGCTAAGAACCTAGTATTCTGTGGCTGAAGGTACATTAGGCATTCACAGGATACAGAAGTAAGTGTTGGCCTTAAAAGGCCCCAAAAATTACCTGACAGCTAAGAACGTAGCATTCTGTGGTTGAGGGTACATTAGGCATTCACAGGATACAGAAGTAAGTGTTGGCCATAAAAGGCCCCAAAAATTAGCCCACATGAGTTTACCTGACAGCAAAGAACGTAGTATTCTGTGGCTGAAGGTACATTAGGCATTCACAGTATACAGAAGTAAGTGTCGGCCTGTATAGGCTTCAAAGATTAGCTCACATGGGTTTAGCTGACAGCAAAGAACGTAGTATTTGATGGCTAGAGGTACATTAGGCATTCACAGTATACAGAAGTAAGTGTCGGCCTGTATAGGCTCCAAAAATTAGCTCAAATGGGTTTAACTGACAGCAAAGAACGTAGTGTATTTGATGACTAGAGATACATTAGGCATACACAGGATACAGAAGTAAGTGTCGGCCTGTATAGGCTGCAAAAATTAGCAATTCAATGGACATGAAATGCCTTTAATGCTGCTGTATTTAGCGAAAACAAGGACCAGGAATTGTTGTGGGTGGATGACGGTCTGGCAGATATTTGTGGCCTGTCATGAGGAATTTCAATGAAACATGGTCTAATGGTCACATGTGTTGAATTCCTCAGAGATCCATGCCTCATTCATTTTTAAAATGTGAGGTAGTCTACACTGTTATGAGCTAGGCGAGTGTGCTTATCGGTCATGATCCCCCCTGCTGCGCTGAGCGTCCTTTCGGACAGGACACTGGATGGGGGGCAAGCCAACAGTTCCATTGCAAATTGTGCAAGCTCTGGCCAGAGGTCAAGCCTGCTCACCCAGTAGTCCAGGGGTTCATCACTCCTCAGAGCGTCCACATCGGCCGTTAACCCGATGTAGTCGGACACCTGTCGGACACCTTTTTTTACGCTCCAACATTTGAGCCACAGAAGCCTGCCTTTTTCCAGAACAACGTGATGACGGCATCATGGAAGGTGGAGTGTTGGACAACTGTGAGGAGACAGGAGAAGGAGAAGAGGCTGGACGGTGAGAGCCTGGAGTGTGGCTTTGTGGGTTCTGATGGTGTTGCTCCCACTGGGCTTGGTGATGGGATTTCAGGTGCCTTCTTAAGGCGGTTGTCCCTGAGTGAGTGTTGGGCTTTTCGCGACTTATGCGTTGACTGCAAAGGCTGCAGATGGCAACACTGTTGTCAGCCCACACTGCGGAACCATGTGACGGCGTCCTGGGAGCGCCAGATGTGACTGTACATGGTTGCTGGCTCGCTCCTGATACATTTGCAGTCTGCTTTGTACCTCTTGTGCAATGCAAGTTATGCCTGCCTCTCCTCCCTATCTGCCGGTCCGTCAGTTCGCTAGTTCTACAAATAATTGGCCAGTAACTGTTGTCACTGTGTGTAGCACAGTTAACACAGCAAAAGAGGCCAAATTTTTGCAGGACTTAAATACAATCTTAGAAAAGTATACTGTTAAATAACACCTCACTTCAATCTGTGGTATTGGGGGGGGGGGGCACAGGTTTATCACACCAGTTCTACAAATAATTGGCCAGTAACTGTTGTCACTGTGTGTAGCACAGTTAACACAGCAAAAGAGGCCACATTTTTGCAGGACTAAAATACAATCTTAGAAAATTATACTGATAAATAACACCCCACTTCAATATGTGGTATTAGGGGGCCACTGGTCTATCACACCAGTTGTTCAAAAAATTGGCCAGTGAGTTTGGCACTGTGTACCAGACTTAACACAGCAAAAGAGGCAATATTATTGCAGGACACAAATACACTTGTAAATGTATACTCAGATAACACCCCGCTTCAATCTGTGGTATTGGGGGCCCACAGGTTTATTACAACAGTTCTACAAATAATTGGCAAGTAACTGTTGTCACTGTGTGTAGCACAGTTTACACAGCAAGAGGCCAAATTCTTTCAGGACTAAAATACACTCTTAGAAAATTATACTGTTAAATAACACCCCACTTCAATATGTGGCATTGGGGGGCCATTGGTGTATCACACCAGTTCAAAAAATTGGCCTGTGAGTTTGGCACTTTGTGTACCAGACTTAACTCAGCAAAAGAGGCAATATCGTTGCAGGACACAAATACACTTGTAAAAGTTTACTAAGATAACACCCCACTTCAATATGTGGTATTAGGGGGCCATTGGTGTATCACACCAGTTCAAAAAATTGGCCAGTGAGTTTGGCACTGTGTGTACCAGACATAACTCAGCAAAAGAGGCAATATCGTTGCAGGACACAAATACACTTGTAAAAGTTTACTCAGATAACACCCCACTTCAATATGTGGTATTGGGGGGCCATTGGTGTATCACACCAGTTCAAAAAATTGGCCAGTGAGTTTGGCACTTTGTGTACCAGACTTAACTCAGCAAAAGAGGCAATATTGTTGCAGGACACAAATACACTTGTAAACGTATACTCAGATAACACTCCGTTTCAATCTGTGGTATTGGGGGCCCACAGGTTTATTACAACAGTTCTACAAATAATTGGCAAGTAACTGTTGTCACTGTGTGTAGCACAGTTTACACAGCAAGAGGCCAAATTCTTTCAGGACTAAAATACACTCTTAGAAAATTATACTGTTAAATAACACCCCACTTCAATATGTGGCATTGGGGGGCCATTGGTGTATCACACCAGTTCAAAAAATTGGCCTGTGAGTTTGGCACTTTGTGTACCAGACTTAACTCAGCAAAAGAGGCAATATCGTTGCAGGACACAAATACACTTGTAAAAGTTTACTAAGATAACACCCCACTTCAATATGTGGTATTAGGGGGCCATTGGTGTATCACACCAGTTCAAAAAATTGGCCAGTGAGTTTGGCACTGTGTGTACCAGACATAACTCAGCAAAAGAGGCAATATCGTTGCAGGACACAAATACACTTGTAAAAGTTTACTCAGATAACACCCCACTTCAATATGTGGTATTGGGGGGCCATTGGTGTATCACACCAGTTCAAAAAATTGGCCAGTGAGTTTGGCACTTTGTGTACCAGACTTAACTCAGCAAAAGAGGCAATATTGTTGCAGGACACAAATACACTTGTAAACGTATACTCAGATAACACTCCGTTTCAATCTGTGGTATTGGGGGGGGGGCACAGGTTTATTACAACAGTTCTACAAATAATTAGCCAGTAACTGTTGTCACTGTGTGTAGCACAGTTTACACAGCAAGAGGCCACATTTTTGCAGGACTAAAATACACTCTTAGAAAATTAAACTGTTAAATAACACCCCACTTTAATATGTGGTATTGGGGGGGGGGGGCATTGGTGTATCACACCAGTTCAAAAAATTGGCCAGTGAGTTTGGCACTGTGTGTACCAGTTTTAACTCAGCAAAAGAGGCAATATTTTTGCAGGACACAAATAAACTAGTAAAAGTTTACTCAGATAACACCCCACTTCAATATGTGGTATTGGGGGGCATTGGTGTATCACACCAGTTCAAAAAATTGGCCAGTGAGTTTGACACTGTGTGTACCAGACTTAACACAGCAAAAGAGGAAATATTGTTGCAGGACACAAATACACTTGTAAACGTATACTCAGATAACACCCCGCTTCAATCTGTGGTATTGGGGGGCCACAGGTTTATTACAACAGTTCTACAAATAATTAGCCAGTAACTGTTGTCACTGTGTATAGCACAGTTTACACAGCAAGAGGCCACATTTTTGCAGGACTAAAATATACTCTTAGAAAATTATACTGTTAAATAACACCCCACTTTAATATGTGGTATTGGGGGGCCATTGGTCTATCGTACCAGTTCAAAAAATTGGCCAGTGAGTTTGGCACTGTGTGTACCAGACTTAACTCAGCAAAAGAGGCAATATTTTTGCAGGACACAAATAAACTAGTAAAAGTTTACTCAGATAACACCCCACTTCAATGTGTGGTATTAGGGGGCCATTGGTGTATCACACCAGTTCAAAAAATTGGCCAGTGAGTTTGGCACTGTGTGTACCAGACATAACTCAGAAAAAGAGGCAATATCGTTGCAGGACACAAATACACTTGTAAAAGTTTACTCAGATAACACCCCACTTCAATATGTGGTATTGGGGGGCCATTGGTGTATCACACCAGTTCAAAAAATTGGCCAGTGAGTTTGGCACTGTGTGTACCAGACATAACTCAGCAAAAGAGGCAATATCGTTGCAGGACACAAATACAGTTGTAAAAGTTTACTCAGATAACACCCCACTTCAATATGTGGTATTGGGGGGCCATTGGTGTATCACACCAGTTCAAAAAATTGGCCAGTGAGTTTGGCACTGTGTGTACCAGACTTAACACAGCAAAAGAGGCAATATTGTTGCAGGACACAAATACACTTGTAAACGTATACTCAGATAACACCCCGTTTCAATCTGTGGTATTGGGGGGGGGCACAGGTTTATTACAACAGTTCTACAAATAATTAGCCAGTAACTGTTGTCACTGTGTGTAGCACAGTTTACACAGCAAGAGGCCACATTTTTGCAGGACTAAAATACACTCTTAGAAAATTAAACTGTTAAATAACACCCCACTTTAATATGTGGTATGGGGGGGGGGGGGCATTGGTGTATCACACCAGTTCAAAAAATTGGCCAGTGAGTTTGGCACTGTGTGTACCAGTTTTAACTCAGCAAAAGAGGCAATATTTTTGCAGGACACAAATAAACTAGTAAAAGTTTACTCAGATAACACCCCACTTCAATTTGTGGTATTGGGGGGCATTGGTGTATCACACCAGTTCAAAAAATTGGCCTGTGAGTTTGGCACTTTGTGTACCAGACTTAACTCAGCAAAAGAGGCAATATTGTTGCAGGACACAATTACACTTGTAAAAGTTTACTAAGATAACACCCCACTTCAATATATGGTATTAGGGGGCCATTGGTGTATCACACCAGTTCAAAAAATTGGCCAGTGAGTTTGGCACTGTGTGTACCAGACATAACTCAGCAAAAGAGGCAATATCGTTGCAGGACACAAATACACTTGTAAAAGTTTACTAAGATAACACCCCACTTCAATATGTGGTATTAGGGGGCCATTGGTGTATCACACCAGTTCAAAAAATTGGCCAGTGAGTTTGGCACTGTGTGTACCAGACATAACTCAGCAAAAAAGGCAATATTGTTGCAGGACACAAATACACTTGTAAAAGTTTACTCAGATAACACCCCACTTCAATATGTGGTATTGGGGGGCCATTGGTGTATCACACCAGTTCAAAAAATTGGCCAGTGAGTTTGGCACTGTGTGTACCAGACTTAACACAGCAAAAGAGGCAATATTGTTGCAGGACACAAATACACTTGTAAACGTATACTCAGATAACACCCCGTTTCAATCTGTGGTATTGGGGGGGGCACAGGTTTATTACAACAGTTCTACAAATAATTAGCCAGTAACTGTTGTCACTGTGTGTAGCACAGTTTACACAGCAAGAGGCCACATTTTTGCAGGACTAAAATACACTCTTAGAAAATTAAACTGTTAAATAACACCCCACTTTAATATGTGGTATTGGGGGGGGGGGGCATTGGTGTATCACACCAGTTCAAAAAATTGGCCAGTGAGTTTGGCACTGTGTGTACCAGTTTTAACTCAGCAAAAGAGGCAATAATTTTGCAGGACACAATTAAACTAGTAAAAGTTTACTCAAATAACACCCCACTTCAATATGTGGTATTGGGGGGCATTGGTGTATCACACCAGTTCAAAAAATTGGCCAGTGAGTTTGGCACTGTGTGTACCAGACTTAACACAGCAAAAGAGGCAATATTGTTGCAGGACACAAATGCACTTGTAAAAGTATACTCAGATAACACCCCGCTTCAATCTGTGGTATTGGGGGGCCACAGGTTTATTACAACAGTTCTACAAATAATTAGCCAGTAACTGTTGTCACTGTGTATAGCACAGTTTACACAGCAAGAGGCCACATTTTTGCAGGACTAAAATATACTCTTAGAAAATTATACTGTTAAATAACACCCCACTTTAATATGTGGTATTGGGGGGCCATTGGTCTATCGTACCAGTTCAAAAAAATTGGCCAGTGAGTTTGGCACTGTGTGTACCAGACTTAACTCAGCAAAAGAGGCAATATTTTTGCAGGACACAAATAAACTAGTAAAAGTTTACTCAGATAACACCCCACTTCGATATGTGGTATTGGGGGGCCACAGGTTTATTACAACAGTTCTACAAATAATTAGCCAGTAACTGTTGTCACTGTGTTTAGCACAGTTTACACAGCAAGAGGCCACATTTTTGCAGGACTAAAATACACTCTTAGAAAATTAAACTGTTAAATAACACCCCACTTTAATATGTGGTATTGGGGGGGGGGGCATTGGTGTATCACACCAGTTCAAAAAATTGGCCAGTGAGTTTGGCACTGTGTGTACCGGACTTAACTCAGCAAAAGAGGCAATATTTTTGCAGGACACCAATAAACTAGTAAAAGTTTACTCAGATAACACCCCACTTCAATATGTGGTATTTGGGGGCCATTGGTGTGTCACACCAATTCAAAAAATTGGCCAGTGAGTTTGGCACTGTGTGTACCAGACTTAACTCAGCAAAAGAGGCAATATTGTTGCAGGACACAAATACACTTGTAAAAGTTTACTCAGATAACACCCCACTTCAATATGTGGTATTAGGGGGCCATTGTTGTATCACACCAGTTCAAAAAATTGGCCAGTGAGTTTGGCACTGTGTGTACCAGACTTAACACAGCAAAAGAGACAATATTGTTGCAGGACACAAATACACTTGTAAAAGTATACTCAGATAACACCCGGCTTCAATCTGTGGTATTGGGGGGCCACAGGTATATTACAACAGTTCTACAAATAATTGGCCAGTAACTGTTGTCACTGTGTGTAGCACAGTTTACACAGCAAGAGGCCAAATGTTTGCAGGACTAAAATACACTCTTAGAAAATGTTACTGTTAAATAACACCCCACTTCAATATGTGGTATTGGGGGGCTATTGGTGTATCATACCAGTTCAAAAAATTGGCCTGTGAGTTTGGCACTTTGTGTACCAGACTTAACTCAGCAAAAGAGGCAATATTGTTGCAGAACACAAATACACTTGTAAAAGTTTACTCAGATAACACCCCACTTCAATATGTGGTATTGGGGGGCCACAGGCTTATTACAACAGTTCTACAAATAATTAGCCAGTAACTGTTGTCACTGTGTGTAGCACAGTTTACACAGCAAGAGGCCACATTTTTGCAGCACTAAAATACACTCTTAGAAAATTAAACTGTTAAATAACACCCCACTTTAATATGTGGTATTGGGGGGGCATTGGTGTATCACACCAGTTCAAAAAATTGGCCAGTGAGTTTGGCACTGTGTGTACCAGACTTAACTCAGCAAAAGAGGCAATATTTTTGCAGGACACAAATAAACTAGTAAAAGTTTACTCAGATAACACCCCACTTCAATATGTGGTATTGGGGGGTCTTTGGTGTATCACACCAGTTCAAAAAATTGGCCAGTGAGTTTGGCACTGTGTGTACCAGACTTAACTCAGCAAAAGATGCAATATTGTTGCAGGACACAAATACACTTGTAAAAGTTTACTCAGATAACACCCCACTTCAATATGTGGTATTGGGGGGCCATTGGTGTATCACACCAGTTCAAAAAATTGGCCAGTGAGTTTGGCACTGTGTGTACCAGACTTAACTCAGCAAAAGAGGCAATATTTTTGCAGGACACAAATAAACTAGTAAAAGTTTACTCAGATAACACCCCACTTCGATATGTGGTATTGGGGGGCCATTGGTGTATCACACCAGTTCAAAAAATTGGCCAGTGAGTTTGGCACTGTGTGTACCAGACTTAACACAGCAAAAGAGGCAATATTGTTGCAGGACACAAACACACTTGTAAATGTATACTCAGATAACACCCGATTTCAATCTGTGGTATTGGGGGGCCACAGGTTTATTACAACAGTTCTACAAATAATTAGCCAGTAACTGTTGTCACTGTGTTTAGCACAGTTTACACAGCAAGAGGCCACATTTTTGCAGGACTAAAATACACTCTTAGAAAATTAAACTGTTAAATAACACCCCACTTTAATATGTGGTATTGGGGGGGGGGCATTGGTGTATCACACCAGTTCAAAAAATTGGCCAGTGAGTTTGGCACTGTGTGTACCGGACTTAACTCAGCAAAAGAGGCAATATTTTTGCAGGACACCAATAAACTAGTAAAAGTTTACTCAGATAACACCCCACTTCAATATGTGGTATTGGGGGGCCATTGGTGTGTCACACCAGTTCAAAAAATTGGCCAGTGAGTTTGGCACTGTGTGTACCAGACTTAACTCAGCAAAAGAGGCAATATTGTTGCAGGACACAAATACACTTGTAAAAGTTTACTCAGATAACACCCCACTTCAATATGTGGTATTAGGGGGCCATTGGTGTATCACACCAGTTCAAAAAATTGGCCAGTGAGTTTGGCACTGTGTGTACCAGACTTAACACAGCAAAAGAGACAATATTGTTGCCGGACACAAATACACTTGTAAAAGTATACTCAGATAACACCCGGCTTCAATCTGTGGTATTGGGGGGCCACAGGTATATTACAACAGTTCTACAAATAATTGGCCAGTAACTGTTGTCACTGTGTGTAGCACAGTTTACACAGCAAGAGGCCAAATGTTTGCAGGACTAAAATACACTCTTAGAAAATGTTACTGTTAAATAACACCCCACTTCAATATGTGGTATTGGGGGGCTATTGGTGTATCATACCAGTTCAAAAAATTGGCCTGTGAGTTTGGCACTTTGTGTACCAGACTTAACTCAGCAAAAGAGGCAATATTGTTGCAGAACACAAATACACTTGTAAAAGTTTACTCAGATAACACCCCACTTCAATATGTGGTATTGGGGGGCCACAGGCTTATTACAACAGTTCTACAAATAATTAGCCAGTAACTGTTGTCACTGTGTGTAGCACAGTTTACACAGCAAGAGGCCACATTTTTGCAGCACTAAAATACACTCTTAGAAAATTAAACTGTTAAATAACACCCCACTTTAATATGTGGTATTGGGGGGGGCATTGGTGTATCACACCAGTTCAAAAAATTGGCCAGTGAGTTTGGCACTGTGTGTACCAGACTTAACTCAGCAAAAGAGGCAATATTTTTGCAGGACACAAATAAACTAGTAAAAGTTTACTCAGATAACACCCCACTTCAATATGTGGTATTGGGGGGCCTTTGGTGTATCACACCAGTTCAAAAAATTGGCCAGTGAGTTTGGCACTGTGTGTACCAGACTTAACTCAGCAAAAGATGCAATATTGTTGCAGGACACAAATACACTTGTAAAAGTTTACTCAGATAACACCCCACTTCAATATGTGGTATTGGGGGGCCATTGGTGTATCACACCAGTTCAAAAAATTGGCCAGTGAGTTTGGCACTGTGTGTACCAGACTTAACTCAGCAAAAGAGGCAATATTGTTGCAGGACACAAATACACTTGTAAAAGTATACTCAGATAACACCCCGCTTCAATCTGTGGTATTGGGGGGCCACAGGTGTATTACAACAGTTCTACAAATAATTGGCCAGTAACTGTTGTCACTGTGTGTAGCACAGTTTACACAGCAAGAGGTCAAATGTTTGCAGGACTAAAATACACTCTTAGAAAATTATACTGTTAAATAGCACCCCATTTCAATATGTGGTATTGGGGGGCCACTGGTCTATCACAGCAGTTCAAAAAAATTGGCCAGTGAGTTTGGCACTGTGTGTATCAGACTTAACTCAGCAAAAGAGGCAATATTGTTGCAGGACACAAATAAACATGTAAAAGTATACTCAGATAACACCCCACTTCAATATGGTATTGGGGGAGGGGCATTGGTCTATCACACCAGTTATAATACATTATAAGTGCTTTTGTCACTGTGTGTAGTATTGCTGCAGCAACGCTTAGTCACCACACCTGTCACAATGCAGCACAGTGCACAATAATACTACTAATCCACTATAATATGCTTTCTACCAAGTATATTATTCTGTGAATTACCCCCCTCCCCCACCCCTTTTTAGTGCACTGCACAGCAATACCAGAAAATTTGCAGTCCTTTAAATGACTTTTGTGGACATTAACAGAGCGATTTGTGTCACTGCAGATGTCGATCTCTAACTGCCCCTAAAGCACAGACTGGATACCTGACCCTATACTGAAGAGACTGTAATAGACCTATACCGACATTGCAGCCCTTTAAATAACTTTTGTGGACATTAACAGAGCGATTTGTGTCACTGCAGATGCCGATTTCTAACTGCCCCTAAAGCACAGACTGGATACCTGTCCCTATACTGAAAAGAGACTGGACCTATACCGAAATACCAGCCCTGAAAAGGACTTTTTGTGGACATTAACAGAGCGATTTGTGTGTGACTGCTGCCGATCTCTAACTGCCCCTAAAGCACCAACTGGATACCTGCCCCTAACCTGAAAAGATACTAGTAGACCTATACCAAAATACCAGCCCTGAAAAGGACTTTTGTGGATCTTCACAGAGCTATTTGTGTCTGGAAATCTCTACCTCACAGCAGACCTCTCCCTACACTGGCAAAAAGCAGAATGTGAAATGGCCGACAGCTCAGGTCTATTTATAGGTTAGGGGGCATGTCCATCTGCTGAAATGTTTTAATTGGCTGTCCCGTTCCACCTGACGGCTGTTTCATGGGTCAAAGTTCTCCCCAATGTAAACTAATATGGCCGTCGCGAACAATGCCATGTGTTCGCAAATTTGGCGGGTAGCGATCAAGCAAAATTCGCCGCAAACCGCAAGGCCATATCTAATCATATGTAGGAGAATTGCCAGTGCCAGCACTGCAAGTTCTAAAATTGAATCTTATAAGCATTAAGATTTTTGTAGTTTTGTTTTTTAGCAATGCATATTTTTAGGTTAAATGTCAGCAGAATGAGTTGAAAATTAGAGAAAAACATCTCATTTATGTATTTTTTTTGCTTTTCACAATCATTCTAATGGATGTGTTTTGTAAATGTTAAAGTATTCACTGCAGTACTTTTTGAACTTTCTTCTGTGTAATATTTTATTCCAAGCAAATTAGAATGCACGCAATTTTTCTATGGCATTTAAAAGTATACTAAAGTGCTCAGGTCATGAATTAATGTATTTCATGTATAATATTTTTCATATTTTGTTCAATAAACTTTATAATAAAATACGTTTTTCATATAGCTATGCTCTCTGTTAATGCACATCTGTTTAAAGAGAGGGTCAGCAAGCAATTAATAGTGATCTATTTATCGATTCCAATCAGGTGATAGGTAGACGTACTACTGCTATGCCAACCCTCTGTCTGTAGTGTAGTTCCCAGCGCCATATGACAGTGCCCCAGAACAGCCGCGCCTGGTGGCAATCGCTGCCGCGCTGTGTTCCTAGGACACGGCGCGACCCTGATCTAGATAGAGTCGATGACATGGCTCTTAATCCATGTGATTGCCTGTGCCAAATCTTCCATAGCTCTTATCTTAGATATAGCTGTAATGAGGTGATTCTGAGAGGGTATCTCTACCAATTTTCAATGCCTCAGGATCAGACATCTTGCTGCAGTCAAAATATGTACACTCAACATTTTAGAATTTTCGGAAATGCCTTTAAAAGGAAGACCCAAGAGGTAATGTATGGGGTCAAGGGGTAATGTAGTGTCCAGGACTTGTTCCAGTTTTCCCTATACTGTGGCCCAGAACCTCTGTACCTGGGGGGCAGTAACAGAAAATGTGAGCCATGGATCCAGTATCCCCTAAACATCTCCAACATGTTGCAGGAATGGACGAGTTTATAGTTGTAAATTTACAACAGTCTTATACCAATGCATCAAAACTGTATATATATTTTCTTTATAAGTTACACATCTAAATGTTTTGGGGGCGGCTTCCCAGATTGTCCGCCAATTACTAGAGATATAGGCCGGTAAGAGAGTCTGCCCATTTTCTCATATACAAGTGTGAATCTTTATCCAGAGGGGAAGTGGCCTGAAGCATTTCATATAGCGTGGAAATTAAATGTGACTGGTTTGGACCTTGTGCATATAAGCGCTTAAAGTCAGTGGGTTGATCTAAAGTTAATGTATGAGTCAAAGAAAAAAAAATGTCTGAACTGGAGGTATGCATAAAAAGATTGAGGAAGCTAGGACTCTTTCCGAGTTCTTAGCTCTTCAAAAGATAGAAATTTGTGAGTGACTTGGTTAACTAAAGAATGAAGCTGGATAATGCCCACTTGCACCCAAGGCGTCATTTGAGTATATGACAAACTGTCTGGCATAACAGGATTATATAAAATATTTGTCAAATGGGAATTTGGTGGTGCAAGAGTCAAAGAGTGCAAAAAGTCCTGTTACACTCATGCCAAATCTGGCTTGTGAATATATTTGTATATATTTGATGATGATGATCATCAGCAGATCTGTACACGAAGAATGCTTTGTTCTACCATCTGATAACACAGAGAATCCACTCTATCGGTGACATCCAACCTTATTTTCTTCAAAGTATTTAGTTATAAAATATTTAATTAGAAGTGACAGGCACTGATCATTAAACATTAGAAGCTCTCCTCAAGATTCTACAGTGTTCAGGCATTATTAGTACAACTGGAATTATACTGTATTTAGTTTACTTAGTTCTTGAGGTGTTAAACGACTAAAATTGTTTTATGTTTGTGTTGTAAGTACAGTATGTTGAGGATCATTAAAATATACATCAATTTATTGTATTGTGCTGTGTGTGTAACACCCTATTCGAGCATTCTGTTTGGATTTGTCTGGTTAACCTGGGCATAGGTAACCTTGGAATTTAGGTGTACATTTAACTCCTTCACTGAATGACTTCATAACAGAACACTGGATGGTAAACTTGAAGAGATTTGAATAGAAATACAATTTCATTTTTAAAGACCAAGTGACCAAGAGCTGCCTGAATTCAAGCCTTTTATTAAAAGACTTATCAAATTTTCCATGGTTGTTGAACAAATGTTTATAAGTATCAATATTTTTAATGGAAAAATTGTGAAATCATTATTAATGCCTAGAGACAAAACATAATCTGAAAAATATCTTCCAACAGTAAAAGGTAAAACTGAATTAACTTAACTAATAAAATATGTGCCCATTTTGTGACTTACACCAAAAACTTTTTACCAATTCACCTGTGTAGCATTATGGTAACATGATGATCATAAAATAATTCCTAATCTCTAAAACAGGGTTTCTCAACCTTCCTTCCTTGGATTAGCCCTTAGAACATTGGTGTGATCAGTGAGCTGCTGATATAACAATAAATATTTTCAGAAATAATATTAAATAATAGAATTATTATTCATGTGAAACAAGTGCTTGCTTTTTTTCATCACAGATGCTCAATTCTGGGTTGAAGATGAGATAAGCAGTGTACAGGTGGGCAGAAAATTTGGGTACAGGAGGTCAGCAGGATGGAGCACAGAAGGTCAGGAGTTATGTTGGCTTCGGATTACTTCCTGTACCAGCTGATGTGCGGCTCTCTTGCTCCTCCATCCTTGATGATAGCTGTTGCCGACAGATCTTCTGTGCATGGATGATCCCTCTGTAGATGCTACCTCATTGACAAGTGGTCTTATCGTGGATTTGAACTACTTTAAAAAGGCAGCAAAATGTGCACTCACATAAATGTATTTAGTTTAAAGTTTAGTTTAGTTTTAATACTGCCTTTAGTGGTGCCCCCTTGTGTTTTTCTACTTTTTTATTCTGTAAAATGTAAAAACATGGCATTATACAAAATCCTTTAATTGGATGTATGAAGGTATGGTCCATATGATTTTATCTTGTAAGGTTTGCATAAACAATTCAAAAACCTTGATACAAAACTCAACAGTTATGCATGAAGAAAGAGTACAAATAAAGGGTTTTGTTTAAAATGTTTCAAAAAAATCAACTGCACTTAATATTTTTTATTTTCATAAAATAATTATGTATACCTTGTTCTAATGAGCCTAGAACAAAATAATGAGAACACTACAGAGAAGTTAGTGAACTTGTTTTTAAGTAGCAATTATTTTTAATTATAATATAATTAAACTAATTCTATAGGGATTGTCAATACAAAACAGATCAGAACTGAATTATATGAGTGTTTGAAACAGAAGGTTGGGTAAAATATTGATAGATAATTAATAATCCAAATGCTTCTAATATGACTGTATGAAAGTTTAGTCTGTTTTATGGAATAAATTAATGTTGTCAGCTATGTATTCATGGAGAATGTAGGTTTTTTTCCTGTACTAATATCAAACCATGAACTCTAAACATTACAAAGTGTTTGATGCTGACATTAAAGCTGTGTTCAGAATTTCATTGCAATGTTTATAGCTTAGTTAATTGGGAAATAGATCTAATAAATGTTTAAAATGATTTTATATTTAAAAAGGACCTGAACTGTTGAATATGTGCCAAAAAAAGCAAGTAGAGGACAAAGTCACCAGTATTGCCTGTGGTCTCCCTGTAGTTGATCTTTTTCTCATCATTGACTTGCTATTACTTGTTACTCAAGGTGTTCCTTTATGGACATGGTTGAGGATCAGGACTTTGGTAGAGCATCATACCATAGCTTCCCTCTGACAGTTTATGTTCTGATGGCTGATGGAGTAATAATCAAGCAGCAACAAGCGGGCTTCATAAATCATGCAACCCCAGAATAAAACAGAAGCAGGTAAGTGCTTGTCCGCAGGTCCTAAGGTAGAGATTCCACTACAGCAAGGAGAACAGTGAACAGCACATTAGTGACACTGACTTAGACTAACCTAAATCTCTGATTTAATCTTGCGAGATTAGCAGTTAGAGGCATATTACTGTAAGATGGCCATACACTTTTTTTTCAGCCAGTGGAATTCTTCCATCCACAAAAAATGCACCCTGCAATGGGACATTGTATTTTTAACAGTGTCTCTGGCTTAGATTTCCCCTGCAGATATACAGATATAAGGCTCAATTTAGGATAGTGTCTATGCACAGAAAGTGTACTGCCATTTTTTAGAAGGAAGTCAAGACAAAATCAGGATACTGGTTGGGTACAATTAACATTTCTACATGTTCCTTAAAAGATAGGGAATTATAACTTTGTATTTCTAGTGTACTTTAAAGCTCCCAAACATTTACACAAACACATAGGTTTATCTATTAGCATTATTTTCCACTCTTGGGCTGAATAACCACTTCCCTACCAGCGCATTGTAAAATGACGCCGGCAGGGATGCTTCCTCCCTCTGGGCGGACGTCATATGACATCCGCCAGTTCTCGCTGCTCTCCCGCGCCCCCGGGGGCACGCAGTATGGCAATAGGGGATGAGGCGTGTCCCTCCGGATACAGTCCATCCCCGATTAGGGTAAAGAGCCAATGAAATTGGCTCTTTACCACATGACCGGCTGTGTCCAATCACAGCTGGTCACAGAATGTCAACAAACTGTGGTAATTAGCTGTTACTGGGCTCTCCTCCTCACACCTCGATCCTGTGTGAGGAGGACATTGCGATAACAGCTAGTTATCACCTGCAGTGCACACCAAAACACACTGATTGCCCCCCTAATAAAGAGGACCTGTCATCAGCCTAACAAAGTACCTGTCACCAGTCCATCAGAGTACCCGAGTACCTGTCACCAGCCCATCAGAGTACCTTAGTACCTGTCACAATCCCTCAGAGTACCCGAGTACCTGTCACCAGCCCACCAGAGTACCCGAGTACCTGTCAAAACCCCTCAGAGTACCCGATTACCTGTCACCAGCCCATTGGGTACTTTGATGACAGGTACTCGGGTACTCCAATGACAGGTACTCGGGTACGATGATGACAGGTACTCAGGTACTCCGATGACAGGTACCTGGGTACTCTGATGGCCTGGTGACAGGTACTCGGGTACTCTGATGACAGGTACTCAGAGTACCCGAGTACCTGTCATCAGAGTACCTGTCATCAGAGTACAAGAGTGCCTGCCATCAGAGTAGCTGAGAACCTGTCATCGGAGTACCTGAGTATATATCTGCAGCTCAGAGTACCAGAGTACCTATCTGCAGCCCAGAGTACCCCAGTACCTATCTGCAGACCATCAGAGTAGCCAAGTACGTGTCTCCATCCCAGAGTATCCAAGTACCTGTCTTCATCTTAGAGTGCCTGAGTACCTGCCTCTAGCCCATTAGAGTACCCAAGTACCTCTCTGCAGCCCATCAGAGTACCAGAGTACATGTCATCAGAGTACCCAAGTACCTATCACCAGCCCATCAGAGTACCCGAGTACCGGTCACCAGAGTACCCGAGTACCTGTCTCCAGCCCCTCAGAGTACCTATTTGCAGCTCATCTGGGTACCCGAGTACCTGTCTCCAGCCCATCAGGGTACCCGAATACATATCTGCAGCCCAATAGAATACCCAAGTACCTGTCTCCAGCCCATCAAATTACCTGAGTACCTGTCTCTAGCCAATCAGAGTACCCGGATACCTCTCTGCAGCCCATCATTGTACCCGAGTACCACTCTCCCATCAGAGCACCTGAGTACCTATCTGCAGCCCAGTGTACCCAAGTACCTATCTGCAGACCATCAGAGTACCCAAGTACCTGTCTCCAGCCTAGAGTACCTGAGTACCCGTCTCCAGCCCAAAGTGCCCGACTATCTATTTGCAGCCCATCAGATTACCTGAGTACCTGTCTCTAGCCCATCAGAGTACCCGAGTACCTCTCTTCAGCCCATCAGAGTACCCGAGTACCTTTCTGAAGCCGATCAGTGTACCTAAGTACCTGTCTGGAGCCCATCAGAGTACCTAAGTAAATATCTGCAGCTCATCAGAGTACCTGCTTACCTATCTGCAGCCCATGCCTCCTAGATTATGTGTTGGGGTGTTTGCTTGTGGGCATTTCCATTGTCCTTGTGCTCCAGGGCCTGAAAATGTGTTATAGGTTGTAAAGAAAGTAGATTTGAAATGTATGCTCCTAGAATGCCTGAAGGTGCTACTTGGATTTTGGGCCTCTGTATGTGGCCAGGTTGTGTAAAAGTCTCACACATGTGAGTAGCAGGAGTAGCAGAATGTATTCTGGGGTGTAATTGTTGCTATGTACATGCTATGTGTTAGAAATATCTTATATAAACTTGTTGGGAAAAAAAAAAAGAAATATCTTATAAATTGACAATTTTGTGTAAAAAAAAATAGATTTTCATTTTCTTTCCAGATTTTCCAAAAATGTGTGGAAAAAATAACATATTCAAAAGACTCTTTATGCCTCATAGAATATACATTGGGGTGTTTGCTTTCCAAAATGGGGTCATTTTGTGGGTAATTCCATTGTCCTGGTGCTCCAGGGCCTTCAAAGTTTGTAAGGTCGTTAGGAAATTATATGTGTCATTTATGCTCCTAGAAAAACTGACGGTGCTCCTTGCATGTTGGGCCTCTGTATGTGGCCAGGCTGTGTAAAATATGGTGATGCCATACTCAGGAGGAGTAGCAGAATGTATTTTGGGGTGTAGTTGCAAGTATGCATATACTGTGTGTGAGAAATAATTTGTTATTATGACAATTTTGTGTAAAAAAAAAAAACGTAATTTTCCCAAGAATTTTGGAATAAAAAATTACAACTTCAAAAAATTCACCATGTGTCATGGTCTTACCTTCTTGCTGTTCTCCTTTGTTTGACATGTGCTGGCGGCCATCTTGGTTTCTGGGTTTCTTGTAGCCTCCCACCCTGCGGCTCCTCCTTCCCACTGGGAGGAGCTGGATGCCTAGCTCATATATATAGGAGGTCTGTGGCTTCAGTTCCTTGCTTGGTCCTCCTGTGTTCACATGCTTCTAAGACTGCTGCTGCTTCTGGTTCCTGATCCTGGCTTCATCTGACTACCCTGCTGGTTCCTGATCCTGGCTTCGTCTGACTACCCTGCTGGTTCCTGATCCTGGCTTCGTCTGACTACCCTGCTGGTTCCTGATCCGGCTTCGTCTGACTACCCTCCTGGCTCCTGACCTCCTGGCTTCGCAAAGACTCTGCTTCGGTTTTGCCATCCGTTTGGACTTTTGCTTTACAGCTTGATTTTCAATAAAGCCTTCTTATTTTCACTTATCTGTTGTTGTACGTCTGGTTCATGGTTCCGTGACATTAGGACCAAGCCATGAATTCTGACGGTACAGGGCCATCATCGCTACCCACGCTGGTTGCCAGACTTGATCAGCAGGATCACCTGTTGGGTCAGTTCGCCGTGGCGTTGCAAATCCTGCTTGAACGCACGGCTCATTTCGCTCCCGTTGCCGATGGGTCGGTTGTCGCTCCTGGGCCCGCTCCTACTGCCGCTCCGGTTGTTGCGCCAGAGTCTACCCCGACACCTGTTGTTGCGCCTGCGGTGTTTCGGGGTATGACCGGTTCTGCCCCCTTCCACAGCGCTTTGGGGGAGAGCCAACTCAGTGCCGTGGTTTCCTTAACCAGGTGGGCATTTATTTCGAGCTGCTGCCACATGCCTTTCCTACTGAGAGATCAAAGGTGGGCTTCTTAATTTCGCTGCTCTCGGACAAGGCCTTGGCCTGGGCCAGCCCTTTATGGGAGAACAACAATCCGGTGGTTGCCGAGTTTTCCGGTTTTGTTGCTTCTCTTCGGAGGGTATTCGATGTGCCGGCTCGTGCTGCCTCTGCTGCGAAGCTCCTTATGTCCATCAGACAGGGTTCACGATCCATAGCTGAATACGCCATTGAGTTTCGTACCCTGGCAGCAGAGGTGGGCTGGAATAATGAGGCTCTGGTCGCTGCTTTCTCTCATGGTCTCTCGGATGCCTTGAAGGATGAGGTTGCAGCTAAGGACCTACCAGTGGAGCTCGAGTCTCTTATTTCTTTCCTGATTTTGATTGACACCAGACTCAGGGAGAGACCTTCCTTTAAGGAGAGTCTGCGGAGGCCTCCTAACAGATTGGCGCCTACCTTTGCTGTCCCACCCATGCCTCCCTCTCCTCCCACGCCTCCTGGGGATGACTTGGCTGGGGATGAACCCATGCAGCTGGGCTTCGCTCGCCTGTCCGAGGGGGAGAGGGTACTCCGGAGACGCGAGGGCCGATGCATGTACTGTGGTCTCGGTGGGCATTTTCGGTTGGCATGTCCGAACCGTCCGGGAAACGCTCGCACCTGAGATCCTGTCGGGGGCAGATCTTGGGTGGAGTCTCCTCGTCCCCGGTTTCCCGTGTTGACAAACCACTGATCACTGTTGTCCTCTCCTGGGTTGGGGGTTCAGTGACGACCCAGGCGTTGGTGGACTCTGGTGCTGGTGGTTTGTTCATTGATAGTGTGTTCGCTGCCGCCAATTCCATTCCTCTGCAGGCCCGAGGTTCTCCACTGGCTCTTGAGGCGATAGACGGCAGACCCCTTCTGCCGCCACACGTGACTCATGAGACCCTTCCAGTGGGGATAGCCATTGGTGCCGTTCACAGAGAGTCGGTCTGCTTCCAGGTTATTTCGTCTCCACACTACTCTGTGGTCTTGGGGTACCCCTGGCTCCAGAAGCATAATCCGACTTTCGATTGGAGATCGGCCGAGATCCTCTCGTGGTCACCACAGTGTGGGGCTAGTTGCATCCATGGGCCTGTCAAGTTGCTGTGTACTTCCTCGGACTCTCTGTTGCCTCCTGAATACGAGGAGTACCGGGATGTATTCGATAAGGTGAGCGCGGTTGCCCTACCTCCGCACCGCCCATACGATTGTGCCATCGAGTTACAACCTGGTGCCGTTCCTCCTCGTGGCAAGGTCTATCCACTGTCGGTAGCGGAGAATGAGGCCATGGAGGAGTACGTGAAGGAGGCGCTTTCACGCGGACACATTCGCAAATCCTCGTCCCCGGCAGGGGCTGGATTTTTCTTTGTGAAAAAGAAGGGCGGTGAGTTGAGGCCTTGCATCGATTACAGGGGTCTCAATCGCATTACGATCAAGAACGCTTACCCGATACCCTTGATTTCCGAGCTGTTCGATCGCCTTAAAGGGGCCACGGTCTTTACCAAACTCGACCTGAGGGCGGCATATAACCTCGTAAGGATCAAGGCGGGCGATGAGTGGAAGACCGCGTTTAACACCAGGACCGGTCATTATGAATCCTTGGTTATGCCCTTTGGGTTGTGCAATGCGCCCGCAGTCTTTCAGGAATTCATTAACGATGTTTTCCGTGACCTGTTGCAGCAGTGTGTGGTGGTCTATTTGGATGACATCTTGGTATATTCTGAATCCATGGAGACCCACATTCTGGATGTCAGACGAGTGTTGCAACGGTTACGAGAGAACAAGCTGTTCGGTTAGCTTGAGAAATGCGAATTTCACCGATCCCAGGTAACCTTCTTAGGTTACATCATTTCCGCTGAGGGGTTCTCCATGGATCCTGAGAAGGTTTCGGCTGTCTTACAGTGGCCCCAGCCCAGTGGTCTTCGCTCCCTGCAGCGCTTTTTGGGCTTCGCCAATTATTATCGGAAGTTCATCAGGGACTTTTCCATGCTAGCCAAGCCTCTCACGGATCTGACCAGGAAGGGCAGTAATTCCCAGGTCTGGCCGCTCGAGGCCATCCGAGCTTTTGAGGCTCTAAAGTCCGCCTTTGTGTCGGCTCCGATTCTGTCGCATCCCAACCCTGGGTTGCCCTTTGTCCTCGAGGTGGACGCGTCTGAGACGGGAGTAGGCGCCCTTCTGTCTCAGCGTAGAACACCAGAGGGTCCTCTGCTTCCTTGTGGGTTTTACTCCCGGAAACTGTCTCCCGCGGAGTGCAACTATCAGATTGGTGACAGGGAGTTATTGGCCATCGTGCAGGCCCTTAAAGAATGGAGGCACTTGCTCGAGGGTTCGGTGGTTCCGGTCCTCATCCTGACGGACCACAAGAATCTGACCTACCTTTCTGAGGCCAAGAGATTGACACCACGTCAGGCCAGATGGGCTCTGTTCTTGTCACGTTTTAATTACGTGGTCTCCTACCTACCCGGTTCCAAGAACATCAGGGCGGATGCCTTATCACGGCAGTACTCCGACCTGTCCAGGGAGGAGTCGATTCCGACTTCGGTCATACCTCCGAATCAGATCCTGGCCGCCATTCGCACCAGCCTGACCTCTCCCCTGGGTGAGCAGATTTTGGCGGCTCAATCTGGTGCTCCCTCTGAGAGACCCAACGGCAGATGTTTTGAGGAGTTGCCTGAGGAGTTGCGCACTCGGTTGTTGCGAACCTACCATAACTCCAAGACCGCGGGGCATCCTGGAAAGAATCAGCTGTCCTGGGCTGTTTCACGTCTGTTCTGGTGGCCTTCCCTACGTTCCGACATCGCCGCATATGTAGCGGCATGCTCCGTTTGTGCCCAGAGTAAGTCCCCTCGGCACCTTCCGTTGGGCCTTCTGCAACCCATAGCCACCGGGGAGCGCCCATGGTCACACCTGGGGATGGATTTCATTGTGGACCTCCCTGCATCCCGAGGCCATACGGTCATTCTCATGATTGTGGATCGATTTTCCAAAATGTGCCACTGTGTTCCTCTCAAGAAGTTACCCTCTGCACAGGAGTTGGCCACGATTTTTGCCAGGGAGGTCTTCCGGTTGCACGGTTTGCCCAAGGAGATTGTGTCGGATCGGGGGAGTCAGTTTGTGTCCAGGTTCTGGCGCGCCTTTTGCTCCCAGTTGGGGATTCATCTCTCCTTCTCCTCGGCCTACCACCCTCAGTCCAATGGGGCCGCAGAACGATCCAATCAGGCCTTGGAGCAATTCCTTCGTTGCTATGTCTCCGATCACCAAGACAATTGGGTTGACCTCCTGCCTTGGGCTGAGTTTGCCAGGAACACGGCGGTGAACTCTTCCTCTGGGACGTCTCCCTTCATGGCCAATTATGGGTTCCAACCTGCCGTGTTACCGGAGGTATTCTCTCCCCAGGATATTCCGGCTGTGGAGGATCACCTTTCCGTCCTACGTGCTTCTTGGGTACAGATCCAGAAGTCCCTTGAGGTCTCTGCGCAGCGCCAGAGACTCCAGGCTGATCGCAGACGAGCGCCTGCTCCTTCCTACCAGGCCGGAGACCGTGTATGGTTGTCCACCCGCAACCTCAACCTTCGAGTGCCCACTCCCAAGCTGGCGCCTCGCTTTGTTGGTCCCTTCCGAGTGCTTCGCAGGGTAAACCCGGTAGCCTATGCCCTTGCGCTTCCTCCTGGCATGCGGATCTCCAACGTGTTTCATGTCTCCCTGTTGAAGCCACTGGTGTGTAATCGTTTCACTTCCTCGGTTCCTCGGCCCCGTCCGGTCCAAGTGGGCAATCGTGAGGAGTATAAGGTGAGAAATATCCTGGACTCACGCCTGGTCCGCGGTCGGGTGCAGTTTTTGGTTCATTGGCGTGGTTATGGTCCAGAGGAGCGTTCCTGGGTTCCCTCCGCAGATGTCCATGCTCCTGCCTTGCTCCGAGCCTTCCACGCACGCTTCCCTCAGAAACCGTTCTTTTATCCGCGGAGGAGGGGCCCTTGAGGGGGAGGTACTGTCATGGTCTTACCTTCTTGCTGTTCTCCTTTGTTTGACATGTGCTGGCGGCCATCTTGGTTTCTGGGTTTCTTGTAGCCTCCCACCCTGCGGCTCCTCCTTCCCACTGGGAGGAGCTGGATGCCTAGCTCATATATATAGGAGGTCTGTGGCTTCAGTTCCTTGCTTGGTCCTCCTGTGTTCACATGCTTCTAAGACTGCTGCTGCTTCTGGTTCCTGATCCTGGCTTCATCTGACTACCCTGCTGGTTCCTGATCCTGGCTTCGTCTGACTACCCTGCTGGTTCCTGATCCTGGCTTCGTCTGACTACCCTGCTGGTTCCTGATCCCGGCTTCGTCTGACTACCCTCCTGGCTCCTGACCTCCTGGCTTCGCAAAGACTCTGCTTCGGTTTTGCCATCCGTTTGGACTTTTGCTTTACAGCTTGATTTTCAATAAAGCCTTCTTATTTTCACTTATCTGTTGTTGTACGTCTGGTTCATGGTTCCGTGACACCATGCCTCTTACTAAATACCCTGGGATGTCTACTTTCCAAAAAGGGATCATTTGGGGGGTATTTGTACTGTCCTGACTTTTCAGGGCCACAAGAAAGGAGATTGTACATCAGGTGTGATTAGGTGTGATCAATTTTTAATGATTGGCATCATAGCTTGTAGACTCTATAACTTTCACACAGACTAAATAATATCCACTAATTTGGGTTATTTTTACCAAAGATATGTAGCAGTGTACATTTTGGCCCACATTTATGAAAAACAAATTACTTATTTGCAAAATTGTATAATAGAAACTAAAACAAAATGTTCTCTTTTTTTTCACTTATATTGCAAAAAATAAAAAACACAGTGGTGAATAAATACCACCAAACGAAAGCTCTATTCTTGTGATAAAAATGATAAAAAATTTGATTGGGTACAGCATTGCATGACTGAGTAATTATCATTCAAATTGTGAGAGCGCTGAAAGCTGAAAACTGATCTGGACAGGAAGGGGGTGAAATTGCCCTGTATTGAAGTGGTTAATACACAGATATTCTTTTTTTTTTTTTTTGTATGTGAGCCATACCTTCTATTTAGCCGCATTGCATTTTTTTGTATTGCCGTTCACAGGCATTACATCCTTCCCTATTATCCCCACTGATCTAAAACACAGATTTTCCAGCATCTGTAGCAGTCAATCGTCAAGGAACAAGTGCATTGGTACACCTCCATTCCAAAAGTGTTTAGCCACTTGGAATGGCATTTATGTGTGCTGAGGAGGAGGAGAATGTAGGATATCAGTAGTTACAATTAGAAAAGTGGGAGACTCCTGCAGTGCTGTGCACTAATTGTCACAGAGCCAAGGTAAATAAATATTGTTTTCAAAAGTCCCATGGGAGAAATTCAATAGTTTGAAGATGCATTAGGAATGTTTGCAACACACAACTCTGACCAGACCTATCAGTTGAATTTCTTAACATGTGACATTTGTTATGCCTTTTGCCATAATGTAGTGTTAATTAGATATGAGAGAACTATTTTAAAACTCACTCCCAATTTTCCCATTCAGCCTCTCCATACACGTTTTTCTGTTATAACTTGCAAATAGTCCCAGATAGCTGTGATGTACACAATGTGTAAGTTATTATGTCCAGAAATGTATCTAAAAAAACAAGAGAATTGTATTAATTTAGCTAGACATCTGTTATTTAATGACTCTAAATATACTTGTGTAATCATTCATATAATCATGTGGAAGGAAACACTTGGCATTGCTTTGCAGAAATTCTGCTTAAAAAGTATAGTTCAGTGAAAAGTACAGTTCAGTGCTTACCAAGCTTAGTGGAACACCTGGAGAAATTAATGTATGTTCATTACAACTGCCATCAATAGGTGAATTAAAATGTTAAAATCATTTAAAAACTTTTTTTTAAATGTATACTAGATCTTTTCCAGGCATGTGTTTAAAAAAAGTTAATATCTTTGCGGCTTTGACTTCAGGCAGGAGTCAGGCAGGATTACAATTAGTAATAAAGAAATACATATTTACAGTATCTCACAAAAGTGAGTACACCCCTCACATTTCTGTGAATATTTAATTATATCTTTTCATGTGACAACACTGAATAAATTACATTTTGCTACAATGTAAAGTAGTGTGTGTACAGCTTGTATAACAGTGTAAATTTGCTGTCTCCTCAAAATAACTCAACCATCAATGTCTAAATTGCTGGCAACAAAAGGGAGTACACATCTAAGTGACAATGTCCAATTTGGGCCCAATTAGCTATTTTCTCTCCCATGTGACTCCTTAGTGTTACAAGGTCTTAGGTGTGAATGGGGAGCAGGAGTGTTAAATTTGGTGTTATCGCTCCCACTCTCTCATACTATTCACTGGAAGTTCCTCATGGTACGTCATGGCAAAGAACTCCCTGAGGATCTGAAAAAAAGAATTGTTGCTCTACATAAAGATGGCCTAGGCTATAAGAAGATTGCCAAGACCCTAAAACTGAGCTGCAGCACAGTGGCCAAGACCATACACCGGTTTAACAGGACAGGTTCCACTCAGAACAGACCTCTCCATGGTCAACCAAAGAAGTTAAGTGCACGTGCTCAGCATCATATTCAGAGGTTGTCTTTGGGAAAAAGGCTGTCAGCCCAGAAGTAAGCCTCTTCTAAAAATGATGCACAAGAAAGCCTGCAAACAGTTTGCTGAAGACAAGCAGACTAAGGACATGGATTACTGGAACCATGTCCTGTGGTCTGATGAAACCAAGATAAACTTATTTGGTTCAGATGGTGTCAAGTGTGTGTGTGGCGGTAGCCAGGTGAGGAGTAGGGATGATCGAACGGTTTGGGTCGACCATCGGTTCGACCCGAACATTGACTGTTCGAAATTCGGCCGAATTCCAAACTTTTTTTGCGGTAAAAGTTTGGAATTCGGCACCAGAACCGCCCAAAATGCAATGGGAAAGGAACTGGGTTTTAAAAGCCTGTGATTAAACATAGTAACATAGAATGTGTCGGCAGATAAGAACCATTTGGCCCATCTAGTCTGCCCAATATATCTGAATCCTATGAATAGTCCCTGGCCCTATCTTATATGAAGGATAGCCTTATGCCTATCCCATGCATGCTTAAACTCCTTCACTGTATTTGCAGCTACCACTTCTGCAGGAAGGTTATTCCATGCATCCACTACTCTCTCAGTAAAGTAATACTTCCTCATATTACTTTTAAACCTTTGCCCCTCTAGTTTAAAACGGTGTCCTCTTGTGGTCGTTTTTCTTCTTTTAAATATGCTCTCCTCCTTTACCGAGTTGATTCCCTTTATGTATTTAAAAGTTTCTATCATATCCCCTCTGTCTCTTCTTTCTTCCAAGCTATACATGTTAAGGTCCTTTAACCTTTCCTGGTAAGTTTTTTCCTGCAATCCATGTACTAGTTTAGTAGCTCTTCTCTGAACTCTCTCTAGAGTATCTATATCCTTCTGGAGATTTGGCCTCCAGTACTGCGCACAATACTCCAAGTGAGGTCTCATCAGTGTTCAGTACAACGGCATAAGCACTTCTCTCTTTCTACTGCTTATACCTCTCCCTATACATCCAAGCATTCTGCTGGCATTTCGTGCTGCTCTATTACATTGTCTTCCCACCTTTAAGTCTTCTGAAATAATTACTCCTAAATCCCTTTCCTCAGATACTGAGGTCAGGACTGTGTCAAATATTCTATATTCTGCCCTTGGGTTTTTACGCCCCAGGTGCATTATCTTGCACTTATCCACATTAAATTTCAGTTGCCAGAGTTCTGACCATTCTTCTAGTTTTCCTAAATCCTTTTCCATTTGGCGTTTCCCTCCAGGAACATCAACCCTGTTACATATCTTTGTGTCATCAGCAAAAAGACAAACCTTACCATCGAGGCCTTTTGCAATATCACTTATGAAGATATTAAACAAAATTGGTCCCAGTACAGATCCCTGAGGTACCCCACTGGTAACATGACCTTGTTCTGAATGTTCTCCATTGACTACAACCCTCTGTTGTCTGTCACTCAGCCACTGCCTAATCCACTCAACAATATGGGAGTCCATGCTCAATGACTGTAGTTTATTGATAAGTCTTCTATGTGGGACAGTGTCAAAAGCCTTACTAAAATCTAGATATGCAATGTCTACTGCACCTCCACCGTCTATTATTTTAGTCACCCAGTCAAAAAAATCTATAAGATTTGTTTGACATGATCTCCCTGAAGTAAGCCCATGTTGTTTTTCATCTTGCAATCCATGGGATTTAAGATGTTCCACAATTCTATCCTTTAATAGGGTTTCCATTAATTTGCCTACTATTGATGTCAGACTCACTGGTCTATAGTTGCTCGATTCCTCCCTACTACCTTTCTTGTGAATGGGCACGACATTTGCCAATTTCCAATCTTCCGGGACGACTCCTGTTACTAATGATTGGTTAAATAAATCTGTTAATGGTTTTGCCAGCTCACCACTAAGCTCTTTTAATAATTTTGGGTGTATCTCATCAGGACCCTGTGACTTATTTGTCTTCACTTTAGACAGCAATCTTAGAACGTCTTCCTCTGTAAAGACACATGCATCAAACGATTCATTAGTCATCCTTTCAAGTGGAGGTCCTTTTCCTTCTATTTCTTCTGTAAAAACTGAACAGAAGTATTCATTAAGGCAGTCGGCTAGCCCTTTATTCTCTTCTACATACCTTCCGTCCTTTGTTTTTAATTTAGTTATTCCTTGTTTTAATTTCCTTTTTTCATTTATATATCTGAAGAATGTCTTATCCCCCTTTTTCATAGACTGAGCTAGTTTTTCTTCTGCCTGCGCTTTAGAAGTTCTTATAACTTGCTTGGCCTCTTTCTGCCTAATCTTGTAGATTTCCTTATCTTCATTGCTCTGGGTTTTTTTATAATTACAAAATGCTAGCTTTTTATTTTTAATGATTTGGGCCACTTCTGCTGAGTACCACAGTGGTCTCTTCCTTTTTTTGCTTTTACTGACAAGTCCAATGCAATTTTCTGTTGCCTTCAATAATGCACCTTTTAAGTAGTCCCATTTCTCCTGGACTCCATGTAATCCGTTCCAGTCTGATAAGGACTCATTTATGACTAATTTCATTTTTGAAAAGTCTGTTTTTCTAAAATCTAAAACTTTTGTTTTTGTGTGGTGTGACTCTTTCACAGTTCTTATATTAAACCACACTGACTGGTGATCACTAGATCCCAAGGTTTCGCCTACAATGACATCATATACCGAATCCCCATTTGTGAATACCAAATCCAAAATGGCCTCCCTCCGGGTTGGCTCCTCAACCACTTGTTGCAGAGACAACCCCAGTAGGGAATTTAGAATATCTGTACTCCTGGTAGAACTTGCTATTTTGGTTTTCAAGTTTATATCTGGAAGATTAAAATCTCCCATAATGATAACTTCTCCTTTCATTGTCATTTTAGCTATTTCTTCAACTAGTAGATCATCTAGTTCTTTAACTTGACCAGGTGGTCTATATATCACACCTACACGAGTTATTGCATGATTAGCAAACTGCAACGTAACCCAAACTGACTCTATGTTGGCCTCACCAACTTGTATTAGGTTAGATTTAATGCTATCTTTCACATACAGGGCCACTCCTCCTCCTTTCTTGCCTTCTCTGTCTCTTCTGTATAAAGAGTATCCTGATTGGACCAGAAACATGAGTAAAAGCCAATTGAGGGGGCAGGAGTCTGCTAGGAATGTGATTGGAGTGACTAGGGGGTCCAGAGGCCAATCAGTAGTGAATACGCCCCCCAGTATATAACATAGCCCCGCAAAATCTCTAGCACTGTAATAGAGAGGCTGTGGAAGAGAGTGGAAGCAGTTCTGTTACTCCTGCTGCTCCAGTGTCATTTAGCAATTATTAGTGTGAGGAAAGGGATATGCAGTGTAGTTAGGGTACTATATACCACTATAGTTAGATTCAATAATTTTGTTTCTGTAGGGAAAGTGTTAAGTGTAGGGTGAACTGACTCTGCTATGCCAGGGTGACAGAACTCTTCCATGTCAGGGTGACCGCCAGAAGAAAAAGATAATTTTCCTTTGAATTATTAGTAGAGCAGGGATAGGGTTCCGCTCCTTTCACACCTTGGCGTTTTTGTTTCAGGCATTTATTGGCATTATTTGGGCATCTTTGGAGGCAGGCATGACATCTGAACTTCTGTATAGGGGTATATATATATATATATATATATATATATATATATATATATAATCAAAAAACACAATTTTGAAGCCCTAAAACCCAATAAATGCCCCTAAAAAGTGCCTAGGGTTCTGGGTCATGCCCCAGGGACTATTAATCACACAAAAAAAGTTCTTAAAAATTGTCGTTTTTGATAGAGAGCCAATTATTGAAAAAATTATTGAAAAAAGAGATTTCTTTGGATTTAGTGTCTGAAGGGTCTAAAAAGTGTACCTGTGAAGTTTCAGCTCTGTAGCATGTCCAGAACCAGGAAAAAAAGATAATTTTTCTTAGAATTTTTATTAGCGCAGGGATAGGGTTCCGCTCCTTTCAAACCTGGGCGTTTTTGTTGCAGGCATTTATTGGGCATTTTTTGGGCGTCTTTGGAGGCAGGCATGACATCTGAACTTCTGTATATGGGTATATATACACACACACATATATATATATATATATATATATATATATATATATATATATATATATATATACATATATATATATATATATATATGTACACATACACACATATAGGTGTGAAAGGAGCGGAACCCTATCCCTGCGCTACTGAAATTATTTGCAGGGATGGTGTTACCCTCCTTTCACACCTATATGTGTGTATGTGTATATATATATATATATGTGTGTGTGTGTATATATACCCCTATACAGAAGTTCAGATGTCATGCCTGCCTCCAAAGACGCCCAAAAAATGCCCAATAAACGCCTGCAACAAAAACGCCCAGGTGTCGTCATGGAGGAGTGAAAGAGGACTCCAGTGGCAACCTGTGAAGCTGTGGTGAACTTAATGCCCAAGAGGGTTAAGGCAGTGCTGAAAAATAATGGTGGCCACATGAAATATTGACACTTTGGGGCCAATTTGGACATTTTCACTTAGGGGTGTTTTTTAGGCTGTTTTGTTGCCATCGGTTTAGACATGAATTGCTGTGTGTTGAGTTAGTTTGAGGGAACAGCAAGTTTACACTATTATACAAGCTGTACACTCACTACTTCACATTGTAGCAAAGTGTCACTTCTTCAGTATTATCACATGCATTGTTTTATATATGTATTAATGTTTTTATTAAAAGTTTTGCACTTTGAAGTGTTTTTAGATGTACACTTGAGATTGTGATGGTAAGTGGAGTCTGGCTGTGAGGTCCCCGCTCGTCCGGAATACATTGATTATTCAGGGATAATCCTTATTGTTCTGTTATGGTAGGCTTTTGCCTACATTGTGCTTCCGGGGACACATGGTCAGCAGCGCCTTCTTGAGGAGGAGTTACGTACATTCATATTCCCGCTGGTCTGTCCGGTCTCCACCCCTACTGACGAAGTTGTGACGTGAAAGCGTATGAAGCCACGCGTATGGGGGTGGAGACTCCGACGGACGAGCGGTGGCCGAACAGCAGGGCTCCTCACGGCTCCATACATCTTCTGTGTATACTGCCTGTGTTGGCTCACACAAGCCTCATTGTGCTATTGGATGTGAGTGCATTAAATTAATTTTAATAAAGGGTTATCTTACAGTGAGCACTTAGATCTTGTGCTTTTTTTATATATATATATCCTTCTGGTAAACCGAGCCCCTGAGATTAGCAGCTTTACAAGTGGCACCTACTTACCTGAATTTACCTGATTTGAGGACATATAGCTTTTTTATGTCTTTATTGAGGTGAGAGGCCATCTGGTGGCTTATTGGTGGTGGTGTTATGAGCACATTCCCTGAGACACCTATCAAGCACCTTATATTACCAATCTATACTTGGCACATTTTGGATTGGACTGTATTTATTTAAATAGCACCTTTATTGTGGACTGCACTTTATTCACACCTTTATATGCACTTTGAAGATATTTGTTGTATCATATCTAGCACATTGTCACTTTATTGAATATTTTAGAATTTTATATAGTGTTGTATCCTTATATATTTATTGTCTATAAGTTTGAGGGGAGCGCATGACGCAGCGTATTTGGCGAGAAGCAGAGTCCCAGGAGGGAGAGTACGGCTGTCTCTCCTCCTGTCAGCAGGATCGGGTGTCCCAGGCGGCTTGCCTGAGGGCACGGAGTGACCTGAGCTGCAGAGAGAATCCGGTGTGCCGAGGACCAGCGGAGCAGAGGGGGTCAAGTTTCAGGAAAGCATTCCCAGTTTGTGAGTACTGTAAACTGCCCCTGGGGGTCTGCCTAGCAGAGGGGACCACTCCGGTGAAGGTGCAAGGGATCCAGGAGCCAGCTAGCTGTAAAGGGGGTGCCAATGTTGACCCTGAAGTGTAGAGGGGGTGCCTAGTGAGAGGACCCTGAAGTTCAGAGTGGGTGCCTAGTGAGAGGACCCTGAAGTGTACAGAGGGTGCCTAGTGAGAGGACCCTGAAGTATAAAGGGGGCGGTTGGGCCCTGAAGAGTTAAAGTGTACAGCGTGCAGTGTACAGTGTTGAGAGTTGCAGCAGCACAAGCAGTCACAAAGAGCTACCTCAGTCAGTAAAGGGCTGAAGGGAGCTGTTTACAGGACTTTTGAGCTAAGCCAGAGTGTCAAGAGTCAAGTCTCAGTCTAGTCCAGGACTTTTGAGCTAACCAGAGTGTTAAAAGTCAAGTTCAATCACAAGTTCAGCAAGTCAGTATTTTTCAAGCGCCAGCAAGCGTTGGTCGGCATTCAGCTGGCATTAAGACAGCGCTAGCAGGCATTTTTCTGCAAAGTGTCCCAATTGTACCTAGTTGAGCCAGAATAGTATCCCACTCATTCCCTTCTCCCATCCCCATTATCAGGTAAACAAAACAAACCAAAGATGCCGGAATGGTCACTGTCTCCAATCTCACACTTGGGTGTTCAGCTTTAATGGGCTGAAGGTGTCACCGGTAACAATGGCAGACCCACATCAGGCCCAATGCCTTGAAAACCTGCTATACATATATATATATATATATATATATATATATATATATATACATATATACATATATACACATATATAAATACAGTGCAACCGAAAAGTATTCTTTGCAAATGTATTAACCACTTACGCCCCGGAAGATTTTACCCCCTTCCTGACCAGGGGGTATTTTGCGATTTGGCACTGCGTGACTTTAACGGACTCCTGCGCGGTGTGTGGTTTTTCCCCCCAAACAGGCAAGTTTTAAAACTGCCTGCTGTCATTTACCCCTGGCTGTGCTGAAGTTGGTGGTGAAGGTGTTATGCTGACCGGATGAGGAGGCGGTAGAGGATGAGAAAGCGGAGTAGGAGGAGTTAGGAACAGGAGGCAAACTGAAGTGCCCTGCAATCCTCGTGGTGGAAGGACATGCGCCAAATTGCTATCCGCCTCAGGCCCGGCCGCCACTGCATTTACCCAGTGTGCCGTTAGGAAGATATAACGCCCCTGACCGTGCTTATTGGTCCACGTATCGGTAGTTAGGTGGACCTTGCCATAGATGGCGTTGCGCAGTGCACACCTGATTTTTTCCCCCACTTGGTTGTGCAGGGAAGGGATGGCTTGCCTGGAAAAGTAGTGGTGGCTGGGCACGACGTACTGTGGGACAGCCACCGACATAAGGCTTTTAAAACTGTGCGTCTCCACCAGACGGAATGACAGCATTTCAAAGGCCAAGAATTTTGAAATGCTGGCATTCAGGGCCAGGGATCGTGGGTGGGTAGGGGGGTACTTCCTCTTCCTCTGAAGTGTTTGGGAGATGGAAAGCTGAACGCTTCCACGGGACATTGTGGAGATGGTTGGTGACCCAGGTGGTGGTGTTGCTGACAGATAGTCTTTTTGCGGTGTGGCAGGTGCCGGTATCACTACAGAGGTAGATGAAGAGGTCGAGACTGCAGCAGAAGAGGAAGCAGGAGGAGCCAGAGACCTTTCTTGGTTTTGAAGGTGTCTACTCCACTGCAGCTCGTGCTTTGCAGGTTGTGCTCAGGTTGAGAAGGTTTATGCCTCGCTTCAGGCTCTGATTGCACAGGGTGCAAACCCCTCGTGTCCTGTCATCAGCACATTGTCTGAAGAACTTCCACGCTAGAGAACTCCTTTGAGCTGGATTTGGTGCGCTCGGTCCCTTGCTGCGTTGGGCAGTAGCAGGCGTATTGTCTAGGGCAAGACCACTCCGCTTCTGCACCCTGCTCCCTCTTCTGCTGTGTTGGTGGCTCTGTGCGACCATCGCCTCTTCCTCCAAACTACTCAGGTCACCTGTATAACCTTCATTCCATGTGGGGTCGAGGACCGCATCGTCCTCCACATCATCTTCCACCCAGTCTTCACCCCTGCCCTCCTTGTCGGTCTCCACAATTCTGAGTGCCGCAGCAGTTGGCACCTGCGTTTCGTCATCATCGGAGACGTACTGCGATGGTCCTTCCATGTACTTGAGAAATAAGTGGTTGGGCATCGCTGCACTCAATCTCTTCCACTTCTCTGGCAGGGCTAGGTGGATGGCCCTGGGAAACCCTGCTGACAGAGTCATCAAAAAGAAGAAGAGACTGCTGCATGACTTGGGGCTCAGACTGCTTGCCTGATTTGCAAGGGGGTGAGGTGAAAGACGGTTGGACATCGGCTGCAGGTGCCAACTCTGACCTTTCTGCAGTAGACTGGGTGGGAGACAATGTGAAGGAACTGGAGGCACTGTCAGCAACCCAATCTACTATCGCCTGTACTTGTTCTTGCCTAAACACTTGTAGAGGCGCATGATGCCCTACCAAATACTGCTGCAAGTTCTGTTGCCTACTCACACTTGAGGAAGGTGTTTCACTTGTGTGTGTAGCTGGCACAGATCGACCACGTCCTCTCCTTGCAACAGGAGCTCTACCAGCAGCACCACGACCCAGGCCACGGTACCTATTTGACGTTCTCCTCATATTTCTGTAATTTATGATCTTGCCCTAGAAAGGTGTTTATTGAATAGCGGAACAAAACAACAACAGTATCGCACAGGTGTATCTCACAGTCAAATATGCAAACTATCCCGCAATTTATTTATTTTTACCCCAAAAGGGTGTTTATTAAATAGCGGAATAGAAAAACAGTATACAAATACAACGGGTGTATCTCACAGTCAAATATGCAAAGTATGCCGCAATTTAAGTTTTTTTCACCCCAAAAGGGTGTATATTGAATAGCGGAATAGAAACATTTTTATAAAATGGTGTATCTCACACGTACAAACACAGACAAGGCCCCGATTACAATTTTTTGTACCCTAAAGGGAGTATGAGGAAGAGGAGTAGGAGGAGTTCGGAACAGGAGGCAAACTGAAGCGCCCTGCAATCCTCGGCGGTGGAAGGAGATGCACCAAACAAATTTAAAACGTGTATATCACACATACCGATACAGACTATGCCACAATTTAATTTTTTTCACCCCAAAAGGGTGTATATTGAATAGCGGAATAGAAAAAAGTATATAAAAAGGTGTATCTCACACGTACAAACACAGACTATGCCGCAATTTAATTTTTTTTACCCCAAAAGGGTGTATATTGAATAGCGGAATAGAAAAAAAAATTATAAAACGGTGTATCTCATACGTACAAACACAGACTAGGCCCCAATTACAATTTTTTGTGCCCTAAAGGCAGGATGAGGAAGAGGAGTAGGAGGAGTTCGGAACAGGAGGCAAACTGAAGCGCCCTGCAATCCTCGGCGGTGGAAGATGCGCCCAAAAAATTTGAAAGGTGTATCTCACACGTACCGATACAGACTATGCCGCAATTTAACTTTTTTTACCCCAAAAGAGTGTATATTGAATAGCGGAATAGAAAAAAGTATATAAAAAGGTGTATCTCAGACGTACAAACACAGACTATGCCGCAATTTAATTTTTTTTACCCCAAAAGGGTGTAGATTAAATAGCGGAATAGAAAAAAGTATATAAAAAGGTGTATCTCACACGTACAAACACAGACTAGGCCCCGATTACAATTTTTTGTACCCTAAAGGCAGGATGAGGAGTAGGAGGAGTTAGGAAGAGGAGGCAAACTGAAGCACCCTGCAATCATCGGCGGTGGAAGATGCGCCCAAAAATTTGAAAGGTGTATCTCACACGTACCGATACAGACTATGCCGCAATTTTTTTTTTTACCCCAAAAGGGTGTAAATTGAATTGCGGAATAGAAAATAGTATATAAAAAGGTGTATCTCACACGTACAAACACAGACTAGGCCCCAATTACAATTTTTTGTACCCTAAAGGCAGGATGAGGATGAGGATGAGGAAGAGGAGTAGGAGGAGTTCGGAACAGGAGGCAAACTGAAGCGCCCTGCAATCCTTGGCGGTGGAAGATGAGCCCAAAAAATTTGAAAGGTGTATCTCACACGTATCGATACAGACTATGCCGCAATTTAATTTTTTTCACCCCAAAAGGGTGTATATTGAATAGCGAAATAGAAAAAAGTATATAAAATTGGTGATTTTTTAATAGCACATGTGAACACAGCAGTGTCTTATGTCACGGTCAGCAGCAGGCTATGAAGGGGAGAAAAAAAATTCCCCTTTAAATTTGTAATTTTTAAATAGCAGATTAGTACAGACTATGCCGCAATTTAATTTTTTTTACCCCAAAAGGGTGTAGATTGAATAGCGGAATAGAAAATAGTATATAAAAAGGTGTATCTCACACGTACAAACACAGACTAGGCCCCGATTACAATTTTTTGTACACTAAAGGCAGAATGAGGATGAGGAGTAGGAGGAGTTCGGAACAGGAGGCAAACTGAAGCACCCTGCAATCCTCAGCGGTGGAAGATGCGCCAAAAAAAAATTGAAAGGTGTATCTCACACGTACCGATACAGACTATGCCGCAATTAAATTTTTTTACCCCAAAAGGGTGTATATTGAATAGCGGAATAGAAAAAAGTATATAAAAAGGTGTATCTCAGACGTACAAACACAGACTATGCTGCAATTTAATTTTTTTTACACCAAAAGGGTGTATATTGAATAGCGGAATAGAAAAAAGTATATAAAAAGGTGTATCTCACACGTACAAACACAGACTAGGCCCCGATTACAATTTTTTGTACCCTAAAGGCAGGATGAGGATGAGGAGTAGGAGGAGTTCGGAACAGGAGGCAAACTGAAGCACCCTGCAATCCTCGGCGGTGGAAGATGCGCCCAAAAAATTTGAAAGGTGTATCTCACACGTACCGATACAGACTATGCCACAATTTAATTTTTTTCACCCCAAAAGGGTGTATATTGAATAGCGGAATAGAAAAAAGTATATAAAAAGGTGTATCTCACACGTACAAACACAGACTATGCCGCAATTTAATTTTTTTTACCCCAAAAGGGTGTATATTGAATAGCGGAATAGAAAAAAAAATTATAAAACGGTGTATCTCATACGTACAAACACAGACTAGGCCCCAATTACAATTTTTTGTGCCCTAAAGGCAGGATGAGGAAGAGGAGTAGGAGGAGTTCGGAACAGGAGGCAAACTGAAGCGCCCTGCAATCCTCGGCGGTGGAAGATGCGCCCAAAAAATTTGAAAGGTGTATCTCACACGTACCGATACAGACTATGCCGCAATTTAACTTTTTTTACCCCAAAAGAGTGTATATTGAATAGCGGAATAGAAAAAAGTATATAAAAAGGTGTATCTCAGACGTACAAACACAGACTATGCCGCAATTTAATTTTTTTTACCCCAAAAGGGTGTAGATTAAATAGCGGAATAGAAAAAAGTATATAAAAAGGTGTATCTCACACGTACAAACACAGACTAGGCCCCGATTACAATTTTTTGTACCCTAAAGGCAGGATGAGGAGTAGGAGGAGTTAGGAAGAGGAGGCAAACTGAAGCACCCTGCAATCATCGGCGGTGGAAGATGCGCCCAAAAATTTGAAAGGTGTATCTCACACGTACCGATACAGACTATGCCGCAATTTTTTTTTTTACCCCAAAAGGGTGTAAATTGAATTGCGGAATAGAAAATAGTATATAAAAAGGTGTATCTCACACGTACAAACACAGACTAGGCCCCAATTACAATTTTTTGTACCCTAAAGGCAGGATGAGGATGAGGATGAGGAAGAGGAGTAGGAGGAGTTCGGAACAGGAGGCAAACTGAAGCGCCCTGCAATCCTTGGCGGTGGAAGATGAGCCCAAAAAATTTGAAAGGTGTATCTCACACGTATCGATACAGACTATGCCGCAATTTAATTTTTTTCACCCCAAAAGGGTGTATATTGAATAGCGAAATAGAAAAAAGTATATAAAATTGGTGATTTTTTAATAGCACATGTGAACACAGCAGTGTCTTATGTCACGGTCAGCAGCAGGCTATGAAGGGGAGAAAAAAAATTCCCCTTTAAATTTGTAATTTTTAAATAGCAGATTAGTACAGACTATGCCGCAATTTAATTTTTTTTACCCCAAAAGGGTGTAGATTGAATAGCGGAATAGAAAATAGTATATAAAAAGGTGTATCTCACACGTACAAACACAGACTAGGCCCCGTTTACAATTTTTTGTACCCTAAAGGCAGAATGAGGATGAGGAGTAGGAGGAGTTCGGAACAGGAGGCAAACTGAAGCACCCTGCAATCCTCAGCGGTGGAAGATGCGCCAAAAAAAAATTGAAAGGTGTATCTCACACGTACCGATACAGACTATGCCGCAATTACATTTTTTTACCCCAAAAGGGTGTATATTGAATAGCGGAATAGAAAAAAGTATATAAAAAGGTGTATCTCAGACGTACAAACACAGACTATGCTGCAATTTAATTATTTTTACACCAAAAGGGTGTATATTGAATAGCGGAATAGAAAAAAGTATATAAAAAGGTGTATCTCACACGTACAAACACAGACTAGGCCCCGATTACAATTTTTTGTACCCTAAAGGCAGGATGAGGATGAGGAGTAGGAGGAGTTCGGAACAGGAGGCAAACTGAAGCACCCTGCAATCCTCGGCGGTGGAAGATGCGCCCAAAAAATTTGAAAGGTGTATCTCACACGTACCGATACAGACTATGCCGCAATTTAATTTTTTTTACCCCAAAAGGGTGTAGATTGAATAGCGGAATAGAAAATAGTATATAAAAAGGTGTATCTCACACGTACAAACACAGACTAGGCCCCGATTACAATTTTTTGTACCCTAAAGGCAGGATGAGGATGAGGAAGAGGAGTAGGAGGAGTTCGGAACAGGAGGCAAACTGAAGCGCCCTGCAATCCTCGGCGGTGGAAGATGCGCCCAAAAAATTTGAAAGGTGTATCTCACACGTATCGATACAGACTATGCCGCAATTTAATTTTTTTCACCCCAAAAGGGTGTATATTGAATAGCGGAATAGAAAAAAGTATATAAAATTGGTGATTTTTTAATAGCACATGTGAACACAGCAGTGTCTTATGTTTTATGTCACGGTCAGCAGCAGGCTATGAAGGGGAAAAAAAAATTCCCCTTTAAATTTGTAATTTTTAAATAGCAGATTAGTACAGACTATGCCGCAATTTCATTTTTTTTACCCCAAAAGGGTGTAGATTGAATAGCGGAATAGAAAATAGTATATACAAATGTGTATCTCACACGTACAAACACAGACTAGGCCCCGATTACAATTTTTTGTAGCCTAAAGGCAGGATGAGGATGAGGAGTAGGAGGAGTTCGGAACAGGAGGCAAACTGAAGCACCCTGCAATCCTCGGCGGTGAAAGATGCGCCCAAAAAATTTGAAAGGTGTATCTCACATGTACCGATACAGACTATGCCACAATTTAATTTTTTTTACCCCAAAAGGGTGTAGATCGAATAGCGGAAAAGAAAATAGTATATAAAAAGGTGTATCTCACACGTACAAACACAGACTAGGCCCTGATTACAATTTTTTGTACCCTACAGGCAGGATCAGAATGAGGAAGAGGAGTAGGAGGAGTTCGGAACAGGAGGCAAACTGAAGCGCCCTGCAATCCTCGGCGGTGGAAGATGCGCCCAAAAAATTTGAAAGGTGTATCTCACACGTATCGATACAGACTATGCCGCAATTTAATTTTTTTCACCCCAAAAGGGTGTATATTGAATAGCGGAATAGAAAAAAGTATATAAAATTGGTGATTTTTTAATAGCACATGTGAACACAGCAGTGTCTTATGTTTTATGTCACGGTCAGCAGCAGGCTATGAAGGGAAAAAAAAAGAAATTCCCCTTTAAATTTGTAATTTTTAAATGGCAGATTAGTACAGACTATGCCGCAATTTATTTTTTTTTTACCCCAAAAGGGTGTATATTGAATAGCGGAATAGAAAAAAGTATATAAAATTGGTGATTATTCAATAGCACATGTGAACACAGCAGTGTCTTATGTTTTATGTCATGGTCAGCAGCAGGCTATGAAGGGAAAAAAAAAAATTCCCCATTAAATTTGTAATTTTTAAATAGCAGATTAGTACAGACTATGCCACAATTTAATTTTTTTTACCCCAAAAGGGTGTATATTGAATAGCGGAATAGAAAAAAGTATATAAAATTGGTGATTTTTCAATAGCACATGTGAACACAGCAGTGTCTTATGTTTTATGTCACGGTCAGCAGCAGGCTATGAAGGGAAAAAAAAATTCCCCTTTAACTAAAATATAGCTGAACGCTGCACACAACAGACTGATAAAAATATTTTTTTTTCTCCCTCTTCCTCCTCAGTGTGCTCAAGTGAAGGCAAAAAGATCGTTCACTGCACCACCCCACACACAGCAAAATCGATGTAGATCGCTAATGGACGATTGTTCTGTCCTGTGTCTCCTATCCTTCCCTGCCCACTCTCTCCAGCCTGTCCCTAAAATGCTCAAATATCTTTCCCTGCCTACACTCCGACCTGTCCCTGCATTCTTTTTGGGCACAATGTTGTTTTTCCCTGTCTGTCCCTAATCAGCAGCAGCCAGCACCGTTATGTGTGCTCTCTCCCTACACTACAGCAGACTGACGCACCGCGCTGTGTCTTTCGAGCTTATAAAGACCTGGGTCACATGCTTCAGCTGGCCAATCACAGCCATGCCATTAGTAGGCATGGCTGGGATGGCTTCTAAGGCACACCAGTTAAACGCTTGTTGATTGGCTGTTGAAAGCCCGCCCTTAAAAGCGCGCCATTACATACAAAACAGGAAATAAAATTACCGAACACGGATTTTAAACCCGAACATACAGTAAAGTTTTTGGGTCCGTGTCCGGGTAGCAAAAATCCAATTATCCGGTACGGACCCGAATAATACAGTCCGTGTTCGCTCAACATTACTCAAGGCGCAACAATTTAAAAATACTAGAAATTGGTTTATCAAATAGAATATCAATTGCCTCATTATACTGTTTTACCATCACTCACCTCTGCTGATTTGACCATTGACAGGGTGAACAGGTACTCCAAACGCTTTTCTCTCCCTTCCTATGTACCACAGGATGTTCTATATTATGTTTACACTTCTACCAGGTTAAGGAGGCTTTTCGTAAGAAAGATTGTCTCCCTGAACAAGCAGCTAACCTGCAGATGCTTCCAGATTTCTCACCTCACAAACTACGCTAGTGTAAAAACCCGGATTCGCCATAGCTAAAGCTCTGAGGAACCATTCCATTGGCTACCAGTGGATATACAGTCAGGTCCATAAATATTGGGACATTGACACAATTCTAATCTTTTTGGCTCTACACACCACCATAATGGATTTGAAATGAAGCAAACAAAATGTGCTGGGACAAAAGTAATGGGACAATTGGCTTCTCAGCTGTTCCATGGCCAGGTGTGTGTTATTCTCTCATTTTCCCATTTACAAGGAGCAGATACAAGGTCCAGAGTTCATTTCAAGTGTGATATTTGCATTTGGAATCTGTTGCTGTCAACTCTCAATATGAGATCCAAAGAGCTGTCACTATCAGTGAAGCAAGCCATCATTAGGCTGAAAAAACAAAACAAACCCATCAGAGAGATAGCAACAACATTAGGTGTGGCCAAATCAACTGTTTGGAACATTCTTAAAAAGAAAGAACGCACCAATGAGCTCGGCAACACCAAAAGACCCGGAAGACCACGGAAAACAACTGAGGTGGATGACCGAAGAATTCTTTCCCTGGTGAAGAAAACACCCTTCACAACAGTTAGCGAGATCAAGAACACAGGAGGTAGGTGTATGTGTGTCAAAGTCAACAATCAAGAGAAGACTTCACCAGAGTGAATACAGAGGGTTCACCACAAGATGTAAACCATTGGTGAGCCTCAAAAACAGGAAGGCCAGATTAGAGTTTGCCAAACAACATCTAAAAAAGCCTTCACAGTTCTGGAACAACATCCTATGGACAGATGAGACCAAGATCAACTTGTACCAGAGTGATGGGAAGAAAAGAGTATGGAGAAGGAAAGGAACTGCACATGATCCTAAGTATACCACCTCATCAGTGAAGCATGGTGGTGGTAGTGTAATGGCGTGGGCATGTATGGCTGCCAATGGAACTGGTTCTCTTGTATTTATTGATGATGTGACTGCTGACAAAAGCAGCAGGATGAATTCTGAAGTGTTTCAGGTCATATTATCAGCTCATATTCAGCCAAATGCTTCAGAACTCATTGGAGGGCGCTTCACAGTGCAGATGGACAATGACCCGAAGCCTACTGCGAAAGCAACCAAAGAGTTTTTTAAGGGAAAGAAGTGGAATGTTATGCAAGGGCCAAGTCAATCACCTGACCTGAAGCCCATTGAGCATGCATTTCACTTGCTGAAGACAAAACTGAAGGGAAAATACCCCAAGAACAAGCAGGAACTGAAGACAGTTGCAGTAGAGGCCTGGCAGAGCATCACCAGGGATGAAACCCAGCGTCTGGTGATGTCTATGCGTTCCAGACTTCAGGCTGTAATTGACTGCAAAGGATTTGCAACCAAGTATTAAAAAGTGAAAGTTTGTTTTATGATTGTTAATCTGTCCCATTACTTTTGGTCCCTTAAAAAGTGGGAGGCACATATACAAACTGTTGTAATTCCTACACCGTTCACCTGATTTGGATGTAAATGCCCCCAAATTAAAGTTTAAACTCTGCAGTTATAGCACATCTTGTTTGTTTAATTTCAAATCCATTGTGGTGGTGTATAGAACCAAAAAGATTAGAATTGTGTCGATATCCCAATATTTATGGACCTGACTGTATACTGTACATCCAAACTACTTATTGCCTGATATAGCTCCATTACATCTATCACGTCTGTGGAGGAATGCCTCCGTCTGCTTCATTCATGGGATATTCTACCAGATCAGCCACCTACTACGTCCATGAGAGCATCTCCATCGATGAGTGCTATGGACAGGCAAGTGGTTTGCCACAAACTCTCCCATAACAACATTCCAGAGAGGATGCTAGACCATAACAATCTACTCAAAGGCATACTAAATATGCAAGATTCCTGGCATCAGGAGCTTTATTAAGAGTTATTCTTCTATACCCCCAAAGTTGTTGCAGCTGAGAGTGAAGTTCAACTTGAACACTTTTTAGCTCATGTTTTTCCACACTCAATACTATGTCGATCCCAAATCAGCTTATATAAGTTCTCTTACCATGTTTAATTGTTCTTGATTACTTCTTTCATTTTAGCCTCGCTCTTCTCATCTCTCTTGAGCACAAACATCATGGATACCCTTCTGAATATGACAGCCCTATTTGGGAATGGATTAAAGATGTTACTGCCGTTCATTGGATGTCACCCCTGCCAAGTATACAAATGAGTCCACTCTTCTTATCTTGTTCAACCTGTTGCAATGGGGGTTAAAGTAGTATCTATCAATGTCTGTGGCATTAACCACCTTGCAAAATATTTCTCTCTCTGGAGAGAAGACAGATCACACCAAGCTGACATACTCGCTGTCCAGGAGACACATTTTTAAATTGGAGCTACCCCCCCCCCACCCCCAATGCCAACACAGGAAATGTCCCCACATACATATATCTACCTTCACATCTAAGAAAAGAGGAGTGAAGTTAGCTATCAGGAACACAGTATCTTTGACACTACATTCATCTATCATAGACCTAGGTGGCCACCTCATCATTTTGCAGTATGACATCAACGACAAGTCTTATAGACTGGCTACTATTTACACCCCTAATTCCAAACAGTTGCATTTTCTCCACACTGTGTTCAAGAAAATATCTGCTGTAAAATAAAGAAACTCAGGCAGACCATACACGGTTCGAATCTCGTCTGGTTCAGCAGGAACCGTGCGAGATTTGATCCGTGTATGGGCAGGCTAAATGTACCAAGTTGATCAATCCATTATATCTGCGGTTTTGGTGTGCTTTCAGAAAGTGCATCAAAACTATGGGACATAATAAAAACCTTTGACAAACTGCAGCCAACCCACACAAAAACAGCAGGTACACTGCGCTGCACCCATATTCCAGGTGAGGTCTTACTAATGATTTATACAGGGGCAAAATAATAACTTTCTCTCTGCAGTCCATGCCTCTCTTTATAAAAGAAAGGACTTTGCTTGCTTTGGAAACTGAGGCTTGGCATTGAATGCTATTATTAAGCTTATGATATAACAGAACACCCAGATCCTTCACCATTATGGATTCCCCAGTTTTACCCCACCTAGTATGCATGATGCATGCATATTCTTAGCCCCCAAGTGCATAACTTTACATTTATCAACATTAAACCTCATTTACCACATAGTTGCCCAATTAAACAGTGCAATGAGGTTGGCATATAAGTTGGAGACATCCTGTAATCCACTGTAAAGCTTGGTGTCATCTGCAAAGACTGAAATGGTACTTTTAATCCCAAACCCTATATCATTTATAAATATATTAAAAAGTAAGGGTCCCAGCACTGAACCTTGGGGTACACCACTGATAACCTTAGACTATTCAGAGTAAGAATCATTAACCACTACTCTCTGAATTCTGTCTTTCAGCCCATTTTCTATCCATTTACAAACTGATCTTTCCAAGCCTGTAGACTTTACCTTATATATTAGCCATGTGTAGGGAACTGTTTTAAATGCTTTTGCAAAATCCAAGTATACTACGTGCACAGCCACCCCTCTGTCCAAGGCTTTACTTACTTCCTCATTAAAAAAATAAAAAAAAAATCAGGTTTGTTTGACAATTTCTGTCTTTCATGAATCCATGCTGTCTGTTGCTTAAAATATTTTTTTCCAGCAAGAACTCATCTATGTGGTCTTTTATTAAACTCTCCAATATCTTCCCAACTATAGAAGTTAAACGAACAGGTCTATAGTTCCTTGGCAAAGACTTTGATTCCTTTTTAAATATAGGCACCACATTGGCCCTATGCCACTCTAGTGGTACTATTCCAATCCTTAACGAGTCCCTAGAAATTAGAAACAATGGCTTTGAAATTGCAGAACTATTTTTCTTTTAGGATCCATGGGTGGATACCATCTGGTCCAGGTGCTTTATCCACCTTTATTCTGTCAAAATATTTCTGGACCATATCACTTTTGAGCCATTGTGGATCATTTGGGGCTGTGTCAATACCATCCTCATTATGGTCATGAGCTCCCCCATGCTCCTTTGTATACACAGAGCTGAAGAAAGTATTTAATACATTTGCATTCTATTTCTCCCCAGTCACCCACTCAAGATTATTTTGTAAAGGGCCTACATGTTCAGACCTGACCTTTTTACTATTAATATATTTGAAGAATACTTGGAGGTTTGTCCTACTATCTTTTGCAATCTGTAGTTCATTTTGAATTTTTGTGTCCTTGATTTCCTTTTTACATATTCTGTTATATTCTTTGTAACAACTAAACAATGATAGTGTTGCTTCATTTTTTATATTTTTGTAAAAGCTCTTTTCTTAATATTTATAGCTTTTTTAACTTTGACCGTGAGCCATATAGGTTTTATTTTTAGCCTTTTAAACTTATTGCCCAAGGGAATATACTTTGCAGTGAGTACCTTTTAAGGTACATTTATCGCCCCCTTAAGACTTATTTAAACGCCCATGGATTAGACTATATCTGTTTGATCTCCTAATCATCCCGTACACTTGAAAAAGGAGAGCGCATGCCCTGTTTGGCTGTTGAGCATGCTCTGAAACGCATTGTGTTCCTCTTCAGCCCTTCAGTGATGTCACACGCCCTGACACTGCGGTTCAAGCCTCTCCCAGACGCTACCTACCCGGAAGACTCTGAGTGCCGACACCCTCCCTGTCTCCCGCTGACATCTTGACTCTGCAGTCTCAGGTTCTGGCCACACCGCACCACAACCACCAACGGGCCTTGTTCCACTAGATGAGCTTTTAATTTCATTTTACAAATGTGAGTTTACTAATGTGCGCTTTGTACCCATTAAATTACTGCACTTAGAGGCGCTCTTCCTGTTTCCTTTTTAATCCTCATATACAGAGTTGACTTCACTCTTTTGAAGAGCCTTGCCCTTTGTTGCTTATCCTCCATTAGCCTATCTGGAACCTATTAATTTATGGACCCTTGTTCGTGGACTCATGATTTTGTATTTATGTACTCATATACTGTACATGCTTTTAAACTTGTCTCATCTTATTTATACACCTGGAGCGTCAACATTACCCATTTTTTTCAGTCTCCGAATGGAAGGGATCATTCTCTGCTTCAGTATGTCACATTACATGTTGGCATTCATGGTTCCCTCAGTGAAATGTAGCTCCCCAGTGCCAGCAGCACTCATGCAGCCCCAGACCATGACACTCCCATCACCATGTTTGACTGCAGGCAAGACACACTTGTCTTTGTACTCCTCACCTGATTGCTGCCACACACATTTGACACCATCTGAACCAAATACGTTTATCTTGGTCTCAACAGACCACAGAACACGGTTTCAGTAATCCATGCCCCTAGTCTGCTTGTCTTCAGCAAACTGTTTGCGGTCCTTCTTGTGCATCATCTTAAGATGAGGCTTCCTTCTGGGACGACAGCCATGTAGACCAATTTGATGCAGTGTGCAGCCTATGGTCTGAGTACTGATAGGCTGCCTCCACAGCCCTTTAATCTCTACAGCAATGCTGGCAGCACTTACATAGTTACATAGTTACATAGTAACATAGTAGGTGAGGTTGAATAAAGACAATAGTCCATCCAGTTCAACCTGTATAGGTGTGTGTGGCTGTATTCATCTCACATAGCCTGAATGTTCTGATCCTTGAGATGTACGTCTAAGAGTCATTTGAAAGCCACCATACTTCCCGCAGAAACCACCTCTTGTGGTAGAGAATTCCACAATCTTGTAGCCCTAACAGTAAAGAACCCCCCACGTTGCCTGGGGTTAAAATGCTTCTCCTCTAATCGCATTTTATGCCCTCGAGTCCTCATTCAATCCCTTCGACTGAATAGCTGTTTTTCTATGCCGAGATCCCCATTGAGATATTTATAAATTGCTATCATGTCCCCCCTCAGGCGTCTCTTCTCCAGGGAGAATAAATCAAGCGATTGCAGACACTCTTCATAATTAAGGTCCTCCAATTCCCTAATCAGTTTAGTTGCCCTTCTCTGGACTCTCTCCAGCTCCAACACATCCCTCCTGAGGACTGGCGACCAGAACTGGACAGAGTACTCCAGATGCGGTCAGACCAAAGTTTTATAAAGTGGAAGGATTATAGTCTTATCTCTGGAATACATCCCTTTCTTTATGCATGCTAATATTCTGCTGGCTTTGGCAGCTGCCGCTTGACATTACATGCTATTGCCTAATCTATCATCAACCAAGACTCCCAGATCTTTCTCCATTTTTGATTCCCCCAAGGGTTCCCCCCCCTAACGTGTATAGTGCTTTTATGTTTTTAGTCCCCAAGTGCAAAACCTTACACTTCTCCACATTAAACCTCATTTGCCATGTCGTTGCCCACTCTGTTATTTTGTCCAGGTCATTCTGTAGGATATCTGCTTCATGCCGAGCAGTTATTGCCCTGCCCAATTTTGTGTCATCTGCAAAAATTGATATCGAACTACTGTTTCCGTCCTCAATGCTGTTTATGAATAAATTGAACAAGGTTGGTCCCAGGACTGAGCCTTGGGGGACCCCGCTTACCACCTCAGACCAGTCTGAGTATGCGCTGTTTATTACCACCCTTTGGACACGCCCTTTTAGCCAGTTCCGTGATCAAGAGCAAACCCTGCTGTTGATACCTGCAGACCTTATTTTGTAGATCAAACGCCTTAGCGAAATCCAGGTACACCACACCCACTGGTCTGCCCCTATCTAGCTCACAGCTCACCTCCTCGTAGAATGTTAAGAGATTGGTTTGACAAGAACGCCCATTTGTAAACCCGTGCTGATTACTGATGATGATGTTGTTGTCTTTAGCAAACTCTACAATATAGTCCCTTATCATCCCCTCCAGAAGTTTACATACTATCGATGTCAAACTGACAGGCCTATAATTTCCCGGGATATGCCTCTGCCCCTTTTTGAATATCGGAATCACGTTAGCTTTCCTCCAATCCCCTGGTACATCTCCTGTCCTAATACTGTCAGCAAAGATCAGGAACAGTGGTCTAGATATAACCTTACTGAGTTCCTTGAGAACTCTCGGATGTACGCCATCCGTGCCTGGTGATTTGTTTGTGTTAAGTTTATGCAGCCTTTCCCTGATTACACCCTCTGTTAGCCATAGTGGCAAGTCCTGTGTATTAATACTAACAATACAGTCATGGTCAGTATACCCCTCCTTTTCCTGTGTAAAGACTGACGAGAAAAAAATCATTCAGCGCGGTTGCCTTTTCAGTGTCCTCTGTAACCATCCTCCCATCATCGTTAGTTATGTGTGCAATATGCTCTGCCCTAGTTTTTTTGCTGTTGATATATTTAAAGAATTTTTTTTTTTTTTTTTTTTACTATCCTCCGCTATTTGTCTCTCAAAGTTGATTTTAGCCATTTTGATTTCGTATTTACTTTTCTTATTTGTCTCCTTGTATTGCTTGAAAGCCGATACTTTTTCCCCTAATAAGTTTTTTAACGCTACGGTTTAGCCAGCCAGGTTTGGCTTTGTCTCTTCTAAATGTATTTCCCATAGGAATGCACTGCAAGATGCATTTGCTTAATATATTCCTAAAGCATTCCCATTTTTCCTCCGTGGTCAGTGATCCCAGGGTTTGGTCCCAGTTTACCCTTTCCATCAATGAGTACAATTTTGGAAAGTGTTCCTTTCTGAAGTTTAGGGTTCTTATGTTCCCCTCTTGCCTTGTTATATTGTTATTTACTCTAAATGTGATCATCCTGTGATCGCTAGAGCCCAGGTTGTCCTGGACTCCTACCTCAGAGATTAGGTCTGGGTCATTAGTGATCAATAGATCCAGGACTGCGTTTTCTCTAGTAGGAGAATCTACCAACTGCGACATGTAGTTATCCTGTAAGGTTTTCGTGAATGGATGGGCCTTTTGTGAGTGTGCAGTCCCCACTTCCCAGTCAATGTCAGGATAATTGAAGTCCCCCAATCCCCCAATATGATGACTGATCCCAGTTTTGCCACTTTACCCAATAGTGCTAAAAATTCCAGCTCTACCTCCTCCCTTTAGTTGGGTGGCCTATAGCAAACCCCCACTCTAATGTCTATTTCCCAAAGACAACCTCTGGATATGATGCTGAGCATGTGCACTCACCTTCTTCGGTCGACCATGGCGAGGCCTGTTTTGAGTGGAACCTGTCCTGTTAAACCGCTATATGGTCTTTGCCACTGGGCTGCAGCTCAATTTCAGGGTCTTGGCAATCTTCTTATAGCCTAGGCCATCTTTATGTAGAAGAAAAAAATATTTTTTCATATCCTCAGAGAGTTCTTTGCCATGAGGTACCATGTTGAACTTCCAGTGACTAGTATGAGAGAGTGAGAGAGCGATAACACCAAATTTAACACACCTGCTCTCCATTCACACCTGAGACCTTGTAACACTAACGAATCACATGACACTCGGGGATCGAAAATGGCTAATTTGGCCCAATTTGGACATTTTGACTTAGGGGTGTACTTACTTTTGTTGCCAGTGGTTTAGACATTAATGGCTGTGTGTTGATTTATTTTGAAGGGACAGCAAATTTACACTGTTATACAAGCTGTATACTCACTACTTTACATTGTAGCAAAGTGTCATTTCTTCAGTGTTGTCACGTGAAAAGATATAATAAAATATTTTCAAAAAGGTGAGGGGTGTACTCACTTTTGTGATATATTGTATATGAAAAAAAAAATTCTAACTCTAAACAAATGTGTATAAAGCTTTTTTGTACTACTGTATATTATAGACTAGCTAACATAGTTACATAGTTACATAGTAGGTGAGGTTGAATAAAGACAATAGTCCATCCAGTTCAACCTGTGTAGGTGTGTGTGACTGTAATCATCTAACATAGCCCTCAATCTCCTGATCCTTGAGATGTAAGTCTAAGAGTCTTTTGAAAGTCACCATACTACCCGCAGAAACCACCTCTTGTGGTAGACAATTCCACAATCTTGTAGCCCTAACAGTAAAGAACCCCCCACGTTGCCTGAGGTTAAAACGCTTCTCCTCTAATCGCATTGTATGTCCTCGAGTCCTCATGCAATTCCTTCGCTGAGATCCCCATTAAGATATTTATAAATTGCTATCATGTCCCCTCTCAGACGTCTTTTCTCCAGGGAAAATAAATCGAGCGATTGCAGCCGCTCTTCATAGGTAAGGTCCTCCAACCCCCTAATCAGTTTAGTTGCCCTTCTCTGGACTTTCTCCAGCTCCAACACATCCCTCCTGAGGACTGGCGACCAGAACTGGACAGAATACTCCAGATGCGGTCGGACCAGAGTTTTATAAAGTGGAAGGATTATAGTCTTATCTCTGGAATACATCCCTTTCTTTATGCATGCTAATATTCTGTTGGCTTTGGAAGCTGCCGCTTGGCATTGCATGCTGTTGCCTAATCTATCACTAAGACTCCCAGATCTTTCTCCATTTTTGATTCCCCCAAGGGTTCCCCTCCTAACGTGTATTGTGTTTTTATGTTTTTGGTCCCCAAGTGCAAAACCTTACACTTCTCCACATTAAACCTCATTTGCCATGTCGTTGCCCACTCCGTAATTTTGTCCAGGTCATTCTGTAGGATATCTGCTTCATGCTGTGCAGTTATTGCCCTGGCCAATTTTGTGTCATCTGCAAAAACTGATAACGAACTACTGATCCCTTCCTCAATGCTGTTTATGAATAAATTGAACAAGGTTGGTCCCAGGACTGAGCCCTGGGGCACCCCGCTTACTACCTCAGACCAGTCTGAGTATGCGCTGTTTATTACTACCCTTTGGACACGGCCTTTTAGCCAATTCCGTATCCAAGAGCAAACCCTGCTGTCGATACCTGCAGACCTTATTTTATAAATTAAGCGCTTGTGGGGAACTGTATCAAACGCCTTAGCGAAATCCAAGTACACCACATCCACTGGTCTCCCCCTATCTAGCTCACAGCTCACTTCCTCGTAGAATGCTAAGAGATTGGTTTGACAAGATCGCCCATTTGTAAACCCGTGCTGGTTACTACTGATGATGTTGTTGTCTTTAGCATACTCTACGATATAGTCCCTTATCATCCCCTCCAAAAGTTTACATATTATTGATGTCAGACTGACAGGCCTATAATTTCCCGGGATATGTCTCTGGCCCTTTTTGAATATCGGAATCACGTTAGCCTTCCTCCAATCCCCTGGTACATCTCCTGTCCTAATACTGTCAGCAAAGATCAGGAACAGTGGTCTAGATATAACCATACTGAGTTCCTTGAGCACTCTCGGATGTACGCCATCCGGGCCTGGTGATTTGTTTGTGTTAAGTTTATCCAGTCTTTCCCTGATTTCCCCCTCTGTTAGCCATAGTGGCAAGTCCTGTGTATTACTACTAACCATACAGTCATGGTCAGTGTACCCTTCCTTTTCCTGCGTAAAGACTGACGAGAAAAAAGAATTCAGCACGGTTGCTTTTTCAGTGTCCTCTGTAACCATCCTCCCATCATCACTAATTATGTGTGCAATATGCTCTGCCCTAGTTTTTTTGCTGTTGATATATTTAAAGAATTTCTTTGGGTTTTTTTTACTATCCTCCGCTATTTGTCTCTCAAAGTTGATTTTAGCCATCTTGATTTCGTGTTTACACTTCTTATTTTCCTCCTTGTATTGCTGGAAGGCCGATACGGTGCCCTCTGATTTATATTTCTTGAAGGCCAATTTTTTTCCCCTAATAAGTTTTTTAACGCTACGGTTTAGCCAGCCAGGTTTGGCTTTGTCTCTTCTAAATTTATTCCCCATAGGAATGCACTGCAAGATGCCTTTGCTTAATATTGTTCTAAAGCATTCCCATTTTTCCTCTGTGGTCAGTGATCCCAGGGTTTGGTCCCAGTTTACCCTTTCCATCAATGAGTACAATTTTGGAAAGTCTGCCCTTCTGAAGTTTAGGGTTCTTATGTTCCCCACTTGCCTTTTTATATTGTTATTTATACTAAATGTGATCATCCTGTGATCGCTAGAGCCCAGGTTGTCCTGGACTCCTACCTCCGAGATTATGTCTGGGTCATTAGTGATCAATAGATCCAGGATAGCATTCTCTCTAGTAGGGGAATCCACCAACTGCGACATGTAGTTATCCTGTAAGGTTTCCGTGAATAGCCGGGCCTTATGCGAGTGTGCAGTCCCCTCTTCCCAGTCAATGTCGGGATAATTGAAGTCCCCCAATATGATGACTGATCCTAGTTTTGCCGCTTTACCTATTAGTGCTAAAAATTCCAGCTCTACCTCCTCCCCTTGGTTAGGTGACCTATAGCAAACCCCCACAACTACTTTTCCCTTATCTTCTTCCCTATCGAGTTCAACCCACACAGATTCTAAATCCATGCTCATCCCATCCGTAATGTCACTCCTTTCTAGCACCTTTATATTGTTCTTGACATAGAGACATACCCCTCCCCCTCTTTTACCAACCCTGTCCTTCCGGTACACCGAATACCCTTGGATATTGGCCAGCCAGTCATGTGAGGGGTCGAACCAAGTCTCCGTTATTCCCACAAGGTCTATGTCCTCCTCATGTACTAACATGTCCAACTCATCCATCTTATTAGCTAGGCTCCTGGCATTAGCATATACCCCTCTTAGTTTTACGGAAGTTAAACGTGATTGGCGGTTTTGTTTATTTCTGTTTGGTCTGCTGTTCTCCCGCACAGACCCGCCAATTGATGTTGTTGACCTACTGTCGCTATTGACCCTACAACTGCCTTCAGTCCTCTGCTCCCTCCTGACTGATTCTATTTCTGAGCCCTCCCCCCAGTCTCCTAGTTTAAAAGCCCCTCCAACTCGGTGGCCATCTTTCTCCCCAAAAGAGCTGTACCGTCCCCATTAAGGTGCAGCCCATCCTTACTAAAGAGCCGGTAGCCGACTGAGAAGTCAGCCCAGTTCTCCAGGAACCCAAACCCCTCCTTCCTACACCAATTCCTCAGCCACTTGTTAACTTCCCTAAGCTCCTTCTGCCTCTCCTGTGTGGCTCGAGGTACAGGCAGTATTTCAGAGAAAACCACCTTGGAGGTCCTTTTCCTCAATCTATTACCTAAGTCCCTGAAATCGTTCTTAAGGATCCTCCACCTACCTTTAACTTTGTCATTAGTGCCCACATGCACCATGACCGCTGGGTCATCCCCAGCCCCGCCCAACAATCTGTCTGCCAGATCTGCGATGTGCCGAACTCGGGCGCCCGGTAAACAACAAACTGTTCGGTTCACGCGATCTTTTTTACAGATTTCCCTCTCTGTCCTCTTGATAATTGAGTCCCCAACTACCACAACCTGTCTAACCTTTCCTGCGTTACGGCCCCCCTTCTTCCTGGAGCCGTCCCTCCCCTGGCAGCTGGGGGAGGGCGCATGCTCCAGCACTGCCACCCCTGAGTTGATATCCCCCTCAACCTGCAACTCGGCAAACATGTTAGGGTGTACCAACTCAGGACTGGCCTCCCTGACTCTCCTCCCCCTAACATTCCTAACAGTCACCCAGCTGCGTACCTCTGCTGCTTGCGTCTCCTCTATTCCTTCCTCCTCTATGCTGACCCCTGCCAGCGCCTGTAGAGGAAAAAGAAATTCATCTTCCATAGGTTTGCTATCCTTTAAAGAAAGTACTTTTTATTCCACTGGAATCCTCTTAGTAATTTTCATTCCACAGGAATCCTTCTTCATTTTTAGTATGTGCCCCAGGTTCTTTCCTTTATACCTCTGTTATATTTACAGCATATCATTGAATCCTCATATTTGATGCTCAGTAGGCCCAGTTTATAAGCTAACGCACTTAGGAAAAGATAATTGTTTTTTAAAAAGTTACAGTTATGTATAACTGAGACCAATGAGATTTAAAAATCACATGGCTAAAATAAGAATATTTTTGCTTGTGGTAAAGCTTGCTGAATTAAGTGCTTCAATTTTAAAGATGTTAAGCTGGAAACCAATGTTTTTAATGTCACTGTACTCTTTTGCATTAAAAAAATAATAATACTGACATTGCTAGGGGCATTTCTAGGTTATATAGGTTTGTTAATGAACCTAGAGGTTTAATATTAATAGTTTTATTACGTTATTATTACTTAACTTTACTTCATGATAACTAGTTTTATTACTTTATGAGTGCAGTGTTTTATTAAATTGTATTGTTATGTGTTACTCCACATTTGTATGCCTGTTATAGAGTTACATTATAATAAATATTATAATGTTACTAGGTATTTTTAGAACATTTTCTAAAAATGTTGCAGGCTATTCGTAACTAAGCCATTTCAGAAAATGTTATTGCTGTTAGGGAATATTAAAACATATATGCTGGTTCTGGAAAATATTTCACAATTTTTACAATGTTATTACACCCACAATTTGTCACAATCTTCAAATAAGTCTGTGCTTAGAGCTGCTTAAGGTTCTTTGGGATCTCAGTAATGTGACCAGGAAAAGAAGAACTATTTTTCTGACAATACAGTATGTTCTATTTTTGTAAAAAAAAGTCTACAGTGTTCCATATTATCCTTTCTTGCTTTGGGGATGCATCGTTGATTTTTTTTCCTACACCTAATACTTTGCCAAGTGCATCAGTGAATAACAATTCTTTTGACATACACAGTAATGTAATTAATCAATATATAAATTTCTCTTTAGATTCAGAAAATAGATTTTTGTGTCATTTTACTGTACTTTGTTGTACAGAAAATACTAGCAAGACAGATGTTTTTAAAAAAATAAACATGTGCAGGATGAAAACATATGTTTTGTTTAACTTCTTCCGGTCCGCGCTATAGCCGAAGTACAGCTACAGCGCGGACTCTAATTTCCGGGAGGCCGTCTTTATACAGCCTCCCAGAGACAGGCTCCGCGCGCGCTCCCGCGAGCACGCATCGGGGAAAATCTGTGTCGGCCGTGTCCCTTGGACACAGCCAATCACAGATCGTGGTAAATGGCCAATCACAGCGGCCATTTACCACGTGATCGGCCCATGCAATGAGAGATGATCTCATATGTAAACATATGAGATCATCTCTCATCGCCAGCTCTCCTTCCTCACACAGAGACTGCATGTGAGGAAGGAGCAGAGCCGATCAGCCGTTCGGGGACACAGAGGAATGTAATCAGGGCTCTGATCACCAGTGCCCTGATTACACAAGGTAAATAAAATACACTAAGTGCCCACCATCAGTGCCCACAGTGCCCACCATCAGTGCCCCCCATCAGTGCCCACAATCAGTGCCCATAGTGCTGCCAGTCAGTGCCCATCAGTGTCTGCTCATCTAGGCCCTGATGAGCACTGACTGGCAGCACTATGGGAACTGAGTGTGGCACTGATGGTGCTGCCCATCAGTGCTCATCAGTGCCACCCGTCAGTGTCCATCAGTGCCACTCATCAGTGTCCAGCAGTGCCGCCTCTCAGTGCCCATCAGTGCCGCCCATCAGTGCCGCCTCTCAGTGCCCAGCAGTGCCACCTCTCAGTGCCCAGCAGTGCCACCTCTCAGTGCCTAGCAGTGCCACCTCTCAGTGCTCATCAATGCCACCTCTCAGTGCTCATCAGTGCCGCCTGTCAGTGCTCATCAGTGCGGCATATTAGTACCTCCTCATTAGTGCCACCTCATCAGTGCCCAGAAGTGCCACCTCATCAGTGCCCATAAGTGCCTCCTCATCAGTGCCCATCAGTGCAGCCTATCAGTGCCTATCAGCCTTTTTCAAAATTTTCTGTCTTTTTTCTTTTTTTTTGTAAGCAATAAAAAACCCAGAGATGATTAAATACCACCAAAAGAAAGCTCTATTTGTGTGAATTTTCTCAAAAGTCCGCAAACCGCGAGTTTGCGGCAGGCCCCATTGACTTTAATGGGAGGCAAATTTTAAAAACCTTTAGGTCATATTTGCAGCCACAAAAGATGTACTAGCTGTGAACAAATAGTCCCAGCACATGGACAATGTCATAACAGAAGTATTGCAATTGAAAAAGTAGCCCTAATTTTTTTTTTTTTTTACTGCAAAAAAAAAAAAATATATATGTATATATTTAATAAATCAGCCAGAACTGACAGCAGCTGGTAAATACATGTCTAATACATATAGGGTCCATTCACACATCTGTAAAATGGGTCTGCATCCATTCCACAATTTGGCGGAACCTTTACAGACCCATTGATTTTCAATTCCAGTCTGAAAAATTAGGCATTCACAGGATAAAGAAGTAAGTGTCGGCCATTCCAGGCCCCAAAAATTAGCCCACATGCGTTTACCTGACAGCTAAAAATGTAGTAATCTGTGGCTGACGGTACATTAGGCATTCACAGGATACAGAAGTAAGTGTCGGCCAGTATCGGCCCCAAAAATTAGCCCACATGGGTTTACCTGACAGCTAAGAATGTAGTATTCTGTGGCTGAAGGTACATTAGGCATTCACAGGATACAGAAGTGTCGGCCAGTATAGGCCCCAAAAATTAGCCCACAAGGGTTTACCTGACAGCTAAGTACATAGTATTCTGTGGCTGAATGTACATTAGGCATTCACACAGTATACAGAAGTAAGTGTTGGCCTGTATAGGCCCCAAAAATTAGCCCACATGGGTTTAACTGACAGCAAAGAACGTAGTGTATTTGATGGCTGGAGGTACAGTTGGCATTCACACAGTATACAGAAGTGAAGAAGGGAGGCGGCTATTACATAGAAATTGCAGAAAGAAAAAGGCACCCTCATCCCAATAGAATTTGGAAAAAATCTTTCATATAGATTTACCACAAAGCAGTGAGGATCCCGCCAGTAGGGGGCGAGGGACGCTGACTCACCCAACCAAAACCGTGGGAGCAGAGAGCCAACACTGCATGAGTGTCAAACAATGAAAGGAAAAAAATGGGCCATGGGGGATTTTTATGGTGCCGTAAAACTAAATATACACACAATTCATAGAAAAAATGGTATAAAATTGAATAACTTTATTAATACAGACAAACAGACTATTAAAATCTTGTCAAAAATTACGAGAAAATACATAACATTTTCACAGACAAAACCATGATAATATTGCTTAATAAATGGGACATGGACTGATAAACAATAAACTGTTGTCGGTAGTAAAGTAAGATGTTCCTAGGATGGTCCATGTCCAATTGAGCACTTGACTTGACATGTTTCGCGGTGATTAAACCGCTTCTTCAGAAGTTTGGTATAAGCTGAAATAAAAAACATCATCAAAAAGTAAATAGAACATATCACAAAAATGCAGAGTGACAACACAGTCAGAAGAGCCGCCAGGAATGCCCAACCATCACCGTAGCACCTCCACCAATGATGTTCAAGGAAAGGGAAGCAAAGAAAGCCGCATCAAACCCCCCCCCCCCCCCAGGCGGGTGTGGTGTGGCTAAGAAAGAAAAACGCCAAAGCAATGTGCATTTTTATTTTATGCTGGAAGTATAAAATGGTGGGAAAAGAAAAACACAAAACACATAGATATATTAGTATATGTAAAAAATGTATTAAATCCCACCTATATTGCCAAAGGCACATTGGTTTTATTTGTAAATGAAAAGGTGGAAAATCACTGATGTTCATACTAAAAGTAAGGGCACCCACTTTGAATATTTCGTGATGGAAATTAAGGATCCTAAAGTAAAATAATTAAGATAAGTTATATAAAGTGAATAAAAAGAATATAGGTAGACATATCCATATATAATTAGATATATCCATACCTAGGCAGTAAGGAATCCTGATTTATTCATATTCAAGAGAGGTGGATAAAAAATAAGCACAAAAGCTTGCAAGCGGTCAATTGCAGTTCCCAGTGCTAAAGAAAGCCTTATATAATCATAGTTACATAGTTACATAGTAGGTGAGGTTGAATAAAGACAATAGTCCATCCAGTTCAACCTGTGTAGGCATGTGTGGCTGTAATCATCTCCCATACCCCTGAATGTTCTGATCCTTGAGATGTAAGTCTAAGAGTCTTTTGAAAGCCACCATACTACCCGCAGAAACCACCTCTTGTGGTAGAGAATTCCACAATCTTGTTGCCCTAACAGTAAAGAACCCCCCGCGTTGCCTGAGGTTAAAACGCTTCTCCTCTAATCGCATTGTATGCCCTCGAGTCCTCATGCAATCCCTTCGAATGAACAGCTTTTTTTCTAAGCTGGGATCCCCATTAAGATATTTATAAATTGCTATCATGTCCCCCCTCAGACGTCTCTTCTCCAGGGAGAATAAATCGAGCGATTGTAGACGCTCTTCATAGTCAAGGTCCTCCAATCCCCTAATTAGTTTAGTTGCCCTTCTCTGGACTCTCTCCAGCTCCAACACATCCCTCCTGAGGACTGGCGACCAGAACTGGACGGAATACTCCAGATCTATATATCTATAATAGTTTTGGAAAGTTAAATATGTTGCTGCATAGAGGTAAGCCGCAGTACTTAGCTTATAGCAAAGGTAGTATCCTTATTGAGAGGTACAAGGCACTGCAAAAGATATAAAGAGCATACAAAGTGCTGTTAGTATTAGCAGTTAGACTATATAGAGAGAGAGTCCAGCAGCATGTAATTAATGAGACTAAAGGAGCAACTTGTTGTAGAGTGTACCTGTTAGGGAAGCTTGCATCAAACTGACCATCAGTGTGGAACAGCTAAAAGGCAGCGTTCTTAATGAGCACACAACATTCGGACATTAACCAATCGCCTAAGGCGTTCGGGATGACCAAACCCCCTGTCAAATCCCACCTATATTGCCAAAGGCACATTGGTTTTATTTGTAAATGAAAAGGTGGAAAATCACTGATGTTCATACTAAAAGTAAGGGCACCCACTTTGAATATTTCATGATGGAAATCAAGGATCCTAAAGTAAAATAATTAAGATAAGTTATATAAAGTGAATAAAAAGAATATAGGTAGACATATCCATATATAATTAGATATATCCATACCTAGGCAGTAAGGAATCCTGATTTATTCATATTCAAGAGAGGTGGATAAAAAATAAGCACAAAAGCTTGCAAGCGGTCAATTGCAGTTCCCAGTGCTAAAGAAAGCCTTATATAATCGATATCTATAATAGTTTTGGAAAGTTAAATATGTTGCTGCATAGAGGTAAGCCGCAGTACTTAGCTTATAGCAAAGGTAGTATCCTTATTGAGAGGTACAAGGCACTGCAAAAGATATAAAGAGCATACAAAGTGCTGTTAGTATTAGCAGTTAGAATATATATAGAGAGAGTCCAGCAGCATGTAATTAATGAGACTAAAGGAGCAACTTGTTGTAGAGTGTACCTGTTAGGGAAGCTTGCATCAAACTGACCATCAGTGTGGAACAGCTAAAAGGCGGCGTTCTTAATGAGCACACACAATTCGGCCATTAACCAATCGCCTAAGGTGATCGGGATGACCGAACCCCCTGTCAAAGTGCGGGACCGCGCATGCGCACTGAACGAAAATGGCTGTTGCGGAGTAGGGAAACTCCAAGCCAGAAGGACCAGGGGAGGCGGCAAGAGGAGGGGCGAAGGAACGTCTCAGGTTCCGTCACCACCCCTCCTGACAGGGCACACCCACCTGGAAGGGCAAAGGCGGCCATCAAGCTCCCCCTGGTGGACAAAGAGGGTGGTGAGGAGCCGGACACCATGGCGGCAGATCCGGAAATGGAAAATTTCACCTGCGTTGTCACTGTGCGGGATGTGAATCATATCAATCAATACACAATATGCAATCATTGAAATACACAATGTGTTTAAAGAGAGAGTATAGCGTAAGAGAAAAAAGGATGATATGCAAAAGACAAAAGACAATACAATTAAACTAAATCATTAGTAGACAAGACATATAAAATGATAATGGAGAAAAAGGAATCACTTCTGATTCTGTGCCATCGGTCGCATTCCAGCAAGTCGCCATAATGAAACAAAAAATGGACACCCCCAGGACCCATTCAATCAGAGTGAACATCCCAAAGGGGGACATATAGAAAGATTTATATTATAGAAAATATTTATAGGTGAGCATTTTGTTTATACCCGGGGGAGTGGTGGCATTAAGACGTTCAATCGACAGAGTCTCCCTCTGTAGAATTCGTCTATCACAGTCACCCCCACGTGAATCATGGGGGACCACCTCCAACACAAAAAAGGAAACAGCACTATTGTCATATCTATGATACAACCCAATATGTCTGGTAACACTGGTAAGTATTTTACAGCGCAATATAAATGATCGCCAATTCTTTGGCCAAACTGTCTTATAGTTTTGCCGACATAAAACACACCACAACAGCAGGTCATCAAATAGATGACCCCCTGTGTGGTGCAGTCGGCATTTAGAAGAGTGTCATTTTCCATTAGGTAAAAGTATCCCTTTTCCCTGTTTAACCCAAGGGCAACGTGCACAGGAGTTACATTTGTAGGTGCCCCTGGGTAAAGAATTGGTAATAGGTTGAGGGTTATAATGGCTGGATACGAATTGATCACGCAATGAAATTGCTCTTCTAAATGTTATTTCAGGAGTTTTTTTAATGTATAGTCGCTGGTTAGAAGATGCCAGTGTTTTTGTAGAAGGCCACACAGGGCTCCCTCATTCCCAGAGTATTGGGTAATTATCCTGACAGTGTCCAAGGTTTTAGGATTTGGGGTTTTGTATAAAAGAGACGCTCTGGTGTGTTTAGAGGCTCTATTGAATGCCTTTCTTAGAGTGGAACGTGTATAACCACGTTCCCTCAATCTAATTTAGAGTTTGTCAGCTTCAGTTTTATAGTCTGATTCTGAGGAGCAATTTCTGCGTAGCCTAAGAAATTGGGTGTATGGTATGCTTTTCACCAAGGGGGCGAGATGGGCACTCGCTGCGCACAGTATAGTATTCCCAGCACTGGGTTTCCTATATGAATTCGTCATGATAGTCCCATCTGTTTGTAAAGAAATTTAGAGGTCGAGAAAGGAGACTGACCGGGGGTGAACATGGTAAGTAAACTTGAGATTCAAGTCGTTCTTGTCTAAATTTGTAAGGAAGGTATTAAGATCTTGAGGGGTGCCTGTCCAAATAATGAACAGGTCATCAATATACCTGTACCAGCATAATACACAAGACAGACAGTTTTTCATTTGTTCATCCGCGAACAGTCTCCTCTCCCATCCCCCCAAAGGTTAAAGGTGAAGTAATTCCTGGTAAGGACAAAGGATAGTAATTGGACAGTAAAGGTCATAAGGGGCCACGTGTGTCTGTCTTGTTCCCTGAGGAAGGATTCAATCATCTGGATGCCTTGCTCGTGAGGGATACTCGAGTAAAGGGCCTCAATATCAACTGTCACAAGCAGGGCATCTGGAGGAACATGAATCCCCTCAAGGTGTCTCAGTAAATCAGAGGTATCTCTTATATAGGAGGGTAGACGTAATACATGAGGAAGCAAAAAAGAGGAAGCAAAAAAGAATCTATGTATTTACTTGTATTTACTTGCGTTTTCGGTCAGAGAACCTATTCCGGGAACGATAGGTCTACCTGGAGGACTTTGGAGATTTTTATGAACTTTGGGTAGACAATACAAGGTAGGCAAACGAGGGAATTTATTATTGACTTTGTTAATCAAACCTTTAGGAAGGAAAGCACCAACCACTAAGGTGCGCTCATCTACAAAGGCCTGGATAGTGGTATCCGCGATGGGGGTATACCATTCTGTATTGCTCAGTACTCTAAGGCACATGGCCTGATAATGGGAGTGTGTCATGATGACAATATTGCCCCCTCTATCAGAGGGTTTAATCACGATCTCCGAATTGTTGTGCAATTGAGAGATGGTGATTTGTTGTTCTGGAGTAATGTTCATTGAAATTGAATGCCAGTGATGTTCCTTGAACTCTTTGCTCACTTGTTGTACAAAAGTCAAGGCATTAGGACAAGTAGTGAGGTCTGGAAAATTCCGAGATTTAGGTTTGAAGGTCTGGTTAATAGCATCATGCAGAGCTCGACACCCTGCCATCGTAAAAGTAAATCATGTGCCATCATTGTAGCAAGTGTTTTTTTGGGCATTTTTGGGGGGTCTTTGGAGGCAGGCATAACATCAGAACTTCTGTGTAGGGGTATATATAAACACACACATGTATGTATATATACACATACATATATATAGGTGTGAAAGTAGCAGAACACTATGCTTGCGCTAATGAAATAATTAACACCCATATGGCTTCTCTGCTGTAACACCTATATATGTGTATGTGTATAAATACATATACGTGTGTGTGTATATATACCCCTATACAGAAGTTCAGATGTTTTGCCTGCCTCCAAAGACCCACAAAAACTGCCCAAAAAAAACGCCTGCAATAACACACCTGGGCATTTTTTTTTGGCGCAGGCGTTTTTTTGGGCATTTTTTGTGGGTCTTTGGAGGCAGGCAAAACATCTGAACTTCTGTATAGGCGTATATGTACACACACACTTATATGTATTTATACACATACACACATATATGTGTGATAGCAGAGAAGCCATAAAGGTGTTAATTATTTCATTAGCGCAAGCATAGTGTTCTGCTACTTTCACACCGATATGTGTGTATGTGTATAAATACATATAAGTGTGTGTGTATATATACCCCTATACAGAAGTTCAGATGTTTTGCCTGCCTCCAAAGACCCACAAAAAATGCCCAAAAAAACACCTGCGCCCAAAAAAAAACCGCCTAGGTGTGTTATTGCAGGCGTTTTTTTTTTTTTGAGCATTTTTGTGGGTCTTTGGAGGCAGGCAAAACATCTGAACTTCTGTATAGGGGTATATATACACACACACTTATATGTATTTATACACATACACACATATAGGTGTAAAAATAGCAGAACACTATGCTTGCGCTAATGAAATAATTAACAGGCATAACAGGCTCCTATAACACCTATATAAGTGTATAAATACATATAAGTGTGTGTGTATATATACCCCTATACAGAAGTTTAGATGTTTTGCCTGCCTCCAAAGACCCCAAAAAAATGCCCAAAAAAAACGCCTGCAATAACACACCTGGGCGTTTTTTTTTTTTGGCGCAGGCATTTTTTCGGGGTCTTTGGAGGCAGGCAAAACATCTGAACTTCTGTATAGGGGTATATATACACACACACTTATATGTATTTATACACATACACATATATAGGTGTTATAGGAGCGGAGCCATATGCCTGTTAATTATTTCATTAGTGCAAGCATAGTGTTCTGCTACTTTCACACCTATATATGTGTATGTGTATATATACATACACGTGTGTGTATATATATACCCCTATACAGAAGTTCAGATGTCATGCCTGACTCCAAACATGTCCTCAAAAAAGCCCTATAAACGCCTGCAGCAAAAAGCAGGCTGACAGATGAGAAGCCATATCGCTGTTCTATAAGTGACCTAAGAAAAACGATCTTTTCTCTATGGCGGTCACCCTGACATGGAAGGGTTTTGTCACCCTGCCATAGCAGTCAGAGTCAGTTAACCCTACACTACACTACGGTCCCCTTACACTTAACACTTTCCCTACAGAAACTAGATTATTAAAGCTAACTATAGTGGAAAATAGCACCTTAACTACACTAGATATCCCTTTCCTCACACTAATAATTGCTAAATGACACTTTGAAGCAGAAGTAACAGAACTGCTTCCACTCTCTTCCACGTCCCTGTATTACAATGCTAGGAATTTGGCGGGGCTATCTTATATACTGGGGAGCGTATTCACTAATGATTGGCCTCTGGACCCCCTAGTCACTCCAATCACATTCCTAGAATTCTCCTGCCCCCTCAATTGGCTTTTACTGATGGTTCTGGTCCAATCATGGGCTTTTAAAGCCCATTTCCTGTCCCATTGCATTTTGGTCAGTTCTGGTTGCCGAATTCCGAACTTTTTCAGCAAAAAGTTCGGAATTTGGCCGAACCTCGAACAGTCAATGTTCGGGTCGAACCGATGGTCGACCCGAACCGTTTGATCATCCCTGAGTAGCAGGATGGTCCATGTCCAATTGAGCACTTGACATGTTTCGCGGTGATTAAACCGCTTCTTCTGAAGTTTGGTATAAGCTGAAATAATAAACAACAGCGTCAAAAAGTAAATAGAACATATCTCAAAAATGCAGAGTGACAACACAGTCAGAAGAGCTGCCAGGAATGCCCAACCATCACCGTAACAACTCCACCAATGATGTTTAAGGAAAGGGAAGCAAACATGGCCGACACTTACTTCTGTATACTGTGAATGCCTACTGTACCTCCAGCCATCAAATACACTATGTTCTTTGCTGTCAGTCAAACCCGTGTGGGCTAATTTTTGGGGCCTATACAGGCCAACACTTACTTCTGTATACTGTGAATACCTACTGTACCTCCAGCCATCAAATATACTATGTTCTTTGCTGTCAGTTAAACCCATGTGGGCTAGTTTTTGGGTCCTATACAGGCTGACACTTACTTCTGTATCCTGTGAACGCCTAATGTACCTCTAGCCATCAAATACTACATTCTTTGCTTTCAGTTCAACCTATGTGAGCTAATTTTTGGAGCCTATACAGGCCGACACTTACTTCTGTATACTGTGAATGCCTACTGTACCTCCAGCCATCAAATACACTACGTTCTTTGCTGTCAGTTAAACCCATGTGGGCTAATTTTTGGGTCCTATATAGGTCGACACTTACTTCTGGATCCTGTGAAAGCCTAATGTACCTCTAGCCATCAAATACTACGTTCTTTGCTGTCAGTTCAACCCATGTGAGCTTAATTTGGAGTCTATACAGGCCGACACTTACTTCTGTATACTGCAAATGCCTACTGTACCTCCAGCCATCAAATACACTATGTTCTTTGCTGTCAGTTAAACCCATGTGGGTTAATTTTTGGGGCCTATACAGGCCGACACTTACTTCTGTATCCTGTGAACACCTAATGTACCTCTAGCCATCAAATACTAAGTTCTTTGCTGTTAGTTCAACCCATGTGAGCTAATTTTTGGAGCCTATACAGGCCGACACTTACTCCTGTATACTGTGTGAATTCCCTAATGTACCTCTAGCCATCAAATACTACGTTCTTTGCTGTCAGTTCCACCCATGTGAGCTCATTTTTCCAGCCTATACAGGTTGACACTTACTTCAGTATACTGTGAATGCCTACTGTACCTCCAGCCATCAAATACACTGCGTTCTTTGCTGTCAGTTAAACCCATGTGGGCTAATTTTTGGGGCCTTTTATGGCCGACACTTACTTCTATATCCTGTGAATGCCTAATGTACCTTCAGCCAAAGAATACTACATTCTTAGCTGTCAGGTAAACCCATGTTGGCTAATTTTTGGGGCCAATACTGGCCGATACTTACTTCTGTATCATGTGAATGTGCCTAATGTACCTTCAGCCACAGAATACTACGTTCTTAGCTGTCCGGTTAACGCATGTGGGCTAATTTTTGGGTCCTGGAATGGCCGACACTTACTTCTTTATCCTGTGCTGTGAATGCCTAATTTTTCAGACTGGAATTGAAAATCAATGGGTCTGTAAAGGTTCCGCCAAATGTGGAATGGATGCGGACCCATTTTACAGGTGTGTGAATGGACCCTATATGTATTAGACATGTATTTACCGGCTGCTGTCAATTCTGGCTGATTTATGAAAAAAAAAATAATAATTTTTTGCTGTAAAAAAAATAAATAAAAAATTTAGGGCAACTTTTTCAATTGCAATATTTCTGTTATGACATTGTCCATGTGCTGGGACTATTTATGCACACCTAGTATGTCTTTTGTGGCTGCAAATATGACCTGAAGGTTTTTAAAGTTCGCCTCCCATTAAAGTCAATGGAGCCAGCCACGAACTTGCGGTTCGCGGACTTTTGAGAAAATTTGCGGCTGACGTTCGCGAACCGCCCCGGCTGATGTTCTTCCATCTCTACACAGGATGTTGATTTTATATATCACCCGTATTCTGCAACCAGTCTGTTACCCACAGTCATTATTAATTTACTTTCCATCACTTATATGATCTATATTTGGCACTGACAACTTGATTGATTTATTTATTAGCACTTCATCACTCTGTATATCGTCCACATTGTTATACTAGGATTGTCGTTTTATTGCCTAATATTATCATTGTCTCAACATCATCTTTTATATTCATCTTTTTTATTTTTACGTTCACATTGGCCACATTTTTTTACTCACAATTTTATCTGTGGTCCACCACTCTTAGAAATTAAGTGCTGATTTCCTCTTCTTGTTATACCTTTCTCAGTATGTTGTGACACTACTGAATTAGCGGCTGATTTCTGGTGTTCCACCATATTCACCATTTATTGACCACACATTGTTCTGTACCTCACTGGTAGCGCATAGGTTCCCCTCTTCCTATACTAATGGCATGGCTGTGATTGGCCAGTGCAGCATGTGACCCAGCCTCTATATAAGCTGGAGTCACGTAGCGCCGCACGTCACTCTGCTCTAACTACTGTAGGGTCAGGTTCCTGCTGCTGCTGATATGAGGGAGAGATAGGAGATTATTGTAGGGGCAGGCTGGAGATTGTTTTCAGGGAAAGAATAGGAGAATCTTCTTTAATCAGACAGCGATCTACATCGATTTTATTGTAAGGGGGTGCAGTGCACAATCTTTTTGCCCTGACCTGAGCCCAGTGAGGAGGAGGGAGAAAAAAAACAACTTTTATCAGTCTGTTAGGTGGGCGGCGTGTAGCAGCCATGTAATGCAAGCTCAGTGCATATGTGTCTGCTTAATCTGGATTTAAAAAAAAATACTTTTTTCCTTCATATTTTACAGTGACATACAGTGTTTAGACACTGCTGTTTTAATCTGCTATTCAAAAATCAACAATTTAAGGGGAAAAAAATAATTTTTCTGGTTTTCATTCAAATTAGTTTTTTTTACTCAATAGCGGAATAGAACAACAACAGTATCCAACCTGTTAGGCGTGCGGCGTGTAGCAGCCATGTAATGCAAGCGCAGTGCATATGTGTCTGCTTAATATGGATTTAAAAAAAAACTTTTTTCCTTCATATTTTACTGTGACATACAGTGTTTAGACACTGCTGTTCTAATCTGCTATTCAAAAATCAACAATTTAAGGGAAAAATAAAAATTTTCATTCATACGTTACTGTGAGATACACCCTTTGGATACTGTTGTTCTATTCCGCTATTCAATAAATACCCATTTAGGGAAAAAAAATTAAATTGCGGCCTAGTCTGCATATTTTACTGTGAGATACACCCGTTGGATACTGTTGTTCTATTCCGCTTTTCAATAAAAAACCCATTTAGGGGGAAAAAAATTGCGGCCTAGTCTGCATATTTTACTGTGAGATACACCCATTGGATACTGTTGTTCTATTCCGCTTTTCAAAAAAAACCTATTTAGGGAAAAAATATTAAATTGCAGCCTAGTCTGTATCTGTACGTGTGAGATACACCCTTTGGATACTGTTGTTCTATTCTGCTATTCAATAAACACCCATTTAGGGGAAAGAAAGATATTAAATTGCCTCTTAGTCTGTATCTGTATGTGTGAGATACACCCTTTTGGATACTGTTGTTCTATTTTGCTATTCAATAAACACCCATTTAGGGGAAAATTAATAATTTTGCAGCGTTTGCTGATTATGTTACTGTTAGATACACCCTTTAAATTAGTTTGGTGCATCTCCTTCCACCCCACGAGGATTGCAGGGCGCTTCTGTTTGACTCCTATTGCTAACTCCTCCTACTCCGGTTCCTTATCCTCATCCACTACCGCCTCCGCATCCGGAGCAGTGATCATTTCCAAGGCTTTCAGGGCAGTCATTCACAAGTGGCTCCGAGGGTGGGTTCCTGCACCCACAAACACCAGGTACACAATTGTCCAGCAAGGGCACAGTTCTGGAGGATGACGAGGTGGAGGATGAGGAGGAGGAACCATGTTCACAGCAGGGTGACACTCAGAAAACTGATAACAACAGATACTACACTTGATTTTAGCCAAAAGGTCGAGAAGCGATGCTGGTGGCATTCCCACCTGACAGCGGGGGCACAGTGGAAGCACAAGGCGAAGGTAGAGGAGGAGGAGGTGGCCAACGCAGCCAGGGCACTGCCAGCACCCCAGAAGACAGAGTTAGCATGTATGAAATGTGGAAAAGCTTTTTCGGCACTCCACAACAACCAGGACCACCAGCTGTTTTTTTTTGTTGTTTTTTTTAAGCCTGTGGTGTGTGAACACACTCAGACTATCACCTGGAGGGTGCATAAAAAAGTGCACACCAAAAAAGTGAAACACAGGGGTGCACAGGGTGTACACATGGTCCCTGACCCTGATCCCCCAGGGCACAAGGCTCCTGACAGGGACCGGGGTACTTACACTGGCTAACCTGGCCGAAACCAGGCAGCCCCATTCTTTAGGAGGTCTGCTGAAACATCCCACCCCAAGTACTAGGTGGGGCTCTCCCAAAGAGAGACCCCATGAGAGAGGGCGAACCAAGCCAGAAGGCCATATCCACCCCCTCCCAAGGCTTTCAGGGACAGGCCCAAGGACCTACACCCTGATAATCACGCTGTGCAAAATAAAGTGTACCGCCACAATAAAAAACGCAAAACGTGAGACACACAACACATAAAAGTGGGAAAAGGGATAGTGAAGAAGAAGTGCAAGGTTAGTGCCACGTTGCAATACTATGGCAGGCCCTTGGGCCAGGAATAAAAAATTCCTCTGGTCCTGACTCCTGACCAAAAGGCCCGGCCCTAGAGGCAGGTGTGAAAAACGTGTGTAGGAAGTGCAGTGTCCTTGGTGCCATACTCATAGTGTTGCCATCTACCGTGAATTTTGGCACCCTTGGACTGCCACTCCAGGAGCACATACACCACAGGCTTTTCAGAATCCCAGTCCCTGGCAAGAGCAGTGCAGCCCCGTCCCTACAAGAAGGCCTCAGAACTTAGACAGCTTTGGAAGAGCCGAGCCCACAACCAGGGACACATACCTTTTCCAAGGCCAGACTCAACCCCCAGAAGGGGGAAAAAAGCCCCCCCGCCGCCATCACCTTACCATATACCATATAAAGTCTTCTGGGTCTCCAAATTGGGCACATGGCCTGAGCTTGCCCTTTACACCTTGGAGGTACTGGCCTGCCCTGCAGCCAGTGTATTACCTGAACGTGTATTTAGCATGGCTGGGGGCGTTATCACAAACAAGCGTAGCCGCCTGTCCAGAGCCAATATGGACAAGCTCACATTCATTAAAATGAACCAGGCATGGATCCCACAGGACTTGTCTGTACCTTGTGCAGAATAGACATGTTTACCGGCCTTACCCAGCCATTGTTGTATTTTTGATCTTTCTCACTCTTTTGGGGTGTACCCTAATTTAAAAAGAAATTTAAAATTAAAAACAAAAACCAGCTACACCGCCACATCCACTGCCACCTCAACTTCCTATTCCATATGGGCCTCATCCTCCTAGATCAAGATGATTATTTTTTATTTTTATCTTTTTTATCTTATTTTAAGTTATTTCCCTATCCACATTTGTTTGCAGAGCACTTGCCATGCTCTTAAGAAGATTTTACTGCCATTTGCAGTCCTCTAGCCCTTTCCATCTTTTTTTAGAGCCATTTTAGTGCTCAAAAGTTTGGGTCACCATTGACTTCAATGTGGTTCGGGATCGGGGGAAAAGTTCAGGTTAAGTTCGTGTCACGAACCCGGACTTTTTTTTCAAGTTCGGCCGAACCCGCCGAACCCGGACATCCAGGTGTTCGCTCAACTCTACTGATGATGTCTAGTCCTCCTCCATGCTGCTGCCTGCTGATGGTGTCCAGTCCTCCTCCATGCTGCTGCCTGCTGATGGTGTCCAGTACTCCTCCATGCTGCCGCCTGCTGATGGTGTCCAGTTCTCCTCTATGCTGCCACATGCCACGGATGACCTGCCATCTTTTGCCCAGCTGAACTATGCTGATACCCGGGCTGCTGCCCAGCTGGATTATGCCAATTCACTAGTTGCTGTTGAGTCGGACTCTGTTGATTGGGTTAAGCTCCCATCTGCTGATGTGTCTGAGGCTTCTAAAGTTCCAGTGTTATGTGGCCTATATGGGTTGTCTGTGTGGGTTAAGATCCCCACTTTTGCCGTGCTAAATTCTTTTCACAGCTGTTCCTGTTATGCCAAGGGCAGGAGGTCCAGATATCCTCTCTGAACATGATAACTGCATCTGCTGTTACAGCCCCAGTAGTAGAGGTCCTATGGGAAAGGTTGGTGTTCCATACGAACTTTGTCATGACCCAGGGGTCATCTCTGCAATCCCTGGTGCATTTGGGGACCCAAGTGGAGTAACCTATGCCCTGGGTAGGTCTGAGCAGCAGGTAACATACAGAGCAGTCTCTAGCAACAGAGAGAGAGAAGGTCTAGTTCTGATGGGACACCCTGGAGTCAGGGTACCTGCATGGACCAGGTACTCTGGTATTAGGCATTCAGGTATCTTTCAGTGTCCCAACACTGGGATGCAGTCTGCTTTTCAGAATGGTAAGCCTTAAGTGTTTTGCCTCTTTAAGGATCTGACAGCAGGAAACCGAGCCAGTTTTGGGACCCCGGCAAAGGGGTTCTCAGCCAGCCTTCTGACCTTGGTGGTGGGGTACCCAGTCAACTTGCAGACCCCAGGGTGGGGCCCTATGGAGCGTCCAGAGACCGCTCTTTAACCACTTAAGCCCCGGAGGATTTGGCTGCTAAAAGACCAGGGGGACTTTGACGGACAATTGCGCGGTCGTGCGACGCTATACCTAAACGAATTTCACGTCCTTTTTTTCCCACAAATAGAGCTTTCTTTTGGTGGTATTTGATAACCTGTGCAATTTTTTGATCATGCGCTATAAACAAAAAAGAGCGTAATTTTTGCAAAAATAACAATATTTTTCACTTTTTTTTATATGAAATTCCCCCCCAAAAAAATGTAAAAATCTAAATTTTTTAACATTTTCGGCCAAATTGTTTTACGCTACATATGTTTGGTAAAAAAAATCGCAAAAAGCGTATTTTGATTGGTTTGCGCAAAAGTTATTGCGTTTACTAACAAAGGGAAAGATTTTTGTCATTTTTGGTGTTTTTTTTTAACGAGTAATGGCGGCGATCTGCGATTTTTTTTGCGGTACTGCGACATTGCGGCGGACAGATCGGACCCTTGACTGACATTTTTGACACTTTTGGGGGTACCAGTGACATTACTGCAGTAATCAGTGCTATAAATATGCACTGTTACTGCAAAAATGACACTGGCAGGGAAGGGGTTAACTTTATTGGACAGGGAGGGGTTAAGTGTGTCCTAGGGGCGTGTTTCTAACTGTGCAGGGACATGGCTATTGGTGTAAAAGCAAAGATCAACGGTTCTACATAGTAGAACTGTCAGATCTTCATTTTTACACCAGGGAGAATGACGGGCGGCTTGTTTACATAAGCCGCTCCGCCTTTCTCCCTTCACAGGAGCGATCGTAGTGTGACCGGCGGACATCGAGTCCGCCGGACACACGCAGTGACTTGTCTGTGAACAAAACGCGGCGGGCGCGCGCCTCGGCGGGCGCGTGCCCGCCCGCAATAGGCTCGCAAGTCAGTGACAGGCGAGTGACGTATCGATACGTCACTCTGCCTGGCCGGGGCTGACCGCCGCAGTATATAGTCGTGCGGCGGTCGGCAACCGGTTAAGGGGGAATCTGTTAGCATTAAGTTCACCTGCTGGTGGCACTGTGCTGCTCTGTGCTGATTGCTGTAGTTCCAGTGTCCACCAGCAGGTGTCTCCCAGAAGCCAGCAGTCTGTTATGATCACTTACAGCTGTGTATAGTTGCCAGGTGGCTATTTAAGATTGCTCCTCCCTTTTCCAAGTGCGTCACTATTCTGATTGCCGCCTTGTTCCTGAGATCCTGATCTATTCTGCACCCTACCATGCTGCCTTGCTCTTGTACCCAGTCTTGTTTCCCCTGCTTCCCTGTTACCCTTGTCCCTTATAATGTAGATATTTGTAGATTAGCTATTTTTGTTTTGGTTCTTGTTTGCTGGAGTTACCTATGTTCACTGTTTGCTGTGTTTCACTGTAAATAAATCTCACTTTAAGGAATTCTACATTGTTTTGGCCTCAGTTTCCAAGTGTAGCTATATGTATCTGGTCTCCCTAGCTGCTGCTGAATCCTGACACTTGTAGTGCACAGTGGATTTGCCTTTAGTAAATAACCCCAATGTCTCTTTTTTTTTTTTTGGTCACCTGCAAAGTAAAGGCATAATGTGCTAGTATGCATCGCATATTAGCACATTATGTGCAACTTACCGGCTAACAAAGCCCTCATTGTCCCCACATCTTTGCTTGTCTTCCTTCTGGGTTTGCGGATTTCGGCTGTGTGACTGGCCAGAGCCGTGTGACGTCACCGGTCATGGCAAAGGGCTCTGAGGAAACGGCACAGATGGCTGTTCCTTCGGAGCGGCACAGTATACAGTAAATATCTCCTAAACGGGGCAAGTTTAGGAGATATCTACAGTACCTATAGGTAAGCCTTATTATAGGCTTACCTATAGGTAAAAACATTAGAGGGAAGTTTACTTCCTATTTAGGCTTCAGTGGCATAAAATATTTTTAGCACTGGCAGAAATTATTAGATTCCCTTAGGTGAAAAGAAAAGTGAATTAAAAATACATTCTTCCATCTTTTTGTTCTATCAACACTGCACTTTTTTTTAAAATAGTTGTTATTTTGAACTTTTGTTATTCGAAATGTCACTGTCCACTCTAACATTCTCTTTATTTTCTGCGTTGAGTTTCCTACTGGCCTTTTGTAGTCTTCCTTGTTAGAGTCTTTTAAAAGCAAACAAAGAAATGCTGTTTTCCCCATAATATATTTTTTAATCAGATAACTTCAATGTACCTTCTGTCTTTGTGTTTTGTAGGTGCAAAGGGGATTTTAATGTGTCATTGATGTTTCTGTGAAGCGTTTCATGAATGTTCAACCTCAGTGTATATTCTGTATTTTATGTAAACATTTTCACTGTTTTTGTAGTAATCTTTTTACTGTGTACTTTTTGAAATTCCAACATAATATCTGTGGTATCTTAAAATTACTCACTGGTGTTTTGGAGTCAATTTCATTACATCTGAGACTTCTGAGTGCCTTTGGAATTATACTGTTTCCCATTGTGTTTAGCTTGAACACATTGTCACATTCAATTAATCTTTTGTAGCCTTGCAATCCTCTAAAGTGCAGGTACTTGTGGCAAAGTTAACTGTAGCATAACTAGGAGAAAATGGCTAGACTTTTAGAAAACTGTAAAGTTTGATCTTTGGTAACTGTCTGTATACAGTAGTCAACAAAGGGTATTGCAACAGTATGAACCTCTATTTTATTAATACACATCTGGTATCAGTTATTTTCTTCTTTCTTCATAAATCACCCCTAGCTTTGGCAGTTGCTAATAATAGTTATCCTTATTGGACTATTCTTCTGTTATCCAAACTTTCATCCCTAGGGATTAGGGAATACATTTTTCCAAAGTCAATGGATATCAGAAATAGCCTACTGACTTTCAGTTTTCTGCAGTGCAGTGGGAGATGGAGAATATCTCAGCTTCAGAAAAGTCATATTGACAATCATAAAAATCTTTGTTTCTTTGCACTGTCCCTTTTAATTTTTTTTTGGATCACTTATATTCCTATCACAAGAAATTTAAACATCCCTTGCGATAGAAATAAGGCATGACAGGGCTCTCCTTTTTATGGAAAGACCTGGGGTCTACAAGACCCCAAATCTCTTCTCTACCCTAGAAAGCATGAGAGAAAAAAAACAAAAACATTTATAATGGAACCGCGACCCCACAATGTTCTTGTGTGCTTCCTTCAGTCTTGAACATAGATATCACTTTCCCACCAGCAACTAATAGATGACAGTGATTTAAATAACTTGAGCTAATTAACTAGCAGACTTGCCGTCATCGAACTCATGAAGTACAATACACATTATTATAAGTAGTGATGAGCCGAACACCCCCCTGTTCAGTTCGCACCAGAAAATCTCGAACAGGGGAAATATTCTAGCGAACATGCAAACTCCATCAAAAATCAAAAGTCCTAATTTTAACCACTTTACTACCGCTTACGGTAATAGTACTGCGGCAGTGTGGCTCGTTCCCGTCCAGTCACGTAGTATTAACGTGACTGGACTCCTCCCCTTCTGGGCGGCGCTTGCGCGCCGCCGGAGGCTCGCTCCCGCTGTTTTCATTCACAGCGGGAGTCGGGCCAGGGGAGGAGCAGCGGCGATCGCCGCTGCTCTTACCCGATCGTCGGGGATCGAGTCTGGAGATCCGCCCGCTGTGTGTAAACACAGCGGGCGGATCTCCATAGTGACAGGGAGTGACAGATCGGACTGTTCAGCATAGCTGGACATCCGATCTGTCCATGAATCACATAGTCACCTCCCCCCCTACACGTCAGTAAGCACCAGGCATACATTAACCCCTCCCTCTCCAATAAAATTAACCCCTTCCCTGCCAGTGTCATTTTTACAGTAACAGTGCATATATATAGCACTGATTACTGCAGTAATGTCACTGGTACCCCCAAAAGTGTCAAAAATGTCAGTCAGGGGTCCGGTCTGTCCGCCGCAATGTCGCAGTCCCGCAAAAAAAATCGCAGATCGCCGCCATTACGCGTTAAAAAAAAAACACCAAAAATGACAGAAATCTTTCCCTTTGTTAGTAAACGCAATAACTTTTGCGCAAACCAATCAAAATACGCTTATTGCGATTTTTTTTACCAAACATATGTAGCATAAAACAAATTGGCAAAAAACTTTTAAAAAAATTGGTTTTTACATCTTTTTTGGGGGGAATTTCATATAAAAAAATGTGAAAAATATTGTTATTTTTTCAAAATAAACGCTCTTTTTTTGTTTATAGCGCAAAAAGTAAAAATCGCACAGGTGATCAAATACCACCAAAAGAAAGCTCTGTTTGTGGGAGAAAAAGGACGTAAATTTCGTTTGGGTACGGCGTTGCACGACCGCGCAATTGTCAGTTGAATTCGCACAGCGCCGAATCGCAAAAAGTGGCCTGGACGGAAGACAGCAAAATCCTCCGGTTGTAAAGTGGTTAAAGGCTTAAATTCAAGTTATTGGCCCAAAAAAGTGTATAAGTCTGGGTACTGCCCTGGGGGACATGAATCAATGCAAATCTTTTTTTTAAAAAACAATAGTTTTTACAGGAGCAGTGATTTTAATAATGCTTAAAGTGAAACAATAAAAATGAAAAATTCCTTTAAATCTCATGCCTGGGGGGCCCCCCTTAATATGCCTGTAAAGTAGCACATATGTGCAATGTATGTAGCCTGCTGCAGCAATACTGACATTTCTAAAGGAAAAAATTTCATTTAAACTTGCTAGCGGCTGTAATGTATTGACGGCTCCCGGCAATACAGATAAAAAAATGAAAAAAAAAAACGGCATGCCCCCCCCCCCGTCCATACCAGACCCCTTGGGTCTGGTGTTTTTTTCTGGTATTTTTTAATAAAGGACTTTTCCAAAACTGGCTTTTGTCTTCATTTTTTTGTACACTTTTTTGGCTCCAAGATCCCACCCCCCCATGTGAATATCCATTCACATAGGGGGGGTGGGATCTGGGAGCCCCCTTGTTAAAGGGGGCTTCCAGATTCTGATAAGCCTCCCCCCGCAGACCCCCACAACCACAGTCCACGTTTGTTGGGAAGACACCCCTGTCCCCATCAACATGGGGGCAAGCACCCACCCCCCATGTTGAGGGCATGTGGCCTGGTATGGTTCAGGACCCCCCACCCCTATCCTGGCCAGCCAGGGTGTTTGCTCATATAAGGGTCTGGTATGGATTTTAGGAGGAACCCCACAACATTTTTTTTAAATTTTGGACTGGGGGGAAAAAAACGGCGTATGGCAATAATCAGCTAGGCCTTTAACATGGACCTTAGGCCTAGAGTCTTGAATCTAAAGTAACATTACTCCAAGGGTCCCCCAGCATACACCCCACAAAGAGCAGTTTTCCCTCACAAGACAGGGCCCGTAGGCAAGACGTTAGCTTGTAGTCCCCTCCAAAAGCCTCTGTCCTGAGTGAGTTTGTCACAACATTGATCTATGCTTTCTAGGAAAAAAATTCAGCATTTACATCTGCTAAATCCTCCCAGGAGCACTGAGATGGCTCCGTGGTAATCTGGCGGAAGCACCGGATTGGATCTGAGGCTTTCCGATGACACAGTAGAGCCGGAGAGGTGCCAGTGAATGGCGGGAGGGGGAGAGTCTCCTCCCACTGCCTGTAAAATCAATCCAAGGGCTAATCAGCCACTTGGATGGCTTTTACAAAAAGGGAATCACTGGCTGAAAAAAAAGATACTGGGATGATGCCTGTAGCTGCAGGTATCATCCCAGTATAACCACTTCAACCTAAGGATGTCCATGGACCTCCTACGGTCAGGAAGTGGTTAAAGGCAGCAGCAACCCATATACCACATATCATTTTTAATTTGCACACGTTTTTTTCACACTTTTTTAATTGGAATAGGATTGCTCAGGTTTGCTAGTACATACTTTATACTGTAAAATAGTAATTTAAGTTAAAGCTGAACAGAAATTCAGCCACTTTGTAAAATGTGCCGGATTACAATGAGTTGAGTCCAGAGAGGTAAATGCCACCCCATAGACTTATCTCTTTAATTTACAGTTTACACTTTTACTGAGCACCATGAGCAAAGCTATCACTATACTTCTGGCGCTCCGACGCTGGACTTTCTGGTGTCAATTTCTGTAGATGCAGAGTTGCATGCAGCAGCTTTCTCCATCTAACTTTCTTCCTGCCTGCTTCTTTTTATTATGTGAATACATTCACAGAATGCAACCTCTCTGTGAATGAACAGTACAGGGAAGGGGCTGGCAGAACTGCTGCATGTGAGAAGACAGCATTCAGTAAAACTATTAGTTGTAAATAAAAGAGATAAGTCCACAAGGTGGCATGTACAGTATCTCACAAAAGTGAGTACACCCCTCACATTTTTGCAAATATTTTATTATACCTTTTTATGTAACAACACTGAAGAAATTACACTTTGCTACACTATAAAGTAGTTAGTGTACAGCTTGAATAACAATGTAAATTTGCTGTCCCCTCAAAATAACTAAACACACAGAAACACACAGCCAATAATGTCTAAACCGCTGGCAACAAAAGTGAGTACAGCCCTAAGTGAAAATGTTGAAATTGGGCCTAACGTGTCAGAATTTTGTGTGGCCACCATTATTTTCCAGCACTGCCTTAACGCTCTTGGGCATGAAGTTCACCAGAGCTTCACAGGTTGCCACTGGAGTCCTCTTCCACTCCTCCATGATGACATCACGGAGCTGGTGGATGTTAGAGACCTTGCGCTCCTCCACCTTCCGTTTGAGGATGCCCCACAGATGCTCAATAGGGTTTAGGTCTGGAGACATGCTTGGCCAGTCCATCACCTTTACCCTCAGCTTCTTTAGCAAGGCACTGGTCATCTTGAAAGTTTTTTTTTGGGGTCGTTATCATGTTGAAATACTGCTCTGCGGCCCAGTCTCTGAATGGAGGGGATCATGCTCTGCTTCAGTATGTCACAGTACATGTTGGCATTCATGGTTCCCTCAATGAACTGTAGCTCCCCAGTGCTGGCAGCACTTATGCAGCCCAATACCATGATACTCCCACACCCATGCTTGACTGTAGGCAAGACACACTTGTCTTTGTACTCTTCACCTGGTTGCGGCCACACACGCTTGACACCATCTGAACCAAATAAGTTTATCTTGGTCTCATTAGACCACAGGACATGGTCCCAGTAATCCATGTCCTTAGTCTGCTTGTCTTCAGCAAACTGTTTGCAGGCTTTCTTGTGCATCATCTTTAGAAGAGGCTTCCTTCTGGGACGATAGCCATGCAGACCAATTTGATGCAGTGTGCGGTGTATGGTCTGAGCACTGACAGGCTGACCCCCCACCCCTTCAACCTCTGCAGCAATGCAGCACTCATATGTCTATTTCCCAAAGACAACCTCTGGATATGATGCTTAGCACATGCACTCAACTTCTTTGGTCGACCATGGCGAGGCCTGTTCTGGGTGGAATCTGTCCTGTTAAACTGCTGTATGGTCTTGGCCATCATGCTGCAGCTCAGTTTCAGGGTCTTGGCAATCTTCTTATAGCCTAGGCCATTTTTATGTAGAGCAACAATTACTTTTTTCAGATCCTCAGAGAGTTATTTGCAATGAGGTACCATGTTGAACATCCAGTGACCAGTATGAGAGAGTGAGAGCGATAAGACCAAATTTAACACACCTGCTCCCCATTCACACCTGAGACCTTGTAACACTAACGAGTCACATGACACCAGGGAGGGAAATGGCTAATTGGGCCCAATTTGGACATTTTTACTTAGGGTTGTACTCGCTTTTGTTGCCAGCGGTTTAGACATTAATGGCTGTGTGTTGAGTTATTTTGAGGGGACACCAAATTTATGCTGTTATACAAGCTGTCCACTCACCACTTTACATTGTAGCAAAGTGTCATTTCTTCTGTGTTGTCAAAAGAAAAGCTATAATAAAATATTTACAAAAATGTGGGGGGTGTACTCACTTTTGTGAGATACTGTACCTCCTTATACTTAACTCATAGTAAGCCAGCGGATTTTGCAAAGTAGCTGAATTCCTGGAGTTCAGCTTTAATGAATTGACAGCTTTGAAGCCTTGCAAAACATTTAAATGAATAGAGCTAAAATAGAAAACAGTGGGGTGAAAATAAATTCAATAATTTAAAACAAACACAAAAATGGTATGCATAAATTCAGGCCAGTTTAATGGTACTTGAATCGAAAGAGAAAATAATTTGCAATATGTATTTTATTACAGATAAAATATGATTAATTGTAGTATTAATAGATTAGGAGCAAATAAGGGTGGAACTGAAGTACTTATTATACTACATGTGGAAATCAAGTTGAAGCCACTAATGGATATGTAGGTCAGTGCATGTCATAAAGCAATATGTAGCTTCAAATTACACACCCTGAAAAGTGACACATAACATGAAGTATATGGCATTAATTTATATGTAATTTTGAATGTAGGTCACAGAGTAACAGTTATCATTATAGGAGTGTCAGACTGAAAAAAAAAAAAAAAAAAATTCTAAAATAAATGACTATAAACCTAATTTGAACTACTGCTGTGAAAATAGGTTAGAAAGGGCTTTTAAATGTTGTAGCTCAATGTTTGTTTTACTTAAATAATTTATATGAATGTAAAAATTTTGGAAGGAAAGGTAGGGTTTGATAAAAAATAATGTAAATGTAACAGAAATACATTTTTTATAAATTTATAAAAATGTATAATCTAAAAATTGCATATTGACCAAAAATCCTTATAGTTTCTCTTTAATCATTTCACTGCCAGGGATGTTTTACACATTATGTCTTTGAAAGGGTTAAAACAAGTAGCTGCAATGCAGATGTTAGCTCACTTAAAATTGTGTGGTAGCCTCCTGGCAGTGCTGTATGGAAATCCACAACCCATCTGTTTGAATATCCACAACCGATTCAACCCTTTGCCCTGTTCTGTTGATTTATCCAAATGCAACAATAAAGTGAATTTCAATGCTGTGGCTTTATTTACACAAACAACCCACTCACACGGGTCACTTGAGAACAGACAGATTCTTTAGTGGTTTTGATATACAATGGAACAAGTTGTGACATTTCTAAAGAAGCAAGCGTGAGGGGTGGAGCTTCCAGCCAATGTCGTCATCATCATGCTTTGATCAAGCACAGAGATAGAGAGAGGTGGTTAGCTGTGACAGGTCGAGCATAGGATCAAGCTCAGTAAGAGGTAAGCCAGGCTAGTGTCATTCATGTGGCAGCTTTACATTTATATGTGCATTTGAAGAATTGATGCATGTGAGTGTTTTTATTTAAGTAATCAGGTATAAAAACAAAACTGTCAGTGAGCACTAGAATAGGCTTTATTTTTCATGTGACTGAGTGGATGCAGCACCCTGCTTTCCCTTTGGGAGTTCTGTGATTGAGATCATCATCCATCTTTTTTTGATCTCAGAAGGGGATACATGTGTTTGCTGACAGCTGTGTAACTTTAAGGTCAACACCACAAGGGGAGCAGTTTGGAGTGATATGGGCAAGGAGTGCATCACCTGAGAAATTCTCCTTATGAGAAGAATGTTTCTGTGTGAATGGCACATTGGACTTTTATCGAGTGCTTACACAGATGACACAGTGAATTTGTGCTGTATGATCACACTGAATGCACAACAATAGCATATCACAGTGGGGGGCTTTGAGATGTTATTATTATCTGCAATTAGATTAAACCTGGGCATACATTGATAACAATGCACCCAGTTTAACAGGGACCAGCTAAAGTTTATTCAGTGTGTAGTTCTCCCCCCTTGACAGAAGTTGATCATTTGACTTCTGTAAAAATTAACATTTTGGAAAACGTTTATCAATTAGCAGCTGCAGCCAGTGATCAGTGTATTCTCCGCGGGAGTATTCCTCCATTGACCTTGTTTGTTTGGATAGAGGAATCTGCTATTTTTTTTTCAGCCTACCTGCTGAGCAACAAGAAACTGTCTGTATCTAGCTTCAACCTAATAGTTATTATAGATTGTCCACCCCTTGGAAACGAATTAGCCCCCGTTCACACTGGGGCGACCTGTCATGCGACCTGGTCACCTGACAGGTCGCCGTAGGTCGCCTTGCATTGAGAAGCTATGGACCCGTTCTAATAGGAGCGACACAAGTCGCTCCGACTTAGAAAAAGGGTCCAGAGCTTCTTTGGGGCGACCCGGAGCGACCTGCATAGACTTCAATGTTATGAAGTCCGTGCCGGCCGCTCCGAGGTCGCCCCGGGAAGTAACGTCGCCCCAGTGTTAACGGGGCCATATGGTTGCCGGTAACATAGTCACATAGTTAGTCTGGTTGAAAAAGGACACAAGTTTATCCAGTTCAACCAGATAAAAAGGAGAAAGGAGTGCCATCTTCTAGGTGTAGGCATTTATTAAAATGGGTTTAAAAGATAAAAATGTGCTCACATTGTTCAATGGTTAAGAACACATGACATCCTCCAATCCATACTGCAGAGCTTGGCAGGGTAATGGCTAGGGATAGCAAGATAGCACCTGGAAGTGTGCCACAGATCTAATGCAGAATGACCAGGAGAGCGCTGTTAAGGAGACCCGAGTGGTGTTGGAGCAGCAGAGATTGAGAACACCCTCAGGGAGTCGGCGTGGAGCACACCACTAACCGGAGACCAGGACCTGATTGGATATGCAGGGAAGGACCAGCAGGATGACATAGCGGGCATGGGGGCATGGCTTAAGCGTTTTGGAGCAACATAGACTGCCCCTTTGTCAAAGGGCTATGCTACGTCATTCGTCATCATGGGAAACTCCATAGTAAATATTGAAATCAAAGCCTTCATGATTTCAGTGTATGCATGCAACAATTATATAGTCTTTGCTTGCAGTGCTCTGAAAAGATACACATGCAGGCATCAGGGGAAAACTGGTATTCAACCTAGTAGACAGTTTATTAAGCAACAATTGTGACTTACCATTTATATGGTACATACTGTATAAAGCAAGTTGTAAAGTTTTATTGTTATTTTTAAAATTCATGTTGTTTTTTGTGAATAAATCAGTTCTAGAAAATTAAAAGTTTCAGTTTATTTTATTTAACTCTCTTGACTTTATTGTGGAAATGTCCAGTATGTCAGCACACTATAGATCAGTCTTTCTCAACCAATCGTTACTTGAGAAATACACATTTTCTGTTTGTCAGCTAAGTAACCAAGACACCAGTTACCTTTTTCAGCTTTTATGGATGAATCTACCACAGCCACCTATTGTAGTCACTGTTCTACTGAAAACTGTCCACCCAGCTTTTCAGATCAAAGGACATTGGGCAGTTTAGTGCTGACAGGGCTGCCTATGGCTTGAATTTCTGATGGATCATCAGGAACCAGCTGATATTTGCTTCATGCATGACCAGCTTAAATCATAGTCATAAGGTTGTTACCTTACTGTATCTGGAAAAAACAGGTATATAAGAAGGCGGTGTATAATGTATATGGACACCTCTGTATTGTTAATCTGGATACTGACAGGCTTTGTCAGAATGCTATTCTATATCCTAGCACTCTAGACTCCTTTCAAGTAGTAACATTTCACTAATTACTGGGGCATTTCTGTTTCTCTACACAATATTATTTCATTAGAAGAAATTCCTCTTTAAGCCATATGCACATAATTAATAACCATGAAAGATGATAATCCTATTTTAGGTTGTTCTTTTAATTTATTAAAAGCTCTATTTGCAAATATTTAAGGTAAAAACTGCAGTTGTGATGAATCCAATTATTTTTGTGATAAATGGGTTTTCATTATCAAACGTGTTTTGATGCACTTATTATAATAAACCATATTGTACTGAGCTGCTGATAGTATAAAATCATAGAATAATTACATTGTTAAAAACAGAGTCAAATTATATAATAAATGTAGAAATCCAAACACCAAATTAAACTTGCTTGTTAAGTAATACCTTCACTTGCTAACTCTAGTAGATGATAACATAAACCCATGTGGTAGAGCAAAGTCCAGAGGGAGTTAGTCGTGTTTATGTTTTACATTTTCTGATGCATTGCTGTACAAGGTGGTAGTGTCCTTGCGTTATTCACAGCTGCAGAGGGAATAAACTAAAACCTTTACATCACATGTGTCTGAAGTTCAAGCTGTTTATAGAGAGAACCATTAGAAACCAAGAGACACATATTAGAGACTGTAGATTGTTTGGAACTTCTGCCAACTGCTGCACTATCACAGCAAATTAGAGATGAAAAAAATAAATAAAGAGAAATGCTGATTCATTATTTTCATTCTCTTGAATGTTTGCGTGTATATCTGTCTGATTTGTAGAGAATCTTGCAATTTAGAAATTTATGTAAGCTTGGTTCAATATTTGTATGATTTTTGAAGATAAGGCAATCCTGTATGCTTATATCCAGAAGAATAACTGTGCATTTCATAGATTTGCTCTGTTACCTGGTTTTCAAACATATTTATTTATTGATAAAGGAAATTAGTAACTTAATTCTGGCTTCTCAGTTTTTAAAGAAGAAAATATAAATGTTTACTGTCTTTTCTGTGAGAAAATACAATTAACAAATTTGAATCAATCCTTATAGGGTTCTGCCTTTTAAGTTATTAATTTGCAATTTGTTTTCAGCATTAGAGCTGAATCTCACAGGTAGTAACTATAGGGCTGATTTACTAAAGATGTTGAGGATCTTCAGTCAAAAATGTATTTGAATAGTCAGTTCAATTTTCTAATCATATGAAAAGCATCGGCACATAACTGGGTATTAAGCTCTTTCTGCCGTACTCCTCCATTCTTAGAAACCATTCTACATTCTATGGGCAAATGATTGAAAGGTATGTCCACTCTATTCATATTCTGTAATACAGATTTTATGAATGGAGGAGGGGACAGAATGGATGGGCATAGTCTGGCACTCTTGAGCCTGTCTCAGCTATCCCAGCTCCATTAACGTAAAAGATTATGGCTGTGGTAGGTGGGTGAGGAGGAGCATTCCTATTAAAGGAGGGTAGGGGCATATGACTTAAATCGTGAGTAAAATTCCTTGTGGTTTAATCAGAGTGGCATGTAATAGCTGTGCACTTTATTCACTTGGGAAAAAAATTAAAATGTTTTATAAAGTGTTCTGCCACCTCATGAGCTGTCAGTTTATTTTTAATTGCTGACTTATGTGATAAATTTCTGTCCTTAATATGTTTTGTAGTCTCCAAAAACTAGAGCGACATATTCAGAGTTTCAGGTGAAATAATCTCATGCAGTATATATTAATCAACTACATGGATGATATATTTTATCATAATTACATTGGGCACAAACAGGGAAATGTACCTGCTTTCTTGGAAATTCTACTCTGTACGTCCATTTCCCTCCAATCTGTATCCATGTTTACGGATATCAAAAGGGCCTTCTATTCTGCACAATTCTTTCTATCTGTACAGACATTATATCTCATAACAAAAGAAATGCACTTACAACCCAATTGAGTCCATAACTTTTTATTACCTTTTGTTATTTAAAGAATTGCCAGATCAAGTATTTTTTGGTGAATAGACCCTCATCATATCTTTTTTTTTTTTTTCATACTCTCAATCTATACATTTTTCTTCATGAGGTCAGTAACAATTCAGTCTATCCCCATCAACTAGGACTTTAAAATAGCCCTTTTAAAAAAATGTGAGGGGGAAACTAAAATGTAGCTAATTCATTTTTGTCAGATGAATTTGCCCTATAAACAAGTGTATTAAGAAAAGGAAACTCCACACTCCTACGTGTTGTCAACCAGATAATTTTACATTTGGTATGAAGGGAGACAAAAAAAATGCTAGTAGGGTTGAATGTGGCACCACTCACAGCATAAAGATGTCATCAATATACCCCACACAATGTCACTGAAACATTGGATTAGAATTAAAAAAAATACTTCTTCCATGTATAAATGAGCATACAGTATATGGGCACAACATTTTGTTGGGTGTATCTCTTATTTGTTTTGAAAATCCGGATGATGTTTTAAGGCAATAATGTATTACTGTCAGTCAGACCCTCAACAAGTGAGCTTGGCATTCAGTGTTAAATGTTACCAATGCATAATCTTCTTGTGAAAACATGTGGTTTTTAATATGTTCCAAAAGATGGAACAGATGCTTGTATCTTGAATATAAGGTGTTTGCATTGTCAGATACAGTCTTAAAAACTGCATCTAAATATTTAGCAAGATGAACAAAAGCAAAGTCCATACCAGGCACAATCAGAGGCCCCAGTGATTGAATGGGGTCCTTATGCACTTTGGGAAGTGTGTACAGTATGAAAGAGGGGTTCAAGAATTTTATCTGCAAGAGTCTTGCCAGTTTTTCAGGGTAGCTGAGTAGTGATGTCGCGAACCTAAATTTCGCCGTTCGCGAACGGCGAACGCGAACATCGGCAAATGTTCGCGAACCGGGCGAACCGCCATAGACTTCAATAGGCAGGCGAATTTTAAAACACATAGGGACTCTTTCTGGCCACAATAGTGATGGAAAAATTGTTTCAAGGGGACTAACACCTGGACTGTGGCATGCCAGAGGGGGATCCATGGCAAAACTCCCATGGAAAATTACGTAGTTGACGCAGAGTCGGGTTTTGATCCATAAAGGGCAGAAATCACCTAACATTCCTAAATTGTTTGGAATAACGTGCTTTAAAACATCCAGTTTGTGAATACGATCAGGTATGATGTTGTATCGGTCAAGTAGTGTAAGGGTTACGCCCGCTTCACAGTGACAGACCAAACTCCCCGTTTAACAGTCAGTCAGTCAGTCCATTTGCACAACCGCAAACTCCCCATTTGCACAAGGTTGGATACCAAGCTAGCCATGTCCCGTTTCTTGTCCTCACTGACATCATTGAAGGTCTCTTCCTCCACCCAGCCACGTACAACACCAAGGGTCCCCGAAAGGTGACAACAAGCCCCCTGGGACGCCTGCTGTGGCTGGTATTCCACCTCCTCAAAGCCACCTTCCTCCTCTGACTTCTCTTCTTCAGACTCCTCTCTCTGCGTTGCCACAGGTCCAGCAATTGACAACGACAAGGCTGCTTCTGGTGGTGATGGGGACCACAACTCTTCATGCTCATCTACAGCCTGATCCAGTACTCTTCGCAGGGCACGCTCCAGAAAAAACGCATATGGGATGAGGTTGATGATGTTGCCTTGGGTTCGACTGACCACCAGGTTTGGCACCTCCGCAAAAGGACGCATGAGCCTACAGCCATTGTTCATGAGCATTCAGTAACGCGGCCAAAAAATACCCAGCTCCGCAGAAAGAATGAAAGAAAATGAATGTTTTTTCTATGAAAAATTATCCCGCGGATCGCTTTTGGTCTGTTCACAATGAAGCAACGACCTTATCATCTGGGGTGTGCCAACACACTCCTAGAGGTGATCGCTTCATTGTGATACGCAAGCCCCTTCACCACGACAAGGTAACGATCACAAAGGGGAATTGACACATGTATGTGCCTTTTTTTTTGTTTTTTGTTTTTTTGCAGCCACAGTGTAGCACCAGAGGCCAGAAAAATTAGGCATGTACACATGCATGAAAAAGCAGGTATTGTTGCAGCTGCTGCTTTAGCAGCGGCCTGAAAAATTGAAGTTTTCAAGGCAGAAAGTGCACTAAAACATTGCGGCTTGAACCGTAGTTGGTGGCGGAGACGTCACGTAAGTCATCCGGCATGCAGAGAATGATTAAATACAGCAGCGTGTGGACCATTTTTAGCCCAAGGCATCTCAGTCATCACCAGGCCTTTTTTAGTCAAATGCATTCCCCACTGTCAGTCCCTTCGGGATCCATGCCTCATTCATCTTAATAAACGTGAGGTAATCAAGACTTTTTTGACCTAGGCGACTTCTCTTCTCAGTGACAATACCTCCTGCTGCGCTGAAGGTCCTTTCTGACAGCACACTTGAAGCGGGGCAGGCCAGAAGTTCAATGGCAAATTGGGATAGCTCAGGCCACAGGTCAAGCCTGCACACCCAGTAGTCAAGGGGTTCATCACTCCTCAGAGTGTCAATATCTGCAGTTAAGGCAAGGTAGTCTGCTACCTGTCGGTCGAGTCGTTCTCTGAGGGTGGACCCCAAAGGGCTGTGGCGATGCGTAGGACTAAAAAAGCTCTGCATGTCCTCCATCAACAAGACGTCTGTAAAGCGTCCTGTCCTTGCCGATGTGGTTGTGGTGGTAGGAGGAGGATTACTTTCACCTCTTCCCCTGTTGGATTCCCGTTGTGCTGTGACATCACCCTTATATGCTGTGTAAAGCATACTTTTCAACTTATTTTGTAGCTGCTGCATCCTTTGCGCCTGCCGGTAATTAGGTAACATATCAGAGACTTTCTGCTTATACCGGGGGTCTAGTAGCGTGGCCACCCAGTACAGGTCGTTCTCCTTCAGCCTTTTTATACGAGGGTCCCCCAACAGGCATGACAGCAAGAAAGACCCCATTTGTACAAGGTTGGATGCCGAGCTACTCATGTCCAATTCCTCGTCCTCACTGATGTCATTGAAGGTGTGTTCTTCCCCCCAGCCACGTACAACACCACGGGTACCAGATAGGTGATCACCCTGGGATGCCTGCTGTGGTTGGTGTTCCTCCTCCTCAAAGCCACATTCCTCCTCTGACTCCTCTTCCTCAGACTCCTCTTCCAGTGTCGCCGCAGGTCCAGCAAGCGATGGTAAGGCTGTTTCTGGTGGTGATGGTGACCACAACTCTTCCTCTTCCTCTTCACGCTCATCTACTGCCTGATCCAGCACTCTTCGCAGGGCACGCTCCAGGAAGAAAACATATGGGATGATGTCGCTGATGGTGCCTTCGGTGCGACTGACTAGGTTTGTCACCTCCTCAAAAGGACGCATTAGCCTACAGGCATTGCGCATGAGCGTCCAGTAACGTGGCAAAAAAATACCCAGCTCCGCAGAGGCTGTCCTAGCACCCCGGTCATACAAATACTCGTTGACCGCTTTTTCTTGTTGGAGCAGGCGGTCGAACATTAGCAGTGTTGAATTCCAACGTGTCGGGCTGTCGCAAATCAAGCGCCTCACTGGCATGTTGTTTCGCCGCTGAATATCTGCAAAGTGCGCCATGGCCGTGTAGGAACGCCTGAAATGGCCACACACCTTCCTGGCCTGCTTGAGGACGTCCTGTAAGCCTGGGTACTTCTGCACAAAGCGTTGTACAATCAGATTCAACACATGTGCCATGCACGGCACATGTGTCAACTTGCCCAAATTCAATGCCACCAACAAATTGCTTCCGTTGTCACACACCACTTTGCCGATCTCCAGTTGGTGCGGGATCAGCCACTGATCCACCTGTGCGTTCAGGGCGGACAGTAGTGCTGGTGTGACTCTCTGCTTTCAGGCAAGTCAACCCCAAGACAGCGTGACACTGCTGTATCCGGCATGTGGAATAGCCCCTGGGGAGCTGGGGGGGTGCAGTTGGTGTGGAGCAAGACGCAACAGCAGAAGAGGACTCAGCCGAGGAGGTTAGCAAAGAGGATGGAGTAGGAGGAGTAGAGGAGGTGGCAGCAGGCCTGCCTGCAAGTCGTGGCGGTGTCACCAACTCCTCTGCAGCAGAGCCACGCATTCCATGCTTGGCAGCCGCCAGCAGGTTTACCCAATGCGCAGTGTAAGTGATATACCTGCCCTGACCGTGCTTTGCAGACCAGCTATCAGTGGTCAGATGGACCCTTGCCCCAACACTGTGTGCCAGACGTGACATGATTTCATTTTCCACAATAAAGTACAGGTTGGGGAATGCCTTTTGTGAAAAATTATTTCGGCCGGGTACCTTCCACTGCGGTGTCCCAATAGCGACACATTTTTTGAAGGCCTCAGACTCCACCAGCTTGTATGGTAAAAGCTGGCGGGCTAAGAGTTCCGACAAGCCAGCTGTCAGATGCCGGGCAAGGGGGTGACTCTGTGAGATTGGCTTCTTACGCTCAAACATTTCCTTGACAGACACCTGACTGTGGGCAGATGAGCAGGAACTGCTGAAGGTGAGAGGCGGAGGGGCGGGTTGTTGATAGGGGGCATGGAGGACAGCAGTGGTTGACGTGGCTGAAGATGCTGGACCAGGAGGAGGATGGTGGCTTTCAGTTTGTGTGCTGCTTTTACTCATATGTTGATCCCATAGGCGTTTGTGATGTGAGATCATGTGCCTTCGCAAAGCAGTTGTACCTAGGTGGGTGTTGGACTTCCCACGACTCAGTTTCTTTTGGCACAGGTTACAAATGGCATCGCTGATATCAGAGGCACACACACAAAAAAAATGCCACACTGCTGAGCTTTGCAAGGACGGCATTCTGGTGGTGGCAACAGCTTGCGTTGATTGGCGTGCTGTCTGGCTGACCCCGGGTGCCAAATCTACATGCTGTCTGACTGCGCCACTAGCTCCTTGCGATGACCTCCTCCCCCTGCTTCCAACTCGTCTCCTCCTCCTCCTCTCTGTCTCCCCATCTGAACTTTCCCCCTCTTCTTCTGCTCTTCGAGCAGGCACCCAGGTGACATCCACAGACACATCGTCATCATCAGCCGCTTCACTTGACAACTCAGCAAAGGCAGCAGCAGCAGGTACAACATCATCATCATCATCATCACAATGTACGTCCATGTGTATAATGCTGCCTGACTGAGACATATCCCCATTATCTACATCCTCTGGCACTAATAGTTGCGCATCACTTATTTCTTCCAACTGATGTGAAAATAACTCCTCTGACGGATCAAGTGAAGCGGCTGTGGTGCTAGTGTTGGTGGTGGTGACGGCGGGCTGGCAAGAGGTAAATTGAGAGGTGCCCGAAGCTGAGCTGGAGGAGGATGGTGCATTAAGGTTCCGAGCGGAAGCTGTAGACGATTGGGTGTCCTGTGTAAGCCAGTCAACTATGTCCTCAGAATTTTTTGAGTTCAGGGTCTGTGATGGCCTCTGAACACTGGGCATTATTCTAGGGCCTAAGGAAATCACAGCACCACGACCACGACGGCCCTTGCGGGGTGGCCTGCCTCTGCCTGTCATTTTTTTTTATGTGTTGTACTATGAGTGCAAGGTGCTGTGCCACCCTATAGGAGTGTTGGGCAGTGGGTACAGTACACTCTGTGGACCTGACAGTCACTGGCACCCAGGCAACTGCAATTATAAAAAAAATATATATTTTTTTACTTTGCAAGCTGCTGTGCCACCTTATATATCAGTGGTGGGTGGGCAGTGGCACAGTACACTCTCTGTGGACCTGACAGTCACTGGCACCCAGGCAACTGCAATTATAAAAAAAAAAAATATTTTTTTACTTTGCAAGCTGCTGTGCCACCTTATATATCAGTGGTGGGTGGGCAGTGGCACAGTACACTCTCTGTGGACCTGACAGTCACTCTGGCACCCCGGCAACTGCAATTATAAAAAAATGTATATTTTTTTACTTTGCAAGCTGCTGTGCCACCTTATATATCAGTGGTGGGTGGGCAGTGGCACAGTACACTCTCTGTGGACCTGACAGTCACTGGCACCCAGGCAACTGCAATTATAAAAAAAATATATATTTTTTTACTTTGCAAGCTGCTGTGCCACCTTATATATCAGTGGTGGGTGGGCAGTGGCACAGTACACTCTCTGTGGACCTGACAGTCACTGGCACCCAGGCAACTGCAATTATAAAAAATATATATATTTTTTTTACTTTGCAAGCTGCTGTGCCACCTTATATATCAGTGGTGGGTGTGCAGTGGCACAGTACACTCTCTGTGGACCTGACAGTCACTGGCACCCAGGCAACTGCAATTATAAAAAAAATATATATTTTTTTACTTTGCAAGCTGCTGTGCCACCGTATATATCAGTGGTGGGTGGGCACGCAGTGGCACTGCAGTGGGCACAGTACGCTCTGTGGACCTGACAGTCACTGGCAGCCCAGGCAACTGCAATAATAAAAAATATATATTTTTTTCAATTTGCAACAAGATGCTGTGCCACCGTATATATATCAGTGGTGGGCAGTGCACTGCAGTGGGTACAGTGCACTCTGTGGACCTGACACAGCACTCACTGCAATTATGACAGAGGAAAAAAAAAATATTTTTTAAAATGCAAGGTACTGTGCCTGTGCCACCCGAAATGAGTGTGGTGTGCAGTACAGTACAGTCTGTGGTGGGTCTGTGGCCTCTCACACACAGCGGGCAGGCAACTGCAGTGTACAATAGATATATATATATATATATATATATATATATATATATATATAAAAAGAAAAAACTCAATTACCAGCCCTTAAAAGGGCGAAGAAGAAAGAAGAAGAAAGAAGAAGAAAAAACTTGGGGACACTAGATATATATATATATATATATATATATATATATATATATATATATATATATGTATAAAAAAATCCTCAATTACCAGCCCTTAAAAGGGCTTTTGGGGACACTATATATATATATATATATATATATATATATATATATATATATATAAAGAAAAAACTCAATTACCAGCCCTTAAAAGGGCTTTTGGGGACACTAGATATATATATATATATATATAAAATTACACAAATACCAGCCCTTAGAAGGGCTTTTTGGGGTGCTGTCAGGATGCTGTCCTTACAGCAGTAGTGGACCAAGAACACTGCAAGACCAGGAACACTGACTAACAACTGTCCCTAGCTTAACAGCAGCAGCAGCAGCAGCTCTCCCTGCTCTCACTAACACACACTGCTTCAGAATGATCTAAGATGGATGCTGCCCTTGCTTATTTATAGGAGGTTGGAGGGTGTGGGAGGGAGGTATGCTGATTGGCTGGAAATGTGCCTGCTGACTGTGAAGTTCAGGGTCAAAGTTTGCCTCAATGATGTATTATAGGGGGCGGACCGAACATCGCATATGTTCGCCCGCAGCGGCGAACGCGAACATGCTAAGTTCGCCGGGAACTGTCCGCCGGCGAACAGTTCGGTACACCTCTATAGCTGAGATAAGTGTCTAGACCCACTGCACATACTGTAGAAGGAAATATCCCTAATGACCATAGATCCTCCATTAGCCACCTGTTTACAGATCAAATGTTAATTTCTCATAAGGTAGCCTAAAGCTTGACATTCTTCTTGGCTATGAATCTTAACTCATGAATAGTGTTGAGCGAACACGGACTGTATTATTCGGGTTACCGAATAATTGGATTTTTGTTACCCGAACACGGACCCGAAAACTTTACTGTATGTTCGGGTTTAAAATCCGTGTTCGGTCATTTTATTTCCGGGTTTGTATGTAATGGCACGCTTTTAATGGCGGGCTTTCAACAGCCAATTAACAAGCGTTTAACTGGTGTGCCTTAAGCCATCCCAGCCATGCCTACTAATGTATTAGTAGCTGTGATTGGCCATCTGAAGCATGTGACCATGTCTTTATAAGTTTGAGAGCCCCAGCGCGCTGCGCCATTCTGCTGTAGTTTAGGGAGAGAGCACACATCATACGTGCTGGCTGCTGATTAGGGACAGACAGTGAAAAATTGTATTGTGTCCGAAAAGAATGCAGGGACAGGTCGGAGTGCTGCAGGCAGGGCGAGTTATTAGGGCATTTTAGGGCGAGGCTGGAGAATAGGCAGGGTCAGTGTTCTACATCGATTTTGCTGTGTGGGGGGTTGGTTGTGCAGTGCCAGTGAATGATCTTATCGATCATTTTAGGGCAAGGCTGGAGAATAGGCAGGGTCAGTGTTCTACATCGATTTTGCTGTGTGTGGGGTGGTGCAGTGAACACAATCTTTTTGCCCGCTGAGGAGGAGGGAGAAAAAAATCTATTTTTATCAGTCAGTTGTGTGCAGCATTTTTGCTTCAGTGCTGCTGACTGTGATAAGACACTGCTGTGTTCACATGTGCTATTATTGAGTGATGATTTTCAATTTTATACACTTTTTTCTATTCCACTATTCAATATACACCCTTTTGGGTTAAAAAAATTAAATTGTGGCATAGTCTGTACTAATCTATTTAAAAATTACAAACTTAAAGGGGAATTTTCTTTTTTTTTTTCCCTTCATAGCCTGCAGCAGAGCTGACTGACATAAGAGACTGCTGTGTTCACATGTGCTATTGAAAAATCACCAATTTTATATCATATTTTCTATTCCGCTATTCAATCTACACCCTTTGGGGTAAAAATAATTAAATTGCGGGATAGTCTGTATCGGTACGTGTGAGATACACCTTTCCAATGTTTGGGGCGCATCTTATACCGCTGAGGATTGCAGGGTGCTTCATTCCCCCAACATATGGGTCAAAGGCAGTAGTTTCATTAATTAGCCATAGACAGTTGAGCCCAGCGATCTGTGTGGTATCTATTACAGACTAGGGATGATCGAACGGTTCGGGTCGACCATCGGTTCGGCCCGAACATTGGGTGTTCGAGGTTCGGCCGAATTTAGAACTTTTTGCCCAGAAAGTTCGGAATTCGGCAACCAGAACCGCCCAAAATGCAATGCTTCAGGAAATGGGCTTTAAAAGCCTGTGATTGGACCAGAACCATTAGCAAAAGCCAATTGAGGGGGCAGGAGAATGCTAGGAATGTGATTGGAGTGACTAGGGGGTCCCTAGACCAATCATTAGTGAATACGCCCCCCAGTATATAAGATCGCCCCCGCCATATTCCTAGCATTGTTATACTGGACATGGAAGAGAGTGGAAGCAGTTCTGTTAATTTTACTTTAAAAGTGTCATTTAGCTATTTTTAGTGTGAGGAAAGGGATATCTAGTGTAGTTAGAGTGCTCCTTTACACTTAAGTTAGCTTCAAAAATTTAGTTTCTGTAGGGAAAGTGTTAAGTGTAAGGGGACCGTAGTGTAGTGTAGGGTTAACTGGCAGTGACTGCTATGGCAGGGTGAAAAAACCCTTCCATAGCAGGGTGACCGCTATAGAGAAATGATCATTTCTCTGAATTGCTTCGGCACACCCATATGGCTTCTCACCAGCCAAGCATTTTTTATGCTGCAGGGGCTGCCACTGCCAGTGCTTTTTTGAGGACATGTTTGATGTCAGACATGACATCTGAACATGTGTATAGGGGGTATATATACACATATATGTCTGAATATATACCCCTAGACATATATAGGTGTGATAGTAGCAGAAATAAATGCTTGCGCTAATGAAATCATTTACAGTAATATATTTCTGCTACTATCACACCTATATATGTCTAGGGGTATATATTCAGACATATATGTGTATATATACCCCCTATACACATGTTCAGATGTTTTGCCTGCCTCAAAAGAACCCAAAAGAATGCCAAAAAAACGCTAGCTTCAAAATAAAAATGCCCAGGTGTGTTTTTGCTGGCATTTTTTGGGGGGTTTTGGAGGCAGGCGAAACATCTGAACTTGTGTATAGTGGTGTATATACACACATCCATATATTTATATACACACCTAGACATATATAGGTGTGATAGTAGCAGAAATATATGCTTGCGCTAATGAAATCATTTACAGTAATATATTTCTGCTACTATCACAACTATATATGTCTAGGTGTGTATATAAATATATGTATGTGTGTATATATACCACTATACACAAGTTCAGATGTTTTGCCTGCCTCAAAAGAACCCAAAAAAATGCCAAAAAAACGCTAGCGTCAAAAAAAAAAAATGCCCAGGTGTGTTTTTGCTGGCATTTTTTGGGGGGTTTTGGAGGCAGGCAAAACATCTGAACTTGTGCACAGTACCACTATACACAAGTTCAGATGTTTTTCCTGACTGCAAAGAACCCAAAAAAATGCCTGCTTTGAAACCGGCAAGGTGTGGAGAGAAGCTAACCCCCTGAGCTGAAAGTTTTCTAATACATACAATGCTTTTTTTTTTCTGGTTCTGGACATGCTACAGAGCTGAAACTTCACAGGTACACCTTTTAGACCCCCCAGACACAAAATCACACAAAAAAGTTCTTAAAAATTTTCATTTTTGATAAAAAAGCCAATTATTGAAAAAATTTAAAAAAAAAGAGATTTTTTTATTTTTTACTTTTGATTTAGTATCTGGGGGGTCTAAAAAGTGTACATGTGAAGTTTCAGCTCTGTAGCATGTCCAGAACCATAAAAAAAATGATTGTTTGTATTAGAAAACTTTCAGCTCAGGGGGTTGGCTTCGCTGCTGTAACACCTTGCCGGTTTAATAGAAGGCATTTTTTTGGGTTCTTTGCAGTCAGGAAAAACATCTGAATTTGTGTATAGTGGTACTGTGCACAAGTTCTGATGTTTTGCCTGCCTCCAAAAACCCCCAAAAAATGCCAGCAAAAACACACCTGGGCATTTTTTTTTGACGCTAGCGTTTTTTTTGGCATTTTTTGGGGTTCTTTTGAGGCAGGCAAAACATCTGAACTTGTGTATAGTGGTGTATATACACACATACATATATTTATATACACACCTAGACATATATAGGTGTGATAGTAGCAGAAATATATGCTTGCGCTAATGAAATCATTTACAGTAATATATTTCTGCTACTATCACACCTATATATGTCTAGGTGTGTATATAAATATATGTATGTGTGTATATATACCACTATACACAAGTTCAGATGTTTTGCCTGCCTCAAAAGAACCCAAAAAAATGCCAAAAAAACGCTAGCGTCAAAAAAAAAAATGCCCAGGTGTGTTTTTGCTGGCATTTTTTGGGGGGTTTTTGAGGCAGGCAAAACATCTGAACTTGTGTATAGTCGTGTATATACACACATCCATATATTTATATACACACCTAGACATATATAGGTGTGATAGTAGCAGAAATATATGCTTGAGCTAATGAAATCATTTACAGTAATATATTTCTGCTACTATCACACCTATATATGTCTAGGTGTGTATATAAATATATGTATGTGTGTATATATACCACTATACACAAGTTCAGATGTTTTGCCTGCCTCAAAAGAACCCAAAAAAATGCCAAAAAAACGCTAGCGTCAAAAAAAAAATGCCCAGGTGTGTTTTTGCTGGCATTTTTTGGGGGGTTTTGGAGGCAGGCAAAACATCTGAACTTGTGCACAGTACCACTATACAGCTATAAAGCTCTGTAGCATGTCCAGAACCAGAAAAAAAGATCATATAGGTGTTAAAGGAGGGTCCCACATCCCTGTTCTACTGAAAAATTATCTTTTTTTTTCATGGTTCTGGACATGCTACAGAGCTGAAACTTCACATGTACACTTTTTAGACCCCCCAGATACTAAATCCAAAGTCAAAATCAAAAAATCTCTCTCTCTTTTTTTTTTTTTTTCAATAATTGGCTTTTTTATCAAAAATGACAATTTTTAAGAACTTTTTTTTTGTGTGATTAATAGTTAATGGGGCATGACCCAGAACGGGTTTTAGGGCTTAAAAATTGTGTTTTTTGATTACCGAAGTTCGGGTCCCATTGATTTCAATGGGGTTCTGAAATCCGAACCGAACTTTTGGAAAATTCGGGTGTTCTGGTCGAACCAAACTTTTCAAAAGTTCGATCATCCCTATTACAGACCTCCTCTCTGCATCAGTGAATAAGCATGGAACTGCAACAACACAGTCTATTACAGGTTTCTTCAATGCACTTTCTGCTATTGCATTACTTTTCCCTTGTAGCTCCTTTAGTATTTCCTTGATTTGGTTGAATTGCATATCTGCTGAACTATTTGACCGTTCAAGGTCACCTAGTTCCTTTTCTTTATCTGAACTGCACATGGAATGTATCTCAAGATCACGATCAAACTTCTGCCACCTGTCTTTCACCGGTTCCATTTTGGTAATATTCTCAGAAAGGCACTTATTAATTTGCTTCACGTTTTCATCAACAGCCTTAGTTTTCTCCACTAGGTGGTGTTTGCTTTTTCTCCAAGCTTTATATCACTTGCCTTCTTCACTAGACTTTCAGCCTGAACTGAGAAATCATCACTTTTCTTACACAGCTCCTTTGCTTGCTGAAGTTCTAATGATACATTTTCCAGTGCTTGAAGTTTTTGAAGGAACTGTTTAATCCAGAGGGATGCTTCAAGCAACATGTAATCAAATGTTTGATGCTCACTCAGGACAGACCCCAAAACACTGATCCTTTTATAAACTGCATCAGGCACACTATCCCATCTTTGGGAAAGATCCTCTGTTGCCTGTAATTCCTCTTCAAGTTCTTCCAACTGAGTCTTCATCTCTTCTACTTGTTGTTCTAAGGCTCGCTTAGACTTTTCTAGCTCATGAACGCTTTTCCCAACATCATCCTTGGAGCTGACCAAATCTTCCATCTCTGTACACAGCTGTTTGTTAACTCTTTCTAGTTCAGCCTTAAACTCTAGAGCTTCCTCCAAGGAGCGAGCCAAGAACAGGGCTTTGCTCTCTTTCTCACGAGCCTCTGCTTCTGCACAGTCACATTCTTCTGCATATTTTGCAGACACAGTCTTCTCCTCACCAAGCATCTGATCAAACTTCTTTTGCTTCTTCTCCAGGTTGGACACAATCTGACTCTGGTGATCAAAATCCACACTCAGTTCATCCAATTCCTGCTGAAGTCTTGTCTTGGTCTTCTCAAGCTTGTCATAAGCAGCTGCCTTTTCCTCATAGCGTTGAATAGCAGCTTCAAGGTTTTTCTGCAGTTTCTTTTTCACCTCTTCAACATTTTTAATGAACCAACTCTTTCTTCCATTCGCTTTTTCATATCCCCTATCTGAGCTTGCAGTGTTGAGACTTGCTTTTATAGGTTTTTCTTTGCTTCCTCCTCCTCTTTTAATTGTTTCAGGACGCCATTTTTCTCATCTTGCATTTGTATGAGTTTTGTGCTAAAGCTCAGCCTTTGACATCTCTCTTCCTGTAAGAGTTCCTGAGTGTCTTGCAGCTGCGATTCCAAGATAGAAAAATCTTTGGCAAATTTGCTAGATTTTCTGTCTGCTTGAGAAAGCAGACTTGTGACATTGTCCAACTCAATCTGCAGTCGGTTTGCCTTCTCTGACAGCTTAGCACACAATCGGTCACCTTCTGATACTTTGACTTGCAATTCCTGAAGCTGTGCCTCTACTTTTTTTCTCTTGTGTTCATAATCTCCTTTTCCCTGCATAAGAGCCTTCACCTCATTGGCTAGTTTTTGGGAATGAGAAGATAATTCTGCCACACAGGCTTCTTTCTTCTTTAGCTGCTGCTGGACATGTTGGGCTTCAGCTTTCCAACTTTCACAGTCTGTACATAATTCATCTACCACATTGCTCAAAGTGGTGAGCTCATACGCAGTACTCAGTAATTTAGCCTCTCTCTCACTTGCTAGACGCTCTGCAGCTTTCACCTGCTCATTCAAAGTAGCCAGCTTTGATCCAGCTTCCAGTGAGGTCATATTCTGAATATCAGTCTGTGTCTGACTCTTCTACAAGTTTTTGAGACGTGTCCTTCCACTCTTTAAGATGCTGCTTGAGTTTTTTTAATTCTGCTTTGTGTTTTTTCTCCCTCTCATTTTTCTCCTTGGAGCTGAGAGACAAGGTAGTTTTCAGAGAGACATTCTGTTCTTGTACATTTTGCAGGTCTATTTTGGTATCTTCTAAGGACTGAAGACTTTTGTGCCAGCTGATTACGCAACTCAAACATATCACCCATATTTTGCTCTGAACTTCAATTTCCTTTTCCATGAGGATGGTATCTTTCTCCCTTATAGTCTCTTGACATTTTTGCAACTCGACAAAAAGAAGAGCAGTGGATTCTTCCCACTGTAACACCTGAGACCTGAGTAGTTCACTCTTTTCCTGCTCCATCCTAAGCAACTCCAGGGCTTGTTCCTTCTGCCTAGAGGATTGTTGTAGATTTTGTAAATTTGTCTCCAGAACCTCAGTCTCTGCAACATGCAGGACTTCCTTTTCTTCCAGTTGTCTTTTCAAGACATCCAGCTCAGCCATGCACATAGACTCGGTTTCCCCCAAAACGATGGCCTCCATTTGCTGCTGGTGTCTCTGTTCCAAGACTACCATGTCCTCTCGGTAAGCTGCCATGCTCTCTTGGTGAGCCTGTTGTTGAGCTGCGATGCTCTCTTGGTTAGCCTGTTGTTGAGCTGCAAAGCTCCGCTGAAAATCCGCATTTGCCTGCTGTTGATCTGCATTTGATATAATCAGTTGTTTCAGCATCTCCTCCATTTTGGGTTTACTTTCCATTCTGAGAACACTGCATCTCCATAACTGGTCCATTTGCACCAGTGTTGCTAGGGACAACAGCTTTTCTCCTCAGCAGACTCTGTTCAGGCATGTATGGGGCTCGTTCAGGCGGTAACATCCCCTCCATCCATAGAATTCTGTCTCTCATCTCAGCCATCTTTGCTTCTTTCCGGAGCTTTGACCACCCCATCTTCAGTCACTCCACAATAAATTTTCAAAGTCCAGCAAAAAAATTGAGAGTACTGTCTCTTTAAAGCAAGTAGCTTTTCTCTCTCTTGCAGGATATCCTCTCCTGCACACACATATTGTGCAGTCTCATGCACCAGACAAAGTTCATAAAACAGAGGAACTTTACTTCTCTGCAGGGATCTCTGCTTCTGCCCAATGCATTCCTCCACCATATGTGAGGGGTTAGCTCGGTAGCGAGAGAGAGTGACCCCTTGGGGGGGTTTGTTACACAAAGAGATAGCCGAGGAGTAGTTGAAAACAACAGTCTATGGTTTATTCTTGCAATTTTCTTCACACAAGTGCAAGCATCAAAAACAGCATAATTCAAAACAAACATAAAATAAAATAAACCCTGGCCACTGTGGGCGTCTACCTTCACACACAGGAACCTACCTAGGGAGTCTGTCCCAACCTACTGCTGGGCAGACACTGCTGATCATGCAGAAGACAATCAATAGTCCATTTATTTTCTCTTCACACAGAAAATATCCATGACCTCACCTTGAGAAGTCTTCAGCTGACTGCTCTCCTCAGCGCACATCGCTTCAGGAGGCAGCAATCAGTAGTCATCCCCTGGATAACTTATAGAGGCCTTAATTGCCTCATTCTGAATAGCTGAAGCTTTTTCAACGTCCTTACACCTTCCTGGCTACCTCTGCAGCCGAAACCCTATAGTAATTGGTGAATTGTCTAAACAAAGCAGAAATGTATCTCCCGTCTGTGACAACATCCACAGATTTACCTGACTTCCTGTCACAATATATATATATATATATATATATATATATATATATATATATATATATATACACACACACACACACACAATAATAATAAAAAAAATAATAAAAAAACATTGTTTTTTCTCTACTTTCCCCTCTTCATTCCCTCACTCTCTTTCAGTTACAAAACTAGATTGAGCCGTGGTGCTCATGCTGGATGCATGTTGCTTTGATGAAGGAGCGCGGCTGCCTGTCCCATGGCAGCATGCACGCTCGGAAACGTGTTGCATCCCTGTGACGTCATCCGCATGTTCCAGCTGACCAAGCCTCGTTTTCATCTAAGGACGCTTCCGCTCCAGCTCCACCGTAACAGCCGGCCGCGGTGAAGCGGAGATCGATCCTTCAGAGGGGGCAGCACGGACTGGATGACCTTGTTCTACTGACCTACCTTGGAATTTCCCAAGAGGGCTATTAACTAGATGTCTTGTACACACACAAATGTGAGTGCATATAATTTTATCTAATAAATGTAACTTATAGTCCGCACTTAGAGGCGCCTCTCTCTCTTTTTTCTTTGCATTCAGTTTTGGAGAACCCTTGGCTCATTGGTTCTGGATGGCTGCCACAATTGCTGGACTTTTTATGTTTCCTCCCCCCCTTCCCCCGGTGCCATTTTATCTATTTATACCCATTGGACATTTTATGGACTCAAATGGACTTGTGTTTTATTGTGTAGCCAAGCGCCTGTCATATGTCTTTTATGGATGCATGCACCCGCTTGACGGTATATTCCCCTTATAAATGAGCAATCTCAACTACCATATTCACATTTCCATCCTTCTTTTGAAGCATACCCTTCTCTGGATAATTTAGATAATAAATCTCAAATAAAGCTAAATTAACAACTATTTTTCCCTGATCAACATTCTCATCACTTTCACCTATTGTCTCATTGGTTTGACACTCATTATATAACTTATGTTACATTTATAACCTAAAAAAGTTTCAATGTGATTGTTATAATCCTTCATTGCTCATTGAATACTTGATTGTACCCCATTAATATGTTATCATTTTGTACCATTTTGGTTTTTGTAACCTACTTTACTATTGTATTCATGTTACAATAAAAACTGGCTTGAAAAAAAAAAAAACAACCTGCAAGTGCAGTAGCTGATTGATAAAATCACTCCCATTTACAGTCACTTTGAACATGGACACAGACAAACAAACAGCTATTTATTCAGAATAATAAAAAAAAGTAGGAATCCTTCAAAAAAGTTTGTTAAAATTCCCACAATGTATAGAAATCACCCAAAGGGAATTTTTTTTTTTAATTTAAAATGAAGTTATTTTTTAAAAATACTTTAAATGCATATTTAACATAAAACACATACATTTCAGGTTTACTGGCCACACTGAATCAGATTTTGAAAGATATTCTTGTGGTTTGTCACTCTTAGAGCCGGTTCACACTGGGGCAACCTGTCAGGCGACCTGGTCGCCTGACAGGTCGCCGTAGGTCGCCTGCCATAGAGAAGCTGTGGACCCGTTCTAATAGGAGCGACACAAGTCGCTCCGACTTAGAAAAAGGGTCCGGAGCTTCTTTGGGGCGACCCGGAGTGACCTGCATTGACTTCAATGTTATGAAGTCCGTGCCAGCCGCTCCGAGGTCACGGTGCGAGCTGCGCACCGTGACTTGTGAGGTCGCCCCGGCAAGTCGGATCGCTCTAATGTGAACCGGCACTTAGGAATATTGAAAAAAAGCAGAACCATACAACAAAAATAAATAAAGGGAACATGGGAGAACCCTTACAGTGTATACTATTGAAATCAGGAATTGTAAAGTTCTGATATTTAAACAAAAAGTGTAGTTGAATGACTTACATCTGAGAAGTTTGGGGAAAACCTAAATAGATGATGAGAACAACATAGGATCAATGCTAGTGGAGAATATTCCTATCTCAATCCAGGTTCTTTAGATGATTGCTCTCAATGCTCATAGAGGCCCGATTCATGTTTTATTTGTGAAGTTCCAGGATGGTTCACACTTACAGGTAGAAGCAGAAAAAGCCCAACGGGTTTTTGTGGTAACAGGGAAAAGTTATTTTTAAGAGTGTAAATAAAAGGTAGAGTATAATTTAAAGTCTAAAATACTTTTCAAAAGTAAAATTCTAAGATGTGTTGAGCAAGTGAAGTATTGTAAGAAAGTTGAAAAGTTTGTGTACCTGGTAATTATTCCACTGGATAATTGTTTTCATTAGTATGCCTTTCCACAAAATAGCAAGCATGTAACTTGCTATCTTTTTCACTCTCCCTGAGTTATCTTTATTAATTTGTTTATTCCTAGTCGTCATTCACTAACCCATTAGAATACATTATCCTCAACACTGCACATTATTTTATAAAATATTGTGCCTTAATCTTGTGGCGAAGGCATTATTGTGTAATTATTGAATTTACAATGGAAAAGGATTGCGCGTCTATTGGGTTTATATCTCTACCTTGCAAAATTCCTCAAACTGGGGAGGCTATCCACCACCTCTGCTCCCACTGAAAAGCATTTTTCTCTGATTTTCCTAAAATTTTGAAAGATTTCATTATTTAGTATTATTATATATTTTGTACTGATAACAGAAGTTGTGCATAGTGTAAGAAAAACATATAACTGTATCATTGTAAAAATACAATAAGAACAATGCAGAGATGTCTTTTTATTTTTTTATGTTTTAACATTACATTGCAATGTTCAGCTTTATTTGAAATAGTTCATGCTGACTGCCCTTCTACACCCATTAGCTTTTTTATACTGCCCCACAGATGACCTCAAAGAGCTGCAAGGGAAAACATCTAGAAGGGTTGAATGACAGGTCAGTGTACATGTATTTCTGTGTGAAAAAAGGCTAATGTTTTAGCAGAGTGACAGTTTCTGCAAAAGCCTTTGATTTACAAAAAAAAAAATAAAAAAAAATAATAAAAAAAAAAAATATATATATATATACTGTATATATGTATAAATAGCACATCAGTAACAACTGGGTTAATACATTACTATGCAGGATAAAGGATAAGCATCTATATACTGTATACAGTATCTCACAAAAGTGAGTACACCCTCACATTTTTGTAAATATTTTATTATACCTTTTCATGTAAAAACACTGAAGAAATGACACTTTGCTACAATGTAAAGTAGTCAGTATACAGCTTGCATAACTGGGTAAATTTGCTGTCCCTCAAAAAAACTCAACCCACAGCCATTAATGTCTAAACCACTGGCAACAAAAGTGAGTACACCCCTAAGTGAAAATGCCCAAATTGGGTCCAATTAGTCCTTTTTCCTCCCCGGTGTCATGTGACTTGTTAGTGTTACAAGGTCTCAGGTGTGAATGGGGAGCAATTGTGTTAAATTTGGTTTTATCGCTCTCATTCTCTCATACTGTTCACTGGAAGTTCAACATGGCACCTCATGGCAAAGAGCTCTCTGAGGATCTGAAAAAAAGAATTGTTGCTCTACATAAAGATGACTTTAGGGAGATTGCCAAGACCCTAAAACTGATATGCAGCACAGTGGCCAAGACCATACAGCAGTTTAACAGGACAGGTTCCATAGTTGACCAAAAAAGTTGAGTGCACGTGCTCAGCGTTATATCCAGAGGTTGTCTTTGGGAAATAGACGTATGAGTGCTGCCAGCATTGCTGCAGAGGTTGAAGGGGTGGGAGGTTAGCATGTCAGTGCTCAGACCATATGCCGCACACTGCATCAAATTGGTCTGCTGTCATTCCAGAAGGAAGCCTCTTCTAAAGATGATGCACAAGAAAGCTCTCAAACAATTTGCAGACTAAGGGCATGGATTACTGGAACCATGTCCTGTGGCCTGATGGGACCAAGATAAACTTATTTAGTGTAGATGGTGTCAAGCGTATGTGGCGGCAACTAGGTGAGGAGTATAAAGACAAGTGTGTCTTGCCTACAGTCAAGCATGGTGGTGGGAGTTTCCTGGTCTGGGGCTGCATGAGTGCTGCCGGCACTGGGGAGCTACAGTTCATTGAGGGAACCATGAATGCCAACATGTACTGTGACATACTGAAGCAGATCACGATCCCCTCCCTTTGGAGGCTGGGCCTCAAGGCAGTATTTCAATATGATAATGACCCCAAACACAACTCCAAGACAACCACTGCCTTGCTAAAGTAGCTGAGGGTAAAGGTGATGGACTAGTCAAGCATGTCTCCAGACCTAAACCCTATTTAGCATCTGTAGGGTATCCACAAATTAAATTTGGAGGAGCGCAAGGTCTCTAACCTCCACCAGCTCCCTGATGTCATCATGGAGGAGTGGAAGAGGCCTTGATGGGAAACTGTGAAGCTCTGGTGAACTCCATGACAAAGAGGGCTAAAGGCAGTGCTGGAAAAAAATGGTGGCCGTACAAAATATTTACACTTTGGTCCCAATTTGGACATTTTTCCTTAGGGGTGTACTCACTTTTGTTGCCAGCGGTTTAGACATTAATGGCTGTGTGTTGATTTATATTGAGGGGACAGCAAATTTACACTGTGCACCTTTATTTGAATAAGCTATCATTTCTAAGGGAGAGAGTAAGAAGATTGCATCTGCAGACAAAAAATCTTTCTTTTTCATATAATGAATAAAGAAAATGTGACAGGTTAATTTTTTAGCTTGTAACCCCTTTCAGACTTTCTGGTGGATAGAGCAAGTAGGTTGTAGACTGAAAAAAAACTCTTTTTTCCCCCAAGAATTTATCAAGGCAATAGATTTTCAAGGATTAACACCACAGGCTGATATAGGTTGGCCATACAGCAAGATAATTGCAATTTAAAAAAGAGAGGTTATTTCTTCTCAGATAGAAGAAAAACATTTCAGCACAGATTTGAAAATTGCATAGAATCTCATCTTTTTTAATAGGAGGCACATCTGGAGGAAAAGAGTTGGCTTCTTTTAGTTAAAATGATTAAAACATTTATTTTCTATAAATACAGTATATGAAAATGATATGGATTGGCTAAAAGGGATTTCATCCATTTAATTGGCAGGCAGAGGAGAGCGCATCGAGGAGGAGGAGCAGAGTGTGTAGAGAGCGAGTGGAGAGCGTGCAGCAGGGAGCTGCAGCGGGAGACGCCGGGGGAGACACGTGTAGGGGAGCCGTGTACAGGGGAGCCGCTGAAGGGGTGGGAGACTGAGACCTGTTCCTGGTCTGTGACAGTTTGGAGGTAGCAGCGGCAGTGGCGGAGGACGGAAATTGTCACTGACAGTCACTGACAGGAGGAGAGAGGCTGTGGAAACTGTGTGTAGCGGACGGCGGATAGGTGGTTGGGGGTTTAGCGGGGGATCACACAGAGAGCTGAGAGCTGACCCGATCTGATCTGTTCTACACAGGGAGGCTGCGCGGGGGGGGCGATCCATGGGGTGACAGGCACAGCTGAAAGGCCGACAGGGGATGGCTGCAAAAACTGACATCAGACCAGTGGTTGCCAAGCAGTTGGACTGGGAATACCTTAATACCCGGGGGGTACTTGGTGACTGGGAGTACTTGCGACTGGGGGTACCTTAGCACCTGGGAGTACCTGGTGACTGGGAGTACATTGTGATTGGGAGTACCTTGAGACCTGGGAGTGACCTGGTGAATGTGAGTACCTAGGGACTGGGAGGTCCTTGTGACTGGGAGTACCTTAGTGACTGGGACTACCTTAGTGACTGGGAGTACGATGTGACTGGGAGTACGATGTGACTGGGTGTACCTTACAACTTGGGAGTACATTGTGACCGGGAGTAACTTACAACTTGGGAGTACATTGTGACCGGGGGTACCTTACAACTTGGGAGTAGAGATGGATGAACACCGGCCGGGGCGGTTCACGAACGTCAGCCGCAAATTTTCTCAAAAATCCGCGAACCGCAAGTTCGCAGCGGGCCCCATTGACTTTAATGGGAGTCCAACTTTAAAAACCTTTAGGTCATATTTACAGCCACAAAAGACATACTAGCTGTGCACAAATAGTGCCAGCACATGGACAATGTCATAACAGAAGTATTGCAATTGGAAACGTTGCCCTAAAAATGTTTTTTTTTTTTTACAGCAAAAAATATACATATTTTTTTTCATAAATCAGGCAGAACTGACAGCAGCCGGTAAATACATGTCAAATACATATAGGGTCAATTCACACATCTGTAAAATGGGTCCGCATCCATTCCACAATTTGGCGGAACCTTTACAGACCCATTGATTTTCAATTCCAGTCTAAAAAATTAGGCATTCACAGGATACAGAAGTAAGTGTCGGCCATTCCAGGCCCCAAAAATTAGCCCACATGTGTTTACCTGACGTCTAAAAACGTTGTATTCTGTGGCTGAAGGTACATTAGGTATTCACAAGATACAGAAGTAAGTGTCAGCCAGTATTGGCCCACATGGATTTACCTGACAGCTAAGAACATTGTATTCTGTGGCTGAAGGTACATTAGGCATTCACAGGATACAGCAGTAAGTGTCGGTCAGTATTGGCCCCAAAAATTAGCCCACATGGGTTTAACTGACAGCTAAGATCGTTGTATTCTGTGGCTGAAGGTACATTAGGTATTCACAAGATACAGAAGTAAGTGTCAGCCAGTATTGGCCCACATGGATTTACCTGACAGCTAAGAACATTGTATTCTGTGGCTGATTTGGTGGTTGGAGGTACATTAGGCATTCACAGGATACAGAAGTAAGTGTCAGCCTGTATAGGCCCCAAAAATTAGCCCACATGGGTTTACCTGACAGGTAAGAATGTAGTATTTGGTGGCTGAAGGTACATTAGGCATTCACAGTATACAGCAGTAAGTGTTGGCCAGTATTGGCCCCAAAAATTAGCCCACATTGGGTTTACCTGACAGCTAAGAATGCTGTATTCTGTGGCTGAAGGTACATTAGGCATTCACAGTATACAGAAGTAACTGTCGGCCTGTATAGGCCCAAAAAATTAGCCCACATGGGTTTACCTGACAGCTAAGAACGTAGTATTTGGTGGCTGGAGGTACATTAGGCATTCACAGAAAAAATAATTGTCAGCCCTGAAAGGCCCCAAAAATTTGCCATTCAATGGACATGAAATGCCTTCTATGCTGCTGTATGTAGCAAAGCCAAGGACCAGGAATTGCTGTGGGTGGATGGTGGTCTGGCGGATATTTGTGGCCTGGCATGAGGAATTTCAATGAAACATGGTCTACTGGTCACATGTGTTGAATTCCTCAGAGATCCATGCCTCATTAATTTTTATAAATGTGAGGTAGTCTACACTGTCATGAGCTAGAGGAGTGCACTTATCGGTCACGATCCCCCCCTGCTGCGCTGAACGTCCTTTCGGACAGGACACTGGACTGGGGGCAAGCCAACATTTCTATTGCAAATTGTGCAAGCTCTGGCCAGAGGTTAAGCCTGCCCACCCAGTAGTCCAGGGGTTTATCACTCCTCAGAGCGTCCACATCGGCCGTTAACCCGATGTAGTCGGACACCTGTCAGTCTAGGCGTTCCCTGATGCTGGATCCGGAGTACAGCTGTCGATGGTTCGGCTGAAAGAAGGATCTCATATCTGAAGTGACCAAGACATCTTCAAACCGCCCTGTTCTTGCAGGCGCTGTTGGATTGCTACCCGCAACTGTCTCTCTGTGACTGGAAATTCCTCTGCCAGTGCAAGCAAAAGCATAATGCAGCATTTCCCGCAGCAAGGCCTGGAAGCGCTACATTCTGACCGCCCTCTGTGATTGTGGTAACATTTCCGACATTTTTTGTTTGTACCGGGGTTCTAAGTATGTTGCCACCCAGTACTGGTCCTTGGCCTTTATGCATTTTATACGGGGGTCCCCCTTAAAACACTGGAGCATGAAGGCCCCCATTCGCACTAAACTGGAAGCGGTGTAGTGGCCTGCTTCCACCTCATCATCCAGGATAATGTCGTCCTCGTTCTCCTCCCCCCATCCACGGATAACACCAGGGATCCCAGAAAGGTTTAAAGCATAGTCTTCTTGCTCCTTCTCATCCCCCCAGCACCATCCTCCTCTGACTCCTCTTCAGACTCCTGCTGTTGATTTGTCTCAGATGGAGTAACACCCACTGGGAATTCATCCAACATAGCAACTTTCTCATATTCCTGCTCCTGCTCCTCGATGGCTTGATCAATGACACGACGCAATGCACGCTCCAGAAAGAAGGCGTAAGGTATGATGTCACTTATGGTGCCTTGGCCATGACTGACCAGTTTGGTGATCTCATCGAATGGCTGCAGAAGTCTGCATGCGTCCCGCATGAGCAGCCACTGGCGAGGTGAAAAAAACCCAAGCTCCCCAGAACCTGTCCTGCTGCAGAGTTCGTACAGGTAGTCGTTAACTGCCCGTTTCTGCTGGAGCAGCTTATTAACCGGTTGCCGACCGCCGCAAGCACATATACTGCGGCGGTCAGCCCCAGCCAGGCAAAGTGACGTATCACTAGCTTGTCACTAGCTTGTGAGCCAATAGCGGGCGAGCGCGCGCCCGGCCCGGCTCATTCCCTAACAAGTCAGTGCGTGTGACCGGTGGACCCGATGTCCACCGGTCACTCGCGATCGTTCGCCGTGAAGGGAGAAAGGCAGGCGGTTAATGTAAACAAAGCTGCCTGTCATTCTCCCCTGTGTAAAAATGGAGATCACACGGTTCTACTATGTAGGACTGTTGATCTCTGTTATTACATCAGTAGCCATGTCCAATCACAGTTAGAAACACGCCCCTAGGGACATACTTAACCCCTCCTTCCCCAATAAAGTTAACCCCTTCCCTGCCAGTGTCATTTTTACAGTAACAGTGCATATGTATAGCACTGATTACTGTAGTAATGTCACTGGTACCCCCAAAAGTGTAAAAAATGTCAGTCAAGGGTCCGATCTGTCCGCCGCAATGTCGCAGTCCCGCAAAAAAAATTGCAGATCGCCGCCATTACTCGTTAAAAAAAAAAAACAACAAAAATGACAAAAATCTTTCCCTTAGTTAGTAAACGCAATAACTTTTGCGCAAACCAATCAAAATACGCATATTTTTTTTACCAAGCATATGTAGCAGAAAACAAATTGCCTAAAAATGTTAAAAAATTTAGATTTTTACATTTTTTTTTGGGGGGGAATTTGAAATTTGAAAAATATTGTTATTTTTGCAAAATTGTCGCTCTTTTTTTTGATTATAGCGCATGATCAAAAAATCGCACAGGTGATCAAATACCACCAAAAGAAAGCTCTATTTGTGGGGAAAAAGGACGTCAAATTCGTTTAGGTACAGCATCGCACGACCGCGCAATTGTCCATTAAAGTTACGCAGTGCCGAATCGCAAAAAAAATCCCTGGTCAGGAAGGGGGTAAAATCTTCCAGGGCTTAAGTGGTTAAGCATATGCAACATTGAGTTCCATCGCGTCGAGCAGTCACAAATAAGACGCCTGACGGGCAGGTTGTGTCGCCGCTGAATCTCAGCAAGGGGAGCCATGGCTTTGTAAGATCTTCTGAAATGGCCCGAGATTTTTCCGACCTGCCGCAAGACGTCCTGGACCCCAGGGTATTTGGCAATGAATCGCTGCACCACCAAGTTCAGGACGTGTGCCATGCATGGCACGTGTGTTATTTTGCCATGTTTCAGTGCGCTCAGCAGATTGGCACCGTTGTCGCACACCACTTTACCAACTGTCAAATTAAGCAGTGTCAGACACTGATCTGCCTGTGAATGCAAAGCTGAAAGGAGTGCAGGACCAGTGTGGCTCTTGGCTTCCAGGCACAACAGACGCAGTACAGCATGGCAACCTCTCACCTGGCATGTGGAATAGGTTCTGGGGATCTTGGATGATGCAGTGGAAGAGACGGTAGCAGCATAAAAGGAGGAGTCAGCCGAGGAGGAGAGGGCGGATGGAGGAGGAGGAGAAGAAGAGGCAGGCCTGCTTGCAATCCGTGGCGGTACAACTAAATCTACACGGGTGCCACTGGTTACATGCTTGACGGCCGTCAGAAGGTTCACCCAGTGTGCCAGAGATATATTCACTTGCCGCTGAACATGGCCATACAGCTCTGGAATGCCCTTCTGTGAGAAATATTTCCTGCCTGGGACCTTCCATTGTGGTGTTCCAATGGCCACAAATTTACGAAAGGCCTCCGAGTCCACCAGTTGATATGACAGTAATTGGCAGCCTATCAGTTCCGACAAGCCAGCAGTCAAACGTTGGGCAAGAGGGTTATTCGGCGTCATCATTTTTTTCCGCTCCAACATTTGGACCACAGAAGCCTGCCTTTTTCCAGAACAACGTGACGACGGCATCATGAAAGGTGGAGTGGAGGACAAATGTGAGGAGAGACGAGAAGGAGAAGGGGCTGGACGGTGAAAGCTAGGAGTGTGGCTTTGTGGGTTCTGACGGTGTTGCTCCTACTGGGCTCGGTGATGGGAGTTCAGGTGCCTTCTTTAGGCGGTTGTTCCTAGGTGAGTGTTGGGCTTACCGCGACTTATGCGTTGACTGCAAAGGCTACACTGTTTTCAGCAACGGACACATTAAAAAAAGCCCACACTGCGGAGCCATGTGCCAGCATCCTGGGAGCGCCAAATGTGACTGTACATGGTTGATGGCTCGCTCCTGATACATTTGCATTCTGCTTTGTACCTCTTGTGCAATGCAAGTTCTGCCTGCCTCTCCTCCCTACCTGCTGGTCCGTCTCTCCCTCTGAACTCCCCTCCTCTTCCTCTCTTGTGGGCACCCACGTGGCATCCGTAGACACGTCATCATCCATGTCACCTTCCCCACCACTAACAATCGAGATCTCGGAGTAGGCAGCAACAGCGGGAACCAACCTCCTTGGGCTGATCTGGGTACTGTCGTCAGACTGCTGAGTGGTGGCTGTTGCTTCCTCCTCTTCCTGATCCGATGCCAACAATGGCGGTGCATTGCGAATGTCTTGTGATGGATCGGAAAATAATTCCAGTGACTCAAGCGGAGGGTATGTGGTGGTGTTTGTGGTGGTGTCTTTGGGGGTCCACACAGCAGAGAGTGAAGAGGGTGCAGATAGAGAGGATGAGGAGGGTGCAGAAGAGGAAGGCTGAGTGAGCCACTCAACCAAGTCTGTTGCGTCCTTTGACGTAATCGAACGCACCTTCTGAAACTTCACACTTTGGCTCCGGCCTACTGCTCCTGCCCTACCCCTACCACCCCTGCGTAAGTGTCTGCCTGTTCCTCTGCCTGTCATGTTTTTTAATTACCCTGTGACAAAAGTCTCTAGAGAATCGCAGTATATCTGGAAAAGGTATATAACACCCCGCTTCAATCTGTGGTATTGGGGGGCACAGGTTTATCATACCAGTTCTACAAATAATTGGCCAGTAACTGTTGTATACCGCAATACCAAAAAAATTGCAGACCTTTAAATGACTTTTGTGGACATTAACAGATCAATTTGTGTGACTGCTGCCAATCTCTAACTGCCCTTAAAGCACAGACTAGATACCGGTCCCTAACCTGAAAAGAGACTGGACCTATACCGAAATACCAGCCCTTTAAATGACTTTTGTGGACATTAACAGAGCGATTTGTGTGACTGCTGCCGATCTCTAACTACCCCTAAAGTACAGACTGGATACCTGCCCCTAACCTGAAAAGATACTAGTAGACCTATACCGAAAAACCAGCCCTGAAAAGGACTTTTGTGGATTTTAACAGAGCTATTTGTGTCTGGCAATCTCTCCCTGATGCATGCAGCAGACCTCTCCCTACGCTGGCAAAAAGCAGAATGTGAAATGGCCGACAGCTCAGGTCTATTTATAGGGTAGCGGGCATGTCCATGTGCTGAAATGTTTTAATTGGCTGTCCCGTTCCACCTGACGGCTGTGTCATGGGTCAAAGTTCTTCTGAATGAAAAAGAAAAAGAGCGGTGCGGACATCTTCGCACACATCGGCAAAAGTCAGACTTTTCGCAAATTTGCGAACAAGCAAAATTTGCTGCGAACCAACCGCCGAGCGAACCACAAGGCCATCTCTTCTTGGGAGTACATTGTGACTGGGAGTGCCCTCGAACTGGGAGTACCTTAGTATGCTAGTACCTGGGAGGACCTGGGACAGGGAGTAATCTGTGACTGGGAGTACCCCCATTATTGTAAGCCAGGTGCTAGGAGTGACTGTGAAGTAGCAGGAGTAAGTTTAGTATCAGGGGAGCGTGAAGTAGTGTAGGTAATGAATAGCAGGTTGTTATCCTTATTATCCCCATAGAATAGACAGTAATAATGTCCGACAGGATTGGGGATGCCACTCAGTGCACTTCTTGCTGCATGTATGCGTTCCTTGAAGAACCAATCAAGGGTAAATACTGCTGTGCAAGATGTGAGGGACTTGTTTGTCTGAAAACACAAATCCTAGATCTAGAAAACAAGTTGGCAACAATGCGTAGCATCAACAACCTGGAAAGAAGCTTGGACATTACTCAGCAGGTGCTGGCGGGGGCCAGCGTAGAGGAGGGTGGAGATGCAGGCACCGGATGTAGGCAGTTGGTTGACAGTTAGAAGGAGGGGAAGAGCACTAAGGAGGCCAGTCCTGAGTTAGTACACCCCAACAAATATGCCAAGTTGCATGATGATGGGGATATCAGCTCAGGGGTGGCAGGCCCCTCACATGACTGGCTGGCCAATATTCAAGGGTATTCTGTGTATAGGAAGGACAGGGAAGGAAAAAGAGGGGGGGGGGCATGTCTCTATGTCAAAAATAATGTAAGGGTGGTAGATAGGAGTGACATTGTGGAAGGAACAGGTGCATAGGTGGAATCTCTGTGGGAAGAACTCCATAGGGAAGAAATAAGGGGAAAAGTAATAGTGGGGGTATGTTATAAGCTGCCCAACCAAAGGGAGGATGTAGAGCTGGAATTTCTATCGCAGTTGGGAAACACGGCAAAGCTGGGGAAAGTCATCATATTGGGGGACTTTAGTTATCCCGACATTGACTGGGAAAAGGAGACTGCACACTCGTCATTTCATGAATGTCTTACAGAACAACTACATGTCTCAGTTGGTGGATTCTCCTACTAGAAAGAATGCATTGCTAGATCTATTAATTATGAATGACCCAGATCTAATCACAGATGTAGAAGCCCGGGACAACTTGGGTTCTAGCGATCACAGGATGATCACATTTAGCGTAAATCATAAGATAGCCAGGCAAGAGGGGAACGTAAGAAACCTAAACTTCAGAAGAGCAAACGTTCCTGAACTGTGCTCAATAATAGAGAATATAAATTGGGACCAAACCCTAGGAACACTGAACATGGAGTAAAAATGGGAATGCTTTAGGAACATATTAAACAAAAGTAACTCAAAGTGCATTCCAATGGAAAATAAATTCCATTCGAGAAAAAAAAAATGGCCTTTATGAAATATAAATCGCAGGGGACATTATCGGCTTTCCGCTAATACAAGGAATCTAAAAAGAAATGTAAAAATGAAATCAAGAAGGCAAAAATTTACTTTGAGAGACAAATAGCAGAGGAAAGTAAAAATAACCCTAAGAAATTCTTTAAATATATTAATAGCAAAAAAGAGAGGTCAGATCACGTTGCACACATAACTAACAATGATGGGAGGATGGTTTCAGGGGACACAGAGAAGGCAGCTGTACTAAATGCTTTCTTCTCCTCAGTTTTTACACAGGAAAAGAAGGGATAAACTGACCATGACTGTATGGTGTGCACCCGAGAGGAGCTCAGTAGTGTTATATCCAGACCGTTGTTCCTGATCTTTGCAGATGGTATTTTGACAGGAAGTGTACCAGGTGACTGGAGGAAAGCCAATGTTATACTAATATTCAAAAAAGGGCGGAAGCATATGCCGGGAAACTATAGGCTAGTCAGCCTGACGTCAATAGTATGTAAATTACTGGAAGGGATGATAAGAGACTATATCCAAGAATTTTCTAAGGACAACAGTATCATCAGTAGTAATCAGCACGGGTTTACAAAAGGACGTTCTTGCCAAACCAATCTGGTAACATTTTACGAGGAGGTGCGCTGTAAGCTAGATAGGGGGAGACCTGTGGATGTGGTGTATCTGGATTTTGCTAAGGCATTTGATACAGTTCCCCACAAACGCTTAATCTACAAACCAAGGTCTGCAGGCATCGACCACAAGGTTTGTTCTTGGATAGAAAACTGGTTACAGGGGCGTGTCCAAAAGGTGGTGATAAATAACACGTACTCAGAATGGTCTGGAGTGGTAAATGGGGTCCGCCAAGGCTCAGTCCTGGGACCAATTTTGTTCAATTTATTCATATATAACATTGAGGACAGGATCATTAGCTCAATCTCAGCTTTGGCGGATGACACAAAAATAAGCAGGGCAATAACTTCTCATCAAGATATAGAAATCTTACAGAATGACCTTAACAAAATAACAGAATAGGCAACTACATGGTAAATGAGTTTTAATGTGGAGAAATGTAAGATATTGCACTTGGGGACTAAAAACTTGAACGCAAAATAGGCTTTGGGGAGACCTCTGTGGGAATCAAGAATGGAGAAAGATCTGGGAGTCTTAGTAGACGATAGACTAAGCAATAGCATGCCATGTCAAGCTGCCAAAGCCGGCAGAATATTAGCATGCATAAGGAAGGGGATTTATTCCAGAGATAAAGCTATAATCCTGCCACCTTATGAAACCATGGTCCTGCTACATCTGGAGTACTCTGTCCATTTCTGGTCGCCAATCCTCAGAAAGGATGTGTTGGAACTGGAGAGAGCCGAGAGAAGGGCAACTAAACTGACTAGGGGATTGGATGGCCTTAATTATGTGGAGCATTTACAAGCGCTTGATTTATTCTCCCTGGAGAAGAGACGCTTGAGAGGGAACATAATAGCGATTTACAAATACCTTAATGGTGATCTCAGCATAGGAAAAAAAAACTATTTAGTCTCAAGGAGTGTAAGAGGACATGTGGCCACACAATGAGATTAGAAGAGAGTTGGTTTAACCTTAAGCCACGTAAGGAGTTTTTTACTGTAAGGGTGATACAATTTTGGTACTCTCTTCCACAATTGGTGGTAACTGCAGGTAACATAGCTACTTTTAAAAGACTCTTGGACGTGCATCTCAAAGATCACAACATTCAAGGTTATGGGAAATGAATATGTCCACACACGTACACAGGTTGAGCTTTATGGACGGTTGTCTTTATTCAACCTCAACTACTATGTAACTATGTAATTGTAGGCAAACTTATATGCAGAGTTTAGTCCTATTTCAGCATTAAAAAACATTAAAGTGTTATTTTTATTTTTTTACAGATCGGACCCCTAACTGACATTTTTGACACTTTTGGGGGTACCAGTGACATTACTACAGTAATCAGTGCTAAAAATATGCACTGTTACTGTAATAATGACACTGGCAGGGAAGGGGTTAACAGTATAGGTGATCAAGGGGTTAAATGTAAGCCTAGGGGAGTGATTCTAACTGTGGGGGGGGGGGTTGGGCTTGTGAGATGCTCATAGAGACATGCGATCCTATATAGCAGGATCACATAGCCTCTGTGATCATCTGAGGGAGAAGGACGGACGGCTGTATTTACATCAGCTGTCCGTCCTTCTCTGTCAGTGGGGTGAGATCGCCGGTGTCAGGCAGCAATTGGAGCCACCTGATACTCGCACCAGCTTTGCCGCGCGCCACCGGCTCACCCCCTAGCTCCTCCCAGGCAGATGACATTTATTAACGTGATTCTGCCTGGGACTGCCACTTTTCTGGCATAAATGTATAGTGCATAGTCAGTAAGTGGTTAAAGGGGAACAAAACTTCAAAATACTTACCTGTGCTTCAATGGTCCCTCGTCAGCATCAGGATCTTCTTCTTTCAGGTGCCAGTCTTCAGCCATCTTGATTGGCTGGTTCGTGATGACATCACTCCTATGCATTCACAGTCATCCCAGCACACATGCATTGTGCTGAATTGTACATTGAGCTGCACATGAGCTTCTCAGTGTAAATTTTGGTTTATTAAAAATCTTACAAACATACAACATAATATAAAGATATTTACATATATACAAAAAAAAAAAAAAAATATATATATATATATATCCCATGCATGCATCTTTTTAAAAAAAAAAATCTAGGGGACGTGAAAGGACAGGAGGAAAAGCCGCACACCCAGAGAGTGACAAACAGCGGCTATAAAGCAAAGACCTGGCATTCCTCCACACCTTTGTCCAGGCCCTTGGCCTGTCTTTCTCAGGACCCCGAATCTTCCCCACCTCACCTAGAATGTTGTGCACCACTACCTTGACAGGGAGGACTTTTTTTCAGTGTGGAAACCTGACACTGTGCATTACACTTGAAGTAACGGACTACTATGCTAACTAGAAAAAGTGTCTCAAAATCAAAATCCCAAAGCATCTCAATCGACCCGTACGACCACTCCGCATAACTCAAGTGGGAAAGGAAAGGGATAACCAGAGCCCCATCCACCCTCTTACAGTCTTCTATATTGAAGGGGCACTGAAGCAAGAAATGGTCCATCATCTCCTCCACACTCTACTCTTGGACAACCACGGTTCTCTGCAGAGCGAGGCTTCAAGTTGCCCTTTGCATAGAGTCTGCCACGGAACGAGAGCCAGGCAAAATCCCAAAACTTTAAAGGTATTCTCTATAGATTAATCAAACGCAGACCCTCCCTCATAACAGGGCCTGCGCAATACCTCAAGGCCAGTATATGTTGGGTTGGTAACTCAAGTCAAGTTAAAGTGGGACTTTTGAGGCAAGTGAATTGTATACAAGATATAAGAAATATTGTATTTAATAGAAAATAAATAGAAAATTAACTAGTACTTTGAAGGTGTCCCAGTAATATTACAAGAAGGCTGCTGACAGACATTGCCAATTACTCCCTAATTTTCATGTGGGTGACAAAGTTTGGTTAACTACCAAAATTGGAATGTTTATGTTCCATCTGCTAAGTTGGGTCAACGTTTAATGGACTTTTCAGATTTCTGCTCAAATCAACTTGGTCACCTTTCAGTAAAACTTCCAGGCAGTATGAATATTCATCTAGTTTTCCACGTGTCACTACTCAAACCATTTAATAAAAATAATTTTTCTAGAAGAATTCTTCCACCCCTCCATTTCTTGAGGCTTAATGTAGAGAAGAATTTGTGGTTGAGAAAATTCTTCATTCTAGGATCTTTAGGAACAAATTACAATATCTGTTTTGTTGGGAAGGATGTGGGCCAAGTGAAAATTCCTCAGAACCTGAGGAGAACATTCATGACCCTAGATTAACAAGATAATTCCACCAGAGGTCCAGGGTATGCCCAGGCAGAGGGGAGTATTGTCAGGACCTGGATCTGAACTTGCAACCTCTGCTGTGTCTGGTAGTATCTCTTCTTGCTGAGCCACTTTAGGTGCTGGGCAGCTCCCTCTCTGATTCCTTAGAGAGCCTTACCTTGTGTTTTTTTTCTCTTAAATCTTGAACCCTTTGCTCATCCCATGAACTACCTATTTAAGGCATGCCTTTGCACTTCCTTTTTGCCAGATTGGTGTGCTCTCTCCAATTAATATCTCACTCTTGTCACTCCTTCTGCTGTCTGTATCTTCACTACAGCTGGTTACCAACCTTTGGCTTGTTCCTTGACTATGCTTCTGCTTGATCCCTGCCTGCTGTATCTGCTACTAGACCCCCGTTTTCTCACCTCCCAGTGGGGTGATCCTAGTAACTGTGACCTGGTATTAAAGTGCAGCAAATCCTCTCCAGCATCAGGCCCTGGTGAGCCCTGGTGAATACCGGTTAGTGCTTAGACCTTCACACTTCGGGTGAGACTGCGCCATCTGCCAGGGTGGTCTGCTTGTATACCTACCTGGCTGGTCAGTGGGAGCCTCTCTACATCTGTAGCTACTGGTCTCTGAGCCTGACCATGACATAGTGAATACATCCAGTCTGAGGGTCCACGGAAATCTGAATAAAAACCCCAACTCCCTTAAGCCTGTCTTCATTGCACACTGGCAAAGATACACATTTATACTGTAGCTCAACTGCAGCATTGCCAAAGTAGAGTTTCACTGGGTAGGCTTGTGACATATTGGGAGATGTGTGGGCAGATGTGTGGAGTTCCAATTTATTTTCCCAGAGCCACACATTGGCTGGGTATGACCACCTGAAATGGCTACAGACTTGTCTGGTCTGCCTCATAAGATCCTGTAAGCCAGTGCACCTATCCAGAAAGTGCTGCGCCACCAGGTTGAGGATGTGTGCTAGACAAATCAAATATGTAAACCTTCCCGGCTGAAAGGGGGGCAGATAATGTGTGCTTTAGTCACACACAACCTTTCCTGACACAACATGGTACGGATTTAATCTCTGGGCCTGCCTCTAAAAAGCTGATAGCATCTCTTTCCTAGTGTGCCTTCTGTTTATACCAGCTGCAATACTGTATAGCCTCATTTTGCCTGAGATGTTGTATTTAATTTAGAATGCTTGCAGGGTACTGGTGGATCAGATGACAACTCGCTCAAATAGGACATTGAGAAGAAAGAGGAGATGTAGGCAACTGTGCTGTCACCATCTATAAACAAAAAAGAAAAGTGAAACTACCTAAGTGTAGCATTTATTGAAACATATTAGAGGTATGAGAACAAGAAATAAAAAAGCATAATAATATGTCTCAATATGTCTCCAGCAGGTGGAAGCCTTCTAGGAAGTCAATGGCGAGCAAGACCCTACTCGTGTAATGTGATGTAAAGTGCTTAAGAGCCAGCAAAAGCAGCAGACTAAGTGTGTATATTACACGGATGGGAATCACTGTGGACAGCAGGGAAGTGTTGCAGACCCACAAAATGGCTGTGAGAATGTCATGTGTAATGTGCCATTTTGTGGGCCTGCAACACTTCCCTGCTCATCCATGTGATCTACATACTCAGTCTGCTACTTTTGCTGGCTATTTCTACTGTACCCCTGGTCAACTTCCTGGTTCTAAGCACCTTACATCCCATCCACGTGGGGGGGTTGCTCACCATTGACCACTTGGAAGGTTTTCACCTGCTGGAGACGTATTGATACACTTTTTAATGTCTTTAAAATTGTGAGTGGATGTGTATTGTTTCTCATTTCACCAATATGTTTTAATAAATTCTACACTTAAGTAGTGACACTTTTCTCTCCTTTTTTCTGTTTATTGACAGTTTGCTGGTAGAAATCTCCCCAGATCCTGCTTGTAAGAGAGACTGCTGATGCAGCCAGAATATGAATTTTATGTCACTGTGTTTTTTATAGTCTTTTCTCAAGGACTAAATAGGCTCCTTTTCATTCTTTTATCATTTCTTGCCTGTTTTTTTTTTTTTTTTTACAGTTGCACCAGTGCCCCTCTGGATATGTTTAGGGTGCTAATGCCCTTTAAAAATCTTTTTTCATTTACTATGCTGTCATCAACGCCAGTTATAAGGATATGGGTGACACAACTAGCGCCAACTGAGTGCCCTATACTTCCTAGATGCCAGCAGGGTTACCCAGTGAGTCGTGAAAGATATGCACCATGCTGGCCTATACTTGCTGGACCATGTGTTTGTGGTCAAGTGAACTCTGCAGCTGACTATGTGGTCCAGTGATTTGGAAACATTACCTTCCACATGACGGTGGAGGGCAGAGATGGCCTTCTGGGCAAAGAAATTGTGGCTAGAACCATGCCACTGTGGTACAGCACAGGCTGCAAATTCATGAATTGGGGTTGAATCTACCAGCTAGAAAAGCAGTAGCTGAAAAGCCAGCAATTTTGCCAAGCTGGTATTGAGCTTCTGAGCATGGGGGTTGATGTTTCTTTTTTTCTTTTTTGATTTCAGCAGGTGGGAGAAACTTGCCTTCTGATTGTTATAGCTGAAGATGGCACGGTGAGGTTGTCAGAATCAGGGAAAGGTTGTGGCCTATTACTATTTTGCCTGGCACTATGCTGACCCCTTTTCCTGGTTGAAGAGCCTTATAGTAAACCTCTGACACCCCTTGAAAGACTTTCATCCCTATCACTGGAGGCTTCTGATGGGGAATTGTAAATCATGGTATACCACCCAACTTTTTAAGATGGGAACAAGGGACACCTATTAGCAAAAGTATGTACGTAGGCGACCATGTTCCGCGACCAAGAGTAAAATAGTCAGAGGTATAACCTGGACATTTGATATGTGTACGAAGATGATGATAAAGAGCCCAAAAGCCATGCAAAAAGGCACCCAGAAACCAAACTTTGATGGAATGGTTTCTAAATAAGGTCATAATACACTTTTAAAAGCCCTATAGATATCTAGGCTTAACCACTTCAGCTCCGGAAGGTTTTACCCCCTTAATGACCAGGCCATCTTTTGCAATTCGGCACTGCGTTAATTTAACGAAAAATTGTGCGGTAGTGTGATGCTATACCCAAATACAATTAATGTCCTTTTTTTCCCACAAATAGAGCTTTCTTTTGGTGGTATTTGATCACCTCTGCGGTTTTTAGATTTTACGCTATAAACAAAAAAAGAGCGACAATTTTGAAAAAACACAATATTTTATTACTTTCTGCTATAAAACATTCCCAATAAAAATGTGTTAAAAAATCAAATTTTTATCAGTTTAGGCCAATTTGCATTCTGCTACATATTCCTGGTAAAAAAAAAAAAAATCCCAAAAGCGTATTTTAATTGGTTTGCGCAAAAGTTATAGTGTTTACAAAAACTACTGGATATATTTTTTTTTGTTTTTATTAGTAATGGTGGCGATCAGGGATTTTTAGTGGGACTGGGACATTGCCGGAGACAGATCAGACCCCTAAAGGTCCGTACACACGTACCGATTGTCGGCCGTAAATGTTCGGCCAACGTCCGATCGGCCAATTGTCGGCTTGTTAGTATGATGCTTCCGACAACCGGCTGCGACTTTTCGGCCGAACAAAATCTGGTCTGCATGCTATAAAATTTTTGTTGGCCAACAACAGAACGGCCGATTGTTCGTCAGTCTGTACAGATTTCGGCCGACAAACATCAGATGAGCAAGACTGGGCATGCTCAGAGAAGAAAAAACACACACGAAAAGTAGACCAGAACATGACATCCCTTCTGCAGTTGGTTGTTGTTGGCCGACAAAATTCGTGTGCAGTCTAGAGCACATTTCAACCAACACAACAACACTGGACAAAAGACGGCCGATCGTTCGGCCGACAATCGGTGCGTGTGTACGGTGCTTAACTGACATTTTTTACACTATTTGCGGACCAGTAATGTTAATACAGTAATCAGTGCTAAATATTATGCACTGTTACTGTATAAATGACACTGGCAGGGAAGGGGTTAACACTGGGGGTGATCAAAGTGGTTAATGTATGCCTAATAATGCTTAGCTGAAACTCATGATCTCTCTCTGCCTGTGTGACAGAAGACCTGCCTGCTTTGTTTACATAAGCGGGAGCGCGGTCTCGGCGGCGCTCGTGCCAGTTGTTCCCACATTCTCTCTTCAGTTGTTATCGGTTTAGTTGAAGCTGTGACAATGTTCTCTCGAATAGCCATGTCTGATGATCTGTACCTGGTGGTTCCTAATCCCTTATAAGCGCATTTGGCTTCTCCATTGATTTTGGTGGCAATCATTATCTGTTAAGCAGCAAATTGCTCTTTTTGTTCCACTGGTGGTTTCTCGTGAGAGGAGTATTGGCTTCATCTGCATGCTGAGACTTGTGGTTCTCCTTCATTCCTCTTTTTTTATCTATGGACTTTTATATGGACTTTTACAATTTTTTATTTGGATTCATGTATTTATTTAATATGAATTTGTTCTAACACAAATTTTTTATTATTGGCGCTACACGTTTATTTTATATATCTTTTGGAATTCTTTTATAGGTCTGTGTGAGCTGCTTATTCATCACAGTTTTTCCATCACATTATTGAATTTTAACACATGTAGCACAGAAATTCCCTGGTTGCTTTACGATAAATCTGGATATAGCTGTATTTTGGTCCCATCAAGACGAATATTAGGAGCATTGCGGGAGACCCTGAGTATCACCACTTTGACAAATTAATCCTTTAGAGCCCATTAAGACTAACGCGACACGATTTTGGGGGGCGACCTGTGAAGTCACGTGCACCGCAGTGCACCGCTGTGCACCGCTGTGCACCGTGACTTCGGCGTGACTTGCAGAGACTTCACATAATGGAAGTCTATGCAAGTCGCTCCGAGGTCGCCCCAAAGAAGTACAGGACCCTTTTTCTAAGTCGGAGTGACTTGTGTCGCTCCTATTAGAACGGATCCTGTGCTAATCAATGGACCGCGAACGAGCGCGGCTTGTCAGGCTGACAAGTCGCCTGACAAGTCGCGCTAATGTGAATGGGCTCTAAGACAGCACAATGTCTCTTCATGGCCTATCGCTAAAGACAAATAGACAAATAAAAAAAAATAAACACTCAAAAAAATGTAAATGGGGAATGGCAGTAACAAAGCAGCAGTGACAAAGCAAAAAAAAAGAACAAGACAAAAAGTTTTAAAAAGAGGACTGCTGGGTCTTATGAAAACAAAATAAAAGCAGGTGGGCTTAAACTCCACTTTCCCTAGCCACACAAACTGCAATTCACTACAAAGTATCACTGGCAATATACAGCACTGAGTGTACATTAGTAATGTATAGCACTGTATAGATGTAGTAGCCCACTTCACTATCAACATTGCCAACTCTCCTCCGGCAATACTGTCAGCTGCCCCTCACATCACTCTGACAAAGGCCTGCTGAGACATCTGCCTTTTATAGCGTGTGGGTTTCAACTTTGTTAAAAACCAGAGGAGGTGCAAGACTTTGGCCAATTGCAGTTTTTTCATGGCCTTATTGGATGCCCAAGGGAGTATTCCTAAAGTTTGGATTTATTCTGATTGTCCAAACAGCCCTACTTCCAACCTTGTGGAAATAGCATTACTGTGTTCCTGTGCACAAAGCCAGGTCCATAAAACATGGTATAACAAGTGATATGACACACAGGTTTGGTTTTCACAGGGCCTTGACCTTAACCCCCATTGAACACTTTTGAGATAACTTGGAACTCTGCTTGCAAGGTTCAGTATCTGACCTTGCAAATGCTGTTTTGGCTGCATAGTCACAGATCCTCACAGAAACACTATAACATTTTGTGGAAAGCCTTCCAAGAAGAGTCTCAGACTTATATCTCAACGAGAAGTTCTCAAAAATGAAGTTATCATAACATAAAATAAGGTACCCATAACAACCAAGCAAAAAATCATATTTCATTGTTCCCATTTTTCCCAGTTCAATCCACTAATGGGAAACAGAAACTTTCATAATGCCTATAAGTAGCAGTTACAGAACATTGCTGTTATATATTATAAATGTAAACAGCTGTTATAAATGTAATAAAGTCATAAATTTAATAATGCTGTCTTAGATCTCATTGATTGAGCTGACTCTAAAACCAGGCTGCATTTTAAGGAAGGAAATTCTTTGGTCTTCTTTTTCTTAATAACGGATATTAATTTTCTACTTGTGAGGAAAAAGAAAGCACAGCGATCTAATCTCTTTATTAATGTTATTACCATGCAATAATCATAACAAAAGGATATTTAATTATACTTAACTTTGTATGTGTGTAAGACAAAAAGAAAGAGTTAAAATACTCTTGGTCATAAAAAAAATTTGCTTAGCTGAGAAAACTGTTAAAGTAGACCATGCAATTTGCCACAAATAAGCTCTATACAGGAGCTCAGTATCCTAAATCCGAACAATCAACTTCTATAGTTTGTTCCCCTTTGTTCTGTTAAATATACAGTAGCAAAGTTGAAAGTGTTTTGTTAAATCTGTTTGATATCTGTTGACCTTGCAGAAATCTTGTGAGCTGATAACTTCCTTGGTTTTCTATCAAGTCAGAACAGAATACATACTATTATCAATTACATTGTTCTTAATATGTTTTGAGGACTACAGAACCACAATCTGTTATGTTCTGGATAATGGGAAAAGCTTGGAGTTCTGTGGCTAAAAGTTATTTCGACCACGTCCTGATTAGAGATGAGCTAAATAGCCTCGATATGGTTCCTGGGACATCTGTGAAATCTGATGTAAAAATTGCTAAATTAAATCTTAACCACTGAAGTCTATGGGGGCGAATCCTGAAAGCCAATTTTGGCCATGTTCAAGACTAAAGTCTAAGGCTAAAGTCTAAGGCTAAGAAGGGGGAGATGTACTAAAACTGGTGCACATTGATTGTGGTGTAGCTGTGCATAGTATCTAATAAGCTTCTAGGTTTTATTGTCAAAACTTGGGAAGCTGGGGGACATGTATTGATGCAAAAAACTGTTAAAAATATTCTTTAACAGGCAGAGGGTCTTGTTTTTATGCAATTTCAAGGTCAACATAGGGAAAACACCAGTCATTTAAATTACATGCTTTAGGCTGTATGTGGTGCTACAGAAGCAGTGATAAACAGCCTGCGGGTGAACATGCCACAACAGATCTAAAAGCTATATGAAACTGCACTGCCAAAGCAATCATCTTTGTATCAGTTGGCCAGTGGCAAAACAGTTTCATAGCCACACAAATAGTACACTGGCTGAAATGTTTGTAGGCTAAATTAAGCAACAATGTTAGAGGGAGAGACAAGGTAAGTTTTATAAATATTGTGAATAAATGTTTTGCGATTCAGAAATATTTTGCAGTCACTGCACAGTATGTAAGCTATTTGATTAGGCCAAAATAAAAGAGGGAAAAATGAAGAAGGTATTATAATAAAATAAAAATTAGAGTGTATTATTTTAGAGATAATATCCACAATATTGGATATGTAACATTTGGCTGGTATGTAAGAGAAAAAGACAAGGCAGGTTTTATCTTGAAATAAACAGTGCATATTATTTCAGAGAGAAAGTAGTACTATATGTTAGGAATATGCCGCAAACAAGGAGACACAGGGCCTGATTTAAACTGCAGCAAACATTTTCTTTGGACTGGTGTATAAGGAAACATTTAGTCAGTAACAGTAGCGTTTTTCTTTTAATCATTGTTAATCCAAAGCTGGTTCTTCTTTATAAAAATTAGATGGTTCACAGTGTCAGGGGACTCATGTAGTCCTCTTTCTATTACAGCGCAAACAATAGTGTATGATAGTAAAGTGATTACGTTCTACTCAAAAAAACTCATAAAGTGCACCGTGCAATTATGTGCAAAAAATGGGGTGTAGAAACCATGTAAACATATACTGTATAAATATAATTAAAATATATAAATATAAAGTGCCAGTCCAGATGTAATAATTGTTTAAGATCAATACGTCTGTGAAAACGCCCGGAAGAGGAGGGCGAAACGCGTCGACGCACTTCCGGTCTACGTCCTTGCGATACGTCACTTCCGGTGCGGTGGAACGCACGCCGAAACCACGGGGCGTTCTAGCGGCACCTGCTACCAGGAAGGACGAGAATTTTAACCTATATGCCTTTAACCTAGCAACAAAATGTGAGTTTATTTTCATTATTTGCACAATAAAAAACCTTTTATCGGATTTACACTATATGAGCATCCTTTTCTCCAATACATGTATCGGGGCATTTACATCTGTGGAGATACATTCGCCTTGGAGGAGTTGGAATAGCCGGTTCCTTACTAGGACATAAGCCTTGTCGATCTCTATTGCTATACAGCATAGGGGTCACCATTGTCCGGTAAGTGAACACCCAAAGGGGGAGGTCCGGCACTGGCTCACTGCACTACAAAAGATTGCATGTTTTGTGCACTTTCTTCCTGGCACTCCAGCACCTTTGTGAGACATCTTTTGGGACTGTGTACATCTTATCATCTACTGAGATCTTAAACAATTATTACATCTGGACTGGCACTTTATATTTATATATTTTAATTATATTTATACAGTATATGTTTACATGGTTTCTACACCCCATTTTTTGCACATAATTGCACGGTGCACTTTATGAGTTTTTTTGAGTAGAACGTAATCACTTTACTATCATACACTATTGTTGGCGCTGTGATATAATTTTCTCGTATTTATGAATTTTGGGTTACCACTATTTATGAACAGCTGCATTCTAGCAATTTTAAATATTGTCATTAGTTAATTCACTTATCTTTGCGCTGTATTTGCACTGCACTTTAACAGATTTGGTCATTACCATTTTGAACAGCTGCATTTAAGTTCACCATTAATTTAGTTAATATTTATTCATTTTTCCTGAGCGCGGTACACACCTACCCACAGTCCTCTTTCTATACCAAAATTGTTTGCAATGCTGAAGGCCCTCTCACACAACACACTGGTCACAGGGTCAGCATGTACTGTACAAGCTTCAATCAAAGATACAGTCTGGAAACCCAAAATTCTTTTTCTTTAATGTTCCCTACCTGGGTGCAGAAGCTTTTCATTATGCATCCTGTTATTATTGGTAAATGCCTGGTTTATCCTGCCATTTCCATTTACTACCCTCTTAGTCAGTGGTAATTATATAGTAGAATTTTTGGCGTGGGTCCCCCCAAAATCCATACCAGACCCTTATCCAAACATGCAGCCCGTCAGGCCAGGAAAGGGGGGGGGGTGAGGGAGCGCGCCCCCTCCTACACTATACAAGGCCACTTGCCCTCAATGCCACATTCCCCCAATATGGGGGGGGGGTTGCTTTGGGGCAGGGTATTTCCCTTAAAATCCACTCCAGACCCTCAGGATCTGGTATGATTTTCGGGAGACACCACACCACTTTTTTATTTTTTAATTTTGGCGTGGGTTCCCCTTAAAATCTATACCACACTATACTACACACTACTACACTACCCTTTACTCACACTACACTATAATCACACTACACTTTGCTCACACTGTAATCCCACTACACTTATGCTCTACACTAGTCACAATAGCACTAACTAGCTATCACTGATCTATCTACCTCCAACAACACACTGCAAAAGGTTCCGGTGCAAATAAAAATTTTAGAGTATGGGGTGCGACTATGAGCACTGAGCCATAATTGGGCAAAGTCATCATGACTTTGTCCAATCAGGACTATGACAATGGTCTTGTGCCATGATTGGGCAAAGCCTTGCACCTGACCAGCAGTCAGATGCATTGCTTCAGCCAATCAGGGCCCTAGAATGCATTGTGCAGCGCTCAATGCATTGTAGGGCGCTCAGAGGGTGAACATCCCACCAAGCGCCCCGCAAATTCAGGTGTTCTTCAAATGAGTGAGCAGGCAAATTTCGGGCCAAACCTACTCTAATGGTATGCCAACATTGTGAACATGTCAGTGAACAATCTGATTTGTCCCGATCTCATCGCTAACGGGCATTTTTGCTACAAAAGTCCCAGAATTGTACATAGCCGAGCCAAAGGAGTATCCCACTCATTCCCTTCTCCCATACCCTAAAACCACAATAAAACAACCAAACAAAGATGCCGGAGTTGTCAATGTGTTAGTTCTCACACCCAGGGCCGCAGCTCACATGGGCTGGAGAGGTAATCGGTAACAATGGCAGACCCACCTCAGGCCACAGGCTTGGAAACCTTGCTACAATCTGATATAGTTTTTCCCAAGCCTACAAAAGCAAGGAAGGCTAAATCAAGGAAGGTTTACCACAGGACCTGAAAATCCTGTGTTGCTTGGTGTGAGGCTAGGAGATTTCATACTCACAAGTATGTTGTGGGACACATTTTTACCTTTCTTCAAATGGAGGTTGATATGCATCTGGCTTTACATACATTTAGGGGCCAGATTTTAGTCTCAGCAATCCTCTTTCAGAGACCAATTGCTTCTCATTCCTTGGTGCATGCCTTTCTTCAAGATGTTATGCATATTGTCAGATTACCTTTACCCCAGTGGGATCTCAGTTGTGTTCTTCATATCCTGAGGAGACTTCCATTTGAGCCTATTTGAGACTTTACCTTGGTCCTTGTGACACAAAAGGTTTTGTTCCTGGTTGCCAATATGTCAGCACGAAGAGTATAAAAACTGGCGGCTCTTTCTTGCAAGGAGCTGTTTCTGATAAGTCACTATGACAAGGTGGTTTTTCATCCTCAATTATGTTTTTTTTTTTTTTTGGCTAAGGTGGTTTTGGGCTTCCAAACCAACAACAACAGCCAGGACATTGTTTTGCCTTCTTTTTGTCCTAGGCCTCAGTCTCCAGGAAATACTATTCTCCACACTTTAGATGTGGTTTGGACTATCAGGATGTATCTGAAACTATCAGACTTTCTATATGTCCCTCCCGAAGTGTCAACAAAGAGTCAGATGACTACCGAGTCTTCTATTTCCAGCTGGATTCATCAGCTTGTCTCTCAGGCTCATGAATTCAAAGGAAAGGCTCCACCATTTCTTGTTAGGGCTCATTTCACCAGGAGTGTACTGTAGGTGCCTCCTCGTCTTTCTGTCATCAAGCTTCAGTCACTCAGGTCTGCAAGGCTCCACCCTGGACTTTGGTTCACACTTTTAAAAGTTTCTGCCAGGTGGATGTTAGAACCACTGAGAGAACATGTCCTTTGGTCTCAGTGTTTTTTGGGCTGTTGTCTGAGGTTCGATTGAGCCTGTCGGTGGCTGCTGTGTCACTTTCCTTTACAGTATGTGCAGTGCTTTGGGACATTCCTGTTAGTAAATAATATAAAGGCTACTCTGTGTCATGTGATGTACAATAAAGAAAACTGGATGTTTTACATACCTGTAAAATCTAATTATTGATCTACATTACAGGACACAGAGATCCCTCCCCTCTATGTTAGGGTGTATGGCTTGTTACAAAACGAAGGACTTTCCTGTGTATAAGGGGTTATATGGGAGGGGACTTCTTATCTTTTTGCCAGTGTCCAATCACCCATAGATGGTGCATAACCCTGTTAGTTTTTATTTTTTTAACTGTCATTTTTCCAGGAACAATCTCTATTCACAGCTGCTCACTGCATATATTATTCACATTAATTCAGTCAAAGAAGAAGCAAAAAAAGAAGAAGTTCAATTTTTTGTAAACATTCTCTCATCCGGGAGCTTCGGCGAGTAGGAGCAATGTGTAAATGCATGCTACATTGCGCCTTAACCACTCTCCAGGTTTTACCTCCTTCCTGACCAGGTCTTTTTTTGCTATTCGGCACTGCACTATTATAACTGGCAATTGTGCAGTCATGCAGCGCTGTACCCAAATTAAATTGATGTCCTTTTTTTCATACAAATAAAGCTTCTTTTTTTTGGTAGTATTAGTCACCACTGGGTTTTTCTTTTTTTGTGATACAAATTACCTAAAATTTTGAAAAAAAAAAAAAACAATATTTTCTACTTTTTTTTATAAAAAATATCCAATAAACTTAAATGTTGTCATACATTTTGGCCAAAGTGTATTCTGCTACATGTATTTGGTAAAAAAAATCCCAATAAGCATATACTGATTAATTTACGCAAAAGTTATAGCATCTACAAACTATTACATATTTATATAGGAATTTATGCAGCTTTTACTTTTTGACTGCCTATCACATTTCTTGAGGCCAGTACAACCCCCCCTCCCGTAAATTGCCCCTGTTTGGAAAGTAGACACATCTAATTGCTTTTTTCACGTTGTCACTATTTATCACAGTTTCGGAGGCCCTAAATTGCCAAAATAGCACCCCCCACCCCATGATGACAAGTGTCTGAAAAATTACAAAAAAATATATATATATATTTTTTTTTACAAAAGGTTGTTGCATAAATGATATATTGGTCACAAATGCTATGGGTATATGGGGGAATTACACCCCAAAATACATTCTGCTGCTTCTCCTGAGTATGGGAATACCACATGGGTGAGACTTTTTGGGAGACTAACGGGTGCCGAAAACTAATTACCACATTCAGGCTTTCATAGAGCGTAAATTGCTCAGTTCACTTACTCACTACCTATCACAGTTGCGGGGGCCCTGAAATGCCAAGATAGCACACAACTCCCCAAATTACCCCTTATTGGAAAGAAGACACCCAAATCTATTTGCTGAAAGGCATGGTGAGCCCATGAAATTTTTTTTTTTTTTTTTTTTTTTGCCACAAGTTTCTGGAAATGACAAAAAATGCATTTTTTTTTTTTTTACAGAGAGTTGTCATTTAAATGATATATTGCTCACAAATGCCATGGCTATATGTTGAATTACACCCCAAAATAAATTTTTCTGCTTCACTTAAGTATGGGAATAGCACATGTGTGAGACTTTTTGGGAGCCTAGCCGCGTACGGGTGCTGAAAACTAATCACCGCCTTGAGGCTTTTAAAGGATGTAAATTGCTCATTTCACTTCCTCACTACCTATCACAGTTTTGGAGGCCCCGAAATGCCAAGTTTGCACAATATTACCCCTTTTTGGAAAGTAGACACCCTAAGGAATTTGATAAGAGGCATGGTGAGTATTTTGCAGATCTCATTTTTGTTTTCATTTTTTGTACCAAGTTTTTGAAAATTGAAAAAAGAAAAGAAATAAATACATTTTCATTTTTTTTCATCTTCCCAAAAAATTGGCAACATTCTGCAAAATACTCACCATGCCTTTTAGCAAATACCTTTGGGTGTCTACTTTCGCAAAAGGGGTCATGGGTGGATTGTGCTATATTGGCATTTCAGAGCCTTCAAATCTGTAATAGGTAGTCAGGAAGTGTAATGAGGAAATAACGCCCTTTTAACCACTTCAATACAGGGCAATTTCACCCCTTTCCTGCCCAGGCCAATTTTCAGCTTTTAGCGCTGTTGCATTTTGAATGACAATTGTGCGGTCATATAACACTGTACCTAAACCAAATGTATGTCATTTTTTTCCCCCACAAATAGAGCTTTCTTTTGGTGGTATTTGATCACCGCAAGGTTTTTTTCTTTTTTGCTAAACAAATAAAAAAAAGACCGAAAAGTTTGAAAAAAGTTTTTGGGTTTATGATATACAATTTTATAAATAGATATGTTTTTTCCTGCACTAATGAGCACTGATGAGGCTGCACTGACAGGCACTGATGAGGAGGCACTGATGGGGTGGCACTGATGGGGTGACACTGAAGGGGTGGCACTAATATGCGGCACTGATAGGCAGCACTGATATGCAGCATTGGTGGGCACTGATAGAGGGCACTGATAGGCAGCATTGATGGGCACTGATAGGTGGCACTGATGGGCACTGATAGGTGGCACTGATCAGCACTGATAGGCAGCACTGGTGGGCAATAATGGGCACTGGTGGGTGGCACTGATAGATGGCAATGATGGGCACTAGTGGGCAGCACTGATGGGGAGGGCACTGGCGGGCAGCACTATTGAGGAGGGCACTGGTGGGCTCCCTGAGCCCTGATTGCCATCCCTGGTGGCCATGGTGGGCATCCCTGGGGTCATGGGTGGGCATCCCTGGGGTCATGGGTGGGCATCCCTGGGGTCTTGGGTGGGCATCCCTGGGTTCATGGGTGGGCATCCCTGGTGGTTCTAGTGGCACCCCCCCCGAGGGTCTGCACTGGTAATCAATGATCTGATTACCAGTGCAGACCCCCCCCCGTCAGGAGAGCCACAGATCGGCTCTTCTCTACTCATGCCTGTCAAGCACGAACTAAGGAAAGCCGATCAACGGCTCTTCCTGTGTACTATATGACCAGCTGTGATTGGTCACAGCTGGTCACATGGTAAAGAGCCTAGGTCAGTAGGCTTTTTACCAAGATCGGAGATGCGGTGTGTCAGAGTGACACGCTGCCTCACCGATTGCCGCTCTGTGCGTCCTGCCGCCGTCATATGACGTCCGGTCAGGATAATGCAACCACTTTCCCGCCGTCAATCGCTTATAGGGCAGGCGGGATATGGTTAAAGCCTGAAAGTGCCTATTGGATTTCTGGGTTCTGTATGGTGCTAGAGTGCCAAAAGTCTCCCACATGTGGTATTCCCATACTCAGGAGAAGCAGCAAAATGTATTTTGGGGTGTAATTTCACATATACCCATGGCATGTGTAAGCAATATATGACAACTTTGTGTAAAAAAAAAATGTTTGTCATTTTCCAGAAACTTGTGGCAAAAAATACAATATTGCATAGGCTCAATATACTTCCCAGAAAATATCTTGGGGTGTCTACTTTCCAAAAAGGGTTAATTTGGTGGGGGAGGGGGTGTGTTATCTTGGCATTTCAGGGCCTCCAAGACTGTGATAAGTAGTAGGGAAGTGACATTAGAAAATAACACACTTTAAAAGCATGAAGGTGCTTATTGGATTTTGGGTCCTTAATACAGGCCTTATCAAGTCACATGACTTGATACGGCTCGGTTGAGTGAAACACGTTGTCATGGTGACAGGCTATCGGGCTTTCATTTAAAATCTTCTCCACCACTCCTCGCAGCCATCGGTTTTGGCGTATGTCCACGGCGTCACTTCCAGGCACCTGGCTCAGTGTCGCATCTTCCTCTTTCTCTCCGCATCCAACAGGCCTGACGCGAGAGTGTGATGCCTTTACAGCTGACAGCCCAGCGGCGTGTCCACAACACCAATTGCAGTAGTCCTGGTTTATGGAATATTGTTGCTGCAGACTTCCGAGGGCAACCTCTTCCTACAACAGTACCAGCACCTTCATGACCAGCTGCATGATTGCTAAATATTTTTCCACTCATGGGCAAGTTCAGCCATTGGCCAAGGGGTTTGTAGGAGTTTTATACACACAATTAAAAATGGTTTATAAGTGTAGCAATATTTCCAGGCCTTGAGCCTGATGTGGGTCTGCCATTGTTACCGGTGACACCTCCAACACATTTAAATTGTGAACCCAAGTGTGAGAATTGAGACATTGACCACTCTGGCATCTTTGGTTGGTTTTGTTTATTAAAAATAATTGTGTAGCGCTAATGTCTTATGGGATATCTGTTAGGTCCACATTACACCAAAGAGAATAGTAATAATCACTCCAAAGGAAGAGATCCCAAAACGATGGTGCTCAGTTCACAGACAAAACCAAATATCTCCTTAGTAATCAAAACAGTGTAGAGGAAATCCGCCACCATGAGGAATTAAATGGCCTCTTACCAGAAGCCTGTGATCCTTCCTTATTACAGGGATCACAGACAGCAGAAATCAAAGTAGTGTTGACATCAAAGGCAGACCTCTCAGCGTTCCACTCTGTCCATATACCTGGCGTCCCTCTCACAGATAATCAGGATATGTGGAAAAGAATCAAACACTCTTTACAGGAAACCTCCATCTTCTTTCAACCATTCTCGTGGTCTATGAAACCCTTCCGAGACTTCCTCACTTTTGTTCAGCCACTCTTGTACTCCAGGCACCCCTTCAAAAATATCTGTCACTTTGTCCTTCCAGTCTTGTGATTCGGGTTTATCTGGAAGAGCGGAAAGAAGGGCTGATAAGTAGAGGGGCTTCTTCATATAAAAATAGTATAGGTCACATCCCTGGTACCATGTGTCTGTCTTTTCCATGCTTGTAAGGGTGTAGAATTGCCTAAAACTTTCCACAATATTCAGATTTGGGATTATCGGGCAGAAAACTCTTATTCCCCTCCCCAAAAATAAATTAATGTTCTTCTTATAATCTTCTAGAGGGATCATTGTCCTCATAGCATGAGGTGAGCAGCAGACCAGATTTCCCTAGGTGACAAAACATGTATTCTCCATTGCATAGTCCTTCACCACACCACGTGACCCCACCTTAGGCAATGCTCACTCACCAGATGGTTTTGTTTATTGTATTTTGAGGATGGGAGAAGGGAATGAGTGGGATACTCCTCTGGCTCAACTAGGTTAACTGAGACTCTGTACAAAAATGCCCATTGGCGCTGTCTTGACGCCAGCTGAATGCCGACCAGCGCTTCCTGATGTTTGAAGATACTGCTTTGCTGAACTAGTGCTGGATAGAGTTGAGCAGACACCTGGATGTCCGTGTTCGGCGGGTTTGGCCGAACTTGAAAAAAAAGTCCGGGTCCGTGTCCCGGACTTTTTCCGAACTTTACCCGGACACCGAACCCCATTGAAGTCAATGGGGACCCGAACTTTCAGGCACTAAAATGGCTCTAAAACACCAATGGAAAGGGCTATAGTGCTGCAAATGGCAGCAAAACGTAGTTAAGAGCATGGTGAGTGCTCTGCAAACAAATGTGGATAGGGAAATAACTTAAAAAACAACAAAAAAAAACAGAAAAATAAAACAATGTTCTTCATCTGTGAAGGACGAGGCAGATATGGAGTAGGAGGGAGGTTGAGGTGGTGGTGGAAGTGGATGTGGCGGTGTCATAGGCGTGCGCACAGGGTGTGCCGGGTGTGCCTGGGCACACCCTAATCACCTAGGGCACATTAGCATTATCGCTCTGTTTGCCAGTGAGGAGATGGGAAAGATCTCCCTCGGACCTGCTATGCCATAAGAGAAGTGCCACACACTTCTATTTCACTTTGCCAGCAGGGAGAGTAATGTACCGGGGCCATATACATGTAGGCAAACACATGCATGTGTATTTAAACTTTGGGGTGCACACACTAATGCAATAGGCTGCGCACACCTATGGGCGGTGTAGTTGGAAGCAGCGGTGGAGGAGGACGAGGTAGCCAACACTGCTTTTTTTCAGTCATTTTAAATGAGGGTACACCCCAAAGGAGTGAGAAAGAGCAAAAATAGAACAATGGTTGGGTAAGGTCGGTATCCATCTCTATTCTGCACAAGGTACGGAAAAGTCCTGTGGGATCCATGCCTGGTTCATTTTAATGAACGTGAGCTTGTCCACATTGTCTCTGGACAGGCGGCTGCGCTTGTCTGTGATAACGCCCCCAGCCGTGCTAAATACACGTTCAGATAATACACTGGCTGCAGGGCATGCCAGCACCTCCAAGGCATAAAGGGCAAGCTCAGGCCATGTGCCCAATTTGGAGACCCAGATGTTGAAGGGGGCAGACCCGTCATTCACTACATGTAGGCGTGTGCACACATACTGCTCCACCATGTTAGTGAAATGCTGTATCCTGCTAAGATGTTCCATATAAGCTGCTGGTGCTATTGTTTGTTGTGGCGTGCTGACAAAGCTTTTCCAAATTTCGGCCATGCTAACCCTGCCTTCTAAGGTGCTGGCGGTGCCCTGGTTGCGTTGGCGACCTCTTCCTCCTCCTCCTCCTCCTCCTCTGCCTTGGCCTTGTGCTTCCACTGTGGCCACCCAGTAATCAGCACAAGTTAGAATGTGGGTAACTCGGCGGTCGTTGTGGAGACACTGCAGCATGTAATCGCTCATGTATGCCAGGCTGCCCAGAGGCAACGAAAGGCTGTCCTCTGTGGGAGGTGTATCGTCTGTGTCCTCTGTATCCCCCCAGCCACGCACCAGTGATGGCCATGAGCTGGCCTGGGTGCCACCCTGCTGTGAACATGGTTCCATCTCCTCCTCCATCTCCTCCTCCTCATCCTCCAGAACTGTGCCCCTGCTGGACAATTGTGTCCCTGGCGTTTGTGTGTGCAGGAACCCATCCTCGGAGCCCCTTGCGAATGACTGCCCGCCCTGAAAGCCTTGGAAATGTTACCTCTTCCTCCTCCTCCTCCTTCTCCTGTGCCACATCCTCTTCCATCATCGCCCGAATCATTTTTTGAAGGAGGCATAGAAGTGGGATAGTTAAGCTGACAACGGCGTCATCGGCACTGGCCATGTTGGTGGAGTACTCAAAACAGCGCAACAAGGCACACAGGTCTCGCATGGAGGCCCAGTTATTGGTGGTGAAGTGGTGCTGTTCCGCAGAGGTGGAGTTCCAACTTGTGGGCACGTCACATATGAGGCGGTGAGCGGGAAGGCCGAAGTTACGTTGCAGCGCTGACAGGCGAGCAGCAGCAGGGTGAGAACGCCGAAAGTGCGCACAGATGGCCCGCACTTTCTGCAGCAGCTCTGACATATCGGGGTAATTTTTAAGGAACCTCTGCACCACCAATTTCAGCACATGCGCCAGGCAAGGGATGTGCATCAAACCGGCTAGGCCCAGAGCTGCTATGAGATTTCGCCCATTATCGCACACCACCAGGCCAGGCTTGAGGCTCGCTGGCAGCAACCACTCATTTGTCTGCTGTTCCATGCTCCTCCACAACTCCTGTGCGGTGTGTGGTTTTTCCCCCAAACAGGCAAGTTTTAAAACTGCCCGCTGTCGTTTACCCCTGGCTGTGCTGAAGTTGGTGGTGAAGGTGTTACGCTGACCGGATGAGGAGGCGGTAGAAGATGAGGAAGTGGAGTAGGAGGAGTTAGGAACAGGAGGCAAACTGAAGCGCCCTGCAATCCTCGGTGGTGGAAGGACGTGCGCCAAATTGCTATCCGCCTCAGGCCCATCCGCCACTGCATTTACCCAGTGTGCCGTTAGGGAGATATAACGCCCCTGGCCGTGCTTACTGGTCCAGGTATCGGTAGTTAGGTGGACCTTGCCACAGGTGGCGTTGCGCAGTGCACACCTGATTTTTTCCCCCACTTGGTTGTGCAGGGAAGGGATGGCTTGCCTGGAAAAGTAGTGGTGGCTGGGCACGACGTACTGTGGGACAGTCACCGACATAAGGCTTTTAAAACTGTGCGTCTCCACCAGACGGAATGACAGCATTTCAAAGGCCAAGAATTTTGAAATGCTGGCATTCAGGGCCAGGGATCGCGGGTGGGTAGGGGGGTACTTCCTCTTCCTCTGAAGTGTTTGGGAGATGGAAAGCTGAACGCTTCCACGGGACATTGTGGAGATGGTTGGTGACCCAGGTGGTGGTGTTGCTGAGAGATCGTCTGTTTGCAGGGTGGCAGGTGCTGGTATCACTACAGATGTGGATGGAGAGGCCGAGACTGCAGCAGAAGAGTAAGCAGGAGGAGCCAGAGACCTTTCTTGGTTTTGAAGGTGTCTACTCCACTGCAGCTCGTGCTTTGCACTTCGATGCCTGATCATGCAGGTTGTGCTCAGGTTGAGAAGGTTTATGCCTCGCTTCAGGCTCTGATTGCACAGGGTGCAAACCACTCGTGTCCTGTCATCAGCACATTTTCTGAAGAACTTCCACGCTAGAGAACTCCTTTGAGCTCGCTTTGGTGCGCTCGTTCCCTTGCTGCGTTGGGCATTAGCAGGCGTAATCTCTGTGCGACCACCGCCTCTTCCTCCAAACTACTCAGGTCACCTGCATGACCTTCATTCCATGTGGGGTCGAGGACCTCATCGTCCTCCACATCATCTTCCACCCAGTCTTCACCCCTGCCTTCCTTGTCGGTCTCCACAATTCTGAATGCCGCAGCAGTTGGCACCTGCGTTTCGTCATCATCGGAGACGTGCTGCGATGGTCCTTCCATGTACTCATCTTGAGAAATAAGTGGTTGGGCATCGCTGCACTCAATCGCTTCCACTTCTGGGGCAGGGCTAGGTGGATGGCCCTGGGAAACCCTTCTGACAGAGTCATCAAAAAGAAGAAGAGACTGCTGCATGACTTGGGGCTCAGACTGCTTGCCTGTATTGCAAGGGGGTGAGGTGAAAGACGGTTGGACATTGGCTGCAGGTGCCAACTCTGACCTTTCTGCAGTAGACTGGGTGGGAGACAATGTGAAGGAACTGGAGGCACTGTCAGCAACCCAATCTACTATCGCCTGTACTTCTTCTGGCCTCATCACTTCTAGAGGTGCATGATGCCCTACCAAATACTGCTGCAGGTTCTGTCGCCTACTCACACTTGAGGAAGGTGTTTCACTTGTGCGTGTAGCTGGCACAGATCGACCGCGTCCTCTCCTTGCAACAGGAGCTATACCAGCAGCACCACGACCCAGGCCATGGCCCCTATTTGACAGTCTCCTCATATTTCTGTAATTTATGTTCTTGCCCTAGAAAGGTGTTTATTGAATAGCGGAACAAAACAACAACAGTATCGCACGGGTGTATCTCACAGTCAAATATGCAAACTATGCCGCAATTTAATTTTTTTTACCCCAAAAGGGTGTATATTGAATAGCGAAATAGAAAAAAGGATAAAAAACGGTGTATCTCACATGTACAAACACAGACTAGGCCCCGATTACAATTTTTTGTACCCTAAAGGGAGGATGAGGAAGAGGAGTAGGAGGAGTTCGGAACAGGAGGCAAACAGAAGCGCCCTGCAATCCTTGGCGGTGGAAGGAGATGCGCCAAACAAATTTAAAAGGTGTATCTCACACGTACCGATACAGACTATGCCGTAATTAAATTTTTTACACTCCAAAATGGTGTATATTGAATAGCGGAATAGAAAAAAATTTATAATACGGTGTATCTCACACGTACAAACACAGACTAGGCCCTGATTACAATTTTTTGTACCCTAAAGGCAGGATGAGGAAGAGGAGTAGGAGGAGTTCGGAACAGGAGGCAAACTGAAGCGCCCTGCAATCCTCGGCGGTGGAAGGAGATGCGCCAAACAAATTTAAAAAGGTGTATCTCACATGTACCGATACAGACTATGCCTTAATTTAATTTTTTACACTCAAACAGGGTGTATATTGAATAGCGGAATAGGAAAAATTTTACAAAACGGTGTATCTCACACGTACAAACACAGACTAGGCCTCGATTACAATTTTTTGTACCCTAAAGGCAGCATGAGGATGAGGAGTAGGAGGAGGTCCGAACAGGAGGCAAAATGAAGCACCCTGCAATCCTCGGCGGTATGAGATGCGCCCCAAAAATTGGAAAGGTGTATCTCACACGTACCGATACAGACTATCCCGCAATTTAATTGTTTTTACCCCAAAGGTGTAGATTGAATAGCGGAATAGAAAATATGATATCAAAAGGTGTATGTATCTCACACGTACAGACCCAGACTAGGCCCAAAATACTATTTTTTGTACCCCCAAAGGCAGGATGAGGAGTAGGAGGAGTTCGGAACAGGCAGGAGGCACACTGAAGCCCCCTGCAATCCTCGGCGGTATGAGAAGCGCCCCAAAAATTGCAAAGGTGTATCTCACACGTACCGATACAGACTATCCCGCAATTTAATTGTTTTTACCCCAAAGGTGTAGATTGAATAGCGGAATAGAAAATATGATATCAAAAGGTGTATGTATCTCACACGTACAGACCCAGACTAGGCCCAAATTACTATTTTTTGTACCCCCAAAGGCAGGATGAGGAGTAGGAGGAGTTCGGAACAGGCAGGAGGCACACTGAAGCACCCTGCAATCCTCGGCGGTATGAGATGCGCCCCAAAAATTGGAAAGGTGTATCTCACACGTACCGATACAGACTATCCCGCAATTTCATTGTTTTTACCCCATAGGTGTAGATGGAATAGCGGAATAGAAAATATTATATCAAAAGGTGTATGTATCTCACACGTACAGACCCAGACTAGGCCCAGATTACTATTTTTGTACCCCCAAAGGCAGGATGAGGAGTAGGAGGAGTTCAGAACTGGCAGGAGACACACTGAAGCCCCCTGCAATCGTCGGCGGTATGAGATGCGCCCCAAAAATCGGAAAGGTGTATCTCACACGTACCGATACAGACTATCCCGCAATTTAATTGTTTTTACCCCAAGGGTGTAGATTGAATAGCGAAATCGAAAATATGATATCAAAAGGTGTATGTATCTCACACGTACAGACCCAGACTAGGCCCAAATTACTATTTTTTTGTACCCCCAAAGGCAGGATGAGGAGTAAGAGGAGTTTGCAACAGGCAGGAGGCACACTGAAGCACCCTGCAATCCTCAGCGGTATGAGATGCGCCCCAAAAATTGGAAAGGTGTATCTCACACGTACCGATACAGACCATCCCGCAATTTAATTGTTTTTACCCCAAAGGTGTAGATTGAATAGCGGAATAGAAAATATGATATCAAAAGTTGTATGTATCTCACACGTACAGACCCAGACTAGGCCCCGATTACAATTTTTTGTACCCCCAAAAGCAGGATGAGGAGTAGAAGGAGTTCGGAACAGGCAGGAGGCACACTGAAGCACCCTGCAATCCTCGGCAGTATGAGATGCGCCCCAAAAATTGGAAAGGTGTATCTCACACGTACCGATACAGACTATCCCACAATTTAATTGTTTTTACCCCAAAGGTGTAGATTGAATAGCGGAATAGAAAATATGATATCAAAAGGTGTATGTATCTCACACGTACAGACCCAGACTAGGCCCCGATTACAATTTTTTGTACCCCCAAAAGCAGGATGAGGAGTAGGAGGAGTTCGGAACAGGCAGGAGGCACACTGAAGCACCCTGCAATCCTCGGCGGTATGAGATGCGCCCCAAAAATTGGAAAGGTGTGTCTCACACGTACCGATACAGACTATCCCGCAATTTAATTGTTTTTACCCCAAAGGTGTAGATTGAATAGCGGAATAGAAAATATGATATCAAAAGGTGTATGTATCTCACACGTACAGACCCAGACTAGGCCCAGATTACTATTTTTTGTACCCCCAAATGCAGGATGAGGAGTAGGAGGAGTTCGGAACAGACAGGAGGCAGACTGAAGCACCCTGCAATTCTCGGCGGTATGAGATGCGCCCCAAAAATTAGAAAGGTGTATCTCACACGTACCGATACAGACTATCCCGCAATTTAATTGTTTTTACCCCAAAGGTGTAGATTGAATAGTGGAATAGAAAATATGATATAAAATTGGTGATTTTTCAATTGCACAGGTGAACAGCAGTGTCTTATATCAGTCAGCTCTGCGGCAGGCTATGGAGGGAAAAAAAAAAGAAAATTCCCCTTTTAAGTTTGTAATTTTTAAATAGATTACTACAGACTATGCCACAATTTAATTGCTTTAACCCAAAAGGGTGTATATTGAATAGTGGAATAGAAAATGTATAAATGTATAAATTTTGAAATCACTCAATAATAGCACATGTGAACACAGCAGTGTATTATCACAGTCAGCAGCACTGAAGGAAAAACGCTGCACTCAACTGACTGATAAAAACGATTTTTTTCTCCCTCCTCCTCAGCGGGCAAAAAGATTGTGTTCAGACCACCCCCCACACAGTAAAATCGATGTAGAACACTGACCCTGCCTATCTCCAGCCTCGCCCTAAAATGATCGATAAGATCGGTCACTGCCGGCACTGCAAACCCCCCACACAGTAAAATCGATGTAGAACACTGACCCTGCCTATCTCCAGCCTCGCCCTAAAATGCCCTAACAACTCGCCCTGCCTGCAGCACTCCGACCTGTCCCTGATTCTGAATTATTTTTGGACACAATATAATTTATGACTGTCTGTCCCTAATCAGCAGCCAGCATGTATGATGTGTGCTCTGTCCCTGTACTACAGCAGAATGACGCAGCGGCGCTCGGTCTCGAACTTATAAAGACTTGGTCACATGCTTCAGATGGCCAATCACAGCTACTAATACATTTGTAGGCATGGCTGGGATGGCTTAAGGCACACCAGTTAAACGCTTGTTGATTGGCTGTTGAAAGCCCGCCATTAAAAGCGCGCCAATACATACAAACACGGAAATAAAATGACCGAACACAGATTTTAAACCCGAACATACAGTAACGTTTTCGGGTCCGTGTTCGGGTAACAAAAATCCAATTATTCCGTACGAACACGAATAATACAGTCCGTGTTCGCTCAACACTAGTGCTGGAACCTCAACTTTAACTTGTTTAACTTGTTTGTTAACTCAGAAGATCCGGGACTGTAGAACACTTGACTCCTGACACTCAATTTAGCTCAAAAGTCACTGAACAGCTCCCTTCAGCCCTTCACTGACCGAAGTAGCTCCTTGTCACTGCTTGTGCCGATGCAACTCTTAACTCTGTACACTACACACTGTACACATTAGATCTTCAGGGCCCAACCTCTGGCGCCCCCTCTAACACTTCAGGGTCCTCTGACTAGGTACCATCTCTGACACTTCAGGGTCCTCTGACTAGGTACCCCCTCTGACACTTAAGGGTCCTCTGACTAGGCACCCCCTTTACCAGCTAGCTGACTCCTGGATCCCTAGAACCTTCTCTGGAGTGGTCCCCTCTACACTTGGCAGACCCCTAGGGGTAGTTCACAGTACTCACGACCTTGGCAGGCTTATTACAGAGATGCCAGGCCATTCAGTCCACTACAACCATGTTTTTTTTGTGGACACACTACATTATACCCAAGACTGATTGTAATCGGTAGTTCCGATGAAGAAATGAACCCTTATTTCTCAAAATGCGTTGGGTTTTGCCTCTAGTATTCAATCACCACGGACTATGGTTGTATATATAAGCTATATACAGCATTGTTTTTATGCTTGTACACTGTAATTAGTAATTTGCTATGTGCAATAAAATGTATTAATTTTAAACTGACCTTCTAATTATGCCCTATAAAATCCCACCCAAGGGGGACCAATACAAATAGATCAGTACTGCAGCTGAATGGCAATAAGAACACAAGATTAACTCAAAAAACTGACTGACATTTTTTTTTTTTTGTTTTTAACTTTTTTTGTAACTTGTAACTGTAAACTTTCCAGACTAGGGTCTCCCAAAATGCGATAGCCAGTCTCCTGACTATCTAACATCTTTCGAGACCCTTCGTGAATGTGTGCCCTAGACTGTGTCGTGCAGTACCCTATACTAATACTTCAGTGTGTGGTAGTGACAGAAGCAGTCCTTGAAGCAGAGACCAGGTTGGCAAGGACAGGAGGGACAAAAAAAGCAGGTGTCTCTTCCTATTCCATGTTTGCTACAGACATATCTTTTTTGGGGTGACTTTTGGGCCAGGATACCAGGAATGGCATCCAGAAAATGCCTCTCATGCAGCAGGCTCACTGTATCTGGATATGGATATTGGGCCAGAGCACATTCTATATTGGGCCATGAGGACCTCATCCTGAAATTTTAGGAATGATCCACTTCTTCCTGATGCTTTGTATAGTACAAAAGCATTGAACAGAGCCAATTAAAATATAAATGTAGAGATACTTTCTTGTACTAATGTCTGGCTTAATGGGAAACTAAGTACGGCTTCATCATCTGGTCGTTGAAGTCAACAACTCCCATGTTAAGGTTGTAGTCTTGAAAACAGAGGGGCTTCTCAATATATATATAAATATACAGTATCTCACAAACGTGAGTACACCCCTCACATTTTTGTAAAAATGTATTATATCTTTTCATGTGACAACACTGAAGAAATTACAGTTTTCTACAATGTAAAGTAGTGAGTGTACATCTTGCATAACTGTAAATTTGCTGTCCCCTCACAATAACTTAACACACAGCCATTAATGTCTGAACTGCTGGCAACAAAAATGATTACACTCCTAAGTTAAAATGTCCAAATTGGGCCCAATTAGCCATTTTCCCTCCACGGTGTCATGTGAAACGTTAGTGTTACAAGGTTTCAGGTGTGAATAGGGAGCAGGTGTATTAAATTTGGTGTTATCGCTCTCACTCTCTCATACTGGTCACTGGAAGTTCAACATGGCACCTTATGGCAAATAACTCTCTGAAAAAATATAATTTTTGCTCTACATAAAGATGGCCTAACTTATGAGAAGATTGCCAAGACCCTGAAATTGAGTTGAAGCATCATATCAAGAGGTTGTCTTTTGGAAATCGACATATGAGTGCTACCAGCATTGCTGCAGAGGTTGAAGGGGTGGGGGGTCAGCCTGTCAGTGCTCAGACCATATGCCCCACACTGCATCAAATTGGTCTGCATGGCTGTCGTCACAGAAGGAAACCTCTTCTTAAAATAATGCACAAACAAGAAAGTCCACAAACAGTTTGCTGAAGACAAGCAGACTAAGGACATGGATTGCTGGAAACATGTCCTGTGGTCTGATGAGACCAAGATAAACATATTTGGTTCAGATGGTGTCAAGCGTGTGTGGCGGCAACCAGATGAGGAGTACAAAGACAAATGTGTCTTGCTTACAGTCAAGCATGGTGGTAGGAGTGTCATGGTCTGGGGCTACATGAGTGCTGCCGTCACTGGGGAGCTACAGGTCATTGAGGGAACCATGAATGCCAACTTGTACTGTTACATACTGAAGCAGAGCATGATCCCCTCCCTTTGGAGACTAGGCCGCAGGGCAGTATTTCAATATGATAACGATTCCTAACATATCTCCAAGGTGACCCCTGCCTTGCGGAAGAAGCCGAGGGTAAAGGTGATAAACTGGCCAAGCATGTCTCCAGACCTAAACCCTATTTAGCATCTGTGGGGCATCCTCAAATGGAAGGTGGAGGAGCGCAAGGTCTCTAACTTACACCAGCTCCATGATGTCATCATGGAGGAGTGGTAGAGGAGTCCAGTGGCAACCTGTAAAGCTCTGGTGCACTCCATGCCCACGAGGGTTAAGGCAGTGCTTGAAAATAATGGTGGCCACACAAAATATTGACACTTTGGCACCAATTTGGACATTGTCACCTAAGGGTGTACTCACTTTTGTTGCCAGCAGTTTAGACATTGGCTGGGTGTTGAGTTATTTCTAGGGGAAAGCAAATTTACACTGTTATACAAGCTGTACACTCACTACTTTACATTGTAGCAAAGTGTCATTTCTTTGCTACATTGTAGCAAAGTGTAAATTTCAGTGTTGTCACATGAAAAGATATAAAATAAATTTACAAAAATGTGAGGGGTGTACTCACTTTTGTGAGATACTGTATAAATATATATATATATACACACACACACACAGTATATGTGTGTTCCAGTGCAGAGCTTCCGCTCTGTAGCAGTAAAACCGTTATAGGGCGGTCAGCAACTGGTTAATAAACAGACACAAATGTGATCAAATTACACTAAGTCTAGCTTTGTCCACTGCTAAAACAAGCATTGAGTAGGGATGATCTAACGGTTCGGGTCGACCATCGGTTCGACTCGAACATTGACTGTTCGAAATTCGGCCGAATTCCAAACTTTTTGCTGAAAAAGTTCAGAATTCGGCAACCAGAACCGACCAAAATGCAATGGGACAGGAACTGGGCTTTAAAAGCCCGTGATTGGACCAGAACCATTAGTAAAAGCCAATTGAGGGGGCAGGAGGATGCTAGGAATGTGAATGGAGTGACTAGGGGGTCCAGAGGCCAATCAGTAGTGAATACGCCCCCCAGTATATAAGATAGCTCCGCCAAATCTCTAGCATTGTATACAGGGATGTGGAAGAGAGTGGAAGCAGTTCTGTTACTCCTGCTTCAAAAGTGTAATTTAGCAATTATTAGTGTGAGGAAAGGGATATCTAGTGTAGTTAGGGTACTATTTTCCATTATAGTTAGATTCAATAATCTAGTTTCTGTAGGAAAAGTGTTAAGTGTCATAGTGACCGTAGTGTAGTGTAGGGTGAACTGACTCTGACTGCTATGGCAGGGTGACCAAACTCTTCCATGTCAGGGTGACCGCCATAGAAAAAAGATAGTTTGTATTAGAATTGCAGTAGAGCAGGATAGTGACTCCGCTGCTTTTACACCTGGACGTTTTTGTTGCAGGTGTTTTATTGGGCTTTTTTGTGGATGTCTTTGGAGGCAGGCATGACATCTGAACTTCTGTGTAGGGGTATATATACATATACACATATATAGGTGTGAAAGTAGCAGAACCCTATGCCTGCGCTAATGAAATTATTTGTAGGCATAGGGCTCCGCTCCTATCACACCTATATGTGTGTATGTGTATAAATACATATAAGTGTGTGTGTATATATACCCCTATACAGAAGTTCAGATGTTATACCTGCCTCCAAAGACGCCCAAAAAAATGCCTGCAACAACACACCTGGGCGTTTTTGTTGCAGGCGTTTTTTTGGGCATTTTTTGGGCGTCTTTGGAGGCAGGCATGACATCTGAACTTCTGTGTAGGGGTATGTATAAATACACACATATATGTATTTATACACATACACACATATAGGTGTGAAAGTAGCAGAACCCTATGCCTGCGCTAATGAAATTATTTGCAGGCATAGGGCTTCATTTTTAGGGCTTCAAAATTGTGTTTTTTGGTTACCGAAGTTCGGGTCCAATTGATTTCAATGGGGTTCTGAAATCCAGGCCGAACTTTCGAAAAGTTCGGGTGTTCTGGTCGAACCGAACTTTTCAAAAGTTCGATCATCCCTAGCATTGAGAGGTATTTTTTACAGTTGGAGATATAAAAACATTTTTGAGATATTACTTTTCTGGCAATATGCATTATAATTTAAAAAACAGGTACATGCCTTTTTTTGTTTTGACATGTAATCTTTATTGCTGAATTTTGTGTTTTTTTTTTCTTTTTTGAGTTCTCGTTTAAGTTGATAATACAACTAAAAGCTAATGCAGATCATTATGTATTACATAACGTGAACAGCACCGATAACTACTGCCAAACATAAAAACAATTTATAGTTTTTTTTTTTCTTTGTACTCAGTAAAATAACAAGTCTAAAAAAAAGGAAATGTACTTTTTGTTTACAATTTTTGGCTTCGGTATAAAATAAAAATTTTATCCAGAGCCACACATAGTTACTATAAAATTACATATTCAGGCGAGATACATTTTCAAATAAAATTTAAAACCAAATTGATTTAATTTATAATATCTTCTTTAGGGGTAAAGCAGGGGTACTAACAAACATGTATGGGTATAAATCACTGTACTCTTGTCAAAAGATTTTCATTAATTGTAATATTTGCCTCTTTATTTTTGAAATAACTGTATTTAAACATACTATTCATATTCTTCCAGTCATTTACCCATAATAATACACAGAGTTAAATGAATCAGCTGGTTGCAATGGGAAATTAGGAGTTCTGCTTTCAGACACTTTTCAGCACAATTGTGTTATCTTTTTGTGCAGATGGATACATGTTTTATGCTCCAGAAGGAGTTAGGGCAGCAAAAGGTTGACAACTATGTTAGAATTAAGGGGCAATATTAAATGCTAGAGTTAAAGAGGAAGTAAACCCTCCTCTGACACTTGTACCTATAGGTAAGCCTATAATAAGGCTTACCTATAGGTACTGTAAATATCTCCCAAACATGTACCGTTTAGGAGATATTTACCTTAGATGCATCCAGTGACGTCACTGGCGCATGCGCTCTGAAGGAACGGCCACTGGTGCCGTTCCTTCAGAACTCTATGCCGTGACCGTCGGCTCCCGCACGCATGCGCGGGAGTGACGTCACCGCGGCTCCGGCCAATCAGATGGCCGGATGCCGCGATCCCGGAAGACAGGCGACTGGACATGTCGCCCGTCATACAGCTAAGCGGGCAGGACGGCGGGGGCTCATTCTAAGGAAAGTATTTCATAATGAGCTAGTATGCGATGCATACTAGCTCATTATGTGTTTGTCTTTCAGGGTGAAAAAGAAGAAAAAAAAAAAAAGGGTTTACAACCTCTTTAAGGTTGGAGTTAGGTGTTGAGAGTTAAGTTACAGTTCAGATTTAGTTTTATGTTTATGTTGAGAGATATGGTGCAGAAGTGTATGTGACCAACACATTGGAGGGAGATGGCTTAGGGGGTCCGGGTGAGGTGGTAGAGTGATTCCAAAACACTGTAGTGCAGCACCTCTCAAGAGACTAAAGATTCTCTACAGTAGTAGATAGGGACAGCAGAGGGTGCATCTGAGTGTAGCAATATAAAAACTAATTTATTCACATGACAATTGACAACCTACGAAACAATGTAGTGATCTCAGCTAAATCACTACCTAGTCTCAAAATACCAACCAAATTGTTCTCTTCGTTCCTCCCAAGACCTCCTGCTCTCTAGTTCCCTTGTCATCTCCTCCTATGGTCGCCTCCAGGACTTCTCCCAAGCCTCTCCCATCCTTTGAAATTCCTTACCCCACTCTGTCTGACTATCTCCAACACTATCCACATTTGGACGATCCATGAAAACTTTTCTATCCAGAGAAGACTATCTTCAGAGAGGCCTATGTTCATCAAAGCCTCCACCTAACAACTAGACTTTTATTTTCATCATCGGCCTATCCCCCACAGTTATTACCTTTTGTATCACTTGACCCTCCCTTTTAGATTGTAAGCTCTAGCAAGCAGGGCCCTCTGATTCTTCCTGTATTGAATTGTATTGTAACTGTACTGTCAGCCCTCACGTTATAAAGCTGCTGGCACTATATAAATCCTGTATAATAATAATAATAATAGGGATGGGCAAATGGTTGGGCCAGAGCATGAGTTAGTTCACCCATTCTAGGAGCACCCGAATTAGGGGGGGGGGGATTAGACTGCTTGTTCGATGGCCGAATGACCAGGGCTGCTGAGCTGATAGGGCAGGGGGGAGACCACCAGACCTCTTGTAGGGGGCCTGAGCACACAGGGGGTTCCCACATAGAGAGGGGGATTAGTGATGGCCAACAAATAGAGAAATCTTCCTCCAGCACTCTCCCTCTCCCTGCTATCAGCTTTTATCTGCTTAGAAAGAGATAGTTGTCCCTCACTAATTCCCCCTCCCTGTGTGGGCCCCCCTCCCAGCATTGGCTCTAATGTTAGCTCTTCTCCTGAGTTTATCTGTAACTTTGTTTCTCTCCCTCTCTCTCTCTAATCCCAGAGCTTCAACTGTTCAGCCTGTATATTATTTTCATCTCATCTTCATTTTTATTTATTAACATAGTTTTTTCCTTTAGATTTAGCAGGGATATGTGAGTTATATTGTTATTTTGTTGTAATTTTAGCTAACTATAACTTTAATATTTTCTTGGGGGGCCCTGCCAGGTAGTCTGTATGGGGCCCCACCATTTCTAACAGCAGCCCTGCGAATGACACCAATGAACTGCGCCACTGCACAGTGCATTGGAAGCCCTGAGTGGCTGAAGCAATCTGAACAGAGCACTGTCAGAGCCATGATTGGAGAAAGTAATGATGACTCTAGAACAGGGCTCTGTTCAGTGCTACTAGAGAGCTAGTGTGTAGAGTTGAGCGGACACCTGAATGTCCGTGTTCGGCGGGTTCGGCTGAACTTGAAAAAAAAGTCTGGGTCCGTGTCCCGGACTTTTTCCGAACTTTACCCGGACACCGAACCCCATTGAAGTCAATGGAGACATGAACTTTCAGGCACTAAAATGGCTCTAAAACACCAATGGAAAGGGCTAGAGTGCTGCAAGTGGCAGCAAAACGTAGTTAAGAGCATGGCAAGTGCTCTGCAAACAATGTGGATAGGGAAATAACTTAAAACAATAAAAAAAAAACAGAAAAATAAAACAATTTTCTTCATCTGTGAAGGACGAGGCCCATATGGAGTAAGAGGGAGGTTGAGGTGGCGGTGAATGTGGCGGTGTAGGTGGAAGTGGCGGTGGAGGGGGACGAGGTAGCCAACACTGCTTTTTTTTCAGTCATTTTAAATTAGGGTACACCCCAAAAGAGTGAGAAAGATCAAAAAAATAACAATGGCTGGGTAAGGTCGATATCCATCTCTATTCTGCACAAGGTAAGGAAAATTTCTGTGGGATCCATGCCTGGTTAATTTTAATGAACGTGAGCTTTTCCACATTTTCTTTGGACAGGCGGCTGCGCTTGTCTGTGATAACGCCCCCAGCCGTGCTAAATACACGTTCAGATAATACACTGGCTGCAGGGCACGCCAGCACCTCCAAGGCGTAAAGGGCAAGCTCAGGCCATGTGCCCAATTTGGAGACCCAGAAGTTGAAGGGGGCAGACCTGTCATTCACTACATGTAGGCATGTGCACACATACTGCTCCACCATGTTGGTGAAATGCTGCCTCCTGCTAAGACATTCCATATGAGTTGCTGGTGCTGCTGTTTGTTGTGGCGTGCTGACAAAGCTTTTCCACATTTCGACTATGCTAACCCTGCCTTCTGAGGTGCTGGCGGTGCCCTGGTTGCGTTGGCGACCTCTTCCTCCTCCTCCTCTGCCTTGGCCTTGTGCTTACACTGTGGCCCTGCTGTCAGGTGGGAATTGATAGTGAAAAGTGCAGCGCTAAAACAATAAGACAATAAAACATCAATGGATAAATGAAAAGTCTATGAATGGCACGCAGTAGTCTTGTAAAAAAGAGGAGAAAACAGTCCAATAAGAAATCCCAATGAAAGTGCTCAGTGCTGATCAGTAAACAGGACACAAGTGCTTGTTCAGTGCAATCCTTCACCAGAGGTGCTAGCCTCTCACCTGTAGGCTGTGAAAAGACAGCCTTAAAAGTACACTCCCAGCAATGTGAAAATCCTGACCAGGACAGCAATCACAGAGGGCATCTCTCCTTTTTGTAAAGGTGTTCACAACGATCCCCATGTAATAGAAAGGGGGCAGACCATAGTGCAATATGTTTCAAACACCACAATTTATTAATAAAACAAATGGACAGCCTCTTACTTCAAGGTAATGCAAAAACGAGCAGTACAGCAATCCAGCTGATCTCCAGACAGAGCGGAACGCTCTGCTAACAGGGGCTACGAGTGACGTCACGATCTCCTCCCCCTTGCGCACGCGTATCGTCCGTGGGCGGGACTTCCTCAGCGTATGGGCGGAGGGGCGGACGTCACTCTTTTTATATGCATCACTCCGCTCAATTCAGCGTCGCTGCTGGCATAGCAACGTCGGAGGAAAACCAGGAAGTGCCCCAGGGCCCGCCCCACACAGGAAGCAGTACATTGACCCAGGAACATAAACAGAGTCCTCCATAAACACTGAGACAGCAACAAGGGCTAAAGGGCTAGTAACGCCCATTACTGTTCAAGAGCGGGGGGATATAGAATATCAGAACTGACATAAATATGGCAAAACATATATTAATAAAAATTACAGAAAAAACATACATTTGGGAACTAATGCCCCTAAATGTATGAATACATGAGGGGATCATGATAAGTCACTCGCACCCCTGTTAGCAGAGCGTTCCGCTCTGTCTGGAGATCAGCTGGATTGCTGTACTGCTCGTTTTTGCATTACCTTGAAGTAAGAGGCTGTCCATTTGTTTTATTAATAAATTGTGGTGTTTGAAACATATTGCACTATGGTCTGCCCCCTTTCTATTACATGGGGATCGTTGTGAACACCTTTACAAAAAGGAGAGATGCCCTCTGTGATTGCTGTCCTGGTCAGGATTTTCACATTGCTGGGAGTGTACTTTTAAGGCTGTCTTTTCACAGCCTACAGGTGAGAGGCTAGCACCTCTGGTGAAGGATTGCACTGAACAAGCACTTGTGTCCTGTTTACTGATCAGCACTGAGCACTTTCATTGGGATTTCTTATTGGACTGTTTTCTCCTCTTTTTTACAAGACTACTGCGTGCCATTCATAGACTTTTCATTTATCCATTGATGTTTTATTGTCTTATTGTTTTAGCGCTGCACTTTTCACTATCAGTTTTACATTGGGTTTTACATATTTTTTACCTTGGTGTCAGCTGCTTTTATTTATTTCCATCCATTTATTTATTCATGCTTGCGCCGATATTCCTGTTTTTTCATTGACTTGTGGTATTTTAGAATATTTTTATATCTGGCTGCAGCATTAATATGGATAATCTTGATGTGTTTAATTATGTGGAGAAAAGGGAAATTAATTTAGGGGATATATTCTCCAGTAATCCTTTACCCAAGGTTGAGGGTGATGTTGCATCCTGTTTCAAAAGGCTGAATTACGCCCTAGAAAAGAAACTAAAGTTATGGTGGGACATCACCTCATTCGAACATTATTTAACCACCAAGATTGTTCCAAGGCGCCTAAGGTGGGATATCCCACCCAATGATGGCCTTTTGGACAGAGAGTCACTAGATGAATGGAGAGATTTCTTCACTAAGAAAGGTTTAGAACTTATTGATTTCCTGCTTCTGAGAAAGAAGCGGAAATTAAAAATAGTGGAAAATCAGATTAAAGAGATCCAATCCCTTTTGGAGACCCATAAAGATTCTGAGGAATATATCAGACTTTCTGGTAACCTCAAAAACAGATTGGCCAAATGGGATGTGGAGAATCAAAATAAGAAAAGAAAGAAATTTATTAGGGATCTTACTGATCTGAACACAGACAATGTGTTTAAATGGCAGAAAACCATAGCCAATCTGGATAATGATATGGTGGTTGGTGAATCCGACCCACCCCAAACCCCTATGGTTGCATCATCCCGACCCATAATGCATCCTCCCCCTCTAGTTCACCCAGAAACACAGGAGTTTGTCCCAGTGGTTCACAACAAGGGGAAGAAAAAGAGGGGAGGAGGAAGGGGGGGAGGACGTAACTCAAATGGAGGAAGAGGGAGAGGTTATTATCACCATGAAAACCCAGGAGGTAACCATGGTGACCCTCATCATTATTATCAGAATGATCAATACTATGCTTACAACACCAACCAGTATGTGCCAAGCCCTAGGAGAGGAGGCAATAGAGGGAGAGGGAGACCACCCTCTAGACCACCACCCAGACTACCTAATCCCACCCTAAATACTCATAACAGGTTTGAACCCCTGCAGGACAATTTTTTAGGGTATCAGGGGGGTTGGGAGAGACCACCTCCCCCCACCCCCCTTCCCCCACCCCTTCCACCTCGTGTTGCACAGGAGAACGGCTGGTGGAGAAACCGGAGTCCGGGGCCCGCCAGTCCGTTCCCCGGAAAAAGAAAAAACTCAGAGGCAACAGAGGGGGAAGGCGAGTTCAAAAGAAAAAAGTCCCGATAGGTACAGGTATTTTTAACCTAAGCGGAGTCCCTCTTGATGCAAATGAGATAAGGGTTTTGGACAAAGGTCTTAAGTTTGCTCCAATTAAAAACTTAAATAAATTCCAGGCATATGTAGGAATCAAGAAATTTGTTCGGAGCCTAAACATCAAAAAGTACTACCTTTCAAATCCTATAGTGCGGAACTCTGAACAAACAGCGAGCGCTGATCAAAGGCCAGTACCTCCTAAATTCACCAAGTTAAAAAACAAATCTGTTTTTAACCCTCCAAACAAAGATAATAAATTTTTAGATGTTTTTAAAAATCTAGTGTGCAGTGATCTGGAGAATCTGAAGATCAAACCGTATACCGACCCTAGGTCGATTAAAGCCGGTATCAAATCCTTAGAAGCCAATAAGGATATTGTCATCCGACCGGCCGATAAGGGAGGCGGTTTGGTAGTCCTTAGCAAAAGTTATTATCAGGACGAAATGAACCGGCTTCTGTCTGATAAAGAAACATACACTATATTACCAGGAGACCCCCTTATTAAATATAAGGGAGAGTTGAAAAAGCTGGTCAAGACAGGAAAAGAGAGAGGCATATTAAGTAAGAAGGAATCACACTATCTGGACCCACTGTTCTGCCGTACACCAGTTGTGTATTTCCTACCAAAAATACACAAGAACAGTGAGGTCCCTCCGGGTAGACCAATTGTCAATGGTATTGACTCGGTCTCATCGCGACTGGGTCAATACATTGACTTACATCTTCAACCTCTCGTCATTTCCACACAAGCTTACCTTAGAGATACTAAGCATGTGATACAAATTCTACAGGACTTACCATGTAATCCCACGGCACTGCTGGTGACAGCAGACGTGGGTTCTCTTTATACCATCATCAATCATGAAGAGGCCCAGGATGCAGTTAAATGGGCCTTTAAACAATCAGATCTCTCAAGAAAGAAACGCAGCTTCATTTTGAGTAGTTTGTTTTTCTGTTTGTCTAAGAACTACTTTTGGTTCGACAGACAATACTACTTACAAACAAGAGGCGTAGCGATGGGCGCTCGTTTTGCTCCCAGTGTGGCCAATCTTTTTATGGCCCACTGGGAGGAAGAAGTCATCTTTAAAGAGCGCCCTCCCGAGTTACTTTGCTACAAACGCTATATAGATGACGTGCTGCTCATTTGGGATGGTACAAGAGACTCTTTAGATAGATTTATGGATAAAATGAACAACAATGATAAAAATATAGTCCTCACATGGACCGTGAGTGACAGTGATATTGTCTTTCTTGACCTTGTCATTTCCAAGGACAATGATCACTTCAAAACGCACACGCACTTTAAGGTAACTGACCGTAACTCGTACATCCCGTTAGACAGTTGCCATCACAGGAACTGGTTATGTAACATACCTAAAGGGCAGTTTATGCGTCTAAGAAGGAACTGCACACTAGTTGAAGAGTATGAAACACAGGCACATATATTAAAAGATCGGTTTGTCGAAAAGGGTTATGACACTACAAAACTTGAGAGTGACATCCTTGAAGTAAAAAATAAAGAGAGGTCCAGTTTATTGGCAGATAAGACACAGGTAGCACCATATGACAACGGTGGATATAAGATTGTCATGGAATATAATGCGCAATTTAAGAAAGTGGAGAAAATCATCACCAAACATTGGCCAATACTTCAGCAGGACAAGATCCTAGGCCCTACCTTACCCAATAAACCAGCGTTTATTTATAAAAAAGCCCCCACAATGAGAAATTTCCTGGCACCAGGGGTAATTGATCCCCCCAACCCGGGTGAAAATAAGCTTTTTTCATTTCTTTCGGGTTTTCATGCATGTGGAAGGTGTGTGGCCTGTAAAACTTCTAAGTTTAATACTAAGAAGAAAAAGGAATTTGTAGCCCACACCACAGGTGAATCCTATAAAATCAAGGACCTGATCACATGTGCGTCCACAGGGGTGGTCTACATGCTGGAGTGCAAGTGTGGGCTCCAGTATGTGGGCAGAACCACTAGGGCGCTACAAGTCCGTGTTGGAGAACATATGAGTAGTATAAGAAAGGGCAAGAAAGCCCATCATGTTGTCCAACACTTCAAACAATTTCACAACAAAGATCCCAAGGACTTGAAATTTTGGGGGATCGAAAAGGTCAAGAAACATTGGAGGGGGGGTAATTTTATTAGACAAATAAGTAAGCGTGAATCTTACTGGATCTTTGAGACAAAAGTCGGGGTCCCCAGAGGTCTAAATGTGGACTTCGACCTCAACTGTTTTATCTCAGATCGGTAGTTTTACTTCGTTTTTACCCTCGTTTTTTATCAATACTTTTTATCAACATATGAATTTTAGGTCCCTTACACATATGGGCTTTTATGATATGGACTCTATTATATACCCATTTTATGTATGTTTTTTGACCTTTAAACACTATTGTATTTATGGATTTACATTTGATGTTTTTATTATATGTTTTTGATTATATATTGTCTTTTTTTTTTTTTTTTTTTTTACTGCTTTCTTTTGTATACAGGGGCTGCGAGTGACTTATCATGATCCCCTCATGTATTCATACATTTAGGGGCATTAGTTCCCAAATGTATGTTTTTTCTGTAATTTTTATTAATATATGTTTTGCCATATTTATGTCAGTTCTGATATTCTATATCCCCCCGCTCTTGAACAGTAATGGGCGTTACTAGCCCTTTAGCCCTTGTTGCTGTCTCAGTGTTTATGGAGGACTCTGTTTATGTTCCTGGGTCAATGTACTGCTTCCTGTGTGGGGCGGGCCCTGGGGCACTTCCTGGTTTTCCTCCGACGTTGCTATGCCAGCAGCGACGCTGAATTGAGCGGAGTGATGCATATAAAAAGAGTGACGTCCGCCCCTCCGCCCATACGCTGAGGAAGTCCCGCCCACGGACGATACGCGTGCGCAAGGGGGAGGAGATCGTGACGTCACTCGTAGCCCCTGTTAGCAGAGCGTTCCGCTCTGTCTGGAGATCAGCTGGATTGCTGTACTGCTCGTTTTTGCATTACCTTGAAGTAAGAGGCTGTCCATTTGTTTTATTAATAAATTGTGGTGTTTGAAACATATTGCACTATGGTCTGCCCCCTTTCTATTACATGGGGATCGTTGTGAACACCTTTACAAAAAGGAGAGATGCCCTCTGTGATTGCTGTCCTGGTCAGGATTTTCACATTGCTGGGAGTGTACTTTTAAGGCTGTCTTTTCACAGCCTACAGGTGAGAGGCTAGCACCTCTGGTGAAGGATTGCACTGAACAAGCACTTGTGTCCTGTTTACTGATCAGCACTGAGCACTTTCATTGGGATTTCTTATTGGACTGTTTTCTCCTCTTTTTTACAAGACTACTGCGTGCCATTCATAGACTTTTCATTTATCCATTGATGTTTTATTGTCTTATTGTTTTAGCGCTGCACTTTTCACTATCAGTTTTACATTGGGTTTTACATATTTTTTACCTTGGTGTCAGCTGCTTTTATTTATTTCCATCCATTTATTTATTCATGCTTGCGCCGATATTCCTGTTTTTTCATTGTCAGGTGGGAATGCCAGCAGCATTGCGTCTACCAGCGTGCGCTTGTACTCGCGCATCTTGCGATCGCGCTCCAGTGAGTGAATTAAGGATGGTACGTTGCCCTTGTAACGGGGATCCAGCAGTGTGGCCACCCAGTAATCAGCACAAGTTAGAATGTGGGCAACTCGGCGGTCGTTGTGGAGACACTGCAGCATGTAATCGCTCATGTGTGCCAGGCTGCCCAGAGGCAACGAAAGGCTGTCCTCTGTGGGAGGTGTATCGTCTGTGTCCTCTGTATCCCCCCAGCCACGCACCAGTGATGGCCATGAGCTGGCCTGGGTGCCACCCTGCTGTGAACATGGTTCCATCTCCTCCTCCATCTCCTCCTCCTCATCCTCCAGAACTGTGCCCCTGCTGGACAATTGTGTACCTGGTGTTTGTGTGTGCAGGAACCCACCTTCAGAGCCACTTGCGAATGACTGCCCTGAAAGCCTTGGAAATGTTACCTCTTCATCCTCCTCCTCCTCCTCCTCATCCTGTGCCACATCCTCTTCCATCAGCGCCCAAATCGTTTTTTGAAGGAGGCATAGAAGTGGGATAGTTAAGCTGACAACGGCGTCATCGGCACTGGCCATGTTGGTGGAGTACTCAAAACAGTGCAACAAGGCACACAGGTCTCGCATGGAGGCCCAGTTATTGGTGGTGAAGTGGTGCTGTTCCGCAGAGCAACTCACGCGTGCGTGCTGCAGCTGAAACTCCACTATGGCCTGCTGCTGCTCGCACAGTCTTTCCAGCATGTGCAAGGTGGAGTTCCACCTCGTGGGCACGTCACATATGAGGCGGTGAGTGGGAAGGCCGAAGTTACGCTGCAGCGCTAACAGGCGAGCAGCAGCAGGGTGAGAACGCCGAAAGTGCACACAGACGGCCCGCACTTTCTGCAGCAGCTCTGACATATCGGGGTAATTTTTAAGGAACCTCTGCACCACCAAATTCAGCACATGCGCCAGGCAAGGGATGTGCGTCAAACCGGCTAGGCCCAGAGCTGCTATGAGATTTCGCCCATTATCGCACACCACCAGGCCGGGCTTGAGGCTCGCTGGCAGCAACCACTCATTTGTCTGCTGTTCCATGCTCCTCCACAACTCCTGGGCGGTGTGTGGTTTTTCCCCCAAACAGGCAAGTTTTAAAACTGCCTGCTGTCGTTTACCCCTGGCCGTGCTGAAGTTGGTGGTGAAGGTGTTACGCTGACCGGATGAGGAGGCGGTAGAGGATGAGGAAGCGGAGTAGGAGGAGTTAGGAACAGGAGGCAAACTGAAGCGCCCTGCAATCCTCGGTGGTGGAAGGACATATGCCAAATTGCAATCCGCCTCAGGCCCATCCGCCACTGCATTTACCCAGTGTGCTGTTAGGGAGATTTAACGCCCCTGACCGTGCTTACTGGTCCACGTATCGGTAGTTAGGTGGACCTTGGCACAGATGGCGTTGCGCAGTGCACACCTGATTTTTTCCCCCACTTGGTTGTGCAGGGAAGGGATGGCTTGCCTGGAAAAGTAGTGGCGGTTGGGCACGACGTACTGTGGGACAGCCACCGACATAAGGCTTTTAAAACTGTGCGTCTCCACCAGATGGGAATGACAGCATTTCAAAGGCCAAGAACTTTGAAATGCTGGCATTCAGGGCCAGGGATCGCGGGTGGGTAGGGGGGTACTTCCTCTTCCTCTCAAGTGTTTGGGAGATGGAAAGCTGAACGCTTCCACGGGACATTGTGGAGATGGTTGGTGACCCAGGTGGTGGTGTTGCTGACAGATCATCTGTTTGCGGGGTGGCAGGTGCCTATATCACTACAGAAGTGGATGAAGAGGCCGAGACTGCAGCAGAAGAGGAAGCAGGAGGAGCCAGAGACCTTTCTTGGTTTTGAAGGTGTCTACTCCACTGCAGCTCGTACTTTGCACTTAGATGCCTGATCATGCAGGTTGTGCTCAGGTTGCGAAGGTTTATGCCTCGCTTCAAGCTCTGATTGCACAGGGTGCAAACCACTCGTGTCCTGTCATCAGCACATTTTCTGAAGAACTTCCACGCTAGAGAACTCCTTTGAGCTGGCTTTGGTGTGCTCGGTTCCCTGCTGCGTTGGGCATTAGCAGGGGTAGTGTCTAGGGCACGGCCGCTCCGCTTCTGCACCCTGCTCCCTCTTCTGCTGTCCTGGTGGCTCTGTGCGACCACCGCCTCTTCCTTCAAACTACTCAGGTCACCTGCATGACCTTCATTCCATGTGGGGTCGAGGACCTCATCGTCCTCCACATCATCATCCACCCAGTCTTCACCCCTGCCCTCCTTGTCGGTCTCCACAATTCTGAGTGCCGCAGCAGTTGGCACCTGCGTTTCGTCATCATCGGAGACGTGCTGCGATGGTCCTTCCATGTACTCATCTTGAGAAATAAGTGGTTGGGCATTGCTGCACTCAATCTCTTCCACTTCTGGGGCAGGGCTAGGTGGATGGCCCTGGGAAACCCTGCTGACAGAGTCATCAAAAAGAAGAAGAGACTGCTGCATGACTTGGGGCTCAGACTTCTTGCCTGATTTGCAAGGGGGTGAGGTGAAAGACGGTTGGACATCGGCTGCAGGTGCCAACTCTGACCTTTCTGCAGTAGACTGGGTGGGAGACAATGTGAAGGAACTGGAGGCACTGTCAGCAGCAAACCAATCTACTATCGCCTCTACTTGTTCTGGCCTCATCACTTCTAGAGGCGCATGATGCCCTACCACATACTGCTGCAGGTTCTGTCGCCTACTCACACTTGAGGAAGGTGTTTCACTTGTGCGTGTAGCTGACACAGATCGACCACGTCCTCTCCTTGCAACAGGAGCTCTACCAGCAGCACCACGACCCATGCCACGGCCCCTATTTGACGGTCTCCTCATATTTCTGTAATTTATGATCTTTCCCTAGAAAGGTTTTTATTGAATAGCGGAACAAAACAACAACAGTATCGCGCGGGTGTATCTCACAGTCAAATATGCAAACTATGCCGCAATTTAATTTTTTTTACCCCAAAAGGGTGTTTATTAAATAGCGGAATAGAAAAACAGTATACAAATACAACGGGTGTATCTCACAGTCAAATATGCAAAGTATGCCGCAATTTAATTGTTTTCACCCCAAAAGGGTGTATATTGAATAGCGGAATAAAAAAAGGATATAAAACGGTGTATCTCACACGTACAAACACAGACTAGGCTCCAATTACAATTTTTTGTACCCTAAAGGGAGGATGAGGAAGAGGAGTAGGAGGAGTTCGGGAACAGGAGGCAAACTGAAGCGCCCTGCAATCCTTGGCGGTGGAAGGAGATGCGCCAAACAAATTTAAAAGGTGTATCTCACACGTACCGATACAGACTATGCCGTAATTTTATTTTTTTCACCCCAAAAGGGTGTATCTTGAATAGCAGAATAGAAAAAAATTTATAAAACAGTGTATCTCACACATACAAACACAGACTAGGCCCCAATTACAATTTTTTGTACCCTAAAGGGAGGATGAGGATGAGGAAGAGGAGTAGGAGGAGTTCGGAACAGGAGGCAAACTGAAGCGCCCTGCAATCCACGGCGGTGGAAGGAGATGCGCCAAACAAATTTAAAAGCTGTATCTCACACGTACCGATACAGACTATGCCGTAATTTAATTTTTTACACTCCAAAAGGGTGTATATTGAATAGCGGAATAGGAAAAATGTTATAAAACGGTGTATCTCACACGTACAAACACAGACTAGGCCCCGATTACAATTTTTTGTACCCTAAAGGCAGGATGAGGATGAGGAAGAGGAGTAGGAGGAGTTCAGAACAGGAGGCAAACTGAAGCGCCCTGCAATCCTCGGCGGTGGAAGGAGATGCGCCAAACAAATTTAAAAGTTGTATCTCACACTTAGCGATACAGACTCTGCCATAATTCAATTTTTTACACTCCAAAAGGGTGTATATTGAATAGCGGAATAGGAAAAATTTTATAAAATGGTGTATCTCACACGTACAAACACAGACTAGGCCCGATTACAATTTTTTGTACCCAAAAGGCAGGATGAGGATGAGGAAGAGGAGTAGGAGGAGTTCGGAACAGGAGGCAAACTAAAGCGCCCTGCAATCCTCGGCGGTGGAAGGAGATGCGCCAAACAAATTTAAAAAGGTGTATCTCACACGTACCGATACAGACTATGCCGCAATTTCATTCGTTTTACCCCAAAGGGTGTAGATTGAATAGCGGAATAGAAAATATGATATCAAAAGGTGTATCTGACACGTACAGACCCAGACTAGGCCCCGATTACAATTTTTTGTACCCTAAAGGCAGGATGAGGAGTAGGAGGAGTTCGGAAAAGGAGGCAAACTGAAGCACCCTGCAATCCTCGGCGGTGGAAGATGGGCCCCAAAAATTTGGAAGGTGTATCTCACACGTACCGATACAGACTATGCCGCAATTTAATTCTTTTTACCCCAAAGGGTGTAGATTGAATAGCGGAATAGAAAATATGATATCAAAAGGTGTATCTCACACGTACAAACCCAGACTAGGCCCCGATTACAATTTTTTGTACCCTAAAGGCAGCATGAGCATGAGGAGTAGGAGGAGTTCGGAACAGGCAGGAGGCAAACTGAAGCACCCTGCAATCCTCGGCGGTGTAAGATGCGCCCAAAAAATCGGAAAGGTGTATCTCACACGTACCAATACAGACTATGCCACAATTTAATTCTTTTTACCCCAAAGGGTGTATATTGAATAGCGGAATAGAAAATATGATATCAAAAGGTGTATCTCACACGTACAGACCCAGACTAGGCTCAGATTACTATTTTTTGTACCCTAAAGGCAGGATGAGGAGTAGGAGGAGTTCGGAACAGGAGGCAAACTGAAGCACCCTGCAATCCTCGGCGGTGGAAGATGCGCCCCTTAAATTTGGAAGGTGTATCTCACACGTACCGATACAGACTATGCCGCAATTTAAATCTTTTTACCCCAAAGGGTGTAGATTGAATAGTGGAATAGAAAATATGATATCAAAAGGTGTATCTCACACGTACAGACCCAGACTAGGCCCCGATTACAATTTTTTGTACCCTAAAGGCAGGATGAGGAGTAGGAGGAGTTCGGAACAAGAGGCAAACTGAAGCACCCTGCAATCCTCGGTGGTGGAAGATGCGCCCCAAAAATTTGGAAGGTTTATCTCACACGTACCGATACGGACTATGCCACAATTTAATTCTTTTTACCCCAAAGGGTGTAGATTGAATAGCGGAATAGAAAATATGATATCAAAAGGTGTATCTCACACATACAAACCCAGAGTAGGCCCCGATTACAATTTTTTGTACCCTAAAGGCAGGATGAAGATGAGGAGTAGGAGGAGTTCGGAACAGGCAGGAGGCAAACTGAAGCACCCTGCAATCCTCGGCGGTGTAAGATGCGCCCAAAAAATTGGAAAGGTGTATCTCACACGTACCAATACAGACTATGCCACAATTTAATTCTTTTTACCCCAAAGGGTGTAGATTTAATAGCGGAATAGAAAATATGATATCAAAAGGTGTATCTCACACGTACAGACCCAGACTAGGCCCTGATTACTATTTTTTGTACCCTAAAGGCAGGATGAGGAGTAGGAGGAGTTCGGAACAGGAGGCAAACTGAAGCACCCTGCAATCCTCGGCGGTGGAAGATGGGCCCCAAAAATTTGGAAGGTGTATCTCACACGTACCGATACAGACTATGCCGCAATTTAATTATTTTTACCCCAAAGGGTGTAGATTGAATAGCGGAATAGAAAATATGATATCAAAAGGTGTATCTCACACGTACAAACCCAGACTAGGCCCCGATTACAATTTTTTGTACCCTAAAGGCAGGATGAGGATGAGGAGTAGGAGGAGTTCGGAACAGGCAGGAGGCAAACTGAAGCACCCTGCAATCCTCGGCGGTGTAAGATGCGCCCAAAAAATTGGAAAGGTGTATTTCACACGTACCAATACAGACTATGCCGCAATTTAATTCTTTTTACCCCAAAGGGTGTATATTGAATAGCGGAATAGAAAATATGATATCAAAAGGTGTATCTCACACGTACAGACCCAGACTAGGCCCCGATTACTATTTTTTGTACCCTAAATCCAGGATGAGGAGTAGGAGGAGTTCGGAACAGGAGGCAAACTGAAGCACCCTGCAATCCTCGGCGGTGGAAGATGCGCCCCAAAAATTTGGAAGGTATATCTCACACGTACCGATACAGACTATGCCGCAATTTAAATATTTTTACCCCAAAGGGTGTAGATTGAATAGCGGAATAGAAAATATGATATCAAAAGGTGTATCTCACACGTACAAACCCAGACTAGGCCCCGATTACAATTTTTTGTACCCAAAAGGCAGGATGAGGAAGAGGAGTAGGAGGAGTTCGGAACAGGAGGCAAACTGAAGCGCCCTGCAATCCTCGGCGGTGGAAGGAGATGAGCCAAACAAATTTAAAAAGGTGTATCTCACTCGTACCGATACAGACTATGCCGCAATTTAATTCGTTTTACCCCAAAGGATGTAGATTGAATAGCGGAATAGAAAATATGATATCAAAAGGTGTATCTCACACGTACAGACCCAGACTAGGCCCCGATTACAATTTTTGTACCCTAAAGGCAGGATGAGGAGTAAGAGGAGCTCGGAACAGGAGGCAAACTGAAGCACCCTGCAATCCTCGGCGGTGGAAGATGCGCCACAAAAATTTGGAAGGTGTATCTCACACGTACCGATACAGACTATGCCACAATTTAATTCTTTTTACCCCAAAGGGTATAGATTGAATAGCGGAATAGAAAATATGATATCAAAAGGTGTATCTCACACGTACAAACCCAGACTAGGCCCCGATTACAATTTTTTGTACCCTAAAGGCAGGATGAGGATGAGGAGTAGGAGGAGTTCGGAACAGGCAGGAGGCAAACTGAAGCACCCTGCAATCCTCGGCGTTGTAAGATGCGCCCAAAAAATTGAAAAGGTGTATCTCACACGTACCAATACAGACTATGCCGCAATTTAATTCGTTTTACCCCAAAGGGTGTAGATTGAATAGCGGAATAGAAAATATGATATCAAAAGGTGTATCTCACACGTACAGACCCAGACTTGACCCCGATTACTATTTTTTGTACCCTAAAGGCAGGATGAGGAGTAGGAGGAGTTCGGAACAGGAGGCAAACTGAAGCACCCTGCAATCCTCGGCGGTGGAAGATGCGCCCCTTAAATTTGGAAGGTGTATCTCACACGTACCGATACAGACTATGCCGCAATTTAAATCTTTTTACCCCAAAGGGTGTAGATTGAATAGCGGAATAGAAAATATGATATCAAAAGGTGTATCTCACACGTACAGACCCAGACTAGGCCCCGATTACAATTTTTTGTACCCTAAAGGCAGGATGAGGAGTAGGAGGAGTTCGGAACAGGAGGCAAACTGAAGCACCCTGCAATCCTCGGCGGTGGAAGATGCGCCCCAAAAATTTGGAAGGTGTATCTCACATGTACCGATACAGACTATGCCACAATTTAATTATTTTTACCCCAAAGGGTGTAGATTGAATAGCGGAATAGAAAATATGGTATCAAAAGGTGTATCTCACACGTACAAACCCAGACTAGGCCCCGATTACAATTTTTTTTACCCTAAAGGCAGGATGAAGATGAGGAGTAGGAGGAGTTCGGAACAGGCAGGAGGCAAACTGAAGCACCCTGCAATCCTCGGCGGTGTAAGATGCGCCCAAAAAATTGGAAATGTGTATCTCACACGTACCAATACAGACTATGCCACAATTTAATTCTTTTTACCCCAAAGGGTGTAGATTTAATAGCGGAATAGAAAATATGATATCAAAAGGTGTATCTCACACGTACAGACCCAGACTAGGCCCTGATTACTATTTTTTGTACCCTAAAGGCAGGATGAGGAGTAGGAGGAGTTCGGAACAGGAGGCAAACTGAAGCACCCTGCAATCCTCGCCGGTGGAAGATGCGCCCCAAAAATTTGGAAGGTGTATCTCACACGTACCGATACAGACTATGCCGCAATTTAAATCTTTTTACCCCAAAGGGTGTAGATTGAATAGCGGAATAGAAAATATGATATCAAAAGGTGTATCTCACACGTACAGACCCAGACTAGGCCCCGATTAGAATTTTTTGTACCCTAAAGGCAGGATGAGGAGTAGGAGGAGTTGGGAACAGGAGGCAAACTGAAGCACCCTGCAATCCTCGGCGGTGGAAGATGCGCCCCAAAAATTTGGAAGGTGTATCTCACACGTACCGATACAGACTATGCCACAGTTTAATTCTTTTTACCCCAAAGGGTGTAGATTGAATAGCGGAATAGAAAATATGATATCAAAAGGTGTATCTCACACGTACAAACCCAGACTAGGCCCCGATTCCAATTTTTTGTACCCTAAAGGCAGGATGAGGAAGAGGAGTAGGAGGAGTTTGGAACAGGCAGGAGGCACACTGAAGCACCCTGCAATCCTCGGCAGTATGAGATGCGCCCCAAAAATTGGAAAGGTGTATCTCACACGTACCGATACAGACTATCCCGCAATTTAATTGTTTTTACCCCAAGGGTGTAGATTGAATAGCGGAATAGAAAATATGATATAAAATTGGTGATTTATCAATAGCACATGTGAACAGCAGTGTCTTATATCAGTCAGCTCTGCTGCAGGCTATGGAGGGAAAAAAAAAAGAAAATTCCCCTTTTAAGTTTGAAATTTTTAAATAGATTAGTACAGACTATGCTACAATTTAATTTTTTTAACCCAAGGGTGTATATTGAATAGTGGAATAGAAAAAAGTGTATAACTTTTGAAATCACTCAATAATAGCACATGTGAACACAGCAGTGTATTATCACAGTCAGTAGCACTGAAGGAAAAACGCTGCACACAACTGACTGATAAAAAAGACTTTTTTCTTTCTCCTCCTCAGCGGGCAAAAAGATTGTGTTCACACCACCCCACACACAGCAAAATCGATGTAGAACACTGACCCTGCCTATCTCCAGCCTCGCCCTAAAATGATCGATAAGATCGGTCACTGCCGGCACTGCAAACCCCCCACACAGTAAAATCGATGTAGAACACTGACCCTGCCTATCTCCAGCCTCGCCCTAAAATGATCGATAAGATCGGTCACTGCCGGCACTACAGTGTTACTGTATATTGGTATGTTGCCACTGATACATTAGACCAACCTATTTCAACCATTGTGCCCAGGCACCCTGGGGTGCCTTGAGGTTTTTTCCAGGGGTGCATTGGCAAAATGCCTAAAAATTGCCCCAAAATTATATACAAGCCAGTGGGTGGATGAAATCTGCCTATTAGTTACACAAAGCCTCAGGTTTTCATTGCACACCGTTACAACCTTCTAGCTGCCAACTGCCTAATGAGCAATCACATCATCAGTTGATAAGATAAAAGAAAAGAGAAACATTAGAATAATAGTCAATACCAGTTTGCAAAAGTGTATTTGCTTTGGAAGAATAAATCAACTTCAATGTTGGGTGTCCTACGTGTATTGATGCTGCTGCATTATGTAAAACTAACAGAATCCTTTTTACATTTTAGAATGGGGCGCCATATTTTTGTATGGTGCCTTATGATTGTACATAGTTTTAAAGGGTGCCTTAACTGAAAGAAGGTTGAGAAACACTGCATTAGACTGAATTGCAGTTTAGGGGCTAGAGAGAGAGTGAAACGTTACTCTACCTGTATTCAATAAACATGATCATGAACAGACCCAACAGTACTTTTTGACTTTTTGGGACTACTTATTTTGTTTTCTTATGTTGTCAGGATCAAGTTTTGTTGCCATGCTTCTGTTGTTTATCTTCTATTTTTTTTTTCTTATGGGGAGTTTCTAAAAAAATACCAAAATGTTTTTTGTTTTTTTTTGGTATAGTGTTTTAGCATTGGTGTATGGGGTTTATTTGTTTAGATATTTAAAGTGGAACTTCACTCTCTCAGTCAACATTGACTATTTGAATCCTTAAGTTGCTAGCATTAGTAAATAGATAGAAAGGCTTAGCATATTTACTTATTTTAAATGTTTTTTTTTTACATTTCTTCAGTTACTTTGTGGTTTCCAGGCCTAGGCAAATGATGCCATACATCCAAGGAGTCTTAAGGAGGGGGATGTGGAGTTATCAGCTAAGCACACCCTCCTCCAGGCAGTAAATGCTACTTGAATCATCTGCCCTTACTCAAAATAGCCACAGCCAGAAATGCAAGGGGGTGTTTTTTTAAAGTGATTTCTTAGCATAACAAAGCATGGAAACATAGATGGATGAGTGAGTTTGCTTTAAATATAAAAAAATAGTGTTTTTGGTTTGTGGTGCTCAGATGCAGTGTTGTTCCATTTTAATTATTTCAGTGATGTAAATGTTATTTCTAAATCGTTGTGTCAAGGCATGTGTTGGCAGCACAGCAGCGCCTACCATCATGGTCCAGTTTAGCCTACAAAATTGTCAAGTGTAGTAAATCACTACATTCACCATCAAAAAAGCTGGTAATAAAACTATTGAATAACCCATTACCATCATCATCATGTGAGGGCTAAAGGGAGAGTCAAAGGTAGTTTACATAAAGCTATTAGGGGAAAACATGTTGTGAATCCACAGGCCAAAGCTGTGGTCAGGGCATACCTTTAAGAGGCAGAACATGTTTGCTTTAATTTTTTAGCAGTAGTCATGCTATACGGCCAGAGGATGCAGAATACGTGTCCTGTTGTTCTTCCTCATCCACAGGTAATTCTGCTGTAGACCAGCACACTGTCATTGAGGAGTCTGGACAATTATTTGGGCACAGATTCAGTAGTTTGCTGCAAGAGGATGCACAGAATTTTTTGCATCTGGGGTTGAGGGGGAGATCAAAAGTGCCATAAAGGGAGAGGACAACAGACAATGAGAATCAATTGCCAATGAGGTTTCTGCAGCTCCAGTTTATAGCCAAGCTGGCTCCAGTTATAAGAAGGTTGGAGATAATTATGAGGCCTTTGCCCGTACCTGGATATCAGAGATAGGTACATTATACCTCTTCCATGGCCCACTGGGTAACTGCTGATGGCTAGGAAAGATGCAGGATGGGGTAAACCCTGGAGATGATGGGACCACTCAACATCCTAAAACTTGAAATTTTTGCGGCAGGTGGTGCTGTTACGTTTTTGTGAGAAGCAGGAAGTGCTCAGACAGTGTGGTATGGAGCTTGTTGGGTGCTGCGGAGCTGCAGACCAGACTGGACCGGACCCACACTGAGACCCTCCACTGAAACCCCCCACTGAGACTGTTGGTGACCCGGGGGACCAAGAGCAGTAGTGGGTGACCCGGAGACAGATGTGGACAATCGAGAGGGCAGAATGGGAGTGATAGCAGGAGGGGGAGATCATGAGGTGACAGGTTGATAGGTCAGGGGCGGCGGGTAAGTGAAAACTGGTGACCGGAGGAGGAGTGTGACAGGGAAGCGGCGGGAGCAGTGAGAGGCAGACTGACTAAAATAAATTGCTTACAAGTGTCAGTTCACAGGGGTGGCTGAGCAAGAATAGAGGCATATATAGAAGAGACTGTGACATAAAATACTGATTGACTGTGTGTAGTGGGGGCACTGGCTGAGGAGAGGGTAGTGTGAGTAACTGAGTACTACTGAGAACTGTGAGTATCTGAGTAATGTTGAGTATCTGAGTATTGTTGAGTAACTAAGTATTTCTGAGCAACTAAGTTTTGCTGAGTAACTAAGTATTGTTGAGTAACCAATGATTGTTGAGTACCTGGGTATTGTTGAGTACTGTTTATCAACTGTGTTGAGTAACTGAGAGTTGAGTACTTGTGTGTTGTTGAGTAACTGAGTACTGTTGAGTAGTATTGAGTAACTGATTATTGTTAAGCACTTGTGTATTGTTGAGTACTATTGAGCAACTAGTTTATTGTTTTATCTGAAGGCAAGGATGTCCATATTTGGAGTCCCCTATTTGTGGCATATCAGTTTGAACACATCTGGAAAAACCATTTCCTTTTTTCCAAGGGATGGTGGCTAAGATAATCTGCCTGCAAGTTGCGCACTCCGGAAATGCGGAACACAGGAATCACTGCATAGGGAGTTTTTCTTCACAAGAGAATCTGGTTTGTTTCCTTCAAAGCAATCAGGCTCCTCATATCCCTTAATGGTTGATATATGCCACTGCAGTGGCATTGTCTGACTGCACAAACAAATGGCAACCACCCCAACCTATAACTAATCCTTGCTTCATGGAGCACATGGAAGGGCAACGCACATCCCTTTGTTTGTACAGTTGGTGAATTGGTGTGGAAACTCACTGGCAGCTGCCATTGTGCTCTTGCTGGGTGTCCGTGCGTCCCTGTACTTGAGTGGACTTGCTCAAGGCAAACCTACCCTAATTATCCACTGCTATATTTGTGCTCCAACTTGGAAAACTCTCAAAATGATAGAATTAGGACCTCAGTACTCTAAGGTACCTTGACATGGCCACTGCAGCTTACATATATGTTTGCAAGTATGTGCAACTTAACTCCTGGAACTGTTAGACAGTGTCATTTTTTTTTTCAGGCTAGCTGGTAAGTGAGCTGGGAATTTTTGTTTGTTCTTGGTGTGCATTGTCCTTCCATGTGTTCCTAGCTGCAAAGACTAGTCATAGGTTGGGGTGGTTGCCATTTGTTTGTATGGTTGGTGAATTGGTGAGGAGAAGCCCTGGATACCTTCAGCTGCCATTGTGCCCTTTCTGGGTGTCCCATGCATCCCTGTAATTTTGCCACTAAACCCCTTGTTTTTAATAGGAACTGTTAGACAGGTTCAGTTTGCTTTTGCTTTGGTATGTGATTTGGGATTTTTTGTTTGTTTTACATTGTCTGACTGCCCCAAAATTATGGGGGGGGGGGGGGGGGGGTCCAGTGCTATAGAAACATTGATGGGGAGATTGGCCTCTTCTCTTTATCATGTTCCCATAGCTGTCAAGGATTGGAAGACCCCTCCACGGAATTAGTCTGTCTGTTGTAAGAACTTTCCAGTTGTAAGGAAAGCAATATTTTCCCACTGTTAAAGTTGAAGTGGTGATCAAGCAGGACAAAGATTTTCTTTTTGTTGGGTATGATAACAGTATGAGTGAATCACAGGGTGAAAAAAAACAGTTTTTCTGTGCTGACAGAATGTTAAGTTGGAGAGTTCTTTGATGGAACAGGGGCAAAGATACTGCCTCAAAGGGGACCACCGTCAAACCCAGAACTCTTGGCAAATCTTACCGTGGGAATTCTTTTGGATCTCAGCTACTGAGCATTAGCCCCTAGAGAACTTTATTTTCTGTAAGAAAGGCCTTTGCCTCAGATGAATTCAGGTTTAGACCTAAAATATTTAAAGCAAAGGGAATGCTGAAGAGCAGCTTTTTTTTGGTTGATCACCTGCCATGTTCAGGGCCTAGGCACAGAGACCAGTAGCTAGATCAATTATTATAAGCAGTGGTACAAGTACACAAGCAGGTCACCCAGGAAAATGATGCAGGCTTACCAGAGATGAGTAGTCTAATCACTAACCAGTTTTTAACCAGAGCTCCTGATGGTGAAAATTTATTTTTCTGCATGTTAGTACCAGGTTGCGATCCTCAGGATTGCCCCACCAAGAGGTGAGCAAGCCAGGATCCTGTAGAAGATATGGCATATAGGGATCAAGCAGAAGTATAGTAAGTAATTAAGCCAAAGGTCAGTAGCCAGTGGTTGCAAATTGGGAGCATGCAGACACATAGTCATTCGTGTTCAGTCACTTGAAGGCACAAGCCTGTTACCCATGGCATATGAGTAAGTTGTCTGTGTCCTGTACTGTATGATTAAGATAATACATTTTAATTTTATTTCTTCAAAATGTGATCTTTGATAGACTCCCCATGTATTTTAGTAAATACATTGCAGGGTCTGCTTCTGCTTTCTTAGGGGTGTTTCTCCTGTCCTGAAACTTCAGAGCCTTAAAAAATCTGATCGGTAAATAAGAAATCAATGTGTTATTTATGCTCCTTGAAAGCCTGAAGGTATTTCTTGCAAAAAAGTTTAACACATATAGTATCCCCATACTCAGGAGGAGCAGAAGAATCTGTTTTGGGTAATTGTAATTATGCTTGTGCTGTGTGTGAGAAATAAATTGTTAAAATTGCATGTGAAATCAGCACATTTTATTTACTTTCCATTTATTTTCCAAAACATTTTGACAAAAAATTACAACTTCAAAAAACTGGCAACGCCTCTTACAAAATACCTTGGAGTTTTCTACCTTACAAAAAAAAAAAATTAATTTTAGGAGTATTTCTACTGTACTGGAATTTTTACTAAAGAAATGTATTACAATGGATATTTCCCTAAATTTATGAAGAAAGATTCTTTTATTTGCAGTTTTATAACACTATTTAAAGGAAAACACATTTTTTTAACATTGTTGTTTTTTTTTCCCTTTGTATAGTAAAAGAAATAGAGTGGTGAATAAATACCACCAAAAGAAGGCTCTAAAATTCAATTCATCAGAGTTGCATGACAGGAAGAAGGTTTAACATCTCAGTCTGTCAAGTGGTTAAATAAATAGACTAAATATTCTTTTGCATGTATACAGTGGTTATCCATGCCCCAGTGTGCTAACACAGTAGCAATTTCTACTAAGCATTAAAATAGAACTTTAAATAGTTATCCACTGGTTCATGGATCGTGTTTGCTTCTTATGTCTACAGTGTCCTAATTTCCCATAATTACGGTAACTGTCCTTTATCATTCCCCATAAAGTGGTTGTAAACCCTTACACACTGTATATAAATCTTGTATTTTTAGCTTTTGGTAGAGTCCGGAGGGATTAGGGATTCACTAGCTGACCTGGTGACATTTGTCACTGGGCAAAGAGGGATGGGAAATCCAAAAATGTACAGTCATTGGAACAGGAGGTAAGTGGGAATTTTCTGATAATAACATTTGTTCTGTGTTTACTATCTCTTAGGAGATTCCCCTCAAAATAAATAGATCTCTGGGACAGTGATGAGATCAAATGAGCCCCAAACTGAGCCTTACTGAACACAGCATATGCACATTGTAAAATGTTTCCTTTTTATTACAAAAATCATCAGATTTTTCAGCAAGCTTCAGGCACAACTCAAATAACCCCCTCCTAACAAAAACCAGGTTAGCATTTGAAGTTGAATAAACAGTCTTTGGGGGAAAAAATCTTCAAACAAATTATGATTAGGCATTTAAACCTTTCTTTGCCAGAGCCATTTTTTTTTTACACAAAAAAACTGAAGGTTAATTAAAACCACTAAATATTATATATTTTCTAAAGACAGACACCATGGAGAAAAAAATGCTGGTAGTTCCAATTTTACAAAGTTCAAATTTTCAGTTAAAAAAATGCACTAACATTCGTTTTAGTGTACAACAATGAAATATAGCATCCAATATTTGCTAAAATATATAGAATAAGATTATGTCAAGGAAATAGACCCAACATGTCAAACTTTAAATTTGCACATACCCAAAAAACAACAATGAACTTTGGTATCCTATATTTTCTACAATCAATGCTTTAAAAGCCCCTACAGGTCCTTACTTTAGAAGTAACTGTGAATATTGGCTTTATATTGTAGCAAAAGCAAACTTTTCATACATAAGTGCACAAGATGAGTGTCTTTAGGTCTGTAAGTGCATGTACCTGGTAGGCTCAACATTTTTTGACACTTTTTTTCACTAGAACTTTATTTATATCAGAGGGCATTTTTTTGCCCCCTCTGTGATATAAACTGTTTGTGACAGGTTATCTTTAGGCTGCATTCACATGTCAGCTTATAATCGCGGGCAGAACCGCCACGGTTCCGCCCGCGATTCGGAGATTTATTGCAAATCTCGGGACGCCTAGCATTGCCCGTTGATTTGCAATAGCCCCCCGAGCGATGTTGCCGCGATTTACGCCCGCCGAATCGCGGCAACATCTCGCAAACAAAATCGCGGGACGCAATACGCTCCAAAAAAGTACAAGAGCTTCTTTGGAGCGTATTGCGTCCCGCGATTTTGTTTGCGCGATGTTGCCGCGATTCGGCGGGCGTAAATCGCGGCAACATCGCTCGGCGTTTGGGGGGCTATTGCAAATCAACGGGCAACGCTAGGCGTCCCGCGATTTGCAATAAATCTCCGAATCGCGGGCGGAACCGCAGCGGTTCTGCCCGCGATTATAAGCTGACATGTGAATGCAGCCTTAGTGAAACATCTGGTGTCTTCCCTCTGCCCGTGAGTAAAGCTAATGCAGCAAGAATTTCACTCCAATAGGAACTGGAAGTGACGTTATACACATCATTTCTGGGTTTTTTTGCAGCTAGGGCAGAACAGCAACTGGAACTGCTCACATAGGGGGAGCACAGTTTCGGATAGTCACAGAACGACGACAGTTACCTTGTGGAGTCAGTGTACACAGCGCGTCAGCAGTGGGAAGTGTGTATAAAACCCCAATTGCCACCACATATGACAGGGGTCTTCAAACTATGGCCCTCCAGTTGTTCAGGAACTACAATTCCCATCATGCTTAGTCATGCCTGTGAATGTCATAGTTTTACAATGCCTCGTGGGACGTGTAGTTCTGCAACAGCTGGAGGGCCATAGTTTGAGGATCCCTGACATATGACATATGGTAGGCGCAATAAAAGGGTTAAAAAAATGAAAAGTGCTGTGCTGCTTTGATAGTGAATAATACCAATCTATACAATGAATAAATACTATATAAACATAAAAAAAGTGAATAAAATGCAACTTCTTAGTAAAGGACTGATACTCCTAAGTTAATCCAATATTATCCAGTGATCCTAAATAAACACAGTAGTTGTCCAGTGCTAAAAAGTCCAAGAAACACTATTTGGTAATAGTGTATTATCAGTGTTCCGTCGGTGAGATATTGCACTCTCTGTGTCTCCTTTTTAAGTGTGAATTCCACCATAAGCATAACCTTCACCTGTGATATATAGTACTAGTAAAAAAAACTCTACTGGTGTTTTAAAGACCTGAATCCCAGTGATGTCAATGTTGCTATATCTTCCTCAGTGCTCTACCAGCAAGTGAAAATCTAGGAGTTGCTCCATACCTGTTAGAAATGCCTACTCCCCAGTGTCGCAGGTAGTCAGGTATACTGTATATACTCTTTAAGGGATGGCCACCACTCAAACGCTGCTCGGGATCTCCTCTCTCCTGGTTCAATTAGTCTCATGGATTGGAGGAGGGGAAAAAGGACCTTAACCTGTGTCACATCTGGGTAATTTATAGAAAAAGAAAAGGTTGCAGGACCACGTCCTGTTTATAGTGGACCTTAAAGGCACTCACATGAGATAGATTAGTCTCTAAAAAAAATTATTTATTAAATATAATTTAAAACATATTGGGCGCCATACATAGCTATATTGAAAAAAGGATACACATGTGCAAATCGGTGATGAAGTTATGACATAATATTACATTTCTGTACAATAACTTCACAGAAGAGGTATCTGATTGGCGTAGTTGGTCAAATGAATATTCCCCTGGTATTCTCTAGACAGAGCTCACACCCACAGAAAAACTACCATAGAGTAGTATGTAAAACCTCCAATGTTTTAATTAAAACTAATTTTTACACTCACATTAAAAACACTTGTATAATAGCATACCACAAACTAAATAGAAATTGCGGTTGTTGCTCATCCATGACATCAACTCACTCCTCTCCATGCTTATCTTCACTAACCATGTGACCCTTGATGAAGTCACGTGGTTAGTGATGATACGCGTGGGGAGGAGTGAGGCATTTGAGTGGTGACCATCCCAAAGAGAGTCTATACAGCTGACTACCCCCAACATTGGGAAACAGGCATTTCTAGACCTTGTATAACATACTGTAGGTCTAGGCAACAGGTACAGGGCCAATCTTGGAGCACTGAGGAAGATACAGCAAGCACTTACAGCACTGGGATTCAGGTATTTAAAACACCAGTAGAGTATACTTATGGTGGAAATTACACTTAAAAAGGAGACATAGACCGTAGAATATCTCATCGATTGAACACTGAAAATACACTATTACCAAATAGTGTTTCTTGGACTTTTTAGCATTGGACAAATATTGTGTTTATTTAGGATTACTGGATAATATTGGATTTATTAGGAGTATCAGTCCTTTACTAACAAGTTTCATTTTATACTAACAAGTTTCATTTTATTCACTTTTTTGATGTCTATATAGTATTTATTCATTGTATACATTGGTATATTCACTATTACAGCAGCGCAACACTTTTACAGTAATTTATATTACCATTTTTTTGCCCCTACAATATATCATATGTGGTGGCAACTGGGGTTTTACACACACTTCCAGCTGCTGTAGCTCTGTGTACACTCCACAAACTGACTGTTGGCTTTCTATGACTTTCCGGAACTGTGCCCCCCCCATGCGACTTCCCTGCCATGCTTCTCAGGCTCTGTTCTCATGTCTGAGGGCCCAGGACCTGTATGGCAGGTGTTGCTGAGTGAAGAGGAAGGGGATCAGTGAACATCCACCCGCTTTTTTGATGTCTATATAGTATTTATTCATTGTATACACTGGTATATTCACTATCACAGCAGTGCAGCACTTTTCATTTATATTTGCTATTTTATGTGTAGCAACCTCCTAGGTAGGTGCTAGGAAAAAACATTTATATGGCCCTGTCTGCTTATCAGGGGGGCCTGATCATTCAGCTAGGTTGTCATGTGTTTCCAGGGGTGTCTGTTGAGTCTGGGGAGTCTCCCCGCTGTGTCCAATGAGGGCTCTTGTTGGGCAGTGGAGGAAACCTGGCCAATAGCGCCTTGGGGCTTATATCTATTTCAGTGGGCAGAGTCTGCCTCAATGCATCCTGGGATGGAGTATAAGTCTGAGGGGAGCACATGACAGAGCATCTTTGGTGGGAAACAGAGTCCCAGGAGGAGGCTGACAGCTGTCTCTCCTCCTGTCAGAGCTAGAGAAGGTGTCCTGTGCAGTTGGCCTAGAGGACGAAGGTTGAGTTGGGCTGCTGAGAGGGATCCAGAGTGCTGTGGACCGAGTGGAGCTGCTGGGCAGAAGTTTCCAGGAAAAACAGTGTTTTGTGAGTACTTGAAACTGCCCAGGGGTCTGCCTAGGAGAAGCGACCACTCCAGAAGGTCAAAGGGATCCGGGAGCCAGCTAACCAGTAGAGAAGGCTTAGAAAGGGGGTGCCAGAGTCTAAGCCCTGAAGATAAGAGAGTGAAAGGGGGAGCCGGAGCGGGCTCTGAAGTGTTCAGCAGTGCAGCAGTGTATACAAGTAGCTACCTCAGCAAGGAGTGCTTAAGGGAGCTTAAAGAGGACTTCTTTATTCAGGAAAGCAGTCAGAAGTCCGTTCAGCGTTAACAGGCAGCAGGCCAGCGTTAACCAGCGTTAATCGGTGTTGACCGGCATCCAGTCAGCGTCAAATCAGCGCCAATCTGCATTTTTCAATTGTCCCTAGCAATTTGTGCATAGTTGAGACAAAGGAGTATCCCACTCATCCCTTCTCCCATCCAAGTTACAAAATAAATACAAAAACTCAAAGATACTGGACTGGTCATTGTCTCAGTGCTCACACTTGGAGAACATGCTTAAATGTGCTGTTGTTGCTAGCAGTAACCCAGGTGGACCCATATGTGAGGAACACACATCCAGTGATTGCAGCAGCTGTTAGATCCACACAGATTTACACTTTAAACCCCCTTCACATCAGCACTTTTTGACAAGAGATTTGAAAGGTCAAATCGCATGTAAAATCGTAGCATATTGCCAGCAATGGCACGTCCCAATCGGTGCGACGCAGACTTTGCGGCACCACACTGATTTCTGCACTACTTTTTGCAACTTTGGGGGCAACTTCAATAGACATCTGTGCATGAACCCGCACAGATGTCTATCAAGTCACCCCTGAAGTCAGACTAAAATGCGGCTTTGAAATCGTGTGAATTTAGATGAGTTTGCACAATTTTTAAACCACCTTCGATGTGAACGAGGGCTTCATTTTATCAAACTCTTTGGCAGCACAGGGTTTTTTTATTTATACAATAAAAGGGTTAAAATGCATGGTAGCAACTATTGTTTGTGTGTGTAAAGGGTTAACTGACCCAGTGATGATCACTTTCAGTCTTTTGGCCCTTATATCATTGTCCTGAAAGCTGGAACATTTCTGGGCAGAGTGAGGTCAAGACTCAAGAGTGACAATGGTGGAATTTAGCAACTGCTGTCTTCACAATCTTCTATCACTCACAGACCTGTTGTGTCTCTGTGACAGAAAGTGAGGAGAGATCACGCATTCAACAAAATGAAAAAGCCAAGGTTTTTAACTTTTTGTCTCTATCCAAAATGAAAAAAGAAACAGTTCTGTTTTTTTTTTTTTTGCACTGGAAGAAACACATAGCTTCATATTTCTTTCAGAAAAAACTAATCAATATTTATTTACTTCTAAAAATCCGGTAATAAGTAAGTCGTGTAATATTTTAAAAGACGCCCAACAGTGACATCCCCAATATTTCTTTCAAAAATTATACTTATCAATATATTTATGCTTGTGGAAATCTGAAAAAGTTTGCCTGATGGAAGTTAATAGTAATCAATATACTGCATCTTCAGTAAATCTGGAAAAAAAAGAGGTACCTGATTTTTTTTACTTCACATTTGGGAAAGATAGTAGCTTGTTCTATCTTCCTCTAGGCTGACGCAGCTAAAGCTTTGCAAAGTTGGAACTTGAAGGTTTTTTTAGCCTTTTTGCATTTTGTTGTCTATTTAACTGTAGTCATTATACAACTCGGCATTAGATTTTTTGTCATAAAAGTTCAGAAAATAGGTTCCAACTTTTATGGAATATAACAAAATTCTACTGCAATTTGATTTCTCCATCACAGTGCCATTCTGGCACCCCTAGAGGAAAAATTACCATATATCTTTTAAGAAACTTTCTTTTGTTGTTCCCTTTCTACAGTGAGTGATGGTGTATATATAATCTGTTTAAGTTAACTATCTTACCAGGGCTAAAAATATGCCAAACAGTTCTGCAGTCCTATTCAATAAACTGTCAGAAAAAGAAGAAAAAGCAAGACACTGATATGCAACTTTAATGAAGCCAATGCTGAAAATAACCGTCTGTGCTCAGTATTGTTAGATCTCTCAACTAAATGCTGAATTCTAAAATAAATGGGAGTATTAATGCCATGCATCCCTTCAAGTGTCACATTTTAATGACACTGTTATTTGATATGACTTTTCTTTGTTAGAAAAAGTATGTGCAATAATATTTTAAAGGAAACTTTGAGGCTTCTAACGCAGACCTTTTGACTTATTAAAGAAATAGTTGCCTGAATACCAAGCTGAGTCAATTGCTTTAATACTTTCTGGGTCCTTGACCTAGAGAAAAGATGCAAATATGCAGTATGCTTTTTCCAGGACTGTAACTCAAAGTACTGAAGCCTGAGACAGCCAGGCAACTAGTGTTTTTTTAGTAATAAAAGTCAGTGGCTGACCCATTGTATTTCATTACAGGTTTCCTTTGTTAAACGTTATTTTTAGCACTCGTTAAACTTTGAAGAAATACCTTTTGGTTCTGCCACCATATCTAATATGGCAGTGCTGGCATCTAAACAAACTCCTGCTTACTGTCACCTTGTGATAACAATAAACTGAAGTTAAAAATGTTTAAATTAAAAATAAAAAAAAACCTTAAAACAAAGGCCCCCTGCACCCATCTACATGCACATACAACAGCAAATGAGCGCATTGGGGGTGGATTCATATAAAAATGACGTTTTTGTCTCTACACACATCAGAGAGGAATAATTCTAGTACAATCATGTGTGTTTAACACTAAAATGATGAGATGTAAAGATTTTTAAAGCATCCACTATGGACAATTTTGGGTACCATAGTATTTTTGCTGCTCACGGCACAAGCAATTTTGTAGTTTGGCATATTTAGTATCTCATACCCCACATCCAACAAATAATGAATATGAAGAAGCGCTGTGGTAAGATAAACAAATATAAATATGTGTCCACAAATTTTAAAGTGATTTTTTTTTTTAAATAGTAAAGTCCAAAGTCACCACACCAGTGATGAAAGTAATAACATTCCACAGTGCCCTTGTTCACATAAGTCCCAATAAACTTAAACTCATTCACCAGAAGCAATGGTCTTTCAAGTAAATGATCTGCATTATTATTATTATTATTATTATTATTATTATTATTATTATTATTATGATTATTATTATTATTATTATACAGGTTTTATATAGCGCCAACAGTTTGCAAATTGCTTAAAAAAATGAAGGCAGACATTACAGTTACAATACAATTTGGAACAAGAGGAATCAGAGGGCCCTGCTCGTTAGAGCTTACAATCTAAAAGGGAGGGTCAATTGATACAAAAGGTAATAGCTGTGGGGGATGAGATGATGGAGAAAGTGAAACAGTGTATTAGTTAGTAGCTGGATAGGCTTCTTTAAAGAGAAGGGTTTTCAGGGATCGTCTAAAGATGGATAGATTAGGGGACAGTCGGACAGATTGGGGTAGGGAGTTCCAAAGAATGGGAGAAGCTCTGGAGAAATCCTGGAGGCAAGCATGGGAAGAGGTGACAAGGGAGCTAGAGAGCAGGAGGTCTTGGGAGGACCGAAGAGAGCGGCTTGGTTGATATTTTGAGATCAGGTTAGTGATGTAGCTGGGGGCAGAGTTGTGGATGGCATTGTAAACTATTGTTAGCACTTTGAATTTTATTCGATGGGTGAGTGGAAGCCAGTGAAGGGATTGGCAGAGAGGGGTGGAGGACACTGAACGGTTGATAAGGTGGATAAGTCTTGCAGCAGCATTCATTATGAATTAACGCTTGTGTAAATCATCCAGTAGCTCCCCTTTGAGCATGACCATGTAGAATGCTCCAAAGAGTGTAATCCTGTTAGAGGAATAAGTATTTATTCTGGCCAATAAAAACTAATCACAAGTGTGAAAGAATCAAGGCTATGCATAATATACAGTAGGAGTCACTTTTTAAGGTTCTATGTTTCATTAATAATTTTTTCATTGTATTTGACTGGACACTTCTATATTTGGTCTAGTGTAACGTTTGGTATTGATATATTAATTCAGTGATCACAACAGCATGGTGTCGAGTCTAGTTTATTTTACTATATTTAGTATCTGTTTACTGGACACAGCCTCAACTTTTTCCAGAGATCATTATTCTTCATATTCACACAATAACACCCTGCAAAAACAGTATTGTTAGAAATGGATTAAAATAGGCCTATATAAATTATTTTTACTTTACACATTTATTATGTTTTTATCAGTTTTATTAATGTATAAAATGTTAAGACTAGTATTCTAAAAGGGCAAAATAAGGTAAAATTGTATCTTCAATGCAGAGGGGGGTTGTACTGGTAGGCATGTGGTGCAAGACAAAAACTCAGGTCATTAAATTACAGAACAGCAACTTTACTTGAAATATTCAATTAATCTATTAGATTAGTGTATCATTTCTGGGCTGCTAAGCAGATGTCCCAGTAGACAACTCTTGTCTCCTGAGGGCTTACTCATTCTTTCCCATGTAAAGGAAGGGAGTACAAGTATTTAAGTCAAAATTTTAAATGTGATGAAATAAAAGTGTAATTTTAGAATTGTGAATTCTCTGCTTATGAAAACACTGGCTTTAAACTCCCCTACAGTGAAACAAACTTTTATCATGGTGCTTGGGATGATAAAACACATGCTTATATTTCTTTGCAAATCTTCCCACATGGTTAAGTTGCACACTGAAAGCAGAATGCACTAGATGCTTTTGAATCCATCAAGTTGGTGTATGATACCTTAAATATAAATTAAGGAAAAAAGATTTTTATTATTAACAGGGGTCTTTTTTCTCAGAGAATAGGTGCAGGAACTCACCCTCCCTAGCCAAATCTCAGCCCCTAACCCTGTCAGGGAGAGAAGTAAAAAAGGTGCCAAATCTGCACATTGCTCAAGGCTCAAGAGGCACAGAGTACCCCACTCAGGAGCACACAGGGCTCAGGAAAACGTACTGTGCCATGCTGAAGTGTGTGTATGCTCCAAAACAATAAGATGATACCACCCTTCTCCTGCGCTTGGAATCCAAGCCCCCCGACCACACTCCCCACAGGACTCACAACTGGCGTCTCAGATGGCTAAGGTCTTGCTGCCCAAAATGGACTGGGGTAGTCCAACGATACTAGAGGCAGAGAGAAACAAAGAAAGGGCGCACCGACCTAGCGCATTATCCTCATTAACAGGCTTTATTCATGCAACATATAAAAATGGCTACTCACAAACATAGGCGAAAAAAGATCATATCAAGCTCAGTTGCTCAAATGTCAGGAGTAGTCCATAAATTAGTCCATATCCGATAAGATGACGGCTGACGCGTTTCGAGGCTTAGCCTCTTCCTCAGAGCCCCTGTTTCATGACTTACTCCTCAGTTAAAATAAAAATGCATTACTCTAATCCCCTCCCTCAAATCCCGGGGGCCCCTCCCTCTAGGGGAGTGGCTGAGGTACTATATCCTTCCCTCTTGTAACACTATCATTCATCCCCCAATGGGGGTTAATGCATGAAACCCATGGAATGTACCCCACAATTGCATTATTAAAACAAAATAAAACTATTGCACATACAATTGAATAAAATTGATCTACACAATACAGCTACAAAAATTAGCATTCATTTGAAATAGCAAAAACCCACAATCACAATGAAAGTAAAAATAAAAATGTAAATAGAAGTGTATGAATAGAAACCAATAATAGATGTGATTAATGCAGGTGCTTGAAACACTTTCACTGATATTGGAGGACTACTGGTGTATTACTGGACATGTACATACCCCACCTTTACCTTTAACCTTTGGGGATGCTGTGGCAGAATCAAATGAGATGCCAGAGGGCCAATTGAGCCTGCTGGGATCCATCCAAATGTTGTCCAGGCTGTGTCAACATTGATTGATGCAAAAATCCAGCTCATCCCCACATAACTACAACCCATGTTTGTCTCTGAGACTGGGGGGGGGGGTTTGATGGGGAATGGTGGCGAGGGGTTTAGGAGGGGAAGGAGAGAAGGAGCCTACCGGACGCTGCAAATCACTGCAGCATGTCCGATGGCTCCGTGGAACACACGCCGCTGGTCAACTTCCAGGTTGCCGCGTCATGCGTTCCACCCTATAGACGTCACTTCCGCTGACGTCACTTCCTTCCACTCGTCCAGGCTAACGAGTGTGAACGCCAGAACGATCCTTCTCCAAACAGGCAGACCCGACCCTCCACTGGATCTAACACTCGCCATCCATGTACCATATTAAATAGTCATATATTCCCAAATCCTCCATTATTGGATCCACTTCTGTATAAAATGACTGTAAATTAATTAATAATATATATATATATATATATATATATATAGTGAGGGATTAGCTCGGTGGCGGGTGTGGATGACCCCTTGGGGGGTTCGATACACAGGGAGATAGACGAGAAGTGGTTGCAAACAACAGTGTATGGTTTTATTCTTGCAATTTTCTTCACACAAGTGCAAGCCTCAAAACCATCAAAATAAAATAAAACACAAAATAAATCCTTGCCACTGTGGGCGGCTACCTTCTCACACACAGGAACCTACCTAAGGAGTCTGTCCCCAACCTACTGTTGGGCAGACTTTGCTGATCCTACAGCAGACCATCAATAGTCCATTTATTTTCTCTTCACCCAGAAAATGTTCCTTTTCTCTTCACATAGAAAACATCAGTTTGTTTTTCTCTTCACATAGAAAACAATCCAATTTCTCACCTTGAGAAGTCTTCAGTCTTAATTCATTTTCTCCTCACATAGAAAATGTCCATTGCATTGATTTCTCTTCACATAGAAACAATCCAAGACCTCACCTTGAGCAGTATTCAGTCCCTTTACCCTCCTCAGTGCACATCGCTTCAGGAGGCATTTCCTCTCCCATGCTCACACAGCGTCAGGAGGCACACACCTGACTGTCCTCCTCTACTCACACAGCGTCAGGAGGCAGCAATCAATAGACTTCCTCTGGACAAATTATAGAGGCCTTAATTTCCTCATTCTGAATAGCTGAAGGTTTTTCAACTTCCTTCCTGCTGGCTACCTCTGCAGCCGACACCCTATTGTAATTGGTGCATTGTCTAAACCAAGCAGACATGTATCTCCTGTCTGTGACAACATCCACAGATTTACCTGACTTCCTGTCACAATATATATATATATATATATATATATATATATATATATATATATAAATGTGTAATCTTATATGGATAAAAAAATCCCCCTCAATGGGCAACGAAAGTGCTCCTTAGACTGTGGTATAAAAATGTATAGATGTATAAAAAAAAAAAAAAAAAATATATATATATATATATATATATATATATATATATATATATATATATAAAAAGGTTAAAATCACATCAATACCATTCCATGGGTATCTAAAAAATGACAATGTGTATTAAATATGTTCATATGTATAAAAGGAAAAATTAGAAGAAAATTATTATATAAATAATAGATGTGTATTGAAGTTAACTTAGGAATGAACTGGTAAGTTCTTCCAGGAGGGAGAGGACTCATCCTCCAGACTGGATATGCTGATTGTATCATATACTAACAGTAAATAATCATTATAGACCTCAGACCACATGTCTGCTTGCAAACTAAATGTAACTATGGCCAAAAAGTGTGTGTGTATGCAAGGAATGCACACACTCACACAGAAATGTCATCTTGTGCATTCGCCAAGATAAAATCAAAGCGGATGGTAATACAAGGGTATATTTGTAAAAAATACCATAACAATAATCAATTGTCAATTGGATAAATTAATATTATCATAAAAACTATAAAAAGAATATCAAAAGCAGAGAACTAAAAAGAGAACCAGATAAAAGGATCTAAGGCTTGGACAAGCCAAAATACCTTATCCCTGATCTTAAAAACATGAATCAATCAGTGTATAAGAAGATGTGTGCTGCAGATGGGAAAGAATGTATGAGCTGTGGATGGGGGGGGGGGAGGGGGAGAAGAGGTAAGCTGCTAATGGGAGGGGGGGGGGTTAGGGGTGAGCTCTGGGCAGGGGTAATAAGAGGTAAAGTGTAGAATAGGGGAATAGGTGAGCTGTGGGCAAGGGTTGCAGAGGTGCTGTGAATGGGAGGGCACAGTGGTGAGCAAAAGATGGTTACATTGGGAGCCATATGTAAGTACTGTCCGTTGTGCTGATTCTTTCTGTGCCCTGTGTGATACACACACTTCAGGCAAAGAGAAACAAAGAAAGGGCGCACCGACCTAGCGCATTATCCTCATTAACAGGCTTTATTCATGCAACATATAAAAATGGCTACTCACAAACATAGGCGAAAAAAGATCATATCAAGCTCAGTTGCTCAAATGTCAGGAGTAGTCCATAAATTAGTCCATATCCGATAAGTTGACGGCTGATGCGTTTCGAGGCTTAGCCTCTTCCTCAGAGCCACTGTTTCATGACTTACTCCTCAGTTAAAATAAAAATGCATTACTCTAATCCCCTCCCTCAAATCCCGGGGGCCCCTCCCTCTAGGGGAGTGGCTGAGGTACTATATCCTTCCCTCTTGTAACACTATCATTCATCCCCCAATGGGGTTAATGCATGAAACCCATGGAATGTACCCCACAGTTGCATTATTAAAACAAAATAAAACCATTGCACATACAATTGAATAAAATTGATCTACACAATACAGCTACAAAAATTAGCATCCGTTTGAAATAGCAAAAACCCACAATCTCAATGAAAGTAAAAATAAAAATGTAAATAGAAGTGTATGAATAGAAACCAATAATAGATGTGATTAATGCAGGTGCTTGAAACACTTTCACTGATATTGGAGGACTACTGGTGTATTACTGGACATGTACATACCCCACCTTTACCTTTAACCTTTGGGGATGCTGTGGCAGGATCAAATGAGATCCCAGAGGGTCAATTGAGCCTGCTGGGATCCATCCAAATGTTGTCCAGGCTGTGTCCACATTGATTGATGCAAAAATCCAGCTCATCCCCACATAACTACAATCCCATGTTTGTCTCTGAGACTCGGAGGGGGGGGGGGTTTGATGGGGAATGGTGGCGAGGGGTTTAGGAGGGGAAGGAGAGAAGGAGCCTACCGGACGCTGCAAATCACTGCAGCATGTCCGATCAATGGCTCCGTGTGTAATGTGTAATCTTATATGGATAAAAAATCCCCTCAATGGGCAACGAAAGCGCTCCTTAGACTGTGGTATAAAAATGTATAGATGTATAAAAAAAATATATATATATAAAAAGGTTAAAATCACAACAATACCATTCCATGGGTATCTAAAAAATGACAATGTGTATTAAATATGTTCATATGTATAAAAGGAAAAATTAGAAGAAAATTATTATATAAATAATAGATGTGTATTGAAGTTAACTTAGGAATGAACTGGTAAGTTCTTCCAGGAGGGAGAGGACTCATCCTCCAGACTGGATATGCTGATTGTATCATATACTATCAGTCAATAATCATTATAGACCTCAGACCATATGGCTCCTTTCACACGGCCGCTCCGTGTGTCCGCAAATCATCCAATCCGTTTGCGGATGATTTGCGGACATAATGTAAGTGAATGGCACTGCGGGTGTCAGCGGAATACCATCCGCTGACATCCGATTTTCCTCCATTCAGTTCTGTTCCGTTTTTACAAATGGAACAGAACCAGTTTTTTCTTCCGTGTAAAACACGGAAAGGAAGGAAAATCGGATGTCAGCGGTGTTATCCGCTGACATCCGCAGTGCCATAGACTTACATTAAGTCCGCATATCATCCGCAAACGGATGGGATGATATGCGGGCACACGGAGCGGATGACAGAAATGTCATCCGCTCCGTGGAAGAAAAAAAAAAAAAGTCCCGCAGCGGACCTTTCACACGGAGCGGCCGTGTGAAAGGAGCCTATGTCTGCTTGCAAACTAAATGTAACTATGGCCAAAAAGTGTGTGTGTATGCAAGGAATGCACACACTCACACAGAAATGTCATCTTTTGCATTCGCCAAGATAAAATCAAAGCGGATGGTAATACAAGGGTATATTTGTAAAAAATACCATAACAATAATCAATTGTCAATTTGATAAATTAATATTATCATAAAAACTATAAAAAGAATATCAAAAGCAGAGAACTAAAAAGAGAACCAGATAAGAGCATCTAAGGCTTGGACAAGCCAAAATACCTTATCCCTGATCTTAAAAACATGAATCAATCAGTGTATAAATATGCCTGCCACCACCAGAAATGCCACAGTGTAATCTCTATTCTGGTGGCTCTATACGACCCCATGAATCTCTATATCCTCATTGATACCCCCAGGTGCTAGGGACCCTAAAGTGAATATCCAATAGGATTCCCTCTTGCATAGTCTCTGAAACCTTGCCCCGTCATCCTGGTCCCTACTGATGACTTCAAAACCAAAAACCCCCGATAGCTATCCAAATCTTTTTGAATTGTTTAAAGACCTTAATAAATACATCAGAGGTCTTACGGTTAAAAGATTTTATGCCCTCAAACAGAACCCAGATTCAAAATCCACAACTTTGGATGAGAAAGCTCTCAATTGTGTTGAAATTGCTAGGGAGGACGACGCATTAACCATCCTCGAAAGTCTTTTTGAGGAGGGGGGTGCGAGGACCTTCCAGTTGATCATGAATAGTGTTGAGCGAACACGGACTGTATTATTCGTGTTCGTACCGAATAATTGGATTTTTGTTACCCGAACACGAACACGGACACTTTACTGTATATTCGGGTAAAAATCCGTGTTCGGTCATTTTATTTCCAGGTTTTGCATGCTTTGGCGCTCTTTTCATGGCGGGCTTTCAACAGCCAATCAACAATCGTTTAACTGGTGTGCCTTAAGCCATCCCAGCCATGCCTGCAAATATCTCAGTAGCTGTGATTGGCCGTCTGAAGCATGTGACCAAGTCTTTATAAGTTCGAGGCAGCCGCAGCGGCGTCATTATGCTGCTTAGATCAGGGACAGATCACACATCAACGTGCTGGCTGCTGATTAGGGAAAGATAGGCAGGAAAAAACCATTTGTGTCCGGATAGAATTGAGGGACAGGTCGGAGTGTTTAGGCAGGGCGAGTTGTAGGCATTTTAGGGATAGAGTCTGCTGAATTATAGGGTCAGTGTCTTCTGCAAACTACAATCGATATTGCTGTGTGGGGTCTGCACTCAATCCTGATCTACGATCTCTTCTCAATCCTGTTAGGGAGAGGCTGCTGCTGAATTTTAGGGTCAGAGTGTTCTACAAACTACAATCGATATTGCTGTGTGGGGTGGGGTCTGCACTTAGTTCTCCTGATCTACGATCTCTTCTCAATCCTGTTAGGGACAGAGTCTGCTGAATTTTAGGGAAACTGTGTTCTACAAACTACAATCGATATTGCTGTGTGGTGTGGGATAGGAGATAGGCAGGTGTCAGTGATCCACATCCATTTTTCTGTGTGTGGGCTGCAGTGAACACAATCTTTTTGGGGTGCAGTGAACACAATCCTTTTGGAGTGCAGTGAACAAAATCTTTGTGGGGTGCAGTGAACAAAACCTTTGTGGGGGTACAGTGAACACAATCTTTGTGGGGTGCAGTGAAGACAATCCTTGTGGGGTGCAGTGAAGACAATCCTTGTGGGGTGCAGTGAACAAAATCTTTGGGGGGTACAGTGAACACAATCTTTGTGGGGTGCAGAGAAGACAATCCTTGTGGGGTGCAGTGAACAAAATCTTTGGGGGGGGGGTACAGTGAACACAATCTTTGTGGGGTGCAGTGAACAAAACCTTTGTGGGGTGCAGTGAACACAATCTTTGTGGGGTGCAGTGAAGACAATCCTTGTGGGGTGCAGTGAAGACAATCCTTGTGGGGTGCAGTGAACAAAATCTTTGGGGGGTACAGTGAACACAATCTTTGTGGGGTGCAGTGAACAAAACCTTTGTGGGGTACAGTGAACACAATCTTTGTGGGGTGCAGTGAACAAAACCTTTGTGGGGTACAGTGAACACAATCTTTGTGGGGTGCAGTGAACACAATCTTTGTGGGGTGCAGTGAACAAAACCTTTGTGGGGTGCAGTGAACACAACCTTTGTGGGGTACAGTGAACACAATCTTTGTGGGGTGCAGTGAACAAAACCTTTGTGGGGTACAGTGAACACAATCTTTGTGGGGTACAGTGAACACAATCTTTGTGGGGTGCAGTGAACAAAACCTTTGTGGGGTACAGTGAACACAATCTTTGTGGGGTGCAGTGAACACAATCTTTGTGGGGTGCAGTGAACAAAACCTTTGTGGGGTGCAGTGAACACAACCTTTGTGGGGTACAGTGAACACAATCTTTGTGGGGTGCAGTGAACAAAACCTTTGTGGGGTACAGTGAACACAATCTTTGTGGGGTAGAGTGAACACAATCTTTGTGGGGTGCAGTGAACAAAACCTTTGTGGGGTACAGTGAACACAATCTTTGTGGGGTGCAGTGAACAAAACCTTTGTGGGGTACAGTGAACACAATCTTTGTGGGGTGCAGTGAACAAAACCTTTGTGGGGTACAGTGAACACAATCTTTGTGGGGTGCAGTGAAGACAATCCTTTTGGAGTGCAGTGAACAAAATCTTTGTGGGGTACAGTGAACACAATCTTTGTGGGGTGCAGTGAACAAAATCTTTGTGGGGTACAGTGAACACAATCTTTGTGGGGTGCAGTGAAGACAATCCTTGTGGGGTGCAGTGAAGACAATCCTTGTGGGGTGCAGTGAACACAATCTTTGTGGGGTGCAGTGAACACAATCTTTGTGGGGTGCAGTGAACAAAACCTTTGTGGGGTACAGTGAACACAATCTTTGTGGGGTGCAGTGAACACAATCTTTGTGGGGTGCAGTGAACAAAACCTTTGTGGGGTGCAGTGAACACAACCTTTGTGGGGTACAGTGAACAAAACCTTTGTGTGGTACAGTGAACACAATCTTTGTGGGGTGCAGTGAACAAAACCTTTGTGGGGTGCAGTGAACACAACCTTTGTGGGGTACAGTGAACACAATCTTTGTGGGGTGCAGTGAACAAAACCTTTGTGGGGTACAGTGAACACAATCTTTGTGGGGTACAGTGAACACAATCTTTGTGGGGTGCAGTGAACAAAACCTTTGTGGGGTACAGTGAACACAATCTTTGTGGGGTGCAGTGAACAAAACCTTTGTGGGGTACAGTGAACACAATCTTTGTGGGGTGCAGTGAACAAAACCTTTGTGGGGTACAGTGAACACAATCTTTGTGGGGTACAGTGAACACAATCTTTGTGGGGTGCAGTGAACAAAACCTTTGTGGGGTACAGTGAACACAATCTTTGTGGGGTGCAGTGAAGACAATCCTTTTGGAGTGCAGTGAACAAAATCTTTGTGGGGTACAGTGAACACAATCTTTGTGGGGTGCAGTGAACAAAATCTTTGTGGGGTACAGTGAACACAATCTTTGTGGGGTGCAGTGAAGACAATCCTTGTGGGGTGCAGTGAAGACAATCCTTGTGGGGTGCAGTGAACAAAACCTTTGTGGGGTACAGTGAACACAATCTTTGTGGGGTGCAGTGAACACAATCTTTGTGGGGTGCAGTGAACAAAACCTTTGTGGGGTGCAGTGAACACAACCTTTGTGGGGTACAGTGAACACAATCTTTGTGGGGTGCAGTGAACAAAACCTTTGTGGGGTACAGTGAACACAATCTTTGTGGGGTACAGTGAACACAATCTTTGTGGGGTGCAGTGAACAAAACCTTTGTGGGGTACAGTGAACACAATCTTTGTGGGGTGCAGTGAACACAATCTTTGTGGGGTGCAGTGAACAAAACCTTTGTGGGGTGCAGTGAACACAACCTTTGTGGGGTACAGTGAACACAATCTTTGTGGGGTAGAGTGAACACAATCTTTGTGGGGTGCAGTGAACAAAACCTTTGTGGGGTACAGTGAACACAATCTTTGTGGGGTGCAGTGAACAAAACCTTTGTGGGGTACAGTGAACACAATCTTTGTGGGGTGCAGTGAACAAAACCTTTGTGGGGTACAGTGAACACAATCTTTGTGGGGTGCAGAGAAGACAATCCTTTTGGAGTGCAGTGAACAAAATCTTTGTGGGGTACAGTGAACACAATCTTTGTGGGGTGCAGTGAACAAAATCTTTGTGGGGTACAGTGAACACAATCTTTGTGGGGTGCAGTGAAGACAATCCTTGTGGGGTGCAGTGAAGACAATCCTTGTGGGGTGCAGTGAACAAAAACTTTGTGGGGTACAGTGAACACAATCTTTGTGGGGTGCAGTGAACACAATCTTTGTGGGGTGCAGTGAACAAAACCTTTGTGGGGTGCAGTGAACACAACCTTTGTGGGGTACAGTGAACACAATCTTTGTGGGGTGCAGTGAACAAAACCTTTGTGGGGTACAGTGAACACAATCTTTGTGGGGTACAGTGAACACAATCTTTGTGGGGTGCAGTGAACAAAACCTTTGTGGGGTACAGTGAACACAATCTTTGTGGGGTGCAGTGAACACAATCTTTGTGGGGTGCAGTGAACAAAACCTTTGTGGGGTGCAGTGAACACAACCTTTGTGGGGTACAGTGAACACAATCTTTGTGGGGTGCAGTGAACAAAACCTTTGTGGGGTACAGTGAACACAATCTTTGTGGGGTACAGTGAACACAATCTTTGTGGGGTGCAGTGAACAAAACCTTTGTGGGGTACAGTGAACACAATCTTTGTGGGGTGCAGTGAACAAAACCTTTGTGGGGTACAGTGAACACAATCTTTGTGGGGTGCAGTGAACAAAACCTTTGTGGGGTACAGTGAACACAATCTTTGTGGGGTACAGTGAACACAATCTTTGTGGGGTGCAGTGAACAAAACCTTTGTGGGGTACAGTGAACACAATCTTTGTGGGGTGCAGTGAAGACAATCCTTTTGGAGTGCAGTGAACAAAATCTTTGTGGGGTACAGTGAACACAATCTTTGTGGGGTGCAGTGAACAAAATCTTTGTGGGGTACAGTGAACGCAATCTTTGTGGGGTGCAGTGAAGACAATCCTTGTGGGGTGCAGTGAAGACAATCCTTGTGGGGTGCAGTGAAGACAATCTTTGTGGGGTACAGTGAACACAATCTTTGTGGGGTACAGTGAACACAATCTCATACTTCTGAAGCTTTGAGGGTGCTGCCTGTTCTATACTCCTCCTCCTCCTCCTCATCCATCCTTTTAGGTGTACAAACAATAGTAATTGGGGCCTAGTGTGCTTCTGTACGTGTGAAAAACATACACTTTTTTTTGATCATATTTCCTATTCCGCTATTCAATAAAAACCTTTGGGGCTCAATTAAATTGCGGAATAGTCTGTGTCGGTACGTGTGAGATCCACCTTTCCAAGTTTTTGGGGTTCATCTCATACTTCTGAAGATTTGAGGGTGCTGCCTGTTCCATACTCCTCCTCCTCCTCCTCCATCCTTTTAGGTGTACAAACAATAGTAATTGGGGCCTAGTGTGCTTCTGTACGTGTGAAAAACATACACTTTTTTTGATCATATTTCCTATTCCGCTATTCAATAAAAACCTTTGGGGCTCAATTAAATTGCGGAATAGTCTGTGTCGGTACGTGTGAGATCCACCTTTCCAAGTTTTTGGGGTTCATCTCATACTTCTGAAGCTTTGAGGGTGCTGCCTGTTCTATACTCCTCCTCCTCCTCTTCCTCATCCATCCTTTTAGGTGTACAAACAATAGTAATTGGGGCCTAGTGTGCTTCTGTACGTGTGAAAAACATACACTTTTTTTTGATCATATTTCCTATTCCGCTATTCAATAAAAACCTTTGGGGCTCAATTAAATTGCGGAATAGTCTGTGTCGGTACGTGTGAGATCCACCTTTCCAAGTTTTTGGGGTTCATCTCATACTTCTGAAGCTTTGAGGGTGCTGCCTGTTCTATACTCCTCCTCCTCCTCTTCCTCATCCATCCTTTTAGGTGTACAAACAATAGTAATTGGGGCCTAGTGTGCTTCTGTACGTGTGAAAAACATACACTTTTTTTGATCATATTTCCTATTCCGCTATTCAATAAAAACCTTTGGGGCTCAATTAAATTGCGGAATAGTCTGTGTCGGTACGTGTGAGATCCACCTTTCCAAGTTTTTGGGGTTCATCTCATACTTCTGAAGATTTAAGGGTGCTGCCTGTTCCATACTCCTCTTCCTCATCCTCCCTTTAGGGTAGGAAAAAATTTAATCGGGCCTAGTCTGTGTTTGTACGTGTGAGATACACAGTTTTTTATCCTATTCCGCTATTCAATACACACCCTTTTGGTGTAAAAAACATTAAATTGCTGCATAGTTTGCATATTTGACTGTGAGATACACCCGTGCGATACTGTTGTTCTTTTGTTCCGCTATTCAATAAAGACCTTTCTAGGGCAAGATCTTAAATTTCAGAAATATGAGGAGAGCGTCAAATAGGGGCCGTGGCCTGGGTCGTGGTGGTGCTGCTGCTAGAGCTCCTGTTGCAAGGAGAGGACGTGGTCGATCTGTGCCAGCTACACGCACAAGTGAAACACCTTCCTCAAGTGTGAGTAGGCGACAGAACCTGCATCAGTATTTGGTAGGGCATCATACGCCCCTAGAAGTGATGAGGCCAGAACAAGTGGAGGCGATAGTAGATTGGTTTGCTGCTGACAGTGCCTCCAGTTCCTTCACATTGTCTCCCACCCAGTCTACTGCAGAAAGGTCACAGTTGGCACCTGCAGCCGATGTCCAACCGTCTTTCACCTCACCCCCTTGCAAATCAGGCAAGCAGTCTGAGCCCCAAGCCATACAGCAGTCTCTTCTTCTTTTTGATGACTCTGTCAGCAGGGTTTCCCAGGGCCATCCACCTAGCCCTGCCCCAGAAGTGGAAGAGATTGAGTGCAGCGATGCCCAACCACTTATTTCTCAAGATGAGTACATGCAAGGATCATCGCAGCACGTCTCCGATGATGACGAAACGCAGGTGCCAACTGCTGCGGCGTTCAGCATTGTGGAGACCGACAAGGAGGGCAGGGGTGAAGACTGGGTGGAAGATGATGTGGAGGACGATGAGGTCCTCGACCCCACATGGAATGAACGTCATGCAGGTGACCTGAGTAGTTTGGAGGAAGAGGCGGTGGTCGCACAGAGCCACCAGCACAGCAGAAGAGGGAGCAGGGTGCAGAAGCGGAGCGGCCGTGCCCTAGACACTACGCCCGCTACTGCCCAACGCAGCAAGGGAACGAGCGCACCAAAGTCAGCTCAAAGGAGTTCTCTAGCATGGAAGTTCTTTAGAAAATGTGCTGATGACAGGACACGAGTGGTTTGCACCCTGTGCAATCAGAGCTTGAAGCGAGGCATAAACCTTCTCAACCTGAGCACAACCTGCATGATCAGGCATCTAAGTGCAAAGCACGAGCTGCAGTGGAGTACACACCTTCAAAACCAAGAAACGTCTCTGGCTCATCCTGCTTCCTCTTCTGCTGCAGTCTCGGCCGCTCCAGCCACATCTGTAGTGATACCGGCACCTGCCACCCCGCAAACAGACGATCTGTCAGCAACACCACCACCTGGGTCACCAACAACCATCTCCACAATGTCCCGTGGAAGCGTTCAGATTTCCATCTCCCAAACACTTGAGAGGAAGAGGAAGTACCCCCCTACCCACCCGCGATCCCTGGCCCTGAATGCCAGCATTTCAAAATTATTGGCCTTTGAAATGCTGTCATTCCGTCTGGTGGAGACGCACAGTTTTAAAAACCTTATGTCGGTGGCTGTCCCACAGTACGTCGTGCCCAGCCGCCACTACTTTTCCAGGCAAGCCATCCCTTCCCTACACAACCAAGTGGGGGAAAAAATCAGGTGTGCACTGCGCAACGCCATCTGTGCCAAGGTCCACCTAACTACCGATACGTGGACCAGTAAGCACGGTCAGGGGCGTTATATCTCCCTAACGGCACACTGGCTAAATGCAGTGGCGGATGGGCCTGAGGCGGATAGCAATTTGGCGCATGTCCTTCCACCACCGAGGATTGCAGGGCGCTTCAGTTTGCCTCCTGTTCCTAACTCCTCCTACTCCGCTTCCTCATCCTCTACCGCCTCCTCATCCGGACAGCGTAACACCTTCACCACCAACTTCAGCACGGCCAGGGGTAAACGACAGCAGGCAGTTTTACAACTTGCCTGTTTGGGGGACAAACCACACACCGCGCAGGAGTTGTGGAGGAGCATGGAACAGCAAACAAATGAGTGGTTGCTGCCAGCGAGCCTCAAGCCCGGCCTGGTGGTGTGCGATAACGGGAGAAATCTCATAGCAGCTCTGGGCCTAGCCGGTTTGACGCACATCCCTTGCCTGGTGCATGTGCTGAATTTGGTGGTGCAGAGGTTCCTTAAAAACTACCCCGATATGTCAGAGCTGCTGCAGAAAGTGCGGGCCGTTTGTGCGCACTTTCGGCGTTCTCACCCTGCTGCTGCTCGCCTGGCAGCGCTGCAGCGTAACTTCGGCCTTCCCGCTCACCGCCTCATATGTGACGTGCCCACAAGGTGGAACTCCACCTTGCACATGCTGCAAAGACTGTGCGAGCAGCAGCAGGCCATAGTGGAGTTTCAGCTGCAGCACGCACGCGTGAGTCGCTCTGCGGAACAGCACCACTTCACCACCAATAACTGGGCCTCCATGCGAGACCTGTGTGCCTTGTTGCGCTGTTTTGAGTACTCCACCAACATGGCCAGTGGCAATGACGCCGTTCTCAGCTTAACTATCCCACTTCTATGCCTCCTTGAAAAAACAATTCGGGCGATGATGGAAGAGGATGTGGCACAGGATGAGGAGGAGGAGGAGGAGGAGGATGAAGAGGTAACATTTCAAAGGCTTTCAGGGCAGTCATTCGCAAGGGGCTCCGAGGGTGGGTTCCTGCACACACAAACGCCAGGGACACAATTGTCCAGCAGGGGCACAGTTCTGGAGGATGAGGAGGATGAGGAGGAGGAGGAGCTGGAGGAGGAGATGGAACCATGTTCACAGCAGGGTGGCACCCAGGCCAGCTCATGGCCATCACTGGTGCGTGGCTGGGGGGATACAGAGGACACGGACGATACACCTCCCACAGAGGACAGCCTTTCGTCGCCTCTGGGCAGCCTGGCACACATGAGCGATTACATGCTGCAGTGTCTCCACAACGACCGCCGAGTTGCCCACATTCTAACTTGTGCTGATTACTGGGTGGCCACGCTGCTGGATCCCCGTTACAAGGACAACGTACCGTCGTTAATTCACTCACTGGAGCGCGATCGCAAGATGCGCGAGTACAAGCGCACGCTGGTAGACGCGATGCTGCTGGCATTCCCATCTGACAGCGGGGCCACAGTGGAAGCACAAGGCAGAGGAGGAGGAGGAGGAGGAGGTCGCCAACTCAACCAGGGCACCGCCAGCACCTCAGAAGGCAGGGTTAGCATGGCCGAAATGTGGAAAAGCTTTGTCAGCACGCCACAACAAACAGCAGCACCAGCAGCTCAGATGGAACGTCTTAGAAGGAGGCAGCATTTTACCAACATGGTGGAGCAGTATGTGTGCACACGCCTACATGTAGTGAATGAGGGGTCTGCCCCCTTCAACTTCTGGGTCTCCAAATTGGGCACATGGCCTGAGCTTGCCCTTTACGCCTTGGAGGTGCTGGCGTGCCCTGCAGCCAGTGTATTATCTGAACGGGTATTTAGCACGGCTGGGGGTGTTATAACAGACAAGCGCAGCCGCCTGTCCAGAGACAATGTGGACAAGCTCACGTTCATTAAAATGAACCAGGCATGGATCCCACGGGACTTTTCCGTACCTTGTGCAGAATAGCAATGGATACCGACCTTACCCAGCCATTGTTCCATTTTTGCTCTTTCTCACTCTTTTGGGGTGTACCCTCATTTAAAATTTGTGAAAAGAAGCAGTGTTGGCTACCTCGTCCTCCTCCTCAGGGCCAGATTAACGTAGGGGCTATTGGAGCTGCAGCTCCAGGCCCCTACCTTTTATATAGGCCCCGGGTTGGCCATATTCACTGTGACCGCTCTTCTGTCACTTGTAAATACAGAAGTCTGGCTTCTATGCTCGCTTCCCCAGGTAGCACCCTCAGAACCTCCCCACACAGCGCGAAGGCCTGACAAGGAGGGACAGTTGCCGATGCATGGATGTGTTTATGGGCTTCAGAGACAGCATCCCATGTTGAATTAGGCATGCATGGCTGCACCATTCCTCCTCTGGGTGCATGCCAAGGCACGACCCTTAAGGCCCTTCAAAATCCTCAGCACCAAGACCATGATGCTCTTAATCCGGCCCTGGTCCTCCTCCACCGCCGCTTCCACCTACACCGCCCATAGGTGTGCGCAGCCTATTGCATTAGGGTGTGCACCCCAAAGTTGAAATACACATGCATGTGTTTGCCTACATGTACATGGCCCCGATACATTACTCTCCCTGCTGGCAAAGAGAAATAGAGCAGAGCAGGTGCGAGGGAGATCTTTCCCATCTCCTCACTGGCAAACAGAGTGATAATGCTATGTGCCCTAGGTGATTAGGGTGTGCCCAGGTACACCAGGCACACCCTGTGCGCACGCCTATGACACCGCCACATCCACCACCACCTCAACCTCCCTCCTACTCCTTATGGGCCTCGTCCTTCAGAGATGAAGAACATTGTTTTATTTTTCTGTTTTTTTTTGTTGTTTTAAGTTATTTCCCTATCCACATTTGTTTGCAGAGCACTTGCCATGCTCTTAACTACGTTTTGCTGCCATTTGCAGCACTCTAGCCCTTTCCATTGGTGTTTTAGAGCCATTTTAGTGCCTTAAAGTTCGGGTCCCCATTGACTTCAATGGGGTTCGGTGTCCGGGAAAAGTTCGGTAAAAGTCCGGGACACGGACCCGGACTTTTTTTTAAAGTTCGGCCGAACCCGTCGAACACGGACATCTAGGTGTCCGCTCAACCCTAATCATGAACTAATCGGAATGTATAAAGCCATGATACACACCTCTTTTAAACCTAAATCATCCTTTTTTCCTCATTGGGCTAAGGGCAATTTCATCCTTAACATTTTATGAGGTAGTGCTAGATAAGATTAAACAGGTTTGTCAGAAAAAGAATGGGAGGACCTTAAAGCAAAAGTACCGGGGGAACAGGCTCTGAATTTGATAGTATGACGGATACAATTAAGAAATTAAAGAACAACGAGGAGATAATTATCAGGCAGGCAGACAATAAAAATTGATATACGAAAAAAATATAAAGAGAAAATATATGAAGAAAAAATATAAAACATATCCTACAATAGAAGAAAGGTGTATATCAAAGAGGAAATCATGGAACTACAAAATAATATATCTGGATGGGCAGCCCATATACTATATCAGTGCTCATCCCAGAATAATTTTATTTATAATTGAATTAAGTGTATATTTCAAATAAAAAATTGGAAATAAAACTGTTTAAATCTATATCGATATTAAGGCCCCCTGGCTGTAGTAACTCCACCTGATAAATCCCTTTAACCCTTTTATAAGGAACTACAACTAATTCAATTTTTTCAAGACTTGATTTCATCATAGTGAAAAAAAACATGCTGTATCTCGAAAAAATTTTTTTTAAAATAGATGTAGAAAAATCAGGAAAACAGCAAAATGGTTCTAGGGTCAGATAAATTCAAGAAAATAGTTGTATCCAGTCCCTGTTCTGTAGTTTGGAGATCACTGATGCATAAAGTTTTTTTTTTCTTTTTAAATAACACATATCACCAATACATACTGTACGAAAAACTATACATTTGCGCTTGCAAAGTTTATACTGGCTTGGGTACAGCACCATACTTTTGTTATCCTTCATCTTTTTGGAAAAGGAATCCCAGTGTTGAAAAATTTCTTGAGCAATCTCCACCCATCCATCATTCTTCTTTCTATTGTCCTTTTAATCAGGGTCTGCAGGGCTTTAGAAATACATTCTGGACCTGACAAGACTGATTATGAGCTCTGTCTTCACACAAAACACACTAAAACACTCATAGGTGTGACCCTAGCTGAAAAACTTGAAGTTGAGTTGAGATGTTGAGATGAACTCCCAAATACATTTAAATGTAGACCCTACCAGAAATCTTGTGAACTTGTAATGCAGCATGAACAAGGTAGAGTTATAAGCATAGGTGGATCCCCTAACTGATGAAATCAACTTCCTGAGGGCCTTTTATGAAGTACTTCTGCTGCCCAAGCTGTTGATCTCTACTGTAGTGTTTTTTTCTGGTTACATAGCATATACTAACAACACACTAAAAAGGATAACACTTTTTAAAAAAGGATAACACTTTTTTTAAAAAGGATAACACTATTATAAACACTATAACCAGAAACACTATGAACAGAAGATGTTATAATATTTATAATTTTGATATATTATTGATGCTACTAAGTTTACCATTTTATCCTTTTGGGTTTGCTGCAAACCATAGCAAACAAGCAGCAATGCATATACAGTACATATCCTAAGAGTTTACTTCTCCTCTTTTTAGATATACCACACCTTATTCCAGTCTGCTGTTTGTTGCTTCTTCCATATTTACACAATATCTTGGGTCTTTCTGGATTAACCATATGTACAAAGATGTTAACACAAGGAAACATTGTCATCTTTTACACTCCTGGGGTAATTATGTTTATTTTCCTATGGGCAACACTAGAAAAAATGGAAAAGCAAAATGACAGCAGGCACAAGGAACATAGAATCATCACTAGATAATACAAAAAAAAGCCCTTAGAAACGTTTCTTCTTGTTTGGGGTGATTTGCAGTACTGTATGAAATATATGTGAGGTTATTTATACTGTATTTACATTTTTTGTAATAAATTATATCTGAATACATCTAAAAAGGAGAGTCTCACAAGCATTTTATTGTGACTTTCTTTGCTACATGTGACCCTGCTGTGAACATTTTCTTTCACTTCCTCTCTTGTCTTAAAGTTAAGTTAAGGATGAGGTTTAAACATGGAAGGTTGGGAAGCAAGGATTTTGTTGGCACTCGAAGTAATTAAAATGTCATTTATTTAAATTCACATAAAAACAAAAAGAAAAAAGGAAAACTGACATATTACATATCTATGTATAAAAGTGTGGCTTGCGAACAAGCTCACAGTCATGTACAGATTATACAGCAGTTCTTGAATGTTCAGTTTCATACAAAGATAGGAAAATATTATACAAATCCTTAAAGGAATGAAGATGTTATGGCACCAGGAGAGTCCTGCCGACGGATTGCCGAGGGAACAATGACCGTCCAGCTGGGTCAGCTGATGTTGTATTTGTGTATAAGTTCAATTGCTCAACATGTTTTGCCTTTTTCAAAGCTTCATCTGGAGCTTATATATGAATAAACTCTGTATAATAGACAAATGAGTTTAAGAACCATATCATAGATACAAAGGTTGTTCATACATTACAACACATGCAATTACACAAAACTAAGAACTCCATAAAGACTTTTTTTATTATCTGTGGTGGCTATCCCAATGACTGACTGGGGGACCACGCATGGCCAGAGCAGGGGCCCAAGTGGACGCAACGAGGAAATGCGAACACAGAGGCCCACCATATGCTTACATGTGGGGGTCCACACTGTAAAACTGGAGGTGTTATATTGAGTACATCATATATATCAGAGAGTCTCATATAACAAATAAATGTATATGTAACAAGGTTTATTCCGTACATACCTGTACGATTATTGTGAACCAAGACACATATCTCAGCAAACATTTGTAATTAGCGAAGAGGAAGTCATGGATTTTTCAGAGCTTGATACCTTGAAGGGTAGGGCTAAACCTGGACATGTAACCGCCAAGGAGTGGTATATACCTGGCTGACATCTAGATTGGAGCATAATAGTTGTGTATTTATGTTTTTTTGCATACAGATAGTTAAAATGATTGCATATTCATATGTTGCACCCAAAGGTTGTGCCAAAGGTGTAAGTATACAGATTAAGTCTTGAATAGATACAGCCACCAGGTAAAGAAATATAGATAGGTAGTGCATATCAAGGTTATGCATGGATCGATTTTAGACATAAGTCAATATGTATAAAGACATGCACTACATATCAAAGAAAGCCTCCACAAACAACCGTGAGTGAACCATGCAGGAATTGGTGACATTGGAGGTCAGATAGGGAAGGTATATAAATGAATCATATTATCTTACCAGTAAGTCAATGCCACTAAAGGACTTCCATATGAGCCCATGGGATATGCACTGTGGGGATGATAGTTAGGACACATAATGTAAATGTGTTCCTTCTATTTGTTTAAAGAAATGTATGCAAGGGGAAAAGGAGTTTTTTGGGGGCAGAAGCAACAACGCCAAGTAAGGTACCTTATACATGCTCTGATCTGGTGTCCATGAATGTCCTCTCCGGATGGGGAACTGCCACCATAACTAAGGCCTGTGCACATAGCCTTAAAATAGTGTGGGCCCCGGGCGTTTCTTCAATGACATCACTGCCCCGGCCACTCCCCCAGACAGGCACAGCGCGACAACCAGAGCTGCGCAGGACGCCACGCTAGCGGTCGTGGGCCTATCCAGGAAGGGTGAGCGTCTATGCGGGGCAGGAAATGCCCGCATATTCGCTCGTAGTGCCACAGGAAGTCCCCGTCGGATGTGGCGGAGACTCCATGCGGCCTATCTGGCCGCACATGTACCAACAACAGAAGCAGCTCGGAACACACGCCACAGCGCCCCCAGAGGCCCCAACCTTAACATCTGCGGAATCAGCCAGTCAGTGCCATCAGACACACCACAGATGCATATAGAGACACTGAAATCAACAAAAAAACAATACATTAACATGGTCCAATGAATTGCAATTATAAAGTATACAATACATATATACAAAAGGAGAGAATTGTAACATATGAATTCAAATCACATATAGATATATATATATATACAACCATATAAACTGAAAAAAAAAACTCTCATCATTGTATCTGACTGCAATCATACAGTCAGTGCCACATAAAAGGAAGGACAAAACATTATTGGAAGAATTACCCTTTGAGGACTTTCATAACATGAAGGAAGTAGGTATTCTAAAAATGAACAGGTGTATTAGACCTATCTCTAGACAGAGAGTATTTATGACTGTGGAATGGGGGATTGGTACTCAGTTTAAAGAATAGCGACAGGTTTTTCAGAGTGTGGGAGGGAGGAGAAGAAAATGATCACAGTAACCAAGGAAAGGAGAAAAGGGGAATATATATCCAATCCCCACCTATAGACCACCTAGTCCTCATTCACTTGATTTTGAATATTTAGTGCATGCAACCACTATCTACAGGAAGGACTTATATGATTACATTTCATTAATCCCCGGCCTTTGTGTAGCATTGAGGCGTTGTATCCAGAGGGCTTCCCTCTGGAGAATCCGCTTATCCCAATTTCCCCCGCAGGGATCTTGGGGAATAATTTCCAACACAAAGAACTGGGCTTTCTTGGGATTAAATTTGTGGTAGAGGTCCAGGTGTCTACTAACCGGTGTGATCACCTTTCCCCCCGCCGATACATACACATGATCATTAATGCGTTGGCGCAGTTCCCGTATCGTTTTGCCCACATAAAATGTGCCGCAGGCACAGTACATCAGATAGATTACGCCACGGGTACTGCAGTCTGCTCTGAACTTTGGTATCAGGGTTTCACCGTTGGGGAGTGTATAGTGTGTTACTTCCTCAACCCACAGGAGGAACGCACATTCACGACATCTGTACGTTCCCTTTAGGGGTGCTTGCCTCTTTTTGGTTGGTTGGTAGTGACTCGAGGTTAAATGGTCCCTTAGGGAAGTTGTACGTCTAAACACTATTTGAGGATGTTCACTTATGTGTTTTTTGATGATAGGGTCATCATATAGTAAATGCCACTGTCTTTCCAGAATAGATCTTAGAATATTTTCGTGTACCGAATATTTAGTGATGAATTTTACTGTTGGTTGGGTAGGCACCGTTTTTTTCTTGAACAAAAGATCATTTCTGTTTTGCGCCGAGGCTTGATTGAATGCCTCTTGTAGGGTGCGTCAATTGACACAGACAGCGACTCCACCAGTACAGCAAGCTAGTTTCAAACCCAAATCCACGAATTTCCAACGGAAAGCCCCACCCGGCAGACCTATCGTCTCGGGTATTGGGAGTCTGACGGAAAATGCTAGCCGCTCTGGTTGTCGCGCTGTGCCTGTCTGGGGGAGTGGCCGGGGCGGTGACGTCATTGACGAACCGCCCAGGGGCCCACACTATTTAAAGGCCTTAGTTATGGCGGCGGTTCCCCATCCGAAGAGGACATTCATGGACACCAGATCAGAGCATATATAAGGTACCTTACTTGGCGTTGTTTCTTCTGCCCCCAAAAAAATCCTTTTCCCCTTGCATACATTTCTTTAAACAAATAGAAGGAACACATTTACATTATGTGTCCTAACTATCATCCCCACAGTGGTTATCGCATGGGCTCATGTGGAAGTCCTTTAGTGGCATTGACTTACTGGTAAGATAATATGATTCATTTATATACCTTCCCTATCTGACCTCCAATGTCACCAATTTCTGCATGGTTCCCTCACGGTTGTTTGTGGAGGCTTTCTTTGATATATAGTGCATATCTTTATACATATTTACTTATGTCTAAAATCGATCCATGCATGACCTTGATATGCACTACCTATCTATATTTCTTTACCTGGTGGCTGTATCTATTCAAGACTTAATCTGTATACTTACACCTTTGGCACAACCTTTGGGTGCAACATATGAATATGCAATCATTTTAACTATCTGTATGCAAAAAAACATAAATACACAACTATTATGCTCCAATCTAGATGTCAGCCAGGTATATACCACTCCTTGGCGGTTACATGTCCAAGTTTAGCCCTACCCTTCAAGGTATCAAGCTCTGACAAATCCATGACTTCCTCTTCGCTAATTACAAATGTTTGCTGAGATATGTGTCTTGGTTCACAATAATCATACAGGTATGTACGGAATAAACCTTGTTACATATACATTTATTTGTTATATGAGACTCTCTGATATATATGATGTACTCAATATAACACCTCCAGTTTTACAGTGTGGACCCCCACATGTAACCATATGGTGGGCCTCTGTGTTCGCATTTCCTCGTTGCGTCCACTTGGGCCCCTGCTCTGGCCATGCGTGGTCCCCCAGTCAGTCATTGGGATAGCCACCACAGATAATAAAAAAAGTCTTTATGGAGTTCTTAGTTTTGTGTAATTGCATGTGTTGTAATGTATGAACAACCTTTGTATCTATGATATGGTTCTTAAACTCATTTATCTATTATACAGAGTTTATTCATATATAAGCTCCAGATGAAGCTTTGAAAAAGGCAAAACATGTTGAGCAATTGAACTTATACACAAATACAACATCAGCTGACCCAGCTGGACATTGTTCCCTCGGCAATCCGTCGGCAGGACTCTCCTGGTGCCATAACATCTTCATTCCTTTAAGGATTTGTATAATATTTTCCTATCTTTGTATGAAACTGAACATTCAAGAACTGCTGTATAATCTGTACATGACTGTGAGCTTGTTCGCAAGCCACACTTTTATACATAGATATGTAATATGTCCGTTTTCCTTTTTTCTTTTTGTTTTTATGCGAATTTAAATAAATGACATTTTAATTACTTCGAGTGCCAACAAAATCCTTGCTTCCCAACCTTCCATGTTCTAATAATTTTTAAGGATTTGGCATCAACAACAGAAAGCTCATATGCTCAGACTGCTGCTGTCTGAAGGCATATTCTCCTCAAATATCCTAAGGATGAGGTTTGTGTAAACCGCACTATAAAAAAGAGCATAGAGCAAACATACTGTCAGTGAAATGGAAGCTGTTGTAGGAGAAGCATAAGTAAGCTAACAAACCACAATGGACTCTTGTTTCAGGGGTTGGTATTTAGAGGTTTCTTTTTATTTTAAAAGTACATTTCTTATGTTAATAAGCCTTAATTTTAAGCGAAACGTTTTTGTTTTGTTTTTTTTTTTTATTGGGGACTCTGCACATAAAAGCATAAAACAATTGACCAAATATAGTCATGTCCATGTTTGGTCAATGACATCACCTGAAAGAATATGCTTCTTTGTTTATATCAGCTGTCATCCACTGGAGTTTTCATTTGTGGGTGAGCACTTGAGTGCTTTACCAGGGGGTTCCCCCATGTAAGGTGCACTCTTATATTGAGGAAGTGTGGATTGTTAAGGAGGATACATGCTTGATGCCCCTCCTTCCCTGGCCAGTCAAGTTTAATGCTTGAAAAAAGGGAACAGTGTGATTTTGGGGACCCTATGCTTTTTTTGTTTGGGGTTCCCTCTTAAAATCCCTGTATGGGATTTGGTATGAATTATGGGTGAAACTCCAAAGCATTTTTTTTTGTGTGAGGTCCCAAATTACCATCTATGCCAGACCCTTATATATAAAAGGTCTGGTATAGACAAAGGGAATCTTCAACTAATGTTTTTGAATGAAGTAAAGCAGCTGAAGCTATCGATTTCTGAAAACGTAAACACCAACATTTTTTTTTTTTTTTTTTTTAGATGTCATTTTTTCTGCAGTGGGTTTAGGACATCCCACAGGCATGTTGTTTAAAGACATTTTGAATTTTCTTAATGAAAATAGCTGCTTCCTAATTTATGAAAATTCATGCTAGCTACCAAATACATTTTGTATTTATTTGTCTTTGGTACATGTTCCCCAGAGAAGTGGCCAATCCCCCATGTAATTTCCTTGATAATCCGTTGCATATTAGACTAGAAAATGTCCAGAACTGATTTTTAACATTGAACTCCCTTTGATTTAGGCACCCAGTTTCTGTAATGTTAACTGAATCGGCCTGAAACCAAACCCATGTTAATTCAGTTCATCCCTACTGATGAGTTTTACACTGGTGTTTCATCTGTAGGCATTTTTTTTCCAATAAAGATTTTTATTGGCAGCATTCAAATGTAACAAAATTATAAGACAGAACAATGCCAAGATTTGAACATAGACATATGACATTTGCCATAATTATTAATACTTTAAACAATGCACACTGTATACAGCATTTTTTAAAGTCGTTTAACACATTAATATAAGTAGTTCAAGGTAATATATACATTTATTAACCACTTTAAGACCGGAGGATTTTCCTGCTTAATGACCAGACCACTTTTTTCAACTTGGCACTGCGCGACTTTAACTGACAATTGCACGATCATGCAATGCTGTACCCAAACGAAATTTACGTCCTTTTTTTCCCACAAACAGAGCTTTCTTTTGGTGATATTTGATCACCTCTGCACTTTTTATTTTTCGCGATATTAATAAAAAAATTGTGAAAATTTTGCCAAAAATTGACATTTTCTACTTTGACAGTTAAAAAATATCCAATATATTCAATTTTTGTCATATATTTAGGCCAAAATGTATTTAGCTACATGTCTTTGACAAAAAAATTCTCAATGAGCGTATTTTTATTGGTTTGCGCAAAAGTTATAGCGTCTACAAACTATGGTGTAAATACTGGAATTTACGCAGCTTTAATTTCTGACTGCCTATCTCAATTCTTGAAGTGCTAAAATGGCAGGGCAGTACAAAACCCCCCCCAAATTACCACTTTTTGGAAAGTAGACATCCTAAGGAATGTAGTGAGAGGCATGTTGAGCTCATTGTTCAAAGTGAAAAAATCAGCGCAATTAAAAATTAAATAAATGGAGTGCTAATTAAAATATAAAGTGACACAGTGCATTAACACAGTTCAGGAGTAGTGTGAAACGTGCAAATTAACAACAATCTGTGTAGATCATAAATAATATACAGCAGCTATACCAAAAACTTCCTCACTGAAATAAGTGCTAAAATGTATAAGATGTAAAAGTACAGCGCTATATAAAAACAATCAATATAAAGTGCTTCATAAACCATAAAGTGGCAAGATGCTTCTTGCGATATACATAAAATTAATATATATACATCTCACATTATCCAAAAGTGCATGAATAAAGAAAGGGGGTCCCAATAAAGTGCATAAAGAATATATATAAAATATTCAAGTCCAATCCAAGAGAGTCCCAAGTGTAAACTTATTACATAAAGTGCTTGATAGGTGTCATCATCCACAATGTGTGCAAAAACACCACCACCATTAGCCACAAGATGGCCTCTCACCTCAATTGAGTAAAAAGGAAGCAATAAATTCTTAATGGAGGTGAATCCAGACCACTGGATGCCAATTACTGGGCTGCTAATGTCTCGGGCTCAGCACAATCGACGGACATGAAAAAAAATTTGCGGGATGTGGCCGGAAGAGGACCATGGCGGACGTCTAGGAGAAGAGCTCCGCAGGCTCATTGCAATAATCCATTGCAATCCTCTTTCTATCCCCTCTCTAGAGGATAATCCGCCACTCACATCAACTACCCTAACCCCTGGGGACCAGATAAATCTAAAATTTACAGAGAAAGAGCCACCGAACACAACAATCCAGCCGCGGCCTACTCGCGGGAAAAGCTGCGGCCTTTCCTAAAGCGTTATCCGGCAGCATCCGCTCTCCATTCCCTCTCCAGAGGACAATCTACCCCCAATACTGGCCACCCTATCACCCAGGGGACCTGATCAGCAAGAATTCGAAGAGTAGGCCGGAAAGCGGACCGAGACAGACGGCTTAGAGAGGAGTGCCGCTGATCGCGTTTTTAAACTGCAGCAATCCTCTCTAAATACGGCCTTGAGAAGTTCATCTTTGCCCCATCAAGCCTCTCAGGACCCTGGGGGACACGCTCAACCAAATATTTTCAAAATCGAGCCACCGGGAGCGGATTTACAATCGCGGCCTAGTTAGGCCTAAAAGCGCGGACTTGCCTAAAAGCGGTGCCCGGCCGCGATCGGAGCTACCATCCACCATCACTCCATCGCCACCAAAACAAAGAGGGAGACCCTCCGGGACCTGAGGCACTAGTCTGAAACAGACTGGGCGGAAAAAAAAAATAACAGAATACCCACAATCTGGACTTGAGGCCTACCCGGTGGCCGAAGCCGCGGTCTTTCCTGCGGGAGGCCGTGAAATTACGTCAGGCATACCGGTAAGCGGCGGTGACAGCTTTACTGGGGATTACCAACAATAGCCCCTGCACACTGGCTGAAACACCCCGGTCTCTCCTAACACCTAGAGGCACATATTAGATAACTGTACAGCGGAACACTACCCGCCATATTGTCCTCAAGTGCACTCTGTTTCAGACCACAGCTTTTCCCCAGGGACCCAGGGATAGAACACTCAAGCCTGCAGAACTTATATCATAATACATCTTTCATTCCCTGCAAGTAACTAATTCATGAACTATGAGCTTTAAAACTCAGATGGAGAGAGGTGTGCGTGGTAGCTCCTTGAATGGCTGCTTGAATCCGGAGCTCCGTCCCACCCTGGCCGCATTCATGCCTGCACACCGCCACTGACTAACCAGCATCAACAGAAAGTGGAACATCCACTGACCTGCCCGGACCCTCCTAAGCTCGGCTCTCTGGTCCACAGGGATCTCTCCTCCCATCTCGGGGCTGCGGCCTCTCCCACTGCCGATCCCAAGATGGCGGCCGCACTCTCCTCACACACAAACTCTGGGAGAGAGGAGGACATTACCGATGATCCAGATCTGGGAACGCCACATAGATCAGCATATTTGGACCCTGAGACTCCCCCACACGGCCCCCAAATCCTCTCCCCAGCCTCTACAGTATCCCTCCTGGAACGCACATTGGATGAATTAATCCAGTCCCTGGATGGGGCCTATTCTATCCCAGTTGCTACCTCACGTGGGGCCTCAGCATCTTCCCTCCAGCACTTCTCCTGACATGCTCTATATTATGACCACTTTCTCCAAAATGCTCTCTACTGGACTGGCCCAGACTGCTACCCAGATTACCTCAGCTATTCAGGCTGATCTACAGAACCTGGGGGCCAGGATCGAGGCCATTGAACAAAAAACTGACCAGACTGTGGGGCGCGTCAACCAAAACTCTGCCAGGCTCCAAGAACTTCATGACCAGCTTGACACAGCACTCTCTAAAATAGACAACCTGGAAAACAGGTCCAGGCAGTACAATTTCAGGATCAGGGGGCTACCTGAACGTGTCAAAGATGTGGAAGCCACTGTTTCATCTTTTATCGCGGACATGATCCCTGATATCCCCCCTCATCGTCTGGAACTGGCCAGGGCACATCGGGCCCTGCGAGCCCCGTTCCCGGATGGATCCCCACGGGACATTATAGTCAAACCACACTTTTATAAAGTAAAAGACACCATTATGAGGAACGCCAGACAAGCCGATAATCTCTGCATCCAAGGCCACCCAGTGCAGATCTTTGCTGACCTGTCGCCCACCACCATACAGAAACGTCGGGCCCTTAAACCACTGCTTCAGGTCCTGCAACAAAAAGCCATCAAGTACTGGTGGGCTTTTCCGTTCTGCCTAAGCTTCATCTACCAACAATGGACCCACGGCTTCTCTTCCCTTCCTGAGGGTAAACACCTGCTGCTCCGTCTTGGACTGATCACACAGGACCCTACAACTTCGTCAGCGCTTAAGGGATCTGGATCCACGAAGAGGCCTTCCCCGCAGAGCCCTATCACGCAATCCTGGCAGAGGCAGCACTCCAAACGGTCCAAGGACGCTAGGCCCTCTTGATAACCCAGAAGGGACATTTCCACTTGGCTCTGATGTTTTTTGGATGTCTCTTCCTCTTTAGAGACTCTCGCTCCTACCCCCATAGTTTTGGGCAACCCCTATGGGTGGCCTCCTGTGGTCATGGTTGGCCCTGTCCCCACCATTTCTTTACTGGATCGCCTCTCACAATGTCCAGGGCATGAACTTTCCGCTCAAGAGACGTAAGTTGCTTAACCTTTACCATTCACATCACTTGGACATTGTCATGACACAAGAAACTCACTTCCTAGAAACCTACAGACCCTTGTTTGTCCATGCCAAGTTCCCTCAGTTTTACTTAGCCAATGCTCCTAACAAAACTCGGGGGGGGTGGGCATATTTTTCACTAAGCAGGTCCAATTCACCCTCATCAAACAGGTAGCTGACCCGGAAGAAAGATACCTTTTGCTTAATGGGGAAATAGATGGCCACACCTACTCTTTCCTTTCCTATTACGCACCAAACCAGGGTCAGGAACAATTTTTCAGTGATTTGGCCACCACTGTTTTGCCTCAGGCGACAGGCACAATTATCATGGGGGGTGACTCCAATGTTGCACTAGACCAGAGTATGGATAAATCCCACCCTGGACGAGCACAACTGTGCCGGCCCGCTAGGCAGAGCACTTTTATAGCGCGGGTGCTCTGTACGGAGGGACTGGTGGTTATCTTGCGGGAGATGAACCCGACAGCTAGGGACTACACACACTTTTCGGTTCCCCACCAGATCTTTTCTAGAATTGACCACATATTCGTCTCCGCTAACGCGATACCAAGGGTGGTCAAATCCTATATCAGGGACTCCCCTGCCTCGGATCATTCCATGGTGGTTCTGGTGATCACTCGTTCTCCGGCCCCAAGCCAGGAATTCAAATGGCGTCTAAACGAGGCCATCCTCAGCAACCTGGTCCATTGCACCATTTTCACAAAAGAATTAGTGGAATATTTCCACACAAACGTGACGGAGGAAATTTCCCTGGGAACTCTCTGGGCCACTCATGAAGCGGTCATCAGAGGGAAAATTATACAATTCTCTTCCCAACTAAAACGACAGCGGGCAGCGGATCTTGTCAAATTAGAAACGGAGTTCCAAGTATTTAGCAAGGCTCACAAACGACACCCCACACCACTTTCCAAAACTCAACTGGAGGGGGCCAGGATCCAATTGAACCTGGCCCTATCCACGGTAGCGGAAAAACAATTGCGATGGTCTGGAGCTAAATTTTATGAGTCTACGGACCTAGATTAGCCTCTAAATTATCCCCTAAAAATCAGGACAATAGCGGTCCCAAAGCTTAGAACGGCCCAGGGCTCCCTCTCCCAACACCCTCAAAAGGTACTTCATACCTTTCACTCTTTCTACTCTAAACTTTATGATAAAGCCCCCACCTCCTCGTCGGGCCCCCCCGGCGGCGTTCCTTAATGATCTACCCCTCCCCTGCCTACAAAAAGAGCATAAAGACCTGTTAAATGACCCGATATCGGAATTGGAAGTATTGGGAATGATTAAACACCTGAAAAAGGGTTCGGCGCCTGGACCCAATGGTTTTACTTCAATATATTACCAGACCTTTGCTGCTACACTCGTCCCCCATCTCATTAGATTTTATAATGCACTTCAATCGGGGGATTCTAACGAGAGAACCCTTAATTCTGCATACATCACGGTCATCCCTAAACCTGGCAAAGACCATAGCGACGTACAAAATTATTGACCCATTTCTCTAATTAATGTTGACCTGAAAATTCTCACCAAAATTCTCTCGAATAGAATCTCCCGAATTATTAGCCAGTATATACACAAGGACCAATCGGGGTTTATCCCAGGGAGACAGTGCCCTGACCAGATCAGAAGAGCCATAGACATCATCTCTCTGCTGAATTCCAGATGGGATGGCAAACCCCCTCAGGAAGCCTTAATTATGTCGATTGACTTACACAAAGCTTTTGACTCGGTCATGTGGCCCTATCTCTTCGAGGTTCTGGAGAGGTGGGATTTTGGCCCTAAATTCATGAATATTCTCCGAGCTCTCTATTCCTCCCCCAATGCCCAAATCCGCACGGCTGGCCATTACTCAGACCCATTTCCTATTAAACGGGGAACTAGACAGGGGTGCCCGCTGTCGCCTCTTATTTTTGCAACAGCAATCGAATCTCTAGCCATAGCAATCCGACGCAATCCCGATGTCCGCGGGGTCCATTGCGGCCCAACTGAACATAAATGTGCCCTCTTCGCGGATGACCTGTTGCTCTTTTTATCCTCTCCGGTCACTACCATCCCCGACGTCCTGGACCTTCTCTGCAAGTTCTCCCTGGCATCGGGTCTCCAAGTCAACTTGGATAAATCCTCAGTCCTCAACGTGACGGTCCCTCCCCCAGTCTACGAGTCAATCATAGCCGCCTTCCCCTTCAATTGGTGCTTTTCGTCCCTCTCCTACCTGGGAATTCAGGTCACTCCTACTTTTGCCACTCTGTATCAGGCCAATTACCCACCCCAGTTCTGCAAACTGAAAGCTGACTTGACCTCCTGGAATCCACATAATCTTAACTGGATAGGCAGGATCAATTCTGTTCAAATTACGCTCCTACCTCGCTTACTATACCTTTTCAGGTCTCTTCCCGTGGCGGTCCCCAAAGCTCACCTTAAATCGCTACAATCCCAGATTGTCCGTTTCGTCTGGGGTAAAAAGGGATATCGCTGCCCCACAGCAACCCTGCTCCAGTCCTGGACGATGGGGGGTTTGGCACTGCCCGACCTCTGGAAATACTTTCAGGCTGCCCAACTGGCCCAATTCTCTATGATCTACCTCCGGGGCCCCAAACCGGACTGGGTGAAGATGGAACGCCAAGCAGTGCCTAACCATACCTTGGACTATATTGCCTGGTGTACCCCCAAACTCTAACCTGTTATCCTTGCGCCCTCACTGTCACATTCGTTCGCTCTGTGTAGGAGCCTATATCAGAACCCATCCATTGTCTCCCCTTTACGTCCCTTAATGCACATTTTCCATCACCCTCAATTTCCTCCCGGACATGACATAGCAGCCTTTAAATGGTGGACAGACAATGGACTGTATCGCATTGGCTACTTCATATCCTCCACTGGCCCTCTTTCCTTATTTCACTGCACGTCCAAACGTAAGATGCCCCCTACCGAGAAGTTCCACTTTTCCCAACTCACACTTCCTACGAACGCTGTGGGCCCTCAACCCCGACCGCCGACTGTTGACCCCTTACGAGTGGTGGTGCTCGGAATCTGAAAATATGAGAAGAGGTATCTCCCTTATTTATGCTGCCCTCACGCAGCCCAGAGATAAACCTACATATGCTATTGGATGGGAACGAGATCTGGAATTAGAGCTACCGCTATAAGACTGGCATAAGATTTTTCCCAAATCCTTCAAAGGAATGATAAACGTTACCCTAATTGAGGCTAACGTTAAGATCCTGACACAATGGTATCTAGTACCCACCAGATTGGCGACTATGTACCTAGGTTCTTCTGCATTATGCTTCCGGGGATGCCACCACCGGGGCACCATTTTACATACCTGGTGGTCGTGCCCTAGGATACGCTCCTTTTGGAATAGGGGGTTTCACCTCATCAGAAGGGTCACTTCACTTTCAATTGAACAAACCCCTCAAGCGGCATTTCTACACATGTACAATCTCAGGGCTCCCAGGCATTCACTTTCCCTGTTTTTTTTTTATACTTCTGTGCGCTAAACTCACCTTGGCCAGAGCCTGGAAAAGGCCTTCCGTACCTTATCAAGCTGTACCCAGGAAAGTCTCCTGGATCATGGCCCAGGAAAATATGGTTGCAATCTTAAAGGATCGGGTACTCAAATTTGAGAGTGTCTGGGAGCCGTGGGCACTACACTTCAAGATCACATTGTAGCATGAACTTGATTTTTCTCCTTCCCTGCTTACTTTTTGACTCCCCCGGTGACTACCTCCTTTGACTATCCCCTCTCCTAAGCTATGTCTATTCCCACCCACTCTTCTTCTTTTCCCCTTTCTTGTTGTATCTGTATGTTGTGATGTATCCACCGATGACAGTTGACGATATAGTTGGGTTGGCCTGCCCCTGTTGCCCCCTTCCATCTACAAATTCTGATTTTAACTCTAGAGATGGACCCTGAGGGCCAGGTCGACTATTTCTGAGGAATGGTGGGATGCCCGGATATCAGTCTGGGAATCCCCCTCGACTGGACCCAGGAGGGGGTCTCCGGATGTTTCGCAACCTTTATGGTGCTCGGAGACCTCAGCCTGGCCAGGTATTTAGCAATCCCCAAATCCCCTTAGGGGGGGGGGGGGGATGGATAGTGGCGAGTCTTTTCCCATTTTCCTCCAAGTTTTCAACTGTTTGAGTTTTATGTGGTAGGGATTGTTGCAAGATTACATGCATGTCGCACACTGTTGTCCCATCCTACCTTTCACCTTGGTTTATGACTGGGTTTTAATATCCTGATTTGTTTTATATGTATGTTCTATTTTTGACTCATTTGACTGATACCTGATTGCAACTGCCACTGCAAACCTCTACTGGTTTGAGGTTCTATACACTTGATTGTTTGATCTTATGCATTGTATTGTGTTTGACAAAATAAAAACCTTTTTGATTGAAAAAAAATTTGCAAGAGATCTAAGTACTCACTGCAATTAAACCCTTTATTAAAGTATTAAAAATGTCACTCACATAGTAGGGCACAATCGGGCTTGTGCGGGCCGTACAGGCAATAATGTATAAGATGAGGAGCCGTGCTTTGAAAGCGCTGCTCGTCCGTCGGAGTTTCCCCCCCCTATACGCGTGGCGTCATAAGCTTGCTCGTCACGACTTCGTCAGTAGGGGTGGAGACCAGACAGACCAGCGGAAGTTTATGAATGGGTCGCTCCTCCTCGGAAGCCAAATATAGAGGATAAATAACGAAGGCCATACATAGCAGAGGAAATTTGTATTGGCTCTAAGTAATTAATTTCAATTCCGGACAAGCGGGGACCCCACAACAAGGCGTCATCAATCAATTAAAATAAACGTACATTTCTATGAATAACTGAACAAAAGCACAATAAAAATGTATACATAGAAAAATAAAAATAAAAGAAATATTAACAAAAAATAATAGGTAAAAAATAAATAAATAATAAATAAAGAGAAAAAAAACTATAAATAAAAAAAATTAAAACTAAAAAATACAAATAAAAAAGGAAAATACAAATAAAAATAAAAATGAATATAAAAATAAAAATGAAAAAATCTAAACAAATAAATAAAAATAAAATGAAAAATAATAAAATGAAAATAAACAATATTAAGAAAAGAAATAAGAAAAAGAAAAAAAACATAAATATAATTACATACATATAAAATTTGCTAAAATATAATTAAACATGAAGGGTGACAACATCAATTGAGTTCATATTACACTTAATATAAATAAAATAATATTAAAATATAAAATCAATGATCACAAATAAAGCAATTAACATCTATATTGACATTTAAACCTCTAGGTGTTAAAACTTTAGTTTGATATATCCAGGCATTCTCTCTTTTGCTAAGAGTTCGAATGAAATTACCACCCCTCCAATGCTTGGAGACCTTTTCAATCCCCCAAAATTTGAGGGAGCTAGGGTCTCTCTGATGGAATAATCTAAAATGTTTAGACACAATGTGTTCCACTTTACCCTATGTTGAGCTTGTCACAGGTGATTGAAAAATGACTAAAAAAAAATAAAACATTTTTTACAAAAAGTTGTCATTGAAATGATATATTGCTCACGCATGCCATGGGCATATGTGTAATTACACCCCAAAATATATTCTGCTGCTTCTCCTGAGTACAGGGATACCACATGTGTGAGACTTTTTTGGAGCCTAGCTATATACGGGACCCTGAAAACCAATCACCACCATCAGAATTTCAAAGGGCGTAAATTTCTCATTGCACTTTCTCACTGCCTATCATGGTTTCAGAGGCCCTGAAATGTCAAGACAGCACAAACCCCCCCCAAATGACCCCATTTTGGAAAGTAGACACCCCAATCTATTTGTTGAGAGGCATGGTGAGTCCATGGAATATTTTATATTTTGCCACAAGTTTTGGGAAAATTAAATTTTTTTGATTTTTTTTTTTACACAAAGTTGTCACTAAAACATTTAACTAGCTTACACATGACATGGGTATATGTGGAATGACACCCCAAATACATTCTGCTGCTTCTCCTGAGTACAGGGATACCACATGTGTGAGACTTTTTGGGAGCCTAGCTGTGTACCGGACCCCGAAATCCCACCACCACTTTCAGGTTTTCTAAAGGCGTAAATTGTGCATTTCACCTCCGCACTACCTGTCACAGTTTCGGAGGCCCTAAAATTTCAAGATATCACAAACCCCCCCAAATGACCCCATTTTGCAAAGTAGACACTCCAAGCTATTTGCTGAGAGGCATGGTGAGTCCATGGAATATTTTATATTTTGCCACAAGTTCCGGGAATATTATTATTATTTTTTTTTTTTTACACAAAGTTGTCACTAAATGATATATTGCTCACACATGCCATGGTTATATGTGAAATGACACCCCAAAATACATTCTGTTGCTTCTCCTGAATTTGGGGATACCCCATGTGTGAGACTTTTTTGCAGTCTAGCCGCGTACAGGACACCGAAATCCAATCGCCACCTTAAGGCTTTCCAAGTGTGTAAATTGTTGATTTCACTCCTTACTACCTATCACAGTTTTGAAGGCCATGAAATGCCAAGATAGCACAAAACCACCCCAAATGACCCCATTTTGCAAAGTAGACACTCCGAGCTATTTGCTGAGAGGCATGTTGTGTGTTTTGCAGATAACACTTTTTGTCACAAAGTTTTGGAAATTGAAAAAAAAAGGAAAAAAAATGCATTTTCCTTTTTTTTCTTAATTTTCCAAAATAAATGAGAGCTGCAAAATACTTGCCATGCCTCTCAGCAAATAATATTCCCAAAACTTGTGGTAAAATATAAAATATTCCATGGACTCACCATGCCTCTCAGCAAATAGCTTGGAGTGTCTACTTTGCAAAATGGGGTCATGGGGGGTTTGTGCTATCTTGAAATTTCAGGGCCTCTGAAACTGTGACAGGTAGTGCGGAGGTAAAATCAGCAATTTACGCCATTAGAAAACCTGAAGGTGGGGATTGGTTTTCGGGGGCCCGTACACAGCTAGGCTCCCCAAAAGTCTCACACATGTGGTATCCCTGTACTCAGGAGAGGCAGCAGAATGTATTTTGGGGTGTCATTTCACATATACCCATGGCATGCGTGAGCAATATATCATTTAGTGACAACTTTGTGTATAAAAAAATAAAAAAAAATCAAATTGTCAATTTTCTGAAACTTAGGGCAAAATATAAAATACTCCATGGACTCAATATGCCTCTCAGCAAATAGCTTAGAGTGTCTACTTTTCAAAATGGGGTCATTTGGGGGGGGGGGGGGGGGGGGTTGTGCTTTCTTGAAATCTCAGGGCTTCTGAATCTGTGACAGGTAGTGCAGAGGTAAAATAAGCAATTTACGCCATTACAAAAACCTGAAGGTGGGGATTGGATTTCGGGGTCCCGTACACAGCTAGGCTCCCCAAAAGTCTCACACATGTGGTATCCCTGTACTCAGGAGAGGCAGCAGAATGTATTTTGTGGTGTCATTTCACATATACCCATGGCATGTGTGAGCAATATATCATTTAGTGACCACTTTGTGTAAAAAAAAATAAAAAAAATATCAAATTGTCAATTTTCTGAAACTTAGGGCAAAATATAAAATACTCCATGGACTCAATATGCCTCTCAGCAAATAGCTTTGGGTGTCTACCTTCCAAAAAGGGGTCATTTGGGGGGGTGTTTGAACTGTCCTGGCATTTTATGCCCAATCTTAGCCACACATCACCCACTCTTCTAACCCCTTGAAGACCAAGCCTTTTCTGTGACTTTTTGTTTACATGAAAAAATATATTTTTTTTACTAGAAAATTGCTTTGAACCCCCAAACATTATATATTTTTTTAAAGCAGAGGCCCTACAGAACAAAATGGTGGATGTTGCAAATTTTTGCGCACAGATTTTCCAAACTTAATTTTTGTGGGGAAAAAAACACTTTTCTATAGTTAATGCAGAAATACACTATATAATTCCTAATTGTTTGGTAAAATTTAAAAGATGATCTTATGCCGAATACATAGACACCAAACATGACATGCTTTAAAAATTGCGCACGCCCATGCAGCGGCAACAATCTACGTACGTTTTTGAAAGCCTTTAAAAGTCTTTACAGGTTACCACTTTGGATTTACAGAGGAGGTCTACTGCAAGAATTACTGCCCTCGACCTGGCGTTTGGGGCGATACCTCACATGCATGGTGCAATTGCGTTTTACATATGACACTAGACATACGCTTGCGTGCGCATTTGCGTGCAAGCACGGGGGGGGGCTTGATTTTTTTATTATTATTTAATTTGCTTTTTTATGTTATTTTGACACCTTTCCTTTCATTTTTTTTTAAACATTTTTATTGTTATCACAGTGAATTCAAATATCCCCTATGATAGCAATCTGTAGTGACAGGTACTCTTTTTTAAAAAAATGTGGGTCTTTTAGACTCTAGATCTCTCCTCTGATCTAGAGTCTGATCACACCAAAATTGGTGTGATAACCCAATGGCGCTGTTTATTTCTGGCGAAACAGAAGTCATAAAATGCTTGTAGCTTCCGGTATCTTAGGCCATAGAGATGATTGGAGCCATTCTCATCTCCAATCAGCTCTATGGTTAGATAACTGAACCACTGACTGCACTCTTGGGTTAACCGGTGGGACAGGAGAGCCCAAGAAAAACCGCGGAAGACGGCGGGAGGGGGGGGGAGTTCCCTCCCATTGCATGTAAAAGCAGTCTAGCGGCCAGTTATCTGCTAGGTTTGATTTTACATGTAAGCCGACCGCTGGCTGTAAAAAACAATATCAAGACTATGCCTAAATCTGCAGGCATCATTCTGGTATAACCACTCAAAGTCCAGCAACGTACCAGTACATTGCTGGTCCTTGTTTGGCATATAGTGTAGGTTTTTTTTTTTTTTTTTTTCTTCATGCAGTCTGTGGGCTGAACGAAAAAAAAAAGAGAACCTAACAGAAATCACCACAGGAAAATGATGTAGTATACACACCATTAACCGCCCAAACATCCAAACCCACTTATTTAATGGTGGGTATACATGACAATATTCCATGTATACCTAAAGGTATTTTAACTGCAGTGGTGAAATCAACCTACCACAGCGCTGCCATCAGAGGTATCCATATATGCTGAGCGCAAATGCTGTTTGTGTCAGAATATATAAAATCAGTGTGGCAGCCGACGGGTACCTGCAAGAGAAACAGTTTAAAAAAAGAATAAAAAACAAACAAAGTACAGTAAAAGTACAGTAGGAAGAGTAGAAGAACAGAAAAATAACTTAGACGACAACTATTTTTGGCTTTTTTATTTTAGCTTTTTTTTTGTAATTTTTATTTTATGTTTTTATGTATTTTTTTTTACACTTTTTTTTCTTCAACGTTAAAGTTCCAGGTTCCAGGTTAGGGTCTCTCAAAATGACGATAACCATTGAACATCTTTTGAGACCCTGTGTAAATGTGCCCTAAACTGTGCCGTGCTTTAACCTATGCTAATAATCCACTAGTGTGTGGTAGCGATGGAAACAGTCACCGTGGCAAAGATCAGGTCGGGCAGGACAGTCGGGACAATAATTACGGGTGTCACGCCTAAATCCGCGCTTGCCCCAGACACGGCATCTTTTTTGGGGGTATCTTTGGGTAGGGGTACTCGGGAGGAATTCCGGAAAATGCCTCTCAAGCAAGCCAGCTCACTGCATCTTGTTAGGGAAGTCGGGCAGGAGCACGAGCTGGATACAGAAGGGCTCTGATTATCTCTTCCTGGTAGTGAAAGAAGGATATTGTTCCGGCAGACGCTTTGTATAAGACAAAAGCTTTGTAAATAGCCAATTGAAATAGGTATACAGACACTTTTTTGTACCAGCGTCTGGCCTTATGGGCAAATAAGTACGGTCCCATCATCTGGTTGTTGAAGTCCACCCCTCCCATTTTACGGTTATAGTCGTGGACACAGAGGGGCTTCTCAACAACAACACCGGTGACCGTAGTAATTTCCACCGCCGTGTCTGGTTGAATGGAGGACAGAATGAAAACGTTCCGTTTGTCCCTCCACTTCACTGCAAGCAATTCATCGCACCTCAAGCATGCTCTCTCCCCCGGACTCAGTGGGGCATTTACTAGCCGTTGGGGGAAGCCCTGGCAATTAGATTGCACAGTGCCACAAGCGCCAATTTGTAATTGAAAGAGGTGTCTAAAAAGTGGCACGCTTGAATAAAAATTGTCCACGTACAAGTGGTACCCCTTTCCGAATAAGGGTGACACCAAGTCCCAAACTACCTTACCGCTGCTCCCTATGTAGTCTGGGCAGTCAGGGGGCTCCACAGTGCTATCTTTTCCCTCATAGACACGGAAACTAACTGTATAGCCTGTGGCCCTGTCACACAGCTGGTACAGTTTGACCCCATATCTGGCACGCTTGCTGGGGAGATACTGTTTCATACCAAGGTGGCCAGTAAACTTTATCAGGGACTCGTCAATGCAGACATCTTGTTAGGGGGTAAACAAGGCTGAAAACCGCTGATTGAAGTGGTCTACTAGGGGCCAAATTTTGTGGAGCCGATCATATTCAGGGTCTCCCCGAGGTTGACAGAGTTCATTGTCGTTGAAATGCATGAACCAAAATATTTGTTTGTATCGAGCCCTTTACATAGCAGCAGAGAACACATTTGATGAATTGGGTCAGTGGACCAATATAACCGCAATTCATTCTTTTTTGTAATGCCCATTTTGAAGGATAGGCCCAGAAAGGTCTTAAAATCGAAAACCGTTATAGGATTCCAGGTGAATGGTCTGGCAAGGGGGGAATTTGGGTTGGCGGCGATGAATTGACGTGCATATAAATTTGATTGATCCACAATAGATCTGTAAAGATCTTTAGTGAAAAACAGCTCAAAAAAAATTAGGGAGATTAAAACCATCTGTTTCCACTCGAATTCCATGTTGGGCAGTGAATGGGGGAAGTACTGGCACTGTAGAATCTGTTGGCTGCCAATTAGGATATGCCAGCGCTTCAGGGAGGACACTATGGGCTCTACGGGCCACTACTCTTGCTAGCTGCACCAGCTTCAACTGCGCTTATGGGACTCGCCAAGTCACCAAGTCTTACTGCAGTGCTGGTTGTACTAGGTCCAGGGTGTACTTGGCCGCTCGTGCTTGCCAGATCACGAGAAGTGTGAGCGGCACTAGTACTGGCACTCTGCTGCATACGAGAAACATCCGGTTCTTACATCTTAGCAACTCCAGAATGGGGTCGGGTACGTCCGACCTTAGCAGGGACCCATCCGTCATCATAGCTGTCTGTCAGGGAGCCGCTGCTGTCTACAGGTTCATATACTGACCCTGATTCTGCCAGTGAGGCTTCCCCATCGCTTTCATCTGACATGGTCAGTATACTGTAGGCCTCTGCACTACTGTACCACCGTTTGGACATTTTATCAAATATTTGATAAATTTACCGGTACAGTAATGTGACTAACAGGTAAAAAAGCACCTGGTTGTCAAGGACTATTTGGTCGCTACAAAAAAAACTGCTAGTGCTAGCAGAGATCAGGCCTGACTCTGCTAACGCAGCGATTTTGTGTGATTTGTGTTTTTTGGAAGTGACAGTAATCTATTGATTACTGCACTTGCCTGGGTAGGGTGGACTGGGCAGAGGGGCTAAACGCAGGTTCTGGCAGGAATCAGTGCTGATTGTGCAAACACCGCGTTTTGGGAACACAAAACTATGGGGACGCTAGTATAGTTCTGATCAGATCAGATATTGATCTGTTCAAACACTATACTAGTAATGGAGGTGTGTGTGTATGTGTGTGTGTGTGTGTGTGTGTGTATGTGTGTTAGTGTACTTGACTCTAACTGACGCTAAATAACGGTGGTGTGGTGGGACTCTGACGCTAACTAGCCTAAGTAGCGTCACCCGTGACACTAATACAGTGATCGGTAATCACTGTATATAGTGAACACTGTGACAGGGCAGTGAATGGGTTAACTGGGGGAGATCAAGGGGTTAAACCTTTATAGGGGATAGATGGCAGGTGGCCTAAACCTATTTGGGCCTAGCGCAAGCGCAAACTGGGGTCACAAGTGACACTAATACAGTGATCAGTAGTTATCTGATATACTGTATATATTAGTGCACTGTGTGATAGGGAGTGAACGGGTTAACTGGGGGCGATTAAGGGGTTAAAAGTTTATTAGGGGATAGGTGGCAGGTGCTTGAGGGGTTTGGGGGGGTGATCAAGGGGTTAAATGTGCCTATGTGAGGTAGTGTCAGTGTAGTGTTAGGTGGAACTCACGTTTTTGATGCTTCTCCTTCTTCTCCTGGAACCGAAAGGGCTCCAGGAGGGAAAATTACATCACTTCCCCTGCCTGTGTTTACATTACAAAAATCATTGGTCTTCATCTGGTGACTGATCGGTTCTCAGCCGAATCAGACCAGGATCGGCTCGCAGGGCGAGTGGGAGCCGTGATCGCGCCCGACGTAGGTCTACGTCACTGGACGCAGGAGAGCCACTTTGCCACAGTAGTGTCCATGTGAGCGGCCGGCAAGTGGTTAAGGAATGAACATATATATTTTCATATTTTTGTAAAGAATATTAAAGAGAAGAAAGTAAAGAGAAAGGAAACAAAAAGAAATTGTAATAGAAAGATACAGTATATCACAAAAGTGAGTACATCCTCACATTTTTGTAAATATTTTATTATATCTTTTCATATGATAACACTGAACAAATGACACTTTGCTACAATGTAAAGTAGTAAGTGTACAGCTTGTATAACAGTGTAAATTTGCTGTCCACTCAAAATAACTCACCTTATTTTCAGGTGATTGTGGCCAACTATATAGCAAGGAGGTGGTCCTATCAACTTCTTTACCTTTGAAGCAAAGTGATTCAAAAGGTGTCAGTGTTCTAAGCAAGTTTGTCCGTTGTCTTGAGAAGTGTACATAGCTATGAAATTATACGTAACTATAATACGGAAGAGGTTGAGAAGCAAACTTCACTTTTAACAATGCATATGGTTGTAACCGGCTGCGTGTGACACAATGCATGATCACTGTGGCAGTTATTTAATCTTTTAGTAGAAACAGGTTTGTCGCTTGTCCTGGAGGAAACTCAGGATTATTTGATAGTGGGGTCAAAGGGATGAAGAGATTTTGCTAGTTTTAGTTAAGCTATAGAAAACTTTTAATGTCGCCCCAATCAAAGAATATGATTTGAGAAGAGTTTGCCATTTTTCCCAGGGAATCCAAGGAAGGAAGCGAAGGGGGATTTCTGATGCTAGGTTCTCTAGGCCCACCCAGTCCTTGTTAACTGCATGGCAATTTTAGTCAATAATTCTGGCCACGTGGGTCGCATTTATAATACAGATAGATTAAGGGACAGTGGACATCCCTGTCTCATGCCATTGTTAATTACCACTGTATCTGATAAAGTTCCATTTATTTCCAATTTAGCTGAGGGGTTTCGATACAAGGATGTGATTCATGTGAGCATGTGAGGTTGGAGGCTAATATGGGTACATAGTGCCATTGTGTAGTCCTATGCTACCCTGGGCCTAGGCCTTTTCTGCATCTGTGGATAGTTGAAAACCCTCGGCTAGCTTTTTGCGCATAAGATGTATCAGATTAAGTGCTTGGATCACATTGTCCCCCACCTCCCTCCCTCCCTCCCTAAAGCCTGCCTATTCAGGACCAATAAGTTGTGGAAGAAACTATCGCCAAGATTTGACTAATAATTTTAGGTCAAGGTTTAATAAAGATATGAGCCTATAGCTTGAACAGTCATTAGGGTCCTTGCCTGGCATGGGTATTATTGTTATATGTGCCATGGAAAATGTGGGAGGGGTAGACTGTGGCTCTTTAAAGCAATTCAGGGCATTAACTAGAGGTTCTGGAATTAAAGGTGTAAATGACTTTCTGTAATGTGCTGTGAAGCCATTAGGGCCCGGGCTCTTTCCAGTTTTTAAAGTTTTAGCGGCAAGTGAGAGTTCTTCACTGGTGATGGGTTTCTCTAATGTCTTAGAGTTTACTGCTTTCAAACTAGGCATGCCGCTTTTCTAAGGTATTCTTTGATGATCTAGGTTCTAGATCCACTTAAGGATGGCAATTTATGTGGTGGAGGAAGGTTGTATAACTTGGAGTAATATGCATTGAATTCTGCCTCTGTTTGATTCGTGTCCTATGTTATTCTGTTGTCTGACGTTTGATTTTATGAATATGAGATGAGGTCCTGATCTCTTGTCAAGGAATTTGCCACTTTTGTTCCCATGTTCGTAAAAGAAACCTTCTTTCAGGAACAAAATACAACTGGCTTTCATTTCTAGTGTAGTTTGTAATTCTCTACAAGCTTCGAGAAGCTCTGTCGCACACTAAACTGCTACCGAACATTTATGTTGGGCTTCAAGTGTGACAGTCTTCGTTGCCAGGGCAGAGATAGTTTTTTCAGTAATTTTTTTGCGTTGTGAAGCTTAACGAAATAATTCCCCTCATATAACACACTTATGGGCTTCCCATACTGTTAAGGGTGAGATTTCTTCAGAGGAATTTTCAAGAAAGAAGGATTCAATTGTTTCTGTGATGCTATTCAGATTGGAAGGAATTGTTAACAAGGATTGGTTTAATCTCCAAGTGCATGGTTTTCAGGGACCTTAATCCATTTCAATATCTTGTAGGAGATAAAACATTTTCCATTAGATGTGTCATGGGTCGGGTCTAATGGGATATTAAAGTCCCCTCCTAGAATTCGACTTCCTGAGGCAAACCAAGCTAATTCATCAATCGCTTTGCGGCAAAAGGAAATGTGTGCTGTATTTGGGAAATATACATTTGCCAATGTGATCTGCTTGTCCTCATATTTCCCCTTGAGAAACACAAATTTGCCCTCAGGGTCTGCTAACTGTTGTTGTAATTCAAAACCAGCATCTTTCCCTATCATGATTGAGACCCTTTAGCCTTTAGAAAAGATTTGTTTGTCAGGTTAGGTATATGTGAGGTTTTGAAATGTGTTTCTTGTAAGAAAACAAAGGAAGACCTTGTTTTCTTAAGATCTCTTAATAATTGTGTCCTTTTTTCCGAAGTGTTCAACCCCCTAACATTATGAGAAATTAAGATAGGCTGTCTTCCTAATGAGGAGTAGGCCATGTTGGCAGTTGTAGTGTGTGAGATACCAGGAACATGTTAAGGATTGCTAGAGATATTACAAGGGAAAAAAAAAAAGGGGTATAATATAGTAAAAGGTAGGTAGATCCCTCGATTGAGGGTATCAAGGTAAGCTAGCTGTTGAAAACCTCAGATATTGATTACCTTTAGGTTTGATTAATTCTGGGCTCATTAAAGAAATATAATAAAGACTTAACACAGTCTATGTGGCTCACTGTTGGGGAAGTGGGAGGACTGAGCGATATTTATTGTATTATCTAGGATTAAATACAGTACCGGTATTAGTAATAACACTGAGGAGTCTCACTGTGGTCCTGTTAGTAAACAAAGAAGTGGGGCATATTTTCATATATGATAGCCAATAGGCAATATAATAGTGAAGTACTAAGCTAAATCATCCACTGAATTATAAATTAAGACTTTTTTTCTACTGAAGTACAGTAGAAAAAACATTGATAAGTGAGGAAGTCTTTCCGACCAAGATAACAGGGCCCGGTAGCTTCCCTCACCTAATGTAATGCATAGTAATAAGTGAATAATAAACATTGAACAGGTACTGAACAGGTATTCCTCAGGAAGAACTACTCACGCCCAGCTGGACAAGTACTTAGTGCCTATACCATCAGACAGTGGGTATTAAATTATGTAAGCCACAGCCCCACGGTACAGACAACTTCTATAGAGAGCAGGTTTACTGGCCCTAGAGTCCCATAAAAGGTAATGTGGTAAACCAAGGGGCTGGATACATTCAAATGCGTATTATCCAGGGTCGGATTGTGACAGGACTCCATATGTATGCAATATTGTAGTGTCAATAAACATAAACAAGTGGACTGGGTAAAGACCCTCATATGACCGGCCAGCATTTTTTAGTAGAAAGATACTGTATATCAAAATCAAATGGGTTTAAGGCGGATACACTGCTTAAACCGGAGATCAAGGCAATGATAAAGTTTCCAATAATTCTCATGTGTGAGATAGGGAAACAAACTTTCAAAACAAGCCCTCTGTCATTATGAGGAATGAAGTGATCAATCATTGTGTTGGACTTTAGGAATTCTGTGATGAGCAAAAGAGTGAGAGGAACTCGGTGGTGGCTGTTTGTGGTACTTTCCTTTCTTCATTGGTGGTTTTGATGGTGATGATTGGGGTGAGCCCACTGAGCTGGTACCCAGGGGTGGGTCTAGAAATCTGCGATACCAATCAGGTTATTCCACAAGTGGGATCTGGTTCTCACAGAACTGTGGTAATTCATCCGGGGTTCGTAGATGCTCCAATGGCTCTTCACATGAATGACCGACCAGTCTGGGGGTGTTGTTTGTTTTATTGTTTATTGATAACTTGGGATAGGAGAAGGGAATAGTGGAATACTCCAATTGAACTATTCACATTGTTTGAGGACTTCTATCTTCAGAGTTCTGCTTGAAAATATGGAACAGCCAGGCTGTTAAACCACATTGCCACTAGGGTGGATGGGGTTAAGTTTCTAGTTCTCTTTGCTCTCTAACAAGATGACTTGATGGATGATAATCTATCTTCAGGACACTCTCACTAGCAGCCTTTTCCTGCTGACACCCATCCACTGACTATCCTAGGAGACTATCCTCACTGTACTGCAGAGACAGATTCTCCAGTGTCTCCCCTCTCAGTCAGCTTCCCTGGACCTCCGGGTTCAGCACTTCACTGCTACTCTTTCAGCCCTCAGGACGACCCCCTGAGGCCGCATGGCACCTCTACAGAGGAGAAGGCAGCCGCCCCCTCCATCCGGGACTCTGCTGCCCAACAAAAGACCTCAAGCACATGTGTTCCTGGTTTTTATACAGTATCCCAACATGCACCGAGGCGACTTTCCTTCTGCCAAACTTCAGGACTGTATCAAAAGCCCATGCACCCATTTGTCAGGTTAGAGTGATCAGGGGTGTCTAAGCCACTTACCATGTCTTCTGAAACGGAGTGAGACACTTCACTGAACTCATCCTCCCCACGTGCCTGCACCATCTTGCCAGAGGCTTCTTGCCATCTCAGTCTCGGGTGTGATTTGAAGAGATCTGAGATTCTACAGGCACCGGAGATTGACCTTGAATGGCGGCATCAGGAGCCAGAAGAATACCAGTTCAGTCTGACCATTTCCAGGCTGATAAGGCTGTTGCAGGAGCTGATTTAGCCGTGGGCTGCACAGAGCTCTTCTAGCAAGCAACCATCTTCACTGGCTGCCAAGCCCCCCCCCCATCTGTAAGTTTGTAATCCTTGCAGTAAAACAATTGCCTGTTCCCTTCTCAAGTACATTTTCTCTCAATTCTCTTCCAATCTTCTCCTATTTCAAATGTTCAGCTGCTTGTCAGATTTACAGGAGCTAACCACAGGATACCTCTCCCTAAGCTCAAAAGATACTAGACCTATACCGAAATACCAGCCCTGAGAAGGACTTTTGTGGACATTGACAGAGCAATTTGTGCTTCAGCCGATCTCTAACTGCCCCTAAAGCAACCACAGGATACCTGTCCCTAACCTGAAAAGAGACTGTAGAAGGCCTATACTGAAATACCAGCCCTGGAAAGGACTTTTGTGGATCTTCACAGCACTATATGTGTCTAGCAAACTCCCCTGACGAGCACAGCAGACCTCTCCCTACACTGGCAGAAAACGGAATGTGAAATGCCCGCCAGGTCAGGTCTATTTATAGGGTAGGGAGACTGTCCATGAGCTGGAATGTTTCAATTGGCTGTCCCGTTCCACCTGACGGCTGTGTCATGGGTCAAAGTTCTCCCCAATGTAAACAAATATGGCCGCCAAGAACGACGGCATGTGTCCGAAAATTTGGCGGTTAGCGAACAAGCAAAGTTTGCCGCGAACCGACCGCCGGGGCGAACCGCAAGGCCATCTCTAATGCTGAATGATGTTACATGCAGCATAACAGTCTCCACGATGCTTTCACTTCTGTCACTTGTGCTCAGGGTGAACCTACTCTCATCTGTGAAAATCACAGGGGCGACAGTTGAGGACCTGCCAATTCTGGTGTTCAATGGCAAATGCCAATCAAGCTCCACAGTGCCGGGCAGTGAGCACAGGGCCCACTAGAGGACATCGGGCCATCAGGTCACCCTCATGAAGTCTGTTTCTGGTTGTTTGGTCAGGGACATTCATACCAATGGCCTACTGGAGGCAAATTTGTAGGGCTCTGGCAGTGAACACCCTGTTCCTCCTTGCACAAAGGAGCAGATCTTGTTGATGGGTTAAGAACCTTCTAAAGCCCTGTCCAGTTCTCCTAGAGTAACTGCCTGTCTCCTGGAATCTCCTCCATGCTCTATAGATTGAGCTGGGAGACACAGCAAACCTTCTGGCAATGGCACATGTTGATGTGCCATCCTGGAGGAGTTGGACTGCCTGTGCAACCTATATAGGGTCCAGGTATTGCTAAATACCACTGACCCTAGCCAAATTCAAAACTAGTTAAAAAGAGTCAGAAAATATGAGTAGGGAAACAAATGTCAGAGGCCATCACCCGCAAAACTTGTTTTGGAGGTCTTCTCATTGTTGCCCATCTAGTGAACCTGTTCTTAACTTCATAAACACCACATGATATATGGATAGATATAGATAAAAGTATATATATATATACAGTCTGAGCAGTAGCATGCACTGGCAAGGAATATTTGACTATGGAACTGATTTACAACAGCAGCACCACAATGTAATCCATTTTAGTGTGAAAAAAAGGCTTTTTTTTTCTGATAGCTTACTTCAGTGGTGCATATTTATTAACAGTAATAGACCTGCTTTGATTGGCAGCTAAAAATTAGCTTGCAATTTACTGAGGCTACCGTGTTCTCTCTGATGCAAAGCTATCCTGCCACTGCTCAGTAAAAACTCTACTTTTCAGTAATACCAGCCACAGTTTTAAGGCATCGACAAACATATTAAAAGAATATGCCACTTTGTCTCATTCCTTTATGTAAAAGCAGCCTCCAGCCTTTGCTCTGATGGATCATATACATTTTGCATTTATTGATCAAATATATTGCTGTAGTAGATAGCTGTTTGATCGGTTTTTGTTTACTATTTTTCTTTTGCCAGCAACTCCCACTGTTGGGACTTGTGTCCCCTTATTTTGGCCCTGTTCTGGGTGACCCAGCATGGTAAGGGCTCACTTCTGTGAGTCTGACTCTGAGCTGCATGTTCCATCCCCGGGATCCAGTCTTAGTGACCTGGTGCATGCTCAGTACCTCCCTACAGACTGTTCTGCGGAGAGGTTTCTTTGTGTCGGTGGAGATCGGGGGCTGGTCACCGTTCCATCACATCACTTCCTGTGATGCTGCATGGGGTGGGGGCGGCGCTGAGATTCCGCTCTCCCAGAAGCCCTCTCTGGGAGCTGGCTCCTCAGGACTGTCAGCAGAGATTGTTCTTGCTATCTCCAGATGACTCTCCTCAGCACTGATTGTAGCAGGTATGTAAACCAGCTCACATATATGAAAATGTTATTGTAATGTTACAACAACATATGTACTAATCTTGCTTTGCATGATTTAATCTTAGAGGAACAGTTGTAGCCATCAGTGTCACCCCTGAAGAAGAAGCGCAATCGCTTCGAAATGCATTGGGCATACATTGTGCTATAAATATGATCATCTATTGCATTTTGTGTAGTTTCTGGAACACACTGCTTGCTCTTTTTAATGGTTTTTGCTTTAATGTTTTTGTTTTTCATTAATAAAAATTATAATATTACATTACTTTTTGTTATTTTTACAAATGCCTTTAAAGTCCCACCACCAGTGGGATTTTCTTTCTTGCATTTAAATAGGGATGTGGCACGATTATCAGGGGTTCTGCTGAGGTCAAACTATTTCATATTAAAAGAATATGTGTACTTTCAAATTTGCCATCAAAGCTTTATGAAAAAAACAATATCCTGCCTGTAAAGTTTTTTTTTTTTCACCATATTTTGTCTTTTAGCCCTAAACATTTACAAGATTTACCAAGATCTGTCCCCATACACTAGCATCTTTCTAGAGAAGGGTCAACATTGAAATCCAACATATTTTAATTGATACTGCTGTGCAAAAGCTGCCCAGAAGCTTCATATTGTCAGAACTATCTCCACTCACCAACCTGCATCTGGATGTTGCTGATAATTATCTATCATGGCTGCAAAAACCTTGATTTAGTTTTAGTAGTAAGACTAATCTCGTTGTCCCACCCCTTGCCCCCAGATTTACTTATATAAGATTTGATTATATAAAGGATATTACACTAATGTATGTAGCGGTTTTTGGGGAGCATATAATAATAGCAATAACCATAAGTATATAACATATAAAACAATAACCATAAGTATATACTGTAGATGCACACCATAATAAAAGCTTTAAATAGAACAGAATAATAATAGTACATACATCCAATGTCCAAAAGGGTAATATCAGCAAAGTGCCCAACAGAATTTTTTGTGGAATTATGCACATATACACAGATAGTAATAAGGTTATTAACAGAGATACCTCGAGATAAATGTGGCAGCAAAGTTCAGTTGCAGAGGCCTCTGAGGATGATTTCAATGTTGTGCACATCTTGATACTGAAGACCTGAACACAAGATAAGCAATGATGGGGAGATCCTGCAACAATTAATCAATAGGCCTGTAGCTTTTTCCCCACCAGAAATCATGGTGTGATACTGAAACTCAGAGTCAACCTATCTTCTAAACTGTCATGCAACTGGACCTCTAACTACCAGAAGTTGTCATCCCATGCCTAACCTTGCTCTAGCCTATGCTGGTTATTGAGCACTGAGCTAAAACTAGCTATAAAATCCCAGACCAGAAAGGACAGGACTAACTAAAATAACAGGAGCTGAATATAAACTCTATTGCAATAGAAAGGTTTACCTACAGCCAGTGGCGTACCTACGGGGGGGGCGGGGGGGCGGGCCGCCCCGGGTGCCACGCACTGGGGGGGTGTCAGGCTGCTCGGAATATGTCAGTGTGAAGGAGCTGCAGTTTCTAAAGTCCGCGCTGCTCGCGGGGGCGGCGGCCGGCGGGAAGAAGGTGAGCACTGAGCAGCCTCCTCCTGTGTGTCTGTGTGACTGTCTGGACTGGAGAGGAGATGGGACAGCTGGATATAGAAGGATTCATCTTTCCGTATTTCTCCTGCTGCCGTTGAATGGCCGATTCTCCTCTCCCTCCTGCACTCAGTTAGCGGCAGCAGGAGGAATATGTAAAGATCAAATCATCTATATGCAGCTGTCCCATCCCCTCTCCTATACAACTTGCTGGCCCCCTAGTGCTCTCCAGCCCCCCCCCTCCCCTTGCTCTTAACACCCCCTTCTCTTAACACCCCCCCTGCTCTTAACACCCCCCCTGCTCTTAACACCCCCCTGCTCTTAACACCCCCCCTGCTCTTAACACCCCCCCTGCTCTTAACACCCCCCCTGCTCTAAACACCCCCCCTGCTCTTAATACCCCCCCCTGCTCTTAACACCCCCCCTTTTCTAAACACCCCCCTGTTCTAAACACCCCCCCTGCTCTTAACACCCCCCCTGCTCTTAACACCCCCCCCCCTGCTCTTAACACCCCCCCTGCTCTTAACACCCCCCCTGCTCTTAACACCCCCCCCTGTTCTAAACACCCCCCCTGTTCTAAACACCCCCCCTGCTCTTAACACCCCCCCCTGCTCTTAACACCCCCCCCCCTGCTCTTAACACCCCCCCTGCTCTTAACACCCCCCCCTGCTATTAACACCCCCCCCTGCTCTTAACACCCCCCCTGTTCTAAACACCCCCCTGCTCTTAACACCCCCCTGCTCTTAACACCCCCCTGCTCTTAACACCCCCCTGCTCTTAACACCCCCCCTTCTCTTAACACCCCCTTCTCTTAACACCCCCTTCTCTTAACACCCCCTGCTCTTAACACCCCCCCTGTTCTAAACACCCCCCCTGCTCTAAACACCCCCTTGCTCTTAACACCCCCTTGCTCTTAACACCCCCCTTGCTCTTAACACCCCCCTTGCTCTTAACACCCCCCCCTGCTCTTAACACCCCCCCCTGCTCTTAACACCCCCCCTTCTCTTAACACCCCCCCTTCTCTTAACACCCCCTGCTCTAAACACCCCCCTGCTCTAAACACCCCCCTGCTCTAAACACCCCCCTGCTCTAAACACCCCCCTTGCTCTTAACACCCCCCTTGCTCTTAACACCCCCCTTGCTCTTAACACCCCCCTTGCTCTTAACACCCCCCTTGCTCTTAACACCCTCAGTGCTCTTGCCCCCCAGCGCTCCTTAGCCCCCCAGTGCTCTTCAGCTCCCCGCAGTGCTTTTCATCTCCCCCCTATGCTCTCTGGCTCCCCCAGTGCTCTCCACCCCCCTGTGCTCCCTGCCTCCCCCCTCAGTGAGTTCCACCCCTGCGCCTTCCAACCCCCCTACAATGCTTTTCAAACCCCTCTTAATTCTCTCCAGTCCCCCCCCCCCCCGCGCCCTTCAGCTCCTCCAGTGCTCTCTGCTTGCCCTGTGCTCTCCGGCCCCCCTAATGCTCTTCTCAGTCTCTGACCATCTCTTGGATCATGTCCTCAGTCTCTGACCATCTCTTGGATCATGTCCTCAGTCTCTGACCATCTCTTGGATCATGTCCTCAGTCTCTGACCAACCATCTCTTGGATCATGTCCACAGTCTCTGATCATCTCTTGTATCATGTCCTCAGTCTCTGACCATCTCCTGTGTGTTTTCTGCAGTCTCTGACCATCTCTAGTATCCCGTCTGTAGTCTCTGACCATCTCTTGTATCATATCCTCAGTATCAGATTTCTCTTGTATTAGGTCCGTAGTCTCTGACCATCTCTTGTATCATGTCCTCAGTCTCTGACCATCTCTTGTATCATGTCCTCAGTCTCTGACCATCTCTTGTATCATGTCCTCAGTCTCTGACCATCTCTTGTATCATGTCCTCAGTATCTGATTTCTTTTGTTTTAGGTCCGTAGTCTCTTACCATCTCTTGCATCATGTCCTCAGTCTCTGACTATCTCCTTTAGCATGTCTCCAATCTCCTACTCAAACTTAAACACATTGATAATAGTATTAGCTATCTGTCTATGCCAAAGGTAGGGAGGCAGAGAGTGCAAAAGGGGGAACTGTGATTAGAGAGACAGGGGGGGGGGGGGCAGACTGCTAGGGGGGCTGGGAAATTTGTGCAATAAATATTCTTGGAGACATTACAATTTTTTGCGGGTGTTTTTACATTTTAAAGTGGGGGGGGGGGGTGCCAGATATAGGATCCGCCCCGGGTGCCAAATGCTCTAGGTACGCCACTGCCTACAGCATACAGCAAGGTGATCACAACCCACGCACACTAGCTACGTTGTATTGTGCATGTGAGAAAAAAAAAAAACAGGGGAACAGATATCCTTCTGTCACCAGTCTTTATATATTATGTATACCCAGAAACTATGGGTAACAATAAAAAACTCTTAAACATAGGAGCACTTGCCAAATAACCCCTGCTTTTGTCCCAGATTCAGCAGCAGCTTTTCCGTGGACATGTGGTCTCAGCTCCCTTCTCTCGCTCTCCATCTCTCTTTCCACTTCCTTCTTCTAGGGTTTCTGAACCAGCTATCAGGGACAGGATGTACCTTTCTATAACCAACCAATTCTGCGGTAATTAACAGCTATTTACAAATACAGACAGTAGAGGGCAACAGATTCCTACATATACCTCTGTTATTTTATTTTGGTACTTAATAAAGAATATTGAATATGTTGCATTTACCACATTGCTGGTGTATACTATCTGTAATATTTCAGAGGGCATACTGTTACTGGAGCAGGTCTGCACTGCAGTTGCTGGAAAAAAAAGTGTACACCTTCTTAATAGTGGCCTAGCACTTTCTTGGCAAAGAATGCTTACCAATGGCTCTAGTCAGTTGTCTTTACGTATATACATCTTTTTTGCTGTCTCCTTACTTTTAACCCTTGAACAGTGCAGCAAGGACCCACGATTCATTTTTGTCTTCCGCTTTATTTGTTGGAGGTAAATTTATAGCCAGTTTTGGTGGTTTATACACTAGATCTTGAATAATATGTACTGGGCTTCAAATAGTCCTTTTTAAATTTGACTATTTACTATTTGAAATAATAGTAAAGTTAAAGTTATTTATTCTTTTTAAATGCATTTTGAACTGCAATAAAGTGATGATGGGGATGGCCCATTCAGCCCCATGAGATTTCTTTGAATATGATATTTGTAAAGAAAAATATAAACCTATATATGTTTTATTTTGTTGCAAGGTTCTACTTACCACACAAGATATAAGGGAATTTGCTCTTCTGTGTTAGTGAAAAGGGAGGAGAGCTGTTTTCTATAATTACATTTAGGAGGATGAACAAAGTCTTAAAGTCTGCATAATGAAATTATTGTAGACATCCAGTGATGTATAATATCCATAAAATTAGTCATGTGTTATTGGGCAAAGCATCTTAGCCATAAGCAGACTCTTTAGTACATTTGATCAAGCATATTAAGAATAAAAATAAAGAGGAAAAACATTTAACACATTTGAAAAGTAATTAAAAATATATTTCACCATATGCTCTTCCCCTGTTACTTCTCAACAACAAGCGCCTAAAGCATTTATTTTGTTTCATAATTTTTAAGGAAGACTAATGTTTCCATTTGGCAGAAAGACATAGAATGAATTTCCATCAGAAGAAGCTCTGTAAATTTATTTTGCCTGATGTTAACTAGTTTAAAATGTAAACAGTTGCAAGAATATATACTATAACTAATTATTCCAAATTTATACTTTGTGCTATTTAACAATTAACATTTCTTCATTATATAATCATCATCTTATGTTTTCAGAGAGTAAATTTGTTTATTATGAGTTTCCCTTTTACATTAAGATGGATATTTTTCAACGGGGAAGATATTTTTTGTAAGACTTGACCTCAAAGCAAACCCCGATTGTTTGACCTTTATGCAATGGACAAACAAAAATATGGCCCAAATTGGACAGTTTACCCATCTAAATCCCCAGCTTCTGTAATTAAGGATGATCTTCAGTTTCTGCTTGAGTTTGGGTTCACAGGGAACCCATCACAATCACAGGACATGCCAAACTATTTAGGGATGTTCTCCACCATAGCAATAACTATCAATATTGGATTTCTAAGCTTCTGAAGATTTAGAATTTTAGATTATAGAAGACTTAAAATGGCCAACAATGGGAGCCCCTCATTGAAAAAAGCAAGGTTCCCAGCAGCATATTGACAATGTGCATGGAAGTAAAAGAATGCATGTTGTTGATAAAATGCATAGAGACAGATTAGTGTAGAGCTTGTAGGGAATTGTCTCATAAAGTTGACAGAAACGCTTCACTTAATGTCCTTTAGGTAACATATTGCTCTGTGTTTTGGGGAACTGGGTGGATTAAGGGAGGGAAGGATATTTACATCCTAATGCTACTGAGTGTCCTTCAGATTCTTTACAGCACCTCTACATGCATTGTCAACAGTTAACACAGGCTGTGTGTTTTCTACAAGGCATATTTCCTATGTTTTGCAGGTTGCATTTCTTTTTTTTTTTTTTTTGTGTAAATATTTTTTATTGAAATTAAATGCATACAATGTAAATGAACAAATGTACGAATACAGTAATACATTAACATGGTACAGGCTCAATGAGAATACAACGGTTACAAGCCGAACACTGCCTGACCCAGGGGTAAAGGAAGAAGCAAGGGTAGGGATAGGGAAAGGTAAGGTGGGGTGAGGTAAGCATGCGGTACAGATATCAACATTAGAGCTTGGTTATTTTGTAGCCCGGAAGTTCCATTGGGAATTGAAAGAATGTAGTTTCAGTTGGTTGATGGCGATAGCTTTTTCAAATTGATAATTTGTTTTTAGCAAGGTTACAACGTCCGATAAGTTCGGAGCATCAGGTGTTTTCCACCTACGTAGAACAACTGTTCTAGCTGCAAGCAGTACGTGCGTGACCCATGGTCTAAACATGATAGGGATTCCATCTATACCCAGATTTAGCAAAGCCAAGGCTGGAGATGGCGTGATCAGACAACCCGTATGGGAGGAGATGTAGGAGAACACCTGATTCCAATAGCTTCGTAGTGAGGGGCATGACCACAATATGTGGAGCAGAGTGCCCACCTGGGAGCAATCCCTCCAGCACAGTTGGGAATATCTTGGGGAGAAGCCCTCCAAATGAAAAGGGGTGTAGTACCACCGATTCGTTATTTTGAGGGCCATTTCCCAGTGAGTGGCACAGTGGGAGTATTTGTGAATTGCATGTAGTGCTGTCTTCCATTCAGTGATGGAGAAGGCCGTAGCTAGGTCTTTGTCCCATTTGAACATGTGTGTAGTCTTGTGGAATGTCACATTGTCTAGCAATATATTATAGTAGTCTGACAGCTTAGGGGGCTTTTTTGATGTCTTCGTGAATACATCCCAGATTTTCCCGTCAACTATAATCTTGCACAGAGGGTTAGACAAGAGGAAATGTGTTACTTGAAGTACGTGATAAAAGGAATGGTGCGGGAGAGCATATTTGTGAATGAGGTCGGGGATCGGGATTAACGAACCGTCATGGTAGAAAGAATTAATGGACCCAAGACCCCAGCGATTTAATAGGTGTGTGGGGAGGTCAGGTATGTGTGATTGAAGGATAGAGATCGGTAGATGGATTTCGGTTAGGATATCCCTTTCGTTAAGCGGAACCGGAGAGCGACGCCACACCCTTAGTGAGGCTTGCATGGTAGGGGGTAATGAGTGAAGATCCCAAGCCTTCCACTTGTCGCTTAGGAGTAGGACTTTAAGGTCTGAGATGGGTGCGATGTCTCTCTCCAGGTCCACCCAGATCGGGTGCTCAGTCGTGTGTAGCCATTGTCGTAATTGAGCTAGGACAGTAGCCCAGTAGTATGTTGGGATGTCCGGAATTGAGGCCCCCCAAACTGTTTCTTCTGAACCAAAGTCGAGAAGGCACAGCGTGGGTGCTTACCCTCCCAGATGTACTTCGTCATGATTCTAGACAGTTTAAGAAGATGTGTCATAGGGAAATGAATAGGGAGCGCCCTGAATAAGTACAGTAGCTGGAGCAAAATAAACATTTTATAGGCCGCCACCCTGCCGCTCCATGAGAACCACAAGGGGCGCATACGGGAAATATCTGTGTTGATTTTCGCATGTATTCTGGTCATATTTGTCGATAACAGTCTGGCAGGATTTGCAGGGAGATCTATGCCTAAATAGTGAATGCTATCCGATGACCAAGGAATCAGGATAGATCGTGCGAGGGACTCCTGGGATTTGGAGGGGACTCCCATGTTGAGAACCGTGGACTTAGATGCGTTTAGTTTGTAATACGATACCTTTCTATAAGCCTGAAGTGTGTCATATGCAGCCAGAAGGGATTTGTGCGGTTGGGTAAGCATTAGGATGATATCATCCGCAAATAGGTTTATCTTGTGATGGTAAGATGATAGGGGAAAGCCCAGTATGTGTGGGTTAGATCGAATGGCCTCCGCCAGGGGTTCGATGACCAAATTAAAGATCGATGGGGAAAGAGGGCACCCCTGGCGGGTGCCATTCGATATGTGGAACTTTTTAGACAGTGTACCCGAGGTGTACACTTGTGCCGACGGAGAGGAGTACAAAGCCGTGATAGCGGATAATATGGGACCCTGAAAGCCAAATTTCAGCAACGTGGCTCGCATATATCCCCAGTGGACCCTATCAAATGCTTTTTCAGCATCTAAGGTGAGTAGCACTGATGGAGTCCTGGATGTGTGGGCCAAATGCATAATCCCCAATATCCTCCTAGTGGCGTCTGACTGCCTGCAGTGAACCCCATCTGATCCTTATGAATGAGAGATGGCAGTATATCCTGTAATCGCCTGGCTAGGATACGTGCGTAGATTTTGGCATCGGAGTTAAGTAAAGATATGGGGCGGAAGTTAGCGGGAGTAGTTGGGTCCTTTCCTGGCTTAGGCTAAGTGACAATATGGGCTCCTAGTATGTCAGGAGGAAGTGAGGACACTTCCATGGCCTTATTGAACACCTCCGTTAAAGTGGGACTCGTGAGTTGTGATGTGAGTTGGTAGAATTCATTAGAGAAGCCGTCCGGCCTGGGCGATTTGCCCTTGGGCAGGGTAGAGATGCTAGATTGGACTTCAGTCAGTAATATTGGAGAGTTCAGTGAACTCAGTTGGGATTCAGTAAGAGATGGCAGGGATACGGCTGAGAGAAATTGATCAATTTCTGCCGCGGTGGGTTGATGTTCGTTTGGGTCATTCTGTAGGTTATACAGGGCACTGTAGAAGTTTGCGAATTCATCTGCTATGGCCTGCGGGTGCGTGATTTTTGTTTTGGTCGAGGGATGGAATAGATGGGCAATCCTGGATTTAGCTTGTTTGTGCTTAACCAGATTCGCCATGTGTTTCCCTGCTTTGTTAGCTTGAAAGTATTGCTGTTGTTTGAGGTATTGAAGGTACTTATCGGATTGTTCTAAGAATATGAGTCGGAGGTCCTGTCTCAACTTAATTAAGGCTATCGAGTCAGCGTCGTTTGGTCGGAGTTTGTTAGTGGATTCCAGTCTGTGAATGTCATTCGTTAGGGATGTGATCTTGTCTCTCCTCTGTCTCTGAAGCCGTGACTGCTGCTGGATGCACACCCCTCTAACGAAGGCCTTGAGTGCACCCCACAGCACCCACGGGTCGGAGACAGAGGGCTCGTTAATAGCAAGAAAATCTTGTATTTCCTTGGTCAGCCTAGTGCGACACCCTTCATCTTGTAATACACGGGAGTCACATCGCCAGATGTGTGCAGGAGAGAACTTGGCGGATTCCTCTATGGTTAGCTCCACCACCGCATGGTCGGACCAAGTGATGTCGGCAATCGCAGAGGAAGTCGCCTTGTTCAGTAAAAACAGATCTACACAAAACAAATCTATCCTGGAATAGGATCTGTGCCTGGGCAAGAAAAAGGAGTAGTCCCTTTCCGCGGCATGGTGACACCTCCAAACATCATACAGCTTCTCGCTATGGAGAAGGGCCTCTAGGGACTGTTGTCGATCCCGGGGGGATGCCGAGGAGTCCAACCCAGGGTCGACAACAGCGTTGAAGTCCCCACACAGCAATAAGTGACCATATTTAACATTGTATACTTGCGTAAGGATTTTCTTCAGAAAACGAAGTTGGTGTGAGTTCGGTGCATAGATTACACACAGAGTCAGCGGCATTCCATTTATGTCACAAGTAGTAATGATAAACCTGCCTTCAGGATCCAGTACCGTTTTGTGGATAGTGACCGCCAAAGAGTCTCTGAACGCCAGCATCACAACCCGCTTTTTTTCATCACAGGAAGCAAACAGGGTCTGTGGGAAGTTTTTGTGGGTACAGCGAGGCTGGTTGTTGGCCTGAAAGTGTGTTTCCTGTACAGCTAGTATGTCAGCTTTCCGGAACGTTGCCTCTTTCCACAGGGAGCGTCTTTTAGCAGGGTGGTTGAGTCCATTGGCGTTAATGGATATCACCTTAATAGTCATTGGAGGTCATATAGTTCCGCAATGCTGAACTTCGGGTACTCAGAGCAAAATATGTGTCCACAAGTGATGTACCATCCTTACTGTCCAAGGAGGTGGGAGTGGGAGAAGGAGGAAAAGGGATTAGGGTGAAAGGGAACAAAAAACTTAAGAAATGGACTGTCTCGGCAGTCCGAGAGCGGAGCTTTCCGCCAAAGAAACGGCAGGAGGCCAGATAGATGCACTATCCATGGCCTAGGACAAAATATGTGATGCCTTAGTTGTTGTTAGGACTGGAATGTGCTGAGGGCGACCTGGATGACCTCTTGCGGTATGCCACTTGCCACTATGCTTCCAAGGGACGTAGAGGTGGAGAGAAGGGAGGTGGAACCTGTTCTGCTGGCAGGATGTTCCATCTGCGGAGTACGGATAGGCCTTCTTCCAATGATCTAATAGGTATAGATGAGCCTTCATGTGTGACTAGAAGGAGCTCAGAGTCCGGGAGAGTGGGAACTAGCAGTTTAAACAGATCCATAGCATATTGCAGCAGTTGTGTGGGAGAAACCGATTCTGGGACCCCTCGCAGTTTTATGTTATTGTGCCGACTCCGATCCTCCAGATCGGCGACTTTGTTTTTCAGCCAGGCGATTTCTTCGGTTTGAGTGTTCGTTCTGTCAATGATCATATTGATGGACTCAGCATGTGTGGTGACAGATTTTTCCACTAGGTCTATCCTGGAACCCAGGGAGGAGATCTCCTTAGTGATCTGTTTGGTTTGCTGCTGCATGTCAGCTTGCATAGACGCACGCAGGGAGTACAGCATGCTCTTCATTGAAGACTCCGATATAGGGTTCCCTCCAGAAGGGTAGGCTGCAAAGGGATCCCCAGGTGTAGGGCTGAAGGCCGCAGAGGCCTGGTTGTTGTATGTAACGTCCATAACTGGTTCGTGCAGTGTGGGAGGAGGGGAGTCCCTGCGCTGTCTGTGCTTCGCTGGGCTTCTAGATGATGGAGAAGGTGGTGACGGTGAGCCCAACGATTGACTGCTATCAGGATTACCCACTATGCGGCGTTGAGGTGGTGTGGCCGGGAGATGTGGCTGCTTGGGGATCGGAGCCGGTCCTTGCTTCCCGCACTGCCCTCCGCTCGTGTTCCCCGGGGGCCTGGGAGATGAAGAATCCCGTAAGTTTGCCCGACTGGCTGGTGTCCTTCTTCCGTCTGGTCATTGCGGGCACTCTCTAGCAGGTCACGGAGCTGGTCCGGGGTGAGTAGAGGCTTTGTGTGCCCGTGCAGCCGGGTGGCCGTGCGGAGCTGGCCTAACAAGCAGCCATCTTCCGCGCTGGCAGCCACGCCCCCGGTTGCATTTATTTTTTCACAACCTGTCCCTGGGTCCCTATGTCCTTCACTACCAATTGGGTGCATGTGTATATTTTCATAGGACATATTTCCCTAATGTTTCTGGCTGCAGTTAATTTTTTTCACACACCTTTCTAGTAAAAACAAGGTAATATTTCTCGGTAGTGTGCATCAGAAACAGAAGCCTATTTTCCTATCAGGAAGACGCATGACAGGGTGATTCACAGGCAGGAGATTGTCTGAAACAGGGGCAGAGAGTTGTCACTCCATAACATTACGTGCTCAAACAAGTACCTTTATGTTAGTGTCATCAACTGTTAAACTTAATATGATGTTTTATTTATTAGATTTCTATCTAGACATGTGCATGACGAAAAAATTTGTTTAGTTTTGTTTCGTTTAGATTAGTTAATCTTGTTATTTAGTTTAGATAAATTTGGTTTATTCTTTCAATTTGTATTCGGGATGCGTATTCAAAATTAGTATTCTGAATTTGTTTTACATATTTTTGAAATTTTCTTCAAACTTACCGATTTTTTTCTCGATTCAAAAAGTTTGAATCAATAAATTTTGAATCAGTCTAATCGCAAATTTTAGTTTTTTTTTCGATTTGAATGCAGCAGCCGAGCAACCAAATATCTGATTGTTATTTTTTTACACATTAATTGTGTTTGTATTATTAATATATTTATTCAAAATAAGCAAAGTGTTCTAATTAATTAAAGTAGTATCTTACTTTCAACATTTCACTATATACAATACTATGCAGACGTTCTAGCTGGCTGAGAAAAAATATTGTCAAGTACAAATGCTTTAAAATATTTTTATTTTACTGATTTCTTTTTATCAATTTTACACTTGCAAGGTGAACGAACAAAAGAAAAATCTAAATCTTCATCAAATGATTTCAATTACTCTTTCAATCACCTTTGGCTTAATAAAAACACAATTTTTTCATACACTAACAACACACACAGTTCTGACAAATTTCCAATTCGGTATTCAGAGAATTTGGTCAAATTTGTCTGTACTGTAATTTGGAGATTTGGATAAATCCGAATCTCCGAATAATGAGAAATTTGTCCAAATATTTATTCAGAATGAAACAAACAGCATGTGTCTCTTTACATTTAAGTTATGCTTGTTTTCTTTGAATTACAGTGCTGGAGTACATTTTCTTATTTGAAAATTGGCTGTATGGTGCAGAGTCATGTGTTTCCTCATTCATGGGGTAACCAACTTGATGTGACTTTCACCATGGCTAACATGTTGCATGTAGAAACTGCATACCTCAATAGCGATATTGTTGGCTCCAGATATGTTAAAAAGGCCATACTTCAGAGCACGTTCTATTTGCTGCCTATTCATGTGCTCACGTTCTGTCCTGACACGAGCAGTTTGTACAACACCCATACACAAAGTCTGCATTTGGAATATTTTGGGAATGATTGGGAATAGATGATTGGGAGGAGATTTGGGCAATGTGGGATTGTGGGTTTCTGCATTCTGTCTTACCATTTTATTAAGATTTTACAACATTGCAGTGTGGTACTGGGCCAGGACTCCTCAGCCTACATCAGACCTGAAAGTCCTTTCCTCATAATTTTATTTTGTGGCTTGATTTGACTTAAAGAGGAGCTCAAGGCTCCTTCAGAAAAAATTAAAGTCAGCAGCTACAAATACTGTACCTGCTGACTTTTAATATTAAGACATTTACCTGTCCAGGAAACCAGCTGTGTCCTTACCCGAGCCAATTTTTGAATTTATAAAGAATTATTATGCTGGAAAATAGGAGATAGAAATTGCACCACATCCCTGGTAATAGATAAAAGAAATGAATAGCCCCCACAGCCTGTTCATTCACAGAGCCCAGCATGCTTCACGCATGCACAGTAGGGAATCAGCTGTGAAACAGCAAGGCTTCACTGCCGATTTCCCTTAGCGAAGATGGCGGCAGCAGCACCCAATAGCCAATTCAAAAATTGCAACATATGAATACGGATTTTTGGGACTTTAATGGTGCGTAAATGTCAAAGAAATCAAATTAATGGAGAAAACTCAATGATTTATTAAAATATATAAGGCATTTTATTAGAGAAAATAACATAGACATTTAAAAACTTGTAAAAATTTTGAAATGGCATTTGAGTGTTGGCTCTACATGTTTCACCACGATAACGTGGCTTCTTCAGGAGACTTATGAACCAGTATGCCAAGTAATATTCTATATAGAATAAATAAACAATATTTTATTGTTTACTTTATAAATCATGAAGTTTTTAAAATCAGGTGTCACTATGGTTTTCTTGAACACATCTATGTGCTGAATTGTCAACATATAGGTCTTCGTATGCTGGTGTCGTGCTCCTTCTATGACTTACTGATGCTTTGATTGGTCCTCTCACTCCATGTCTGTTTGAGATTCTTATCATCCTCAGTTTATCACCAACAGGAATCAATAATTGAGTATTTTTAAAGTATGTTTTTCCATACCTGTATATACCTGCCTACACAATGGTAAAACTTTGTATATGTATGAATTATTATATGTAATGTTTGTTAATAATTTGTATGACAATTTCTTTCTTTGTCATTCTATATAGAATATCACTTGGCATACTGGTTCATAATTCTCCTGAAGAAGCCATGTTATCGTGTTGCAATTTTTGAATTGGCTATTGGGGGCTTCTGCCGCCATCTCTGCTAAGGGAAATTGGCAGTGAAGCCTTGCTTTTTCACAGCTGATTCCCTACTGTACATTTGTGAAGCATGCTGGGCTCTGTGAATGAACAGGCTGTGGGGGAAGGAGCAGGGGGTCCGAACTTCTGGCTGAGCTTGCCACTGCAAACTCAGCTAAAAGTCGGAGTGGGTACCTATCAAAACCAGGTACCTGTTCCCCCAAAAAGGGGCAACATATGGCAGCAGATAGGAGGGAGTAGGCAGAAAGCGAAGCTTCCCCTTTTTGGTGGAGCTCAGCTTTAAGAATAAATACTATGCACCTAGCCTGCCACTTCTATTTTTATTCTGTGTAGAAATTCACTGTATGATAGGCCGATCCGTAGTGTAGTATAAAGAGTAACTGGTCACCTCTAACATTATAATTTAAAGTTTTAATCTATTACAACAAAAGATGCAATAAATCCCAGCAAATAGCAAAGAAATGTATGTGGACTATGGGCTGTACAAGAGAACTTGGAAAGCACTGAGGTAATATTTAGATGGTTATTTTTGAAAAATACTTTTGTTTCGTAATAGAAAACCTCTGTACTGCCAAGGTAGACATTGCTGGCATAACTGCTTTTTAATCAAAACACTGCACCTACAATCAATTTGGATTTAGCCATAACTGTCCCGGCTCAGCTATGTTGGCGTTCCAACTTTTAGGTTTTATTAAGTGATTTAAATGTATATTGCATCATGTGAAATATCACTTAGAAAAGAATTTTGTAGAAAAGTGAGTAATTATCATACTAGAAATTCAATGAGAACGTCAAATATTTGTTTACACAGACTTTTTTTTTTTTTTTTAAAGCCGGATATATTTCAAATTGGTTTCATGTGCTTATGTTTGTTTAACTGTGTACATAAACTGTATTTATTTCATTATTTACCCTCTGAAAATGGCAACATTTTGCTCCAAGGACAACTTTTTTACAGTATGAAAAATAAATCTAATAGGTAAATCGAAGAGAACTCTTATATGCTGTTTTCCACTTTTTCTTGAGTTAATACCTATAGTACTCCCACAGTTGCATCTGCAGTTGATGTTATAACAGGTATAGGAATGGGCCAAATGAGAAGACAAAGAGTGGCTTAAACTTGAACACTACTAAACAGGTTAAAAAAGCATTGGTGGTTGGAAAGTGGGGTAATTAGCTATGTAGGGAGCTGTGTAAATCAATATGAATGAATTTGATTGGTTTATTGTTTGCCACAAAACACATTCATTCATCGTTGAGAAAAAGTATGGACATCAGCTGGTTGTACATTTTTGATCATTGAAGTGACCATAAACTTAAAGCCTGAATATCAGGTATCAAGTGCTGGAGGCCAATGGAGAGAGGGCTTCCCTTGCAGCTAAGTTCCAAACTCCCCTGGAGATGAGACAGGAGTAATTAGGCCCAAAGTCGCACAGGTCGCCTGCAGAGTTGCTTGCAGAAAAGGGTTCAGGGATACCGCTGTTGTGCTGCGGGGTTACTGCAGGCAGGTGGCACCTGTGAGATGAAGCAGGTACTAGGATCGCTGAGACAGAGAGTGGTTGATTCAAGCCAAGGTTTGATGCCAGGTGGGTAGCGGAGGAGACAAGGTCAAGTGGTAGCCAAGGTCTGGACAGGTAGCAGGCAGAGGAGATCCGTTAAACAAGCCGAGGTCAAAGTCAGGAAGCAAGCTGGAGATGGAGGTGTAACAAGCCGAGTCAGGAACCAGGATTCACAGGAAACACAGGATGTTGGTAGAAGCTGAAGATCAAACAGCACTTAGAGAAGGGCTGGCTCCCTTATAAAGGCCCAGGTGAGGGGCTGACGGAGATGCTGGGTCCTAGAGCCCTTCTCCTATTCTGACGGATACTGGGTCCTAGAGCCCTCCTGCTATTGGTACGCTGACACTGAACATGAACATAAGGCTGCCTGATCTGGCCAGCTGGAAGCAGTTTTGTTCTGAGGTAGGATACGTGGCAGTGAAAGGGTTAAAAGAAGAAACGATTAGTATTCAATAACCTATGATGGCTGTTTTTGTTCAATTTTAAAGAAATAAAAATAGTTTTTAATTATATTGTCTTTATTATATTTGGAACTAAAGAAAATATTTTTTAAATAATGCAAATATGAAATATGTAATTTGTTTATTTTATTTTTTACAATTAAAAAGTGGGGGGCCCCCATGTTTCATTTCACAGATGTATCTGTATAGGCATGCATCCTAAATAAAAGATACCTCCTCCTTCCCTCTCAAATAATTCATACCTCCTCCAAACTCCTAACTGCCTACTCTGGTGTGCTCTCTTTAGAAAAGCCATAGTGCAAGAGGTATAAACCTAAAAAATATACTGGCCCCAGGCCATTATAGATTTGAATCTGATTAATGTGAAAATACCAGCAACTAATTACTTGAGCCTTGGTGTAACAGTAATAGCAGCAATAGCAGCAAGAAACATGTCATGCCGCCTCGAGCCAGCAGATCTCAGCAATAGAACCTTGAATGTAAGATAGGATCACTGTGTATTAATCCTCTTGTCCAAATTACATTATATTTTACATTTTGGGCAGGATGCTTCTTTAACCACTAAGAAATGATGCATTGGTATCTGCAAATTGTAAATAATTAGAACCATCAAAATCCCTGTGCTTTCTTCTTGAATCTTTTGATGTAGTATACTGTGCTTGGTATTATCATATGCAATGTAAATTCAGACTGACAATAAATGTGAGCTAAATCTGTAAAGGTAAAATAAATCTAGTTACTAATTTAAACGCATGCTTTTAAACACTTTTTAAACACTTCCTGCTATAATAAAAATTATTTCTCTAAATGTATACTTACCAGGGAGATAGTAGGTCACTAAGTATCTCTGACCTTAACCACAATAACATTTCAAATACCTAACCTTTACATTGGATATTTCTAGAGAGTTGGATGATGTGCACCGTATCTCTCTAAAAAGCAATATCCTTTTTCTATAATGTTGTAATAAAAATGGATAGTGGAAAGGGGAAACATAAATTAGATATATTACTACCATGCTGATAAAATCCATTTTAAGGGTCCATTTTGGACGTTTGTACTTTAGTGACGGTAAGTTCTATCTAAAATATAGAAGAATTTATTTTTATCCTTTATATTTCATTGTTTGTTGCTTCTCTGTTACAACTTCAATGGAAATATACAGTATGCCCAAACCATAGAATGTTCTGCTTTTAAAATAAATTGTACAAAATATGTTTATATCAACAGTGTTAATATAAAATAGAATGTAGCAGTTAGAGGGACTGTGAAGTGGAATTTTACATATTTTCTTAAGCACTAGACCCCCAAAAGATATACCCCCCTTTATGACTAGCCCATTTTTTGCAACATGGCACTGCGTTACTTTAACTGACAACTGCGTGGTCATGCAACTCTGTACCCAAATAACATTTATGTCATTTTTTCCCCACAAATAGAGCTTTTTTTGGTGGTATCTGATCACCACTACGTTATTTGTTTTTTGCGCTATAAACAAAAAGATCCTACAATTTAAAAAAAAAAAAAAAACAACATTTTTTCTTTCTGCTATAAAATATATCAAATAAACAAACATTTTTTAAACAAATTTCTTCATAAATTCAGGCCAATATGTATTCTGCTACATATTTTTTTTAAAAAATCCCAATAAGCATATATTGATATATTGATTGGTTTTTGCAAAAGTTATAGCATCTACAAACTATGGTATATATATATATTGTTTTTTTTTATACTAGTAATGGGGGGCGATTCGCGAGCGGGACTGTGATATTGCAGTGGACAATTGGATATCAACTGACACTTTTGACACTTTATGGAAACCAGTGACACTAATCCAGTAATCTGTACTAAAAATCTGAACGGTCACTTGGCGACAAATCACAGCAGAAGCAGTGCGCTGGTGGTGCACGCGTGCGCCCCTACCACGGAGTGCAGAATCACATACATATACGTGATTCTGCACAGAATGGCTGCCCTGCACCAGTAAATCTGTTATGAGGCAGGCGTTAAATGGTTAATTATGGTAAGGACCCAAACTAAAAATGTAAAAAAACAAACACTGAAAATATGAAAATTTGCATTATGTAGCAAGATGGTGGAACTATAGGCTGCTTTCTTTGTTTACAGAGATCAAGCTCAAATGTATGCACCAAACATAACCACCTACTGACCGCTCACAGTAAATATACTGCAAGCGGGAGGGAGATGCAGGCTCGGCAACGTGTATGTAGCATAATACATTTTGGCCTAAATTTATGAAGACATTTTATTTATTTATTTTTTTTTAATTGTGTAGCCAGAAGCTGGTTAGGTTACCTGCTGACAGGAGGACATGCAGCCTCAGGTGTTGTTAGGGGGATTGTTTCCCCCCTAGTGCTGAGCACGGACTCTATTGCAGTTTCCTGATTACAGGGTGGGCGAAGACCTTGGACAAGAGCAAGGGATCTTGGGATATGTAGTATGATGAGTCAAGTTTGTATGGAAGCCCGGTCACTGTGGACTAAAAGTTCCAGCTGGCTGAATGAGAAGACAGAATGCTGGGAGAGCAGATATATAACATAGGGAGAGGAGGAGTCACTCTCTTGGGACCACGGACTGGATCTACCAACAATCACAAGTACAGTAGATTGTGCTGTGGCCTAATTGCGGCCTGTGCTAAGAGAGAGAGTAATCATTAACGGGTGTGGGCCCATCCACTGCCAGCAACATCTGATCGTTTGGTGGCAGCAAGGATGTCACCCTCAACACATCTACTACAGCTGCAGCTGGATGGTAGCGTGGTGCAACACAGGGTCGAGTGCTGTACTTGGGCCAAACCTTGCAGGGGCCTACTATGGAGTCTCTACACCACTCTCTGAAACAGGTCAATGGGATTGGTGAGCGGGCACTTGCCCATTCTCTTTACACCAAAGGATACTGCATGCAGACACCGTTGCCTTTTCCTTCCACCAAGCCTGTAAGGAAACCTTTGCTATACTTTGCTTCACACTGAAAGACTACATAATATCCCCCCCACAAGGGATAAGAACTTTCGGTGCCTACCTAGGCCCACACAGCAACCAAGAACTTCACCTATTAGAGAATAAGGATAAGGATTCCAAAGTTGTTTGCTAAATTTGAATTCAGAGTTTTTACACTATTGGGATTGTAGTGTCAGGATATTAAAGGGAGTGGTCTGATAGAAGCTTAGTCATTCCTGTACCCTTTCTGGTCTGTAGCTATAGACCTTGCTTAGGGTTCAATTCTGCTGGATATATGTTCTTAAAGTGTAATAATTGTCTATTTTCCTAAGTGTCTCTGCCATCAAGTTTATTAACCATATCTCCTGCAAGCGGCAAATTTTCTTTTACTGAATTATTTTGACATTGATCTTTCATTAAACAAATCAGGCTGGTTTACTTTTAATGTGTATGCCTTTAAGTTTCTTTGTTTACAACGAGAATGCCGGAAACCAAGAGTGTCATAGGTGTCAGAGGACTTGCTAGTTTAAGGCAACCAGTGGGGTACCGCATCTTTGAATAGCCCTCACAGGGGTAGCGATTAATTTGATATTGTCTATAACAGAAAGCAGAAAACGTTTTTTTTTTGTTTTTTATATTTAAATAATAAAAAATATAAAAGACTCACTGGAAGTCAAATACCACCAAAAGAAAGTTTTATTTGTGTGAAAGAAATTATATACATTTCATTTGTGTACAGTGTTGCATGACTGCACAGTTGGCAGTTAAAATAGAGCAGTGCTGAATTGCACAAAATGGTCTAGTCATAAGGGGGTAAAACCTTCTGGTGGTCAAGTGGTTAATATAGGAATTAAAAAAATGCCCAAACATTGGTGGTCAATGGGAGGAAGAATTCCACAGTCATTGGGGATGGCTGGAGGGATAATCCCTTTGGTGTGTGCCAGTGGGATGAATACATCCCTATAGTAAGTTTCAGTGAAAGAAATAACTCTCTAGAATTTACGTAAGTGGGAGAAAAATGCCTTGAATGGATGACCAATGGGAAAAAAAAAGATCCTGTCATGAGTTATCAGTGAAAGCAAGGTTACCCAACTGCTAGTCCCATTAGGAGAAATGTTACAGCAATAATGTTTATTAGGATTAGGGATGAGTCAAACTTACCCAGGTTAAGTCTGGAGAACTTTAAAGCTGACGTGCAAATTTACATTCACTTTAAACAGTTTCAAAACATAAAAAAAACAAAACAAATTGTGTGCTAAGGCCTCTTTCACACAGGCGTTCCATATGTCCGTATATCACCCCATCCGTTTGCGGGTGATATACGGACATACTTCATGTCAATGGGATTGCGGATGACCATCCGCTGACATCTTATTTGCGTCCTTTCAGTTCTGTTCCATTTTTTGGAATGGAACAGAACCCTATTTTTCTTCCGTTTAAAAAACGGAAAGGACGCAAAATCGAATGTCAGCGGTGTCATCCGCTGACATCCGCAATCCCATAGACATACATTATGTCCATATATCATCCGCAAACAGATAGGATGATATGCGGACATACGGACCGGATGACACAAGTGTCACCCGTGTCCGTAAAAAAAAGAAGTGCCGGAGCGGATCGCAATACGGTCCGCTCCGTGTGAAAGAGGCCTAAGAGTTCTAATTACAATAAAAAATATGAGGCAGCTGCCCTCACTGATATTTAGCATAAATATTTATAAAATGTTAATGTTTTAGAACATTAAGCTGGTCCAAACAAACTACAGTATTTCCCTCATTATCATCTGCGCCCACTGGGTGCACTGTATAAAAAATGTATGTAGTCTCAGCTACATACAGTATACAGCACTATGTTCCGGGTGTGAGATGAGACCTTCCTGTCTCAAACCCAGAACAAAATAGTGTCATGCTGAGTGATAGCCATTCATAGTCAGCTTTGTATTCTATCAATGAATACAAAGTTTCCTCATATTGGCCAAGTTAGGGATCATGACATCATCATCGTGCTTCTTCCACTCATTGATAGAATACAAAGCTGTCTGTGGCTGTTGTCAGCTCACTGGAAGCTCTGCAGGCTCTTGTTTTCTGTGGCCTGAAAGCTCCATATCCTATAACTCCCTCTTTGTCCACAACTATTAGAGCCTGAAAGGTCAGATTGGCCAGTGAAAAATACCCTGACACAGCTGTGTCCCACAATCTAAACCCCTCTAAAGGAACCCCTCTCTACCTCATTTCTTTATGTTTCCTGAACTGATTGTGTGGACTAAATACAAAACTAAATACATCTCTTAGTTAGTAGACAGAGTAGTAGACCAAGACTCTATATGCCCCTTAGCTCGTCTATCTAAAGATTTTAATGCTCCCCTGCCCAGTACACTTTTTGCTACAGACAGCTCTCCCACGCATTCAGTAGCTAATTTCTATGGGCTTCTCTGAGTATAGCAGATTCAGGGCGTGAGCGGCTGCTCAGAGCCAACTGCACTGAAAAACCTACATTCCACATTTATACCTATTTGGTATTAGTTGCCCTGCCCCCATTAGTCAAATTGATAGACAAATGGTTAAGAGTTGTACCATACCTGGACAATGATGGTTGGGTTGACATTTAGGATCTTCCTTTTAAAATGCTTGTTTCTTTACGTGACCGTTTAATTCAGTTTGAAATAGTACACAGAGCCTACTTTACCCCTTCCAGGCTCCACATGATGAATCCCTCCCACTGTTGGAGGTGTGGTCATACTCAAGGAGATTACTCCCGCATATTTTGGTAAAGCCCTCAGATAACAGGATTTTGCTCTGATATACTATCTAGTATTAACACTCACACATCAACACTAGAGTTGAGCGAACACCTGGATGTCCGGGTTCGGCGGGTTCGACCGAACTTGAAAAAAAAGTCTGGGTTCGTGACCAGGACTTAACACGAACTTTGGCCCGATCCCGAACCCTATTGAAGTCAATGGAGACCCGAACTTTTGAGCACTAAAATGCCTCTAAAACAAACATGGAAAGGGCTAGAGGGCTGCAAATGGCAGAAAACTCAACCTAAGAGCATGGCAAGTGCTCGGCAAACAAATGTAGATAGGGAAATAACTTAAAATAACTATTTTTTAAATTTGGGTACACCCCAAAAGAGTAAGAAAGATCAAATCCAACAATGGCTGGGTAAGGCCGGTATATATGTCTATTCTGCACAAGGTACGGACAAGTCCTGTGGGATCCATGCCTGGTATCTTTTTAATGAACGTGAGCTTGTCCACATTGGCTCTGGACAGGTGGCTGCCCTTGTCTGTGATACCGCCCCCAGCCGTGCTAAATACCCGTTCAGATAATACACTGACTGCAGGGCAGGCCAGCTACTCCAAGGCATAAAGGGCAAGCTCAGGCCATGTGCCCAACTGGGAGACCCAGAAGTTGAAGGGGGCAGACCCATCATTCAGTACGTCTAGGGATGTGCACACATACTGCTCCACCATGTTAGTGAAATGCTGCCTCCTGCTAAGATGTTCCATATCAGCTTCTGGTGCTGCTACTTGTTGTGGCAAGCTGACAAAACTTTTCCACATTTCTGCCATGCTAACCCTGCCTTCTGAGGTGCTGGCGGTGCCCTGGCAGCGTTGACAACCTCTTCCTCCTCCTCCCCTGCCTTGGCCTTGTGCTTCCACTGTGCCCACGCTGTCAGGTGGGAATGCCACCAGCAGCACGTCTACCAGCATGCACTTGTACTCGCGCATCTTCCGATCATGCACCAGTGAAGGAATTGAGGACGGTACGTTGTCCTTGTAACGGGGATCCAGCAGGGTGGCCACCCAGTAATCAGCACAAGTTACTATGTGGGAAACTCGGCGGTCATTGCGGAGACACTGCAGCATGTAATCGCTCATGTGTGCCAGGCTGCCCAGAGGCAAAGAAAAGCTGTCCTCTGTGGGAGGCGTATCCTCTGTGTCCTCCGTATCCCCCCCAGCCATGCACCAGTGATGGCCATGAGATGGCCTGGGTGCCACCCTGCCATGAACATGGTTCCATATCCTCCTCCATCTCCTCCTCCTCATCCTCGTCATCCTCCAGAACTGTGCCCCTGCTGGACAATTGTGTCCCTGGCATTTGTGGGCGCAGGAACCCACCCTCGGAGCCACTTGCGAATGACTGCCCTGAAAGCCTTGGAAATCTTACCTCTTCATCCTCCTCCTCCTCATCCTGTGCACATCCTCTTCCATCATCGCCCGAAGTGTTTTTTTAAGAAGGCATAGAAGTGGGATAGTTAAGCTGAGAACGGCTTCATTGGCACTGGCCATGTTGGTGGAGTATTCGAAACAGTGCAACAAGGCACACAGGTCTCGCATGGTGGCCCAGTTATTGGTGGTGAAGTGGTGCTGTTCCGCAGAGCGACTCACGCGTGCGTGCTCCAGCTGAGGCTCCACTATGGCCTGCTGCTGCACGCACAGTCTGGCCAGCATGTGCAAGGTGAAGTTCCACCTTGTGGGCACGTCACATATGAGGCGGTGAGTGGGAAGGCCGAAGTTACGCTGCAGCGCTGACAGGCGAGCAGCATCAGGGTGAGAACGCCGAAAGTGCGCACAGACGGCCCGCACTTTCTGCAGCAGCTCTGACATATTGGGGTAATTTCTAAGGAACCTCTGCACCCCCACATTCAGCACATGCGCCAGGCAAGGGATTTGTGTCAAACCGGCTAGGCCCAGAGCTGCTACGAGATTTCACCCGTTATCGCACACCACCAGGCCGGGCTTGAGGCTCACTGGCAGCAACCACTCATCGTTTTGCAGTTCAATGCCCCTCCACAACTCCTGCATGGTGTGTGGTTTTTCGCCCAAACAGGCAAGTTTTAAAACTGCCTGCTGTCGTTTACCCCTGGCTGTGCTGAAGTTGGTGGTGAAGGTGTTACGCTGACCGGAAGAGGAGGCAGTAGAGGATGAGGAAGCGGTGTAGGAGGAGTTAGGAACAGGAGGCAAACTGAATCGCCCTGCAATCCTTGGTGGTGGAAGGACATGCGCCAAACTGCTATCCGCCTCAGGCCCAGCCGCCACTGCATTTACCCAGTGTGCTGTTAGGGAGATATAAACGTCCCTGACCGTGCTTACTGGTCCATGTATCTGTAGTTAGGTTGACCTTGCCACAGATGGCGTTGCGCAGTGCACACCTGATTTTGTCACCCATTTGGTTGTGCAGGGAAGGGATGGCTTTCCTCTAAAAGTAGTGGCGGCTGGGCACGACGTACTGTGGGATAGCCACCGCCATAAGGCTTTTAAAACTCTGCGTCTCCACCAGCTGGAATGACAGCATTTTTTAAAGGCCAGGAATTTGGAAATGCTGGCATTCAGGGTCAGGGATCGCGGGTGGGTAGGGGGTACTTCCTCTTCTGCTCCAGTGTTTGGGAGATAGAAAGCTGAACGCTTCCACGGGACATTGTAGAGATGGTTGTTGGTGACCCAGGTGGTGGTGTGGCTGGTGGATCCTCTGTTTGCGGGGTGGCAGGTGCCACTGTCACTACAGAGGTGGATGAAGAGGCTGAGACTGCAGCAGCAGAAGAGGAAGCAGGAGGAGCAAGAGACCTTTCTTGGTTTTTGAGGTGTTCACTCCACTGTAGCTCGTGCTTTGCACTTAGCTGCCTGGTCATGCAGGGTGTGCTCAGGTTGAGAAGGTTTATGCCTCGCTTCAGGCTCTGATTGCACAGCATGCAAACCACTTGTGTCCTGTTATCATCACATTGTCTGAAGAACTGCCATGCTAGGGAACTCCTGTGAGCTGGCTTTGGTGTGCTCGGTCCCTTGCTGCGTTGGGCAGTAGCATGCGTAGTGTCTAGGGCACGGCCGCTCTGCTTTTGCACCCTGCTCCCTCTTCTGCTGTGCTGGTGGCTCTGTGCGACCACCGCCTCTTCCTCCAAACTACTCAGGTCACTTGCATGACGTTCATTCCATGTGGGGTCGAGGACCTCATCATCCTCCACATCGTCTTCCACCCTGTCTTCATCCCTGCCCTTGTCAGTCTCCACAATTCAGAATTCCGCAGCAGTTGGCACCTGTATTTCGTCATCATCCGAGGCGTGCTGCGATGGTCCTCCCATGTACTCATCTGGAGACATTAGTGGTTGGGCATCGGTGCACTCAATCTCTTCCACTTCTGAGGCAGGGCTAGGTGGATGGCCCTGGGAAACCTTGCTAACAGAGTCATCAAAAAGAAGAGACTGCTGCATGACTTGGGGCTCAGACTGCTTGGCTGATTTGCAAGGGGGTGAGTTGAAAGATTGATGGACATTGACTGCAGGTGCCAACTCTGACCTTTCAGCAGAAGACTGGGTGGGATGTAAAGGAAGTGGAGGCACAGTCAGCAACCCAATCTACTATCGCCTGTACTTGTTCTGGCCTCAACATTTGTAGAGGCACATTAGGCCCTGCAAAATACCGGTGCAAGTTCTGTCGCCTGCTCGCAGCTGAGAAAGGTGTTTCACCTGTGCATATAGCTGGCACAGATCGACCACGTCCTCTCCTTGCAACAGGAGCTCCAACAGCAACACCACGACCCAGGCCACATCCCTTATTTGACCTTCTCCTCATATTTATAGAATTTTGCATCTTCCCCGAAATGGGTTTTTATTGATAAGCGGAATACAACAGTATGCAATGGGTGTATCTCACTAGGCCACAATTAACTTTTTTTCCCCCCTAAATGTTTTTTTTATTGCAAAGCTCAATACAACAGTATGCAATGGGTGTATGGCACTGTAACATATGCAGACAGGGCCGCAATCAACTTTTTTTGCCCCTAAATGTTTTTTTTTTATTGTAATGCGAAATACAACAGTATGCAATGGGTGTATCTCACTGTAACATAAGCAGACCGGGCCGCAATAAACTTTTTTTGCCCCTAAATGGGATTTTTTATTGCAAAGCGCAATACAACAGTATGCAATGGGTGTATGTCACTGTAACATATGCAGACAGGGCCGCCATAAATTTTTTTTGCCCCTAAATGTTTTTTTTTTTTTATTGCAATGCACAATACAACAATGCGAAATACAACAGTATGCAATGGGTGTATCTCACTGTAAATATGCAGACAGGGTCGCAATCAACTTTTTTTGACCCTAAATAGGTTTTTTTATTGCAAAGCGCAATACAACAGTATGCAATGGGTGTATGTCACAGTAACATATGCAGACAGGGCCACAATAAACTTTTTTTGCCCCTAAATGGATTTTCATTGCAAAGCAGAATACAACAATAGTATGCAAGGGGTGTATCGCACTGTAACGTATGAATGAAAATATGATAAATAATTGTCCCCTCAATTGGTGCTTGTTGAATAGCAGATTTGAAATGCAGTGCCTGTCTAAACACTGTAAGTCACAGTAAAATATGAAGGAAAAACGTTTTTTTTTTTTTTTTTTTTTTTTTTAATAGAAATAGAAAAATTACAATAATTACAGAAAAATACAATACAAAATAGTTTTTTTATTTTTTAAATGCAGATTAAGCAGACACATATGCACTCAGCTTGCAGGAAATGGCCGCTACACACCGCACGCCTAACAGGTTGGATGCTGCTGTTGTTCTATTCCGCTACTGAATAAAAAAAAACCCATTTGAATAAAATAATTAAAAAATATATTTTTTTCCCTAAATACTGAAAAATATTTATTTTCCCCTTTCCCCTTTCTCCTCCTCACTGGGCTCTGGTCAGGGCATAAAGATAGTGCACTGCACCCCCACACAATACAATTAATGTAGATCGCTGTCTGATTAAAGAAGATTGTTCTTATGCTTTCCCTCCAAGCAATCTCCAGCCTGACCCTATTGTAATCTGCTATCTCTCCCTCCGGCATAAAGATCGTGCACTGCACCCCCACACAATCAAATCAATGTAGATAGCTGTCTGATTAAAGAAGATTATTCCTGGAGGGCGTGGCTAGCGGGACATGAAAGCGGACATGCTTTTGGTGGCTCTGAGCTCCCCTTGATGCAATCCTGCTCCATCCTTTGGATTCTACACTCCTTTTTTGGATTTTTCAGCTGCGGGAGTTCGGTACCTTAATCTTGGCGCCTCCAGTTGGTGTTTCGGTGGATGGGCAAGAGGAGAAAGCAGCCTCCGGCCAGGATGAGCATTACCACCCGGTCCTGTCAAGATGGCCGCCGCTCCACCATGCCTCTGCCTTCCCCAGCCTCCACTCCGGACCTGTTTGGGGAGGCATCCGATGCTTCTCCACCGCCCTAACCGGGTGCCTCCGCTCCTCCGGAGCTCCTCTCCCAGACGTCCCCTAGTGCGGATGGGATGGATGACGATCCGGTGCGGGAACCCACCCTGAAGGATGTCCTGCAGGCCCTCAAGGTAAACCATTCAGACCTGATGGGGAAGGTAGAAGAACTTAAATTACACATTACCATTATACGCCAGGACATGTGTAAGGTCCGGGACCGGGTTACAGAAACTGAGTGTCGTATTAGTGACTTAGAAGACACCGTACACCCCTTGGTCCCTGATTTGAGACAGTGCGGGAGGAGACTTAAAACTGTGGAAGACAAGATGGACGACTTGGAAAACCGTTTACGCCGCAACAACGTTCGGCTGGTGGGGCGGCCTGAGCGGGTTGAGGGGTCTGACCCTGTGTCCTTCCTGGAAAGCTGGTTCCAGGAGGAGTTTGGCCAGAATACCCTGTCCTCATGCTTTGTTATTGAACGGGCTCACAGGGTTCCAGGTAGGCCTCTCCCTGTGGGGAACCCCCCCCACACTGTGATAATTCGGTTTCTGAACTACAGGGACAGAGACTCCATCCTTCGTTCTGCCAGACTTAAGGGGAACCTGAAGATTAATAATGCGGTGGTTTCTCTTTACCCGGATTACTCTCCGGTGGTCCGCACTCTGCGGGCTAAATATCAACATGCCAAGCAAATGCTCTGGGAAAGGGCTATGCAATACTCCATGATGTTTCCTGCTACCCTCCGAGTCACCTATCAAGATAAAGCACATTTCTTCCAGTCTCCTGCTGCTGTTGTTTCCTGGTTGGAGTCCCTGCCTCGCCAAGACCGAGCATCTGGAAGCCGTGCCCCTGTTACCTGATCTGTCTCCTCGGCTGAAGCTTTGGTTCGGTTTCAAGAAGGCCGTCTCCCATCCAGGACCTCTTGGATTTTGTTCTGGAGTGTTAGGATGCCTTACTGCCCTGTTGTGAGGGGAGCTCCCCCTCTGTGTGCTCAGGGCTGCCTTGTTTTGTTTCCCCCTTTTAAATTTTTTCCCCTTGACTTTTTGAACATTTGCCGTTAGAGTTTGAGTACTTTATTTCCTTGCAGGCTGTGGGCGCTACCCATGTTGGACTTTGCCAGCTGACCCTGGCTGGCCACGTTCCCCCCCCCCCCTCTAGACTGCTTTACAGTTTTGGGATAAAGCCAGCGCCTTGTTTTGTTTTTCTTTTGGGCAGGGGATTCTGAGGGGTTATTTTGTTTTTCCCCCCTCCCCCCTCCTTCTTTTTCTCCCTGGTTGTTTTTGTGCTGGGGGGCTAGGGCTAGTTTTTTCGCCCTGTCCCCCCTGTATGTCCTTGTCGTATTGTTGGTTGTGTGTGAGAGTGTGCTGTGTGAGTGTGTGTGTGACTGGTTTTCTGTTGCCTTCCTCTGCCCCCGGGGTCATGCATCTGTATCGGGGGATACCTTTTTTTGGGTTCCACACCCCTTCATTGCTTTCTTGAAGTTTTTTCTATGTCACGGGTCACTTGTGTCTCCTGGAACGTAAGGGGTCTCAATTCTAAATTTAAAAGGGCCATGCTATTTGATTTTCTGTAGAGCCATAAGCCACATGTCCTGTGTTTGCAGGAGACGCACCTGACTGGCTCTCACACCCGTGCGCTGCACAAGCATTTGGTCTCCAGTTCTTACCACTCCACTTACTCCAATTACGCTAGGGGGGTCTCCATCCTGATCCGTAAGGGGTTGCCCTTTGTGTGTTCCAGGGTGATCACTGACCCGTATGGCCGCTACATTTTTTTACTTTGCACTATTCATGCGGTACAGCTCCTCCTGGTGGTGGTGTACGTGTCTCCCCCTGTTACAGCTGCTTTTTTCTCTGACTTGAGTGTGGGGTTGGCTGGGTTACCCTGTGTTCCCACTCTCCTGCTGGGGTAGTTTAATTCGGTTCTGGACCCTGTACTCCAGCATGAGTCTAGGCTCTTCAGTCAGTGGTGTGCCTCTTATAGTTATGCGGATGTCTGGCGCCTGAGACACCCGATGGTGAGGGTTTACTCTTGCCAATCTAGAACGTACAATGCTCTTTCCAGGCTTGACTATGCCCTGACTTCACCCGACATGACGCCATTGGTCCACTCTGTGGATTATGTTGCTCAGACGCTGTCAGATCATTCTGTACTTAAGGTTGACTTAACGCTAGGCCATAGGGTCGCCTTTCGGATGTGGAGGCTCAGCCCTTTACGGGTCTCCGCACCTGAACTGCGAGACCTGGTCCTTCAGGATATGGACACATAATGGGAGTTTAATGCCCAATCCTCTGCCGCGGGATCTCTCTGGGATGCCTTTAAAGCCTCTACCCGGGGCGCCTACATCTCACGTATTGCTGTCCGTCGCTGTTCCAGTCGGGCTGCTTTGCATGAGCTAGAGGACTCCTTGGCCGCTGCGTGCGCTCGTTACACTGCTGACCCTACTCCTGCTCTTCGAGATGCCCTGGTTGGGGCCCATACTGCCCTTAAGCTACACTTGGTTGACGTGACCCGTAAACAGCAACTCTATCTTGCAGCTAGACTTCATGAACATAGTGGGAAGAATGGCAGGCTCCTGGCATTTCTTTCCAGGGCGGAATACGTGGACCGTTCGATTGCCCAGATTCGGACGGCTGATGGCTCGGTAGTGGCGGATCCCCTGCGTATTAATGAGATGTTTCGCTCCTTCTACTCTGATCTGTATTCGGAGCAGGGGACAGTTGATGAAGCCGAGCTTGTGGGGTTTTTGGACTCATTGGATTTTCCGATGTTGTCTGAGGCCCACAGGCTGCTGCTGGACGCCCCTCTGACTACTGACGAGATCGAGACTGCTATCGGCTCCCTACCTTCCAATAAAACCCCTGGACTTGATGGCTTGCCGGCAGAATGGTACCAAGAGCACCCCGGGGAACTTGGCAGTAGATTGCGGGACCTCTATGCGGCGGCCCTTGATGAGGGGGAACTCCCGGCATCTATGCGGGAGGCTCTCATAGTGGTTCTGCCCAAACCCGATAAGGATGGTTTGTTGTGTGACTCATATCGACCTATATCGCTGCTTAACAGTGATGTGAAGATCCTTTCCAAGCTTTTATCTACCCGTCTCGCCAAAGTTATAACTACCCTAATCCACCCGGATCAGAATGGGTTCATGCCTGGAAAGAGCACGTATGATAACATCCGCCGACTCCATTTGCATCAATACACTGCGACTAAGGAGGCCAGGAGTGGCCTGGTGTTGTCTCTTGACATTAGGAAGGCCTTCGATACTGTGAGATGGGACTTCCTCTGGCAGGTCATGTCGAAAATGGGGTTTGGCCTCTCGTTTATTAACTGGGTGCGTCTGCTCTACTCGAGACCGCTAGCCAGAATATGTACGAACAAAGATGTATCTGCGACCTTTTCCCTTCACCGAGGTACTAGGCAGGGCTGCCCTCTGTCGCCGCTTCTGTTTGCCCTTGCCATTGACCCTTTGGCTCTGGCGGTGCGACAGACGGTGGCAGTGGGCGGTATCCTTTGTGGCGGCCTGGAGGAGAAAATATCGCTGTACGCGGATGATGCACTCATTTATCTTGATGGTTCTGAGTCCTCTTTTGAAGCCTTGCTGGGAGTGGTGGAGGAGTTCGGCGGGGTGTCTGGCCTTAGAGTGGGATGGGATAAATCGGTTACTTTTCCGCTTGACCCGCCCGTGGATTATTGTTTTTTTCAGCGCTTCGGCATTCACCTGTCTCCCGCCTTTAAATACCTTCGGATACAGGTCCATACTGATCTCCAGACTTATAGCTCTTTGAATATCCAGCCTATAATTTCGCATATGGAGGTTCGGCTGCGTACCTGGTCTTCGCTGCCACTGAATCTCATTGGAAGGATTAATATTTTTAAGATGATTTACTTACCAAAATTCCTTTATGTTTTTCGGGCTTCCACTGTTTTTCTACCCAGGCGTTTATTCCACAAAATAGATTCCGCCCTTACTTCCTTTTTCTGGCAGGGCTCCCGCCCTCGCATAGCTAGGTCCTCTCTCCAGGCCTCCAAATTCCAGGGGGGCCTGGCGTGTCTGGACCTTTACAAGTATTTTCTTGCGTCCCAGCTTACTTACTTGTATGACTGCCTTGGTGACTCTCCTGGGAACTCCTCCACCATCCTCGTATTGGCCATACATGGCTCGAAAACTCAGGCTCTGGATGCTCTCCACATATCGGTTCCCAGGCGCTGCTCTCGTGTCTATCCTATGGAGTTTGGGTGGCTGGCCTGGCATGCTGGCAACACGATGATTTCAGAGACACCCGCTGTGTCTCCCAATGCCCCGTTGTGGGATAATCCCAACTTCCCCGAGCTCTATGGTCATCCTAACTCGGGCTAGTGGTCTGGACTTGGGGTGACTCATGTCTCCCATGTCTTTCGGTTGACTCATTTTGTCTCTTTTGATGACCTGAAGGCCCGCCATGGTGTGAGCAACCGTTTTTTCTTTAAATACTTGTTATTACGCCACGCCGCCCATGCGCAGTTTGCTGGGTTGACCCTGGAGCTCGGGGAATCCCCAGTGGAGCTGCTATTGTCTATCCCAGGGGTGACCAAAATGGTCACTATTTTTTACTCGAGGTTGCAGGCGGCGGGTGCTGACCCGTTTAAATTGGCCATGGGCAGGTGGGTCGCACTCCTGCCTGAGCTGACAGAGGAGGTATGGGAGGAGGCCACGGAGGTTTGCTTCCAGGATCTTATTAGTTCTAACCATAGATTGATACAGTTTAAATTCATTCATCATTTGCATTATACACCTCAAAAATTGGTCCGTATGGGGGTAGCTCCGGGAGCCGCTTGCCCTAGGTGCGGCTGTCCTGCAGCAGACCTGCTTCACATGTTTTGGTCCTGTCCCCATATTAGCAGTTACTGGACATCTATTTTTGCTTTTTTTAATGATAAATTGTATTTACCAGTCCCACGTACGCCTGAGGTAGGCCTGTTGGGTGTGTTGAATGATATTATATACCATGTACGTCCTAGGATCCTGCTCCACATCCTATTGTTCTATGCTAGGAAACTTATTTTATTGCATTGGAAAAGTGTTGAACCGCCTACCATGCAGCAGTTCTATGTTTTGGTGCGCAGTGATGTACCGCTCTATAAACTAATTTATAAGAGTAGAGGGTGTCCTAATAAGTTCACTAACGTCTGGCAACCTTGGCTTGATGTGGATGATTCGTACTGGGCTGATGTCCCTCTGCCCTCCAGCTTGTCTGTTGACTGAATCTGTGTGGCCCCACGTGTCATGCGGCTTATCCTGTTGAATAAGTTGTGTATAGTATGCTCCCCCCCTGCGGGGGTGGGTACTTGGGGGTAGGGGAAGGTGTGTGTGTGTGGTTGTGGTGGTTTGGTTGGTGGGTTTTCTGTGTGATTGTGTTTTCTTGGTTGTGCTGTTCATCTTGTCAAGGTGTTTTTGGTTCCCCTCCCCCCATGTTCATCCTAGAGGGGGTTTCACTTATGGTGACCTGTTAGATGTGCAGCCCTACCGCTGCTTGGCTCTCCTGGACTTTTTGGTATGCATCCCCTTCTTCCCCCCCCTTTCCCCCATTTTTTCCTTGGGCCCTGTTAGCCCCCCCCCCCCGAATTGTCTATGCTCCAATGTCTTCCGGTACCCTGTTATACTTTTATATGCTTGTTCCATACGTGTTTTATTGACATTGTTTGTCCTTGTATTTTCTGTTGTTGTTTGGAAAAATTTAAATAAATACCTTTAAAAAAAAAAAAAAAGAAGATTGTTCCTATGCTTTCCCTCAAACCAATCTCCAGCCTTACCCTACAGTAATCTCCCATCTCTCCCTCAGCAGAAGTATCAGGAACTTCTCCCTAGTATAGTTATAGCAGAGTGACGCGCGCCGCTATGTGACTCCAGCTTATATAGACTCTGGGTCACATGCTGCACTGGCCAATCACAGCCATGCCATTAGTAGGCATGGCTGTGATGGCTTCTAGGGCACACTAGTTAAACGCTTGCTGATTGGCTGCCTTGCACCTGTTGAAACCGCGCCAATAAAACCGTGCCAAAACATCTAATAACCTTACCAAACAACAGACAGTACCCGAACATACAGTGAAATGTTCGTGTTCGGGTCCAGGTACCGAATACCCAAAAGTCCGGGATGAACAATACAGTCCGGGTTCGCTCAACCCTAATCAACACAAATCCCTCAGGCCATTGAGAATTGTCTATTGGATCTTGTTGATAATCTTCTCCATACCAGGGAGTAAAAAAACACTTGTTAGCCTCCTTCTTTTTTTATGCAAGAAAAACTATCACCTTGCATTGGAAAAAACAGGCTCAACCTTTTATTCCCTTCTGAAATCAACTGATTACCAAAAATCTCCCATTATGTAAGGACACTTACGCAAACAGGGGGAGTACTGCTAAATACGATAAAGGGCCAAATGGTTGAAGGACCCCACCATGGCTTCATAGTCAATAAATAACGAAACATCTGGAGATATCCAGTTGCACCGTGTGTTCTCAAGTTATGTCCCCTGTGTGGGCAAAACAAGTTTATTTACTTTATTTTCTTGACATTGTTTTGGCTATACTTGTTTGTAGGGATGAGCTTTGAGTTCAAGTTGAAGGTAGTTCAATTCGAACGTCGCTAATTTGATCGTTCGTCGAATGATATACAAATGTGCTTCTTTGTGGGAAATTTGAGTTTCCCATAATGCACTGCGCGCGTGCCGTGCGTGCAGCGCGTTATGTGATTGGCCAAAGCATGCACCCTGACCTCATGCTTTTGCCAATCAAATGATCTCTGCCATGATTGGACTAAAGGAAGGCTACCTTGAGCCAATCAAGGCTCAGGGGCCAAGTATACACCCCACACTACATAAAGGCTGCTTGTGCGTGTAGTGTCATTGTGCACACGATTGAGGCAGGGAGAGAGTAGTTTTTTTTTTTGAGTCAGACAGTGCAGAGAGACATTCCTAGCAGTGTAGGGAGGGCCAGGTACGTGTGTGAGGTAGTGATAGATTGATTTCTTTACATCACATCAGACAGTATAGCGCCAGTGAGTGAGTAGCAGTGTAGGGAGGGCCAGGTTCCTGTGTGATGTAGGGAGAGATTTCTTTCTTTACATCTGATACCAGTCAGAGTATTGTTCATTGGTCAGTTTCTGGAACATTCTATAATATTCACAGACCTATTTGATTATAGATCACTTCATATATCAGTCAGAGTATTCATTGGTCAGTTGGGTCAGTTGGTTCATTGGAACATTCTATAAGCATCACAGATCATCCATCTATAGGATTATAGATTACATCAGATATCAGTGAGAGTATTGTTAATCGGTCACTTGCATACTTCTATAACCACCACAGCTCATCTATAGTGCTATCAATTACATCATATCAGGTCATTAAAACTCTATTGGTCAGTTCGCGTATACCCTATATTGATCAACATCATGTCCGAAAGGCCGACAAGGAGAGGCCGACGCTCACAGGCCACGAAAGGAGGACAAGCAGACTCTGTGTCCATTGTGAAAAGTGGTGGTCACAGTCGACATAATGCATCCTCTGCAGGTGGGGCACGCCCGTCCTTTATTTACGGTGCTGCCCGTGCTATTCATCCACAACAAGTGGAAGAGTTGGATCAATAAGCTGTCCTCATCCTCTTCCTCTGACACACACGCTCCCAGTAGTTTGCCTTCCATCGCAGCTGCCAAAATGGCCCATTCCACAGGCTCCTTCTCCACAGCTACTCCTTCAGTCGCCCTACCATCATGAACTATTTGATCATAGTGTCAGTGACATGCTCCTGGAGGATGCGCAGCAATTTGAAAGCTGTGTTGTTGGTTCCCAGGTTGATGAAGGGAATAACGTGAGCCTAGAGAGAGGGGGTGACAATGACGGAAAAGAAACCAGCAGTCATGTTGCCACAGCTGAAGCATTTGGCCAAGTTTGGTCCAGTGACGAGGAGCGAGGGAATGATGAGGTCACTGACTGTACTTGGGTGCCTGACAGGATATAAGAGGAGAAGGACGAACAACTCCAATGAGGCAGGATGTGCTCCAGGGGCCGCCATAGCAGTAGCCAATCTATTGCATCACAGCACAGAGCTCCACAGGTGCAGGGTGCTGCAAAATCCCAGCGAACTCCAAAAAGTTCATTAGTGTGGGCTTTTTTCATCAGCTGTGCAGTAGACCGTAGCATTGCTGTTTGCAACATCTGTCTAAAGCGGATCAAGCGTGGCCAGAACCCCAGCCGCTTGGGCACCACATGCTTGACAAGACATATGATGACCTGCCATGCAGTCCGTTGGCAACAGCACCTGAAAGCTCCTCATCTGTGATGGGTAACCCTACTGTACCTCATGCCTTCTCAAATACCAGGATTGAGAGGGATGATGGTATAGCAATGAGTGGCACAGAGACTTGTACCCAATCTGCTAGAAGTACACCACTGCTTGATTTGAGCAGCAGGCAAATTTCACTACCCCAGTATTTGAACCGTAGAAAGAAATACTGTCCCAGCCATCCACATACTCAGCATCTTAATGCTAGCTTGGCCAATTTGCTAGCATTACAGTTGCTGCCTTTTCATCTGGTAGACTCGGCTCCCTTTCACAAATTTGTGGAATGTACTGCACCACAGTGGCAGGTCCCAAAAAGGCATTTCTTTTAGCGTAAGGCCATTCCGGCTCTCTACCATCATGTGGAAGGTAGTGTTCTGGCCTCATTGGACAAAGCGGTCAGCAGGAAGGTGCACATTACTGCTGGTCCAGCAGGCATGGACAGGGGCATTACAATTCTTTCACAGCGCACTGGGCAACTCTACTGACAGCTGGGAAGGATGCAGGACAGGGTTCAGTGTTGCAGCTTGTTTTGCCACCACGCCTTTAAAAAGCTGGTGCTGGTTCTACCACATCTGGCTACTCAACCACCTTCTCCATGTCCTCTTCTGCTCAATTGTCCTCTGTAGCAGCAGTGCTCCCTAAGCATTCAAGGGGATACACAAGCAGTCAGACTAAAAGATGCATTGCTGTGCTTCAGTTGGTCTGTCTAAGGGATCGGAGTCACACCGGTGCACAGATTCTGTCAGCTCTGCAGGGGCAGGCTCAGAGATGGTTGACAGCTTGAGCCAGGAATGGTTGTATGTGATAATGGCACCAACCTTATCTCCACCCTTTGACAGGGACACTTGACACATGTTCCATGCTTGGCACATGTTCTGAGTCTGGTGGTGCAGCGTTTCTTGAGCAGATACCCGGGCTTCCAAGATCTCCTGAGGCAGGCCAGGAAAGTCTGTGGCCATTTCCGCCGTTCTTTCAATGCCAGTGCTCGCTTATCTGACATTCAAGGGGAATTCAACCTGTCCACCGACGGCCTCATTTGTGAAATGCCCAACAGGTGGAACTCAACGTTGGCAATGCTGCAGCGACTGCACACGCAGCAGAGGGCCATCAATCGGTACCTGAGTGATTATGGCACAAGGACAGGGTCAGGGGAGCTTGGCTATATTTCACCACGCCAGTGGCTTTTGATTAAGGATACATTGTCCTGTCACTATTTGAGGATGCCACAAGGATGGTGAGCCAGGATGATGCATTCATCAGTGACACTATCCCGTTAGTCTACCTTTGAGCACATGCTGCGTGGAATCATGGACAGGGAAATTGAGGCAGAACAGCGGTAGGAAGATGAGGACTTCCTTTCCTCACATGGCCCCCTTTATGCAGATTTCCTTCCTGCAGGGCCACAAAACAAACAGGAGGAAGAGGAGGAGGAGGAGGAGGAGGATTTTGGCAGCATGGATGTAGAGGAAGAGGATATCATACAGCAGTCTTCAAGGGATGGTTTTGATTCCCCAGAAACCACAGGAGTTGTACGTGGTTGGGGAGAGGTTGCTCCTGCTGACAATGTCATCCTTAGTGACCCAGAGGACTCAGAAACACATGCCTCCTCCAACTTACATTGCATGGGCTCCCTGATTCTGCAAAACCTGTGATAGGACCTGAGGATTTGTGTTATCAAGGAGAGGGATAATTACTGGTTGGCAACCCTTCATATTACACCCTTGTTACAAGAGTAAAGTTGCAGAGCTCATCCTGCCTTCACAGAGGGAGCAGAAGTTGAAACATCTTGAGGAGACCTTGAAAAAAAAATTGTGCACCACCTTTCCAGACACTGGGATGTCAACATTTTCCGGAAGTGTTTCTGAGGCATCATTCAGCCAAAGGAGGAGCGTTGGAGAAGGCTGCCGGCTGACCAATGCCTTTAAACAGTTCTTTTGTCCTCAGCAGCACCCAGGGCTGTTAGGTTTAAGCAGCCATTGCCAGCGTCTCCATCATATGGTGCATGATTATCTAGGCGCTAGAGTAGACTTGGAGACCTTTCCAGCTGTGCATCCACTGGCTTACTGGGTCTTGAGGATGGACCACTGGCCAAAACTTGCTCAATTTGCAATGGAGCTACTGGCCTGTCCTGCTTCCAGCTTGCTTTCTGAACGGACGTTCAGTGCTGCTGGAGGTTTTGTTATGGAAAAAAGAGTGTGTCTGTCCACAGACTCTGTCTACCAGCTGACTTTTATCAAAATGAACCAGCCCTGGATCAACAAGAGCTATCAGGCCCCTGATGCTGATTTAACTGATTGAATTTGCTAGGGGTCTGCCATCCCTTGAAGACTGCATATCCTGCCTATACTACCCCTCTACCTTTATTCTGCTAGCTTCCAACAATGTTTTTGGTTTAGGTCACTACCAATCCCCAAGGCCTAATTTTTCTGCACCTGTATGACAGGTGCATACAATTAAAATGTTGTATGTCATATTTAACAGCAGGCCCTGTCCCTGTGCCCTGCTGACTGTGAGGGTTTATGGTGTTCAGGCACCACCAACACCAAAGGCCCAATTTTTGGCACCTGTGTAGTACATGCAGTTTCAAATTTGTATGGAATTCTTACCAGCAAGTCTCATTCCTGTGCCCAGCAAGAGTAACTGCTAGGGCTTGGTTATGGTGTTCAGGCACCACCTATGGCAAAGGCCCAATTTTTGGCACATGTATAGCACATGCAATTTCAAATTTGTATGGAATTCTTACCAGCAGGTCCTGTTCCTGTACCCAGTAAGAGTAACTGCGAGGGCTTGGTTACGGTGTTCAGGCACCACCTACAGCAAAGGCAAAATTTTTGGCACTTGTATAGCACATGCTATTTCTAATATGTATGGAATTCATACCAGCAGGTCCCGTTCCTGCTCCCAGCAAAAGTAACTGCGAGGGCTTGGTTACAGTGTTCATTCACCACCTATGGCAAAGGCCCAATTTTTGGCACAATTTATAGCACATGCAATTTCAAATTTGTATGGAATTCTTACCAGCAGGTCCTGTTCCTGCACCTAGTAAGAGTAACTGCGAGGGCCTGGTTACGGTGTTCAGGCACCAACTACGGCAAAGGCACAATTTTTGGCACTTGTATAGCACATGCCATTTCTAATATGTATGGGATTCATACCAGCAGGTCCCGCTCCTGCTCCCAGCAAAAGTAACTGCGAGGGCTTGGTTACGATGTTCATTCATCACCTATGGCAAAGGCCCAATTTTTGGCACATGTATAGCACATGCAATTTCAAATTTGTATGGAATTCTTACCAGCAGGTCCTGTTCCTGCACCCAGTAAGAGTAACTGTGAGGGCTTAGTTACGGTGTTCAGGCACCACCTACGGCAAAGGCACAATTTTTGGCACTTGTATAGCACATGCCATTTCTAATATGTATGGAATTCATACCAGCAGGTCCCGTTCCTGCTCCCAGCAAAAGTAACTGCGAGGGCTTGGTTACGGTGTTCATTCACCACCTATGGCAAAGGCCCAATTTTTGTCACTTGTAAAGCATATGCATTTTCAAATTTGTATGGAATTCTTACCAGCAGGTCCCTTTCCTGCACCCAGCAAGAGTAACTGTGAGGCCTTGGTTACGGTGTTCAGGCACCACCTACGGCAAAGGCACAATTTTTGGCACTTGTATAGCATATGCCATTTCTAATATGTATGGAATTCATACCAGCAGGTCCCGTTCCTGCTCCCAGCAAAAGTAACTGCGAGGGCTTGGTTACGGTGTTCATTCACCACCTATGGCAAAGGCCCAATTTTTGTCACTTGTAAAGCACATGCAATTTCAAATTTGTATGGAATTCTTACCAGCAGGTCCCTTTCCTGCACCCAGCAAGAGTAACTGCGAGGCCTTGGTTACGGTGTTCAGGCACCACCTACGGCAAAGGCACAATTTTTGGCACTTGTATAGCACATGCAATTTCAAATTTGTATGGAATTCTTACCAACAGGTCCCATTCTTGCATTCAGCAAGAGTAACTGCGAGACCTTGGTTACGGTGTTCAGGCACCACCAACAGCAAAGGCCCAATTTTTGGCACCTGTATGACAAGTACATGCGATTTAAAATTTGTATGGATTTTTTTAGCAGCGGGGCCCGTTCCTGTGCACAGCAAGAGTAACTGCGAGGGGTTGCGGTGTTCAGGCACCACCAACAAATAAGGCCCAATTTTTCGGCACCCGTATGACAAGTACATGTGATTTGAAATTTGAACAGTATGTATGTTTGTATATGACATTTTTTGCTTTAGAAATGTCTGTATTGCTGCAGCAGGCTACATACATCATAGAGATGCACTACTTTACAGGCACATTCAGGGGACCCCCCAGGCATGATATTTGAAGGATTTTTTTCATTTTTATAGTTTCACTTTAAGCCTCATTAAAATCAGTAAATCAGTGCTCCTTTAAAAATGATTGTTTTTAAAAACTTTTTTTTTCATTGCTACATGTTCCCCAGGTCAGGACCCGGACTCCCACATACTTTTTTGGGGCAATAACTTGCATTTAAGCCTTCAAAGTGAGGCCGTTTGATTTTCGAGGTTTGATTCAACAGGGAAATGTTTTCTTCTGGCGGTTTAGACGGCAACACTAGAAATTCATACATTTTTCAAATTACATGCTTGGAAGATGCCATGCAACTTTACATGGTGTTACAAAAGATTATAATTCTCAAGAACAGAGCAGAGACAATATACCTGAAATGCCCTGAAGGTATATATTTAAAAAGAAAAAATAACTAAAGTTATCAATTTCATACAAATTGCCAGATAGTGGCAAAACAAGTCAATTAGTATCGCTTGTGATTTTCTTTTTAGTATTACACTGCATTTCATACAAAGTGTTTCAAAATGTCAACCCAGAATGTATCAAATTCCTTCTACTGACATTACTCACGTCAAGTTAAAGACTCTGTTATTGATGATTATTCTACTGTCTTGTATCTTGTACCTTAGGAGGCAGTAAAATAAACGTTTTACTTTGCATTTGATGCTTCTGTATTTCATTATACTATGCTTGTTCTCCTTTATTCTCAATAAAAACCTTATGAAAAAAAAAAAAAAGAATGTATCAATTACCTCTAAAGCCCATACTCACATTCCAGACCTGTGACAATTTGTATACCGAATTAAAAAATGACAGCACCCTGTTTCAGAGACGACATCCAAACATATGGCACAGTGGCCGGAGAGTATAGAAATAATTCAATTTGGGCCTTGAGCGGCAATATAAGAGCAAGAGATGATTACATTTTTGTTCCCAAAATAACAAAAATCATACAGCAAATACAGCAGTCATAAATATGTATAGGTTTACTGCTCATCATGCACGTATTTATATTTGGCCACTTTGGGGTTGATTACCTAAAGCACATTGTTGGCAAATGAGTGCACAAACAATAACGACTGACCAATTTTAGTTGGAAAAAAATATTTACTAAAGCAAGCGGGTAAAAAAATTTAGCAAAAGCAAATTTACTAACTACTTGACCTCCGGAAGGTTTACCTGCCCTTCCCTACCAGGAGAAAGAGAGAGAGAGTCAATGTCTAAATAAATTAAGTATATTTTAGGAGGGTTTCACTACCATTGCAAATTTTGCCATATGTTTTCTTTGGGGAAGGTCAATAAACAGACTTGTGAATTCCACATCAACATCAAATTGCAACCTCTTACCAAGCGAGAAGACCCCAAATAGATGGTCCAATAGCAATGCTGACAGTAATCAGCCATACCCAGCCTTGGAAACATACTGTATGGCATACCACACCAACAGCTTTTTCAATGGCACTCAGGCACTCCAGGTTACATCAGCAGTGATTCAATGTTTGCACCACCACTCCCCCCATGTACATTAAGACATGTAAAGTAAGAGATAATCAAGCATTCCATAGTGCAAATTATATTTAGCAGGCTCCTGCGCTAATGAGCTGATCCTGCATCAGAAAAAAATATTTTAAATTATTGTGCTGTTGCTTAAAAACAAACAATATTCCAAAAAAGTGAAAAATAAAAATATTCCCACCTAGCAACGCTCAACTCAGAAAAGTGCACAAAACAAAATGTGAACAAAATAAACAAACAATTGAATCAATATATGTGTTTAAATAATCACTGAAAATCCAATCCCAAAATTAATTAGTGAACAATAAATCAAGTGAAAAAAATCAGTTAAAAAATTCCAGTGAAACACACATGAATAAATCAATGTATAACTAAAAGTCCAATAGTAGGAAAACTAAAAGTCCAATAGTAGGAGAATAGTGATATGTTATGATCCAGTGAGATTCCAGTGTAAGCTGAACAAAAACACACCAACAAAGTGTCGGCCACCTTTGTGCTCCACTCCCCTCAGCTAGAACACTCACCACCACTTTTTGCCCTCCACTCTCATGGATAGGGCTGATCGGGCTTTGGAATATACACCACTGCGCAGGATATAGGAAATAATGGATCCTTGGTAATTCTCAAGATGCCGCTCCACATATACCATAAAAGAAAGAGGAGAGCCAACTAGTGCAATAACGTACAAACTAGTTTATTTCATTTAAAATCCACTAAAATGCACGTACATGGGATATAAATATGCAAAGCACATCATAATCAAGAGTGGGGACCAGGGTGTGATGTACCAGCGTTCGGGTCCAGGACTCTCCGGTGAGACACCGCCACTCACCCGATCAATTACCAGGCACGTCGTATGGCCACGTCCCTGGAGAGTGAAAAACTGTGTTTTCAATTTTACATATAAAAAGGAATTGGTATGTAGATGTGCAACACAATTTTTTTGTTTTTACTTTCTTGAACAGACTGCAATTTCTGAGCAATTGAGTGGGCAAATGAAATCTGGAAATAAATTTAGCATCTTCATTTGGAGACTGAAGAGGCTAACGATGTAGACTTTTACAACTAAGTCTTTTTAGACAGGCTTCAATTTCTTAGGGATTCAGTAGGCATAATAGAAAGTTTGTTACATTTTCTGTTATGCGCTTCAATACCGGGCACTTTCACCCCCTTCCTGCCCAGGCCAATTTTCAGGTTCCAGCGCTGTCACAATTTCAATAACAATTGCGTGCTCATACAACACTGTACCCATATGACATTTTTATAAATGCTTTCACACAAATAGAGCTTTCTTTTGATGGTATTTAGTCACCACTGGGCTTTTTATATTTTGCTAAGTAAATGAAAAAAAAATGAAAATTTTATAAAATGTTGATAAAATAAACTTATAAAATTAGACCAAAACTGACTCATTCTTTGAGGCCCAAAAATGCCAGGAGAGTACAAATATCCCTCAAATTATCCCTTTTTTGAAAGCAAATAGTTCAAGGTATTTAGTTAAAGTCATGGTGAGTTTTTTTTAAATTGCATTTTTTTGTCACAAATTTGTAGAAAATGAAGAAATTAAAAAAAAAAAAAAGTTCACTTTTTTACATACTGACACCAGTGCAGTAGAGCTGACGAATGACTCTGACTAATGACAGTATGAAAAAGATAAAACATTTTTTTAATATTCTGTGAGTAGAGCAATACAGTGATACCATAGTAACACTGAACTACTCTGTGGAGATGAACACTACACAATGAATATCACTGTTATAAACCACAATTTTTAATGAATTAAAACAATGTATGCAGTGTTTACTAATGTGATTGGCTGTGATTGGCCAAAGCTAATCACATGGTCCATATGGGCTGTAATTGGCCCTCTCTGTACCATGTGATCACTGTGACCAATCACAGAGATCAACACAATAGTACACAACGAATGGCATGAATTGAAGCCATCCATTGTGTATAATTGGTATTTGATCTTCTTTGATTGGTCACAGCGATCACATGGTCCCGCAAGTGGGCTAGTACATTGATCTGTTATCCACTGTTCTGTGAACACAGCAGGTGGCAAATCATTCTGCAGCATGGCCAGTGGGGCGCACACGAGGTGCATTATGGGAAGAATGCCATATGTGGTCTACCCCAGAATGAGAGAGCTCTCGCCTGACCACTGGTTAAAAAAGGAAAATTGAGTCTTGTTGTTGAGACTTTTAAGGTGTCAACACATATTTATATTATAAGATATATATATATATATATATATATATATATATATATATATATATATATATATATATATATATATATATATATATATACAAAAGTGAGTACATCCCTCACATTTTTGTAAATATTTTTTTATATCTTTTAATGTGACAACACTGAAGAAATGACTACAATGCAAGTGTACAACTTGTATAACAGTGTACATTTGCTGTCCCCTCAAAATAACTCAACACACAGCCATTAATGCCTAAACCGCTGGCAACAAAAGCGAGCACACCCCTAATTGAAAATGTCCAATTTGGGCCTATTTAGCTATCTTCCCTCCAATGGTGTCATGTGACTCGTTAGTGTTACCAGGTCTCAGGTGTGAATGGGCGCAGGTGTGTTAACGCTCTCACTCTCTCAAATTGGTCATTGGAAGTTCAACATGGCACCTCAGGGCAAAGAACTCTCTGAGTATCTGAAAAAGGAATTGTTGCTCTACATACTGTAATGATTGCCTGGTTTTAAGATTTCAAAGACCCTGAAACTGAGCTGCAACACAGTGGCCAAGACCATACAGTGTTTTAACAGGATAGGTTCCACTCACAACAGGCCTCGCCATGGTCAACCAAAGAAGTTGAGTGCATGTGCTCAGCATCATATCCAGAGGTTGTCTTTGGGAAATAGACGTATGAGTGCTGCAGAGGTTGAAGGGGTGGGGGGTCATCCTGTCAGTGCTCAGACCATATACCGCACACTGTATCAAATTGGTCTGCATGGCTGTCATCCCAGAAGGAAGCCTCTTTTTAAGATGATGCACAAGAAAGCCCGCAAACAGTTTGCTGAAGACAAGCAGACTAAGGACATGGATTATTGGAACCATGCCCTGTGGTCTGATGAGACCAATTTAAACGTATTTGGTTCAGATGGTGTAAAGCGTGTATGGCGGCAACCAGGTAAGGAGTACAAAGACAAGTGTGTCTTGCCTACAGTCAAGCATGGTGGTGGAAGTGTCATGGTCTGGGGCTGCATGAGTGCTGCTGGCACCGGGGAGCTACAGCTCATTGAGGGAACCATGAGTGCCAGCATGTACTGTGACATAATGAAGCAGAGCATGATCCCCCCTCCCCTTCAGAGACTGGGCCGCAGGGCAGTATTCCAACATAATAATGACCCAAACCAACCTCAAGACGACCCCTGCCTTGCTAAAGAAGCTGAGGGTAAAGATGATGGACTGCCCAAGCATGTCTCCAGACCTAAACCCTATTGAGCATCTGTGGGGCATCCTAAAATGGAAGGTGAAGGAACGCAAGGTCTCTAACATCCACCAGCTCATCATTGAGGAGTGTAAAAGGACTCCATTGGCAACCTGTGAAGATCTGGGGAACTCCATGCCCAAGAGGGTTAAGGCAGTGCTGGAAAATAATGGTGGCCACACTATGGGCCCAGTTTGGACATTTTCACTTAGGGGTGTACTCACTTTTGTTGCCAGCGGTTTAGACATTATTGGCTGTATGTTGAGTTTTTTTGAGGAGACAGCAAATTTACATTGCTATTAAAGCTGTACACTCATTACTTTACATTGTAGCAAAGTGACATTTCTTCAGTGTTGTCACATGAAAAGATATAATGAAATATTTACAAAAATGTGAGGGGTGTACTCACTTTTGTGCAGAGATCGCGGCAGTATTGACAACTGCCAGGCTGGGCTTGACCTCATAATATTGTGCCCGGGCCTCTGAGAGTCACAGAGACTGCCAGGGACCATCTGGTCCTCGGCAGTCTCTATGGTGTATTTCAGCCGCTGGTGGATTGCTTCTCTGGCTCGCTGATTGCCTGTAAGAATGATCAAGCGGCTAAACAGCCACTGTGATCATTCTTATGGTGCAGAGAATCGCCGGCTGAAAAAAAATGATATCTGAATGGAGCTTCAGGCATCATTCAGATATCTCAACTTAAAGTCCTGGACGTCATATGACGTCCAGCGGTAAGGAAGTGGATATATATATATATATATATTATGACAGGAAGTCAGGTAAATCTGTGGGTGTTGTCACAGACGGGAGATACATTTCTGCTTTGTTTAGACAATTCACCAATTACTATCAGGTGTCGGCTGCAGAGATAGCCAGAACGGTTTAAGGACGTTGGAAAGCTTCAGCTATTCAGAATGAGGCAATAAAGGCCTCCATAAGTTATCCAGAGGATGACTACTGATTGCTGCATCCTGAGGCTTTGTGCGTTAAGGAGAGCAGTGAGCTGAGAGACTTCTGAAGGTGAGGTGGTGTTGACTTTTTCTGTGTGAAAAGAAAACAAATAGACCAATGGTTCTTAACCTTGTTGGAGGTACTGAACCCCACCAGTTTCATATGCGCATTAACCAAACCCTTCTTAATTGGAAAAATAAAATATGATTTTTTCAAATTCAAAACATAGGTATATATTTAGGTATATATTTCTACATAGGTGCACAAAATGAACAAAACCATTAAAGAACAAAACCATTAAGAACAAAGAAAAAAAACCATTAAAACATGATTTTCACACAAAAAACAAAAACATAATAATGAATTTGGGATAACTTAACTTCAGCCACTTTTCCCAGCATGATATTCGCCATCTTCAACACAGCTGGTTTTATGAGTGTTTCACCAATGGTGTGTGGTTTGCCCTGCTTTGCGATCAGGTAAGCAACTTCCTATGATGCTATGAGGATCGGTTTGTTGATGGGTACAAAGCCGAGAACAGGCAGACTAGCCTTTTCATCAAATCTGGCTCTCCTCACCTTGAATTCAGCGAGCGTTGTGTTCTTGTATTTTCCATCTCCATGCAGCTTAAGGAAGTGTTATCTTAGTTTTGCCAGTGCTAGACTAGAATTGCTCAACTTGGCATTGCAAATCATGCAGTTAGGACGCTGACTCCCATCACGTTCCGTTATACATGTGAATCCATATTGTACATATTCGTCCGACCACTTTCTTTTTTTGCTCGACATAGTTAGTATGAAGGGATTAAATATTTAGAAAGAAATCACACGACGTACCATCACGACAGTTACAATTTGACTACTGTGCACGCCAAATTCCCTGCAGCACAGATAGGCCAAGCGATGTTGCGTGATCACCTGCAGCCAATGAGCGGGCGTGTCATCACGAATCATATGAGTCGGGTGTGTGTCTTGACCTCCGCCGAACCCACGAGACTGACTCACCGAACCCCTGGGGTTCGATCGAACCCAGGTTAAGAACCACTGAAATAGACTATTGGTCTTCTGCTGTATGACCAGCAGTGTCTGCCCAGCAGAAGGTTGGGACAGACACCATAGGTAGGTTCCTGTGTTGTGAAGGTAGACGCCCCAAGTGGCCAGGGTTTATTTTATGTTTGTTTGATTTATGCTGTTTGGATGCTTGCACTTGTTTCCAGCAAATTGGAAGAATAAACCGTAGACCATTGTTTTCAACCACTCCTCGGCTGTCTCTCTGTGTAACGAACCCACCCAAGGGGTCACCCACACCCGCTAACGAGCTAACCCAGTTAAAGTAAACCCAAAATGGAGGAAATACTGAAACAACTGGCTATGGCAAATGCAAATCAACAGCAAGCAAATGCAAATCAACAGCAGGCAAATGCAAATCAACAGCAGACAAATGCGGGTTTTCAGCAGAGCCTTGCAGCTCAACAACAGGCTCACCAAGAGAGCATTTCCGGCCTGGAACAGAGACACCAGCAGCAAATAGAGGCCATCGTGAAACAGCTTCAGAGACAGCAGCCTGAGGCTGGGAGTCAGGCCAGTAACATACCGACTTTTCGGGTAAGCCGTTTATTGCCAAAGATGACTGCAGATGATGACCATGAGATGTTTCTGACCACGTTTGAAAGAACAGCGGAGAAAGGGAGTTGGCCTAAAGAACAGTGGGCTGGACTAGTGGCCAACCTATTATCTGGAGAAGCTCAAAAGGCATATTTTGATTTGGAGCTTGCAGATGCAAAAAACTATGATCGATTAAAAGAGGAAATATTGGCACGTTTTGGGGTAACCTTGGATGTCCATGCTCAGCGGGTCCACAATTGGAGTTATCAGCTGAGGAAGCCACCTCGGTCGCAGATGTATGACCTCATCCATTTGGCTAGGAAATGGCTGCAGCCAGAAATTCTGTCCGGACCAAAAATTTTGGAACGAGTAGTCATGGACAAATTTCTTAGGTCTCTTCCTAATACCCTGCAGAAATGGGTGAGCCATGGTGGTCCGGAAACCGCAGACAAACTAGTAGACCTGGTCGAAAGGTACCTAACAACAGAGAATTTGACCTCTTTCCCCAGAGACGCACAGACTTTTCACCCCAAGACCAGACCCTCCCCACCTATGGGTAAGACTGCATCAATGGATGGGGATGGAGAGAGGGACCAAAGAGCAACTAGAGGTATTATCGGGACTACTGCTAATGTTTTGTGAGAGCGGCCTGGAAGACCCATCCCACAGGAGAGGACCAGAAGGTTGATTTGTTACCGATGCCGGGAAGAGGGACATGTAGCAGCGGTTTGCCCAGCGGTTGATGAACCCATGCAGTGTGACTTTCTGACAGAGAGACGACAGTCCCTTTTTGCAACCACATGCACTGCAGTAAAGGGGAATGAGAAACCTTTATATAGAATGTGCTTAGATGGTAAAGATGTGGTATTGTTGGATTCAGGTAGCCTGGTCACCTTAGTGAAAAGTGATCTAGTGGTGGGAAAAACCTTACATCCTGGGAAAATGGCTGTAGTTTGTGTACATGGGGACACTCGAGAATATCCGGTGACTACGGTTTCCTTTGAAACCTCCCTCAGTAACTTGTGTCACCAAGTGGGTTTAGTTCCCAAACTGCCACATGACGCCATTATGGGAAGGGATTTCCCAAAGTTCTGGGAACTCTGGGATTGCCCAGATTCCCCAGTAGGTGGTTCTTCTGAGCCTGAAACATCTACTCCAGAATCCTCTAACTGGGAGGATTCTCCTGTGTTTCCGTTCTCAGTCTTAGCAGGGGAAACACCAGTCCCTAGGGAGGAGCCTGCTACCTCAGAAGAGGAACAGCGGCCGATAGGGTTTGATAACCTCGAGGTGCACCGAGAAAATTTTATCACTGAGCAATTGAGGGACCCCACATTGCTAAGAGCCCGGGAGAATGTAGTGAAGATAGATGGGGAGTTAGTTAACCCAGACGAGAGGATTTCCCTCCCTTACTTCATTATTGAAAGGGACCTGTTATATCGAGTGTCACAGAGGATAGAGGACACCCTTGAGCAACTGGTAGTGCCTAAACCGTACTGCAAGATGGTTTTGGAACTGGCCCATGGGCACATTCTTGGGGGACATTTGGGAGCAGAAAAAACCCGGGAGAGAATCACCCAGAGGTTTTATTGGCCTGGGATAACTAAGGAAGTAGAATTGTACTGCTCTTCCTGTCCAGTGTGGCAGATTACTGCACCCACGCCACATTTCCGCAGTCCGTTGGTACCCCTGCCCATTGTCGAGGTCCCTTTTGAGAGGATCGCCATGGACTTGGTTGTCCCCTTACTGAAGTCCACTAGAGGGCACCAGCACATCTTGGTAATAATGTACTATGCCACCCGTTACCCAGAAGTGATTTCTCTCCGAAATACCTCTGCTAAAACCATTGCCAAGGAGTTATTTCAGGTTTTCAACCGTGTGGGTCTTCCTAAGGAAGTCCTAACTGACCAGGGCACCCCGTTTATGTCTAGGGTGACCAGAGAACTGTGTAAACTCCTGAAAGTGACCCAATTACATACATCAGTATATCACCCTCAAACAGACGGGTTAGTGGAGAGGTTTAATAAAACTTTCAAACAAATGTTGAGGAAGGTGGTGGATAAAGACGGAAAGAATTGGGATTATCTGCTCCCTTATCTGATGTTTGCCATAAGAGAGGTTCCCCAATCATCCACAGGGTTCTCTCCGTTTGAGCTGCTGTATGGGAGGCCCCCCCGGGGCCTACTGGACATTGCCAGGGAAACATGGGAGAGTGAGAGTTCCCCTCATCGAAGTGTGATTGAACATGTGGCACAAATGCAAGATAGAATTGCCCAAGTGATGCAGATTGTGAAGGTACATTTAGCCCAAGCCCAGTTGGCTCAACAAAGGATTTACAATCGTGGGGCCCAGGTCCGTTCTTTTGCACCTGGTGATTGGGTGTTGGTGCTGGTCCCCACGGTCGAAAGTAAATTCCTAGCCAAATGGCAGGGTCCCTATGAAGTGTTGGAGAGAATAGGGTGGTGAATTATAAAATTAGCTAACCGGGGAGACGAAAACCTGAGCATCTCTATCACGTGAACTTGTTAAAACCATGGAAGGATAGAGAGTCCTTGGTCGCTGAGACTACCCAATTTTCTGCTCCATTTAACCTGGCTGTCCCTGAAGTTGGGATAGCAGAGACTCTGTCCAAAACTCAGCAACAGGAGGTTAAAGAATTTGTGCTCCGTAATAGGGAGAAGTTTTCAGACCTGCCAGGTTGGGTCTCTGGAGTTAAACATGACATTATCACCACACCAGGGGATAAGGTCAAGTTAAAGCATTATAGAATTCCAGAAGCCCGGCGAGAGGCAATTCACCAGGAAGTAAAAAAAAATGAGTTCAAGGTGATAGAAGAGTCAAATAGTGATTGGTCCAGTCCCATTGTCTTAGTGCCCAAACCAGATGGAAGTTGGCGGTTTTGTAATGACTTTCGCCGCCTGAATAAAATCACTAAGTTTGACACCTATCCTATGCCCCGCATAGATGAACTGATTGATCACCTAGGCACTGCCCGGTACATGACGACGCTAGACCTGACCAAAGGTTATTGGCAAATTTCTCTCTCGGGGTCGGCCAGGGAAAAAACAGCATTTGTAACTCCAGACGGATCTTTCCAATATCGGAGGATGCCTTTTGGGTTACAGAATGCTCCCGCCACATTTCAACGCACCATGGATAAGACCCTTTGGCCTCATCGAGCCTATGCTGCTGCATACCTCCATGACGTGGTCATCCACAGTGAGGATTGGGACTCACATTTACCTAAATTTCAGGCTGTGTTGGATTCTATCTGGAAAGCTGGGTTTACAGCCAATCCAAAAAAATGTACTCTTGGGCTAGAAGAAGCGAAGTATCTGGGGTATACCATTAAAAGAGGTCTAATCAAGCCCCAAATAAACAAATTTGAGGCTATTCAGGATTGGCCACGTCCCACCAACAAGAAACAGGTTTGTGCATTTTTGGGGGTCGCAGGTTATTATCGCAGTTTTATTCCCCATTTTGCCTCACAGGCTGCTTCCCTGACCAATTTGACCAAAAGGAAGGAGTCTGTCATGATCAAATGGACTCCCGAAGCAGAAACAGCTTTTCAGGCTTTAAAACAACCCTTATGTAGTCAGCCAGTTTTAAATTCGCCTGATTTTTCAAGGGACTTTGTGGTTCAGACAGATGCGTCAAATGTGGGTTTAGGAGCTGTACTGTCCCAGATTATCAAGGGGGAAGAACACCCTGTTATGTACCTCAGCCGAAAGTTGAAGGCCCATGAGGAGAATTATGCTGCCATTGAGAAAGAGTGTTTGGCGGTGAAATGGGCTTTGGATTCTCTCCTGTACTACCTCGTGGGTAGACAGTTTGAACTGAAGACGGATCATGCCCCATTAAAGTGGATGGCACAGAACAAGGAGACCAATAGGAGAATAAACAGGTGGTTCCTGGCCCTTCAGGAATTTCATTTTGTGGTAACGCATCGCCCCGGTGTTAAAATGGGGAATGCAGATGGTTTGTCCCGAGTGCATGCGTGCCTGGCAACCTGTGTCCCAACCCTAGGGTTGAAACAAGAGGGGGGGGGGGTATGTGACAGGAAGTCAGGTAAATCTGTGGGTGTTGTCACAGACGGGAGATACATTTCTGCCTTGTTTAGACAATTCACCAATTACTATCAGGTGTCGGCTGCAGAGATAGCCAGAAAGGTTTAATGACGTTGGAAAGCTTCAGCTATTCAGAATGAAGCAATTAAGGCCTCTATAAGTTATCCAGAGGATGACTACTGATTGCTGCATCCTGAGGCTTTGTGCGTTAAGGAGAGCAGTGAGCTGAGAGACTTCTGAAGGTGAGGTGGTGTTGACTTTTTCTGTGTGAAAAGAAAACAAATAGACTATTGGTCTTCTGCTGTATGACCAGCAGTGTCTGCCCAGCAGTAGGTTGGGACAGACACCATAGGTAGGTTCCTGTGTTGTGAAGATAGATGCCCCAAGTGGCCAGGGTTTATTTTATGTTTGTTTGATTTATGCTGTTTGGATGCTTGCACTTGTTTCCAGCAAATTGGAAGAATAAACCATAGACCGTTGTTTTCAACCACTCCTCGGCTGTCTCTCTGTGTAACGAACCCACCCAAGGGGTCACCCACACCCGCTAACGAGCTAACCCCTTACAATATACATATATATATACTGTATATATATCTATATATCTATATATATATATACATATACATACAGTATACAGTATATATATATATATATATATATGATTTTTATTAAATTTCATAAAAACACTCCAATGATTCATAAAATACACATGGTTTACAAGCCTACTGTATTCAAGACTATTAAAAGAGAAGTATAGCCAATGCTTTTTTGGCTATACTTCCCCTATCGATCATAGGAGTGCAGTTAGTTCTGCACTCTTGTTACCTGTTTTCAGCCCACAGCGGGCTAAAACCCACTGTTGGCTGACATCACTGACCCATTCCAGGCTCTTAAAAGATTCTGACCATATGGTCAAGACACACCCAAAAGACTGGACCGGCAGCTGAGAACCTGAGTCAGCCACTCCGATGTAATGTTCTGGTACCTTTGGGTACCCTAATTACTCTTTCATAAGTGTATGCGCCCCACCATTCTCTTTTGGTAAGGTGCGCATACACCTTTAAGACTGATGCTGTCATCACTGAGCGCCGGACTGGATGGCTATTTAGATCGCCGGCTCTCACTCACATGTGTTCGTTCAAACTGCTTTGTGCCTTGATGCTAACCTGTCTTGAAGCTCTCATGCTTGCAAGCATACCTCGCTGTCGGAACCACGCTGCGCTGATCCCTGTATCCCGCTACCGGATCATCCGCTCTTGCCGAACCTCTCCTCTGCTACATTGCTATTAGTGATAAGTACCCCACAGGGGAAACCTCTATAACTTTCATACTAAAGCTTACACTATCTAGCTCTGCATACTAAGGACTATTACTACATCTGCATTATCTAAGATTGCTAGCTCTTGAGCCTACTACCACCTGTTCTTGCACTAGGTTGATCTCTCTTGTATGTCCACCTGCTACTCTGTCATCTGCTACCATACATGATTGCTAAACCTATCTGCATCCCATCTGCTACTATCTTACTTTCAAGAACATTTCCTTTCAAGTGTCTGTCATCTACCATCTCTACCCAACCTGTCTCTTCAGCCTATCATCACTGTGTTACTATATACATAAGTCACTCTAGGAAACCTCTTATTGAGTGTGTGTATTTACTTGCTGAATTGAGATCATCCACACATGATGAGTCATTGAGAGTTGGGAATGGTGTCTCAGCGTTTCTCTACATGACTACTGAAGTGGAATATTTCTGCAGCTGAAAATCCACATCATACATAAAACGCAGGAGCGTTACAGATTGAACGAACCACAAATGGATTCAGCAGAAATAACCACTCAGATGACACAATTAAAACAGCAAGTACCTGCGTTAACCCCTTCCGTACCGCGTCATGTCAAATGACGTCGGCACAAATCCTTTCTCGATCCGGGCGGACGTCATATGACGGCGCCCGGATCTCCCCGCTACTGCGCGCCCCCGGGGGCGCGCAGCGCGGCGATCGGGGGTGAGGCTCGTCCCTCGGACTGAGCCCAACCCCGATCAAGGTAAACAGCCAATGAAATTGGCTGTTTACCACGTGATCGGCTGTGTCAATCACAGCCGATCACATGAGCGGCTCCAGCGCGAGCCGCTCGTTCCTTCCTTAATGCCAGCCCCCGGGGGCGCACAGCGCGGCGATCGTGGACGAGGCTCGTCCCTCGGACAGAGTCGATCCCCGATCTAGGTAAAGAGCCAATGAAATTGGCTCTTTACCACGTGACCGGCTGTGTCCAATCACAGCCGGTCACAAATGTCATCAGAGAACACGGTAACTAGCTGTCACCGTGTTCTCCTCCTCACACACTGATCCTGTGTGAGGAAGAGAGTGTGGTAACAGCTAGTTACCAAATACAGTGCACCCCAAACACACTGATTGCCCCCCCCCAATAAAGAGCACCTGTCACTAGCCCATCAAAGTACCCGAGTACCTGTCACCAGCCCATCAGGTACTCAGATGACAGGTACTCGGGTACTCTGATGGGCTGATGACGGGTACTCGGGTACTCTGATGACAGGTACTCGGGTACTCTGATGACAGGTACTCTGATGGGCTGGTGACAGGTACTCGGGTACTCTGATGACGGGTACTCGGGTACTCTGATGATGGGTACTCGGGTATTTTGATGACAGGTACTCGGGTACTCTGATGACAGGTACTCGGGTACGCTGATGACGGGTACTCGGGTACTCTGATGACAGGTACTCGGGTACGCTGATGACGGGTACTCGGATACTCTGATGATGGGTACTCGGATACTCTGATGACAGGTACTCGGGTACTCTGACGACAGGTACTCTGGTACTTTGAGTACCCGTCATCGGAGTACCCGAGTACCTGTCACCTACCCATCAGAGTACCCAAGTACCTGTCACCTGCTCATCAGAGTACCTGACACCTGAAGTACCCGAGTACTTGCCACCTGCTCATCATTACCCATCACTACTCATCAGTACTCATCAGTACCCATCAGTACCTATCACCTATTAGTATCAGTACTGATCATCAGTACCCATCATCAGTACAGTATCAGTATCACCTATCAGTATCAGTACTACTCATCAGTACCTATCACCTGCCTGTCACCTGCCCATAAGAGTACCCGAGTACCTGTCACCTGCCTATCGGAGTACTCGAGTACCTGCCACTTGCTCATCAGTACCAGAGTACCTGTCACCTGCCCAGCAAAGTACCCGAGTACCTGTCACCCTTCATACAGCCACCATGTCCAAGTCCAAAAAGGTTTATATACGTCGTCCGTTTAAACCTAAATACCGGTGTTATGGCAGCAGATAGCTGCCATAACCCTGGTATTATTTTAAACGGTGGACGGTTGGCTTTCCGATAAGGGTGGTCCCAGCGGCGGATTCGCCATGGGATCACCCTTCCGGGGTGGCGAAAGAGGTGCCCCCCCCCCTCCCGCTGCATTCTGGTCCTTTTCCCCGTTTACCGGACCCGCCGGCAGCGGGGAAAACGATCCGGTCCCAGATCCTCACAGACAGGATGTCGAGTGAGGGCAAGCTTGCCCTCACTTGACTCTATGGTCTTGGAGGACCGGAGCTACGGCAAACGTCATTGCCTAGCAACCAGTTTAAAGGTCCCTTTTTTTTTTTCATTTTATTTAATTTTTTTTTTATTTTTTTTTTTTATTTTTTCTATCTTTTAGTGTACTTGTGAGATCTGAGGACTTTTTGACCCCAGATCTCACAAAAAAGAGGTCCTGTCGTGCCTATTTCTATTACAAGTAATGTTTACATTTCTTGTAATAGAAATAAAAATGATCAATTTTTTTTTTTTAAAAAACAGTGTAAAAATAAAAAATAATAAATAAAATAAATAGTAAAAAAAAAAAAAAAAAAAAATTAAAGCGCCCTGTCCCCGCGAGCTCGCGCGCAGAAGCGAACGCAAACGGAAACCCCGCCCACATATGTAAACAGTGTTCAAACTACACATGTGAGGTATCGTCGCGATCGTTAGAGCAAGAGCAATAATTTGAGCCCTAGACCTCCTCTGTAACTCTAAGATAGCAACCTGTAGAAATTTTTAAAATGTCGCCTATGGGGATTTTTAAGTACCAAAGTTTGTCACCATTCTGTGAGCGTGCGCAATTTTGAAGCATGACATGTTGGGTATCTATTTACTCGGCGTAACATTATCTTTCACATTATGGAAAACAATTGGGCTAACTTTACTGTTTTCTTATTTTTTAATTAAAAAAAGTGATTTTTTTCCCAAAAAAATGCGTTTGGAAGACCGCTGCGCAAATACGGTGTGATAAAAAATATTGCAATAATCTCCATTTTATTCTCTAGGGTCTCTGCTAAAAAAAAATATATAATGTTTTGGGGTTCTAAGTAGTTTTCTAGCAAAAACAACTGATTTTAGCTTGTAAACACCAAATGTCAAAAATAGGCCTAGGCAAGTGGCTAGGATGCATGATGATGCTCCTTGGATGTTTAGGCCCCTCTATATGGCTAGGCTGTGAAAAAGTCTCACACATGTGGTATTGCCATACTCAGGAGGAGTGGCAGAATGTATTTTGGGGTGTCATTTTTGCTATGTACATGCTATGTGTTAGGAATATTCTATAAATTTACAACTTTGTGTAAAAAATTTTTTTTTTCATTTTTTTCCCACATTTTCCAAAAACTTGTGGAAAAAAATGACATGTTCAAAGGACCCATAATGCCTCATAGAATATACGTTGGAGTGTTTGCTTTCCAAAATGGGGTCATTTTGTGGACTTTTCCATTGTATTGGTGCTCTAGGGCCTTGAAAAGTGTGATAGGTAGTAAGAAAGTTTTATGTGTATTTATGCTCCTAAAACGCCTTATGGTGCTACTTGGACGTGGAGTCTCTTTTTGTGGCCAGGCTGTGTAAAAGTCTCACACATGTGGTATCACCATACTCAGAAGGAGTAGCAGAATGAATTTTGGGGTGTCATTTTTGCTGTGTACATGCTATGTGTTAGAAATAGCTTATAAATTGACAACGTTTTGGGAAAAAAAAAGAAAAAAAAATGTTTTCTTCATTTTCCCAAGAATTGTGGGAAAAAATTATAACTTCAAAAAACTCACCATGCCTCTTACTAAATACCTTGGACTGTCTACTTTACAAAAAGGGGTCATTTGGGGGGTATTTGTACTGTCCTGACATTTCAGGGCCTCAAGAAAGGAGATAGGCCATCAGTACATCTGGTGTGATAAATTTTCAGTAATTGGTACCATAGCTTCTAGACTCAATAACTTTCACACAGACTAAATAATATACACTAATTTGGGTTAATTTTACCAGAGATATGTAGCAGTATAAATTTTGGCCCAAATGTATGAAGAAAAATTAATTTTTTGCAAAATTTTATAATAGAAACTAAAAAAAAGTGTTTTTTTTTGCAAAATTCTTGCTCTTTTTTTGCTTATATCACGAAAAAAAAAACCCCAGTTGTGATCAAATACCACCAAAAGAAAGCTCTATTTGTGTGAAAAAAATGATAAAAATTTTGTTTGGTTACAGTGTAGCATGACTGAGCAATTGTCATTCAAAGTGTGAGAGTGCTGAAAGCTGAAAATTGGTCTGGGCAGGAAGGGGGTCTAACTGCTCTGTATGGAAGCGGTTAATACACGCACTTGCTGAATTAAAAGAAGACAATCAGGCTCTGTCGCAGCAGGTAATTAGACTGACACAACTTACCACTGCTCAGTCCCCTGAACCCAAAATAAATCCTCCTTTGGTATTTACAGGCGATCGCAAAAAATTTCATGAATTTAAAAACGCATGTGAGTTACTTTTCTTGCTAAAACCCCGTACCTACCTTACTGATCACATTAAGGTTTGTACTATTATTTCTTACCTAACAGGCGATCCTCGGGCCTGGGCAGACTCTCTTTTTGAGAAAAGCGACCAGCTTCTCAACTCCTATGCCTTGTTACTAGCAGAACTCACTAGCCTATATGATGATCCCAATAGGCAGAGTACTGCCGATCTTCAATTAAGATCCTTGAAACAAGGTGGGAGACCTGTAGAAGACTTTGTCGCAGAATTCAAGAGATGGACCCTTGATTCAGAATGGAATGATGCATCTCTGAAATCCCAATTTAGGCTTGGCCTATCAGAGGCCGTTAAAGACGAGCTCGCCCGAGCGGATCTGCCAAAAACCCTGGATGCATTGATACAACTCAGTATCACCATAGATAGAAGACTACGAGAAAGAAAGGCTGAGAAAATGGGAATGCCATTATCCAGTTCTTCTCGGATTTCGGCCGTTGACCCCGTTCCTATGGAGGTAGGAACCATACGCCCACCTCTATCAACTATGGAAAGATCCAGAAGACGATCTGGTAATCTCTGCTTGTACTGTGCATCCCCGGATCACAAGATAAACGTCTGTCCCCTAGTCTACAAAAAGAAGGGTGAGTGTTCACATGTCCTCCTAGGGGGATTGACAACTTCAATCACTAACCCTTACCTTTCTGTTTGCTTAACATTACAGTGGGACCAGAACAGGATTACTACTAAGGCCATGATTGACACAGGATCTTGTGGAAATTATATTGACATACGTTTTGCTGCTTTAAATAAAGTTCCTATTATTTCTAAACTTAAACCTGTCTCAGTGAGTCTTATTAACGGTGTTCCTTTATCCTCTGGCCCGATCACTGATCAGACACAGGCACTCCTAGTCACTACTAACGGGTCTCATATGGAGACCACTACCTTCGATCTAATACCTTCACCCCACTTTCCCATTGTTTTGGGACTTCCCTGGTTGCACACACATCAACCAACCATAGATTGGAAGGAACGGACCCTGACCTTCCTCTCTTGCTATTGGGAGGGTACGTGTAACCTCCCGTCTTTCGGGAAGATCCTGTCTGTGGTGACAGATGAGATTGCACCACTATGTTATCAGGATCTCTCTGAGGTTTTTCTTGAGAAAAATGCTCAAGCACTACCTCCCCATCGAGACTATGATTGTAGCATTGATCTACTCCCAAATAGCAAATTGCCGTTCGGTCATGTTTATCCTCTTTCACAGGATGAACTTTCCCATCTCAAAGACTATTTGGATGAGAATTTGGAAAAAGGTTTTATTAGACCTTCCACTTCTTCCACAGCAGCAGGACTCTTTTTTTTCCGCAATAAGGACTCAAGTCTCAGGCCTATCATCGACTATAGGCAATTGAATGCTATTACAATAAAAGATCGCTATCCTCTACCGCTTATCCCTGAGCTCATTGAGCAGGTGCGTGGGGCTACCTATTTTTCAAAATTGGACCTGAAAGGAGCATACAATCTCATTCGAATCCGTGATGGACACGAGCGGAAGACTGCATTCAGAACCAGATACGGATTGTTCGAATATCTTGTAATGCCATTCGGGCTATGCAACGCCCCTGCAGTTTTTCAACTATTTATAAACGATATTTTCAGAGACTTACTAGATGTCTGTGTTGTGGTATATCTGGACGATATACTTATATATTCACGATCCCTGTCTGAACACATAAGACATGTAAGACTAGTATTATCGAGATTGCTTGCACACAACCTTTATGTGAAACTGAAAAAATGCTTGTTTCATAAAGAAGAGGTACTGTTTCTAGGCTACATCATATCCAAAACAGGAATCGAGATGGACATGAGTAAGATATCCTGCATTCAGGATTGGCCTACACCAACCACACGCAAGGCGCTACAGCGATTCCTTGGATTTTCGAATTTCTACAGGAAGTTCATTAGAAACTTCTCTGCCATTGTGAGACCCCTCACACAGCTCACTAGCATTAAAAAAACATTCAAATGGTCAGATGAAGCAAATAAAGCTTTTCACCTGTTAAAGACAAGGTTTACTTCTGCTCCCATACTACGCCATCCAGACCCATCCCTCCAATACATTCTGAAAGTAGATGCGTCAAACATGGCAGTAGGAGCAATACTCTCCCAACGACCAACTCACACTTCACCACTTCATCCAGTCGCCTTTTTTCTAAATCCCTAAGCAGTCCAGAGATAAATTACCCCGTGGGTGAAAAGGAACTGCTTGCTATAAAATTGGCTCTGGAGAATTGGCGACATCTACTCGAAGGCACCCAATTACCAATACTTATATACACGGACCATAAAAATATCCAATATCTTCAGACTAACAAAACTCTCTCGCACCGACAGGTACGATGGTCACTATTCTTTCTAAGGTTTAACTTCCTAGTGACCTACACACCTGCAGATAAGAACAAAAAGGCGGATGCACTGTCACGACTAGCTGAAGAAAACTGCTTCGAAATCCCTTCCGTTCCTATAATACCTCACAAACGCATTATTGGAGTTGTCCGTTCCTTGAAGGAAGAGGTTTTGCATGGTATAAGTTTGGATTCACCCCCACCACAACTAAATACTGATGCAGAAGGCTTCCTCTACTACAACAACAAACTTTACATACCACCTACCATACGCACCAAGATCTTGGAATTATCGCATGATGTGCCTATGGCAGGACATATGGGTATGACAAAGACTCTTAATATGATTACCAGGCAATTCTGGTGGCCTGACATGAAAACATCTATACAAAAATTCGTCTCTTCATGCAATGTCTGTGCCAGGTCCAAAATTGACACTACGAGACCATCCGGTCTACTATGCAGTCTACCAATACCCCAAACTCCATGGGAAGTTGTGTCCTTGGACTTTATAGTGGAATTGCCTCCTTCCAAAGGATTTAATACCATCTTAGGGTCAGTGGACCATCTGACAAAAATGGCACATTTCATTGCTATTCGCAGACTACCTTCGTCCAAACAAACGGCAGAACTCCTGATGAAACATGTCTTTAAGTTACATGGTATCCCAAAAACTCTTCTGTCTGACCGTGGATCACAATTTATTTCCAAGTTCTGGCAAGAACTATGTCACATACTATGGATCGAGCGGAAGCTCACTTCTCCTTACCATCCGCAGACCAACGGACAGACTGAAAGAGTCAACCAATGCATCGAGCAATATTTACGTTGTTACACTTCTTACCAACAGGATGATTGGGTGGATCTTCTCCCTCTGGCAGAATTTGCCTACAACAACGCAACCCACAGTACGACCAAGCAGAGTCCGTTCTACTTGAACTATGGGTTTCATCCCTCTATTCTTCCACCACGCATCCTTCCTTCAAATAACCCAGTAGCTTCAGACTATCTTACCCAAATAAAGGACTCTCTGGGTTTGCTTAATACTACCATTGCACACGCTCATAGTGAACAAAAGAAGTACTATGATCTTCGCAGAAGACCTTCTCCTCAGTACGCTATCGGGGACCTCGTTTGGCTCTCAACAAAAAATTTAAGACTGAAAATCCCTAGCAAAAAGCTTGGACCTTTGTTCTTGGGACCTTTCCCAATCAAGAAACTTATTGGAAAAGCTGCAGTACAGCTTACATTGCCAATAGACCTCAAAATACATCCCATTTTCCATGTGTCGCTACTGAAGCCCCATGTTCCTGACCAAGGAATAAGGCCTACTATCCCACCTCCTCCTCCTGTACAAGTTGAAGGTGGAGAAGAATATGAGATAAAAGAGATTCTGGATTCTCGTATCCACAGAGGAAGACTTCAGTACTTGGTTCGATGGAAGAACTATGGGCCCCAAGACGACACCTGGCTAAACACCTCTGACATACATGCCTCTAGATTAATCCGCAATTTTCATGCAAAGTACCCAGACAAACCAGCTCCAGAGGCCTTCAGGAGCCGGCTTTAAGGGGGGGGGGTACTGTAATGTTCTGGTACCTTTGGGTACCCTAATTACTCTTTCATAAGTGTATGCGCCCCACCATTCTCTTTTGGTAAGGTGCGCATACACCTTTAAGACTGATGCTGTCATCACTGAGCGCCGGACTGGATGGCTATTTAGATCGCCGGCTCTCACTCACATGTGTTCGTTCAAACTGCTTTGTGCCTTGATGCTAACCTGTCTTGAAGCTCTCATGCTTGCAAGCATACCTCGCTGTCGGAACCACGCTGCGCTGATCCCTGTATCCCGCTACCGGATCATCCGCTCTTGCCGAACCTCTCCTCTGCTACATTGCTATTAGTGATAAGTACCCCACAGGGGAAACCTCTATAACTTTCATACTAAAGCTTACACTATCTAGCTCTGCATACTAAGGACTATTACTACATCTGCATTATCTAAGATTGCTAGCTCTTGAGCCTACTACCACCTGTTCTTGCACTAGGTTGATCTCTCTTGTATGTCCACCTGCTACTCTGTCATCTGCTACCATACATGATTGCTAAACCTATCTGCATCCCATCTGCTACTATCTTACTTTCAAGAACATTTCCTTTCAAGTGTCTGTCATCTACCATCTCTACCCAACCTGTCTCTTCAGCCTATCATCACTGTGTTACTATATACATAAGTCACTCTAGGAAACCTCTTATTGAGTGTGTGTATTTACTTGCTGAATTGAGATCATCCACACATGATGAGTCATTGAGAGTTGGGAATGGTGTCTCAGCGTTTCTCTACATGACTACTGAAGTGGAATATTTCTGCAGCTGAAAATCCACATCATACATAAAACGCAGGAGCGTTACATCCGACCCCCTCCACAGCCAAGGACTCCAGAGAGCGCTGGAGGAACAGAGCAGAGAATCAGAGACTGACACTAGAGGTCCAGGGACTAAAGTAAGATGGCATCTTATGCTGTTGTGGAATCAGAGCTTCAGGAAAATGGCACCCAATCGGGCTATATATAAGTTAGCATGGTGTGATAGGTATATCCCCCTGAGGAATCCATGTGACCCTGTGGCGTAATGCGTAGGGGAGGGGCCAATCTGTCATCATGCTGAGGCGAGCATTGTGAGAATACCGTGGTAGTTCTGTCTGATTGACTTATGCCCGCACTGTGAGGAATGAATGCTGCACTCCAAGCACCAGGAAAATGTGAGTGTTTTTAAATTTAGTGTCTAATAAACCAATTGTTTTAAAAGATAAAGCCCTATGTCCAGCTTTCTCTCTTTATGATTTGGGCATATGGAGATAAGTGTAAGAGAAGGAGGATTCCAAACTGAAGATTGCCACCAAAAGAGTGAAACAGCATAAGACAGATCCCCAGAGAGGGACAAAAGCGCATATAGCCCCTTGGTTAGTCTTATCCCTTTGGTGAGGGCACATTGGATGAGGGGAGTATCACTAATGTATGTGGATGATTGGAGCACATAGTGGTGAACACTAATTAAGGAAATAGTCATTTGGATATGTGAACACAAGCCTGTTTTTTTATGAAAGGTTGAGCATATGCAAGCAAATTCACACCAAAGGACACTTTATGGACTGATGCATTGTTTGTTTTGTTTATGGTATATTTTGTTTGATATGATATGCTGATTCAGAAAATTGCTATGCAAACATATTTTAACCACTTAAGCCCCGGAAAATTTTACCCCCTTCCTGACAAGGGGGTAATTTGCGATTCGGCACTGCGTGACTTTAACGGACAATTGCGCGGTCATGCGCCACTGTACCTAAACAAATTTGATGTCCTTTTTTTCGCACAAACAGAGCTTTCTTTTGGTGGAATTTGGTCACCTGTGCGATTTTTTGATCATGCGCTATAAACAAAAAAAAGAGTGTCAATTTTGCAAAAATAACAATATTTTTCACATTTTTTAATATGAAATTCCTAAAAAAAATGTAAAAATCAAAATTTATTAACATTTACGGCCGATTTGTTTTATGCTAAATATGTTTGTTAAAAAAAATTGCAAAAAGCATATTTTGATTGGTTTGCGCAAAAGTTAATCAGTGCTATACATATGCACTGTTACTGTAAAATGACACTGGTAGTGAAGGGGTTAACTTTATTTGAGAGGGAGGGGTGGTGTGTGTCCCTATGGGCGTGATTCTTACTGTGATTGGCTGTGGCATAGTACATAGTAGAACCGTATGATCACTGTTCATACACAGGGGAGAATGACAGGCGGCTTATTTACATCAGCCGCCTGCCTTTCTCCCGCTGTCACGCACGATCGCGAGTGCCCGGCGGACATCGGGTCAACCGGGCACAAGCGCGGGGGGGGGTCCGTGACCGAGCGGGCGTGCACTCGCTCCCCAGAGCCTCACAGGCTAGTGACGTACCCATACGTCACTTTGCCTGTGAGGGGCTGACCGCCGCAGTATATGTACTTGTAGTGGTCGGCAAGTGGTTAAGGGATACTGGCACATTAGCATTTGGAAGCGTGGAACCACTTTTAAATATGATATATCGATTATTCATGCAACGATGACCAGGATATCACCCTTCCAAGAGCCTTTTCCCCACATCCCTAGCCCGGTGGTTGGGGTAGTTTGCAGGAAAGGGCCTTATCAGAATTTGGAAGCCCCTTTAGAAATAAGGGACCCCCATATACTAACCCCCCCACAAGAGTAAGGGGCACATAATACCCCTACCCATTCTTAAAAATAAGTAAAAGTATGTAAAAATCCACACATACAGTTTTTTACAAGTCCTTTATTTAAAAAAAAAATCCACCAACAATCACATCTGCCAGTGATGCAGATTTATGTCAATCATTATGAATAATGCCCAATGACCCACCAAAAGAAACAGCCTACTGACACATCCAATACGGTTGCTTCACTTGCGCCAATTTGCATCTCTTTGTCTGATGTTAAAGGAAACAAAACCCACATGGAGGCTATAGCTGGAAAAGACACGGTGGTGTTGGCAGAACCCCAGAAAGATTGCAGCCTACACTTGCCCCTACTCTGCATGATCCTCTGATGACCCTTTTCCTTATAGGTAGAGCTATAAGGTAAACCTCTAACAACCTGTGACAGACTATCATTGCTATCCCTGGAGACTGCTGATAAGGAATCTTGGATAGTGGGGGTAGAGATGGAAAGGTAGTAGTTGGATGGAGAAGAAGCCAGAGTGAGACCCTTTCCATGCAGGTGGCTAGCATTCAAGTGCTCCTGCCATTAGGCTGCATGGGGAGAGGTCATGTCACTGTAACGCTCCTTGCGTTTCTTATAAGGTGTGGATTTTCAGCTGCAGAAGTAGTTCCACGTCAGTAGTCATGTAGGAGATATGCTGAGATACCAATCCCAACCTCAATGACTCATCATGTATGGAAGGTCTTATTTCAGCCAGTAAATACACACAGTAATTAAGCTGGTTCCTAGTGTGACTTTATATACATGTGGTAAGACAATGATAAAGGTCTTAGGGATAGGTTTGAGTGGAAGTGGTAGGTGACAGACACTTGAGGTGAGACAGTGCAGATGGATGCAGGAAGGGTTAGCGATCATGTATGATAACAGATGACAGAGTAGCAGGTGCATACAGGAGAGATCAACCCAGTGCAGGAAATAGTAGCAGTAGCCTCAAGAGCTAGCAATCTAGTTATGCAGATGTAAAAGACAGTCCTTGCTATGCAGAGCTAAATAGTGTAAGCCTAGTACAAGTCTATAGAGATTTCCCCTGTGGGGTACTTAGCACTAATAGCGATAGCCGAAGGATCGCTCAGGAGATGCGGATGATCCAGTAGCAGGATGCAGGGATCAGCGCAGCGAGGTTCGTCAGCGAGGAGAGCTTGCAAGCATGGAAGCTTCAAGCAAGATTAGTATCCAGGTACTGGTGTTTGAACGAACACATGTGAGTGAGAACCGACGCCCTAAATAGCCATCTAGTCCGGCGCTGGGTGATGACAGCTTCAGCCTTAAAGGGAAACACACCTATATGTGTTTCTTCTGTCTAGGTAGATGGAAATCACCCGGAATAAATGTGATAGGAGGCACTGAGAGTGCCAGAACCTTACAGTCACATACCTGATTAATAAACCTGATGTGTAGAGGAAGTCCTCTCGTACAGCTCTGGCTCAGAGGCCATTGATAGTGGAACAGTAACTGCGAGAGCATGATGAATGTGTATGATCAATCAAGTAGTCTGTGTAGGCAATAGCTGACACTTCACTAGGGGAATGACAGGAACCGGAGCAGCTGACAGTAGGCGGATGTCACAGCAGAACGGGTGGGCAGCAGACAGGCTGGTCCAGTATTTTGCTGATAACAGGCTGTAGATGCGCACCAGGAATCAGGAGCCAGATAAGAATGTGCTGGAGCAAAGAAGCTGTAGCAGATTGGATAAGCAGAATTGAGGGTCAGGCAAGTCTGGTCAGTAACAAACAGGCAGATCAAGCATGGATGGCAGACAGAAGAACAGTCGGGTTACAGGCCAGTGTAAGCAATGGTAAGGTGGATCAGGCAAGAGCAGGAGGAAAAGGCAGGCTCCGGGGACAAGCCGAGGTCAGGGCAGGTAGCAGACAAGTGTGGACATAAGCAAGCTGTGAGGACAGGCACAAGAATCAGGAACAAGCTTACAGAACGGTTTAGACTAAACAAAAATTAGACAGCACAGTAGCCCCATTTTTAAATAGGCCGTTTGGCAACAGTATTGGTGACAAGTGCGCAAATATGCGCATCTGCACATGTCTTTGCACATCTGTTCACATCTGTTCAGCCAGTTCCAGGCCTGCACTTGCTCACATGCTCTCAATTTTGGAAACTTTATCTGCACTATGGGTAAGTCTTCCCTGACAGGTCAAGTGTCTCATCATACATGTGGTACCCAAATAACTGTTAGTATTCCCATATGCTTTAGACAAAAAATGAAAATGACCTAAGTCAAGTCTGCAGCACATGTGTTTCAAAAAGCCCACACAGATGAGCTCTGGTGAGTAGGTCCAGGATAACAATACTGTGAATCCATGAAGCTTTGTCATCCAGTGGAAGAGGGCAGCTGTTCCATGCACTCCTCTGTGACCTGCCCCTGAATAACATCCTGCCTCACTGATGTTGTGCCTCTGCTTCACTTTCCTCCACTACCCCAGGTATGGTTAGAGACCTCATCATCCACTCACCCCTGCCCATTGCTGTAGGCCACCAGTCGGGTAGAGGGCAGGCCGGCTTATCCAGGGCAGGGCGGGTTGGTTTAGGTGGGTCCACTCCGCTTGGGTGGGGGACAGGTCCAATCGGCTCAGGCAGTTGGAGTTGGGTCCACTCAGCTGGGGCGGGGAGGCAGGCTGGCCGGCTCAGCTCAGCCCCAGGAGCTGGAAGCTAAGCTAGATAACAGAGGACAAAATGTACAGGCTACAACAGGCTTAGTCTCACAGGGGAAGCAGAATGAGGAGGATCCTTGCCTATTTAAAGCACATGCAGTTTATGAGAGGACATTGTCCTGCACCCAAGCCCTGTACTGCTGAGCTGGGTGGACAGAGAAGAAATGCTGGCTGCTAGACTGAGGGCTTACTGCTGCCATTGAATACTGAGCTGCTGTAGGATTACAGAGTCAAGTCTTCTGTACTGAATTCAAACCCTTTGGTCCCAGAGGGTGTTGTATCCCAATACTTAGGGTCCTGACCCTACTGTTCCATATGTAGCTGTAGACCTGCTACTTTTAGGGGAAAAGCTTGGGAGTACACAGTTGAACAGTAGTACACTGTACTAAGTACACAGTGCACCTCTCAAGCCTGCACTAGGTATATAGCACACACCTCAACCCTGCACTCAGTACAAAGCGCACCCCTCAACCCTGCACACAGTACATAGCACACCTCTCAACTCTACACTTGGTACATAGCGCACCTCACAAACCAGCACTCTGTACGTAGAGCATATTTACTTAACAAGGTAGTAATGATGTGTACATTGGCTATAGTAGCCAATCATATTGTATCCTTATTTTATTGATCGCAGTGAGATCAATGAAATATGCTTTATGTTATTTTTGGAACTTAATTCTGCATAAAACAATTACAGTGTCATTTATTTAAATATTTTATGAGGGTGTGTTTAGGGGCAGAATTAGGGGCGGTGATGAGTAGGGATTGGGTGGGGCAACTGTTGGCGAGTAACTCTTAGCCTGGCCATACATGTTCAATCCCCTTGTACAATTTTCTATTAGATTTACCAAAAAGCATATAATATGAGGTCAAAACGAAACACCACTTTCAATTGTATCCAATTAGGCAGGCCTTTGTACTACATAGTTGAAGGTAAATTTAAAGAAAATTGTACAGAAAATTTTAAGGAAATTGTATAATGCATGGCCAGCCTTAAGGCCTGGCAAGTAGCTCAGGACCTGAAATGTTGAGCCCTGCTGTAGGCAATTTGGCAGGAGGCTACAGGTGCAGTAACACCTGAGCCAATTAGTTCTTCCATTTGGTTGTCACCTCCCTCTATACTACAATTGCTCTCCTGCAGGAAGAGATTTATACTGTGCTAAAATAACTGCAGACTGCTCGGTGTCAGTTGGCAACATAGTGACAGAAATATAAAAGAAATGATTGCGCTCAGTGTACCCGGATTCAAGGATAAAATCAATAAACTTGATGGAACTACTGCAGCCTATATATTTCCGACACTGGGCAACTAGCAAATTCTCAAAGCAAATTTGTTAAATGTTCCCTTAAAAAAAGAATCTTACATTGCAATCAATATATAAATTGCAAACAAAGGCACTGTGCAAATAAGCAACAATATGGACCTTGAATGGACCCTATACAAAGTATAAAGTGCAAAGAGAAGCAATGTGCAAATAAGCAACAGTATGGACCTTGAATGGACCCTATACAAAGTATAAAGTGCAAAGAGAAGCAATGTGCAAATAAGCAACAGTATGGACCTTGAATGGACCCTATACAAAGTATAAAGTGCAAAGAGAAGCAATGTGCAAATAAGCAACAGTATGGACCTTGAATGGACCCTATACAAAGTATAAAGTGCAAAGAGAAGCAATGTGCAAATGAACAATGATGTGGACCTTGAAATTCTCCTATACAGGATTCTAAATAAGGACATGCAAGTAATATATCAAACAGTATACTAATATGCAATAAATCAAAAAATAGTCCATATACAGTATGTGAAAATTCCTCTATGTTCAGTACAATCTCAAAGTGCTGTAGTGCTCAGAGGTACTCCTTTAAAGAAGATGGCCACTTACCAAATGGTGTAGATCCTGAATTACAGGGATCATAAAGGCATAATATCCATCCACCAGTTGGTGACATCCATATCAGAACTGCATCTTGGAAAATTGCTCTATAAAGGATCAAATCATACAGGATCAGCTCTCATAACCTCCATAGATCGCTCACTAATAAAGTTATAAATAGGCAGCAAGCAGGGAGAGACTCATAAGGTATTACAGCAGGAAAAAGTTTATTTTACAAAACAATAAAATCCGCTTAAATTTAAGCAGTGAATAACAATCTTGACATTAAAACTGCTGTGGTATCTCCCAAACCGCCACCATGTGGTGACCTCACACACACTCCCCTTTAGAGGCGTTTCCCCAAAACTGAAGTCATCTGAGATTGGATCCTTCTGGCTTCATCTGGGATTGGGAGATACTGCGGCCAACGTGTTTTAATTTGAAGCTTGTTATTCACTGCTTAGGCTCCATGTACACGGGACGCTGGAAATGGCCGTTTAGGAGCAGTTGGGCGTTTTTTTCAGAAGCCCCTGAACCCATCTACATTTTATCTTATCTGTCCATGTACACCAGGTCGTTTACAGTCATTTGCAGGCAGTTGCGTTCAGGGACTGTTTTTAGAACGCAATTATTTGCGTTCGAACGTGTGTTTCCTGGCGTTTCAAACGCACAAACGCGTCCGAACGCGTCTGAACGCGTCCAAACGCATCCGAACGTGATGACCCGCGTTTATCGTTCGCGTTTTTCCATTTTAAAGGGGAATAATTTTTTTGACCTCTAGGAATGCTTCTAAACGCAAACGCCGCTAAACGCCCGCTAAACGCGGGTACAAACGCGACCGAACGGACGTTTCAAACGTCCTAAAAATCCCAGCATTCAAAGGGACTTTTAACAACGTCCCGTGTACATGGAGCCTTAAATGTAGGTGGATTTTACCATTTTATCATACACCTTTTCCTGCTGTATTACGCTATGAGTCTAAGGGGGAGAAAGATCCCCACATTCCCAAAACTTACACAGTAAATCTGGCAGTGACCGGTGCTGGAGGTGGGGGCATGGACCCGGGCGCCTCCCACGGGAGCTGTGGGTGCATAAGGCCCGCGGATAGGGTGAAAAAGCGCCACACACAGGACGAAGTGTAGATGAAGGTGATAGAGTAGGTGCTGGTAGCCACATGAAGGAGTATATCTGTATAGAATGGGTAAAATAAGTATTGGGTGAGTATGTACTATATAGAAGGCTTCATGCTGCTCTATTGTGCAGGGGTACTTCCTGTATTGGAGGGACAAGGAATTTAGAAGAGGGAGAGGGGTGTGCCTGTGAATAGCAATTTGATGGTGAATGTATGGGATGACATTGCTAATGTGGGGCTGGCGAGTTAGTGAAGCCTTTGTGGCTAAAGCTTCAAAGGGACAAAACAAACATAGCATTTCTTTTGGGGTATGCTATAGCCCCCTAACGGTATGGAAGAGAAGGAGACCTGTCTCCTTTTGCAGATAGAGATGGTGAGGGGACAGGGCAATGTTTTAATCATGGGGGATTTCAACTATCCTGATTTTGATTGGGCAAACAGTACTTCTCCCTCAATCAAGGCTTGTCATTTCTTTAACATATTACAGGTAAATTTCATAATTGCCATACAATATAAGTGAGATACAGGGGAGGACAAGAACATAACATTTCAAATGAGACAACTTTACTAAGCTGTGCTCCATACTACATAATACTAAATGTGACCACATTTTTGCAATTAGGAACACTGAAGAGAAGTGAGAGTACTTTAACCACTTCAATACAGGGCACTTTCACCCCCTTCCTGTCCAGGCCAATTTTCAGCTTTTAGCACTGTTGCATTTTGAATGACAATTGCGCGGTCATGCAACACTGTACCTACACCAAATTTATGTCATGTTCCCCCCACAAGTTTTTTTTCTTTTTTGCTAAACAAATAAAAAAATGACCAAAAAGTCTGAAAAAAAGTTTTTTGTTTATGTTATACAATTTTGTAAATAAATACGTTTTTTCCTGCACTGATGAGCACTGATGAGGCTGCACTGACAGGCACTGATGAGGTGGCACTGATGGGGTGGCACTGATATGCGGCACTGATATACAGTACTGATAGGCGGGACTGATAGGCGGCACTGATGGGCACTGATATGTGGCACTGATAAGCAGCACTGATATGCAGCATTGATGGGCACTGATAGGCAGCACTGCTGGGCACTGATAGGTGGCACTGATGGGCACTGATAGGTGACACTGATGGGCACTAATGGGCACTTATAGGTGGCACTGGTGGGCACTGATGGGCACTGATAGGCGGCACTGATCGGCACTGACGGGTGGCACTGATGGGCACTAACAGGAGGCACTGGTGGGCAATAATGGGCACTGGTGGGCAGCACTGATAGATGGCAATGATGGGAACTGATGGGCAGCACTGATGGGGAGGGCACTGGCAGGCATCACTGATGGGGAGGGCACTGGCGGGCTCCCTAAGCCCTGATTGCCATCCCAGGTGGCCATGGTGGGCATCCCTGGGGTCATGGGTGGGCAGCCCTGGTGGTTCTAGTGGCACCCCCCCCCCGAGGGTCTGCACTGGTAATCAATGATCTGATTATCAGTGCAGACCCCTCCCTGTCAAGAGAGCCGCAGATCAGTACTCCTTTACTCGTGCCTGTCAGGCACTTACTGAGGAAAGCCGATTAACGGCTCTTCCTGTGTACTATGTGACCAGCCGTGATTGGGCACGGCTGGTCACATGGTAAAGAGCCTACGGCAGTAGGCTCTTTACCTAGATCAGAGATGCGGTGTGTAAGTGTGACACGCCGCATCACCGATCGCCGCATATGACGTCCGGTCAGGATAATGCAACCACTTTCCAGATGTCAATCGCCTATAGGGCGGGCAGGAAGTGGTTAAGGACATATTAACCACTTGCCTACCGATCCGCCCGCCGCAGATATACTGTGGCAGGCTGGCTCGGCTGCGCGAACTGCTGTACCTGTATGGGGGGGATGCAGTGGGGATGCCAACAGATGGGGCCAGCAGCCGCGATTGCCGCCGGGCACCATCAATCGCTCTCTTCTGAGAGAGAACGACAGTCTACTGTTGTAAACACAGCAGACCGTTGTTTTCTCTGAAATTAACACAGAGAGCCTGTGATCCTCCTATTTAAGATTACAGGTCTCTGTGTTCATTTCACAAGTCCCTCCCCCATACAGTTAAAAAACACTCCCCTAGGCTCACACCTTACCCTTTAATCTCCCCTGTGTTAACCCCTTCCCTGCCAGTGTCATTATTACAGTAACAGTGCAAATTTGTAGCACTGTACAGTGTTGCACGACCGTGCAATTGTCCGTTAAAGTAACACAGTGCTGAATCACAAAAAATGGCCTGGTCATTAACCACTTAAGCCCCAGAAGGTTTTACCCCCTTCCTGACCAGGGCCTATTTTGCGATTCGGCACTGCGTGACTTTAACGGACAATTGTGCAGTCGTGCAACACTGTACTTAAACGAAATTGACGTCCTTTTTTCCCCACAAACAGAGCTTTCTTTTGGTGTGCGATTTTCTGATCATGCGCTGTAAACAATAAAAGAGCGTCAATTTTGAAAAAATAACAATATTTTCACATTTTTTTTATATGAAATTCCCCAAAAAAATGTAAAAATGTACATTTTTTAACATTTTCAGCCAATTTGTGTTATGCTACATATGTTTGGTAAAAAACATCGCAAAAAGCGTATTTTGATTGGTTTGCGCAAAAGTTATCGCGTTTACTAACAAAGGGAAAGATTTTTGTAATTTTTGTTGCTTTTTTTTTAACGTGTAATGGCAGCGATCTGCGATTTTTTTTGCGGTACTGCGACATTGCGGCGGACAGATCGGACCCTTGACTGACATTTTTGACACTTTTGGGGTTACCAGTGACATTACTGCAGTAATCAGTGCTATACATATGCACTGTTACTGTAAAAATGACACTGGCAGTGAAGGGGTTAACTGTATTGGAGAGGGAGGGGTTAAGTGTGTCCTAGGGGCGTGCTTCTAACTGTGATTGGACATGGCTACTGGTGTACATAGTAGAACCGTCTGATCTCCATTCTAACACAGGGAAGAATGACAGGCGGCTTTGTTTACATCAGCCGCCTGCCTTTCTTCCGGTGTCACGGACGATCGCGAGTGTCCGGCGGACACGACGTTGAGCTCTTTTATGTTGTTCAGGTAGATCTCCACCATTGTAAAAAGAGAGCTGCGCTAAACTAATATAATTGATAGACACAAGCTAGAGTAAACCAGCATACAGTAAATAATGAATAAACATAAATCCAGGCTAGAATAAACCAGCATGTGTTGCACAATCAAAGGACCAATAATCGTGTGACTGGATATCATGCAATCATGGTAAATGCATATAGTCCATCAAACAAAAGTCCAAATGAAAAAGGAGTAGAAGGGTGTCCAGTGTGAAAAGGAATTCAATCACCACCTCTGCGTGCCTAAATCAACCCTCGGTGCCACATGCAAAGGGCTCACACCAGGCTTACCAGAGCTCAAAGAATAATGAGCATGATATAAACTCCATCCTCTGCTAGGCTGGTTGGTATCAGGAATATTCCATCCACTGCTGGGCTGACTGGTAACAGGGATACACTCGTCGTACCGTTGCCACTGGATCACTAGGCGAATCACCCCAAGCAGAAAAATGGCCTCTCAGCAGTCCACATACCCAATAAAGGAAAAGGGGAGCACAATGGCGTAGTACGTATAGGCAGTTTTATTGTAAAACAGTTAAAAACACTCACATGAAAGAAGATACACAAGCGCTTGTAAATAATGTCTCGCTGCCGCCCGACTTCCGGGTTGCGTCGTGGTGACGTCAGCACGCCTTCCCTAGATCTCCACCATTCCTAGGTTGCCTACCTCTGCCATAAATGCTTAATTTACAAATTAAGGTCTTTTTGGCATTGATTGAATTGTATGTACCTGGAAAGAAAACTGTTTGCACGAGTGTGTCCAGAGAGTGGTTACTAATTTTCAGGAGGGTCTAGAGTTGTGAGTGGGGTACCCAATTTTGTTTCCCTTGTTCACAAATGATATAGAGGTTGAAATAAATAGTTAAATATCAGTCGTTGCTGAGATATTGACCTCAATATAAAAGAGGGGTGGACAGCTAAATGGCAAATGAGGCACATGTGGAAAAATGTAAAGTGATACACTTGGGCACTAAAAATATGAATACAAGTTACTCATTAACGAGTGAACCTTTTGAAGAGTCAAGGATGGAAAAGGATCAGGGGGTCCTAGAAGATCACCAACAGTAACAGCATGCAATGCCAAGCTGCAACAAGCAAGGCCAGAAGCCTTTTAAACTGCATTAAAACGAGTATTCATTAAAGAGATACAAATATAATTCTACCACTTTACAGAACTCTAGCTTGGCTACATCTTAAGTATGTCATCCAGTTGTGGTCACCAATCCACAGGGATTATGTGCTTGAACTGAAGAGAGTCCAGAGAAGAGCAACAAAGCGTTTAATGGGACTGGAGGATGTGAGTTATGAAGAACAACTAGAAACAATAAATGTGTTCTCTTTGGAGAAGAGGCACTTAAGAAGGGATATGATAGAGATATGCAAAACTTTAAAGGATGACCCATTTACCATTTGGAGAAAACTTAAAAAGTTATTCCACTTTTGTTGAGAAAAAAGCATTCCTCATTGGGGGATCTGTGTACATTGCAGGGATTTTACCAAATTGTGTTGCAGATTCCTACCTTTTGCTATTCTGAAAGAAATAGCTGTTTGTTTGTCTGTGTCCATGTGTACACAATCTCTATGGGAGTGGTTTTATGATGATCAATCAGCTGCTGCACCTGCATGGCTCTAATGGGGAAAGTTGCTGGGTCTGCATCCCTTTAGATGTGATTTCCCTTTGAAAGTATCTTACCAAAAATGACATTTTTGTTGCAGGGGAAATCCGAGCTGTATGTTAGTACAGACTTCTGGGAAAATCAGGAAGCCAAACACACAAGCAGAAAATTTTATTTTTTTGGGATGACCATTACATTGTATTTTACAAAAAAGTATAGTGCTGCAGTTTGAAAAGGAAAGGACAGGGGGCGGAGCCGGCAGCCGGAGCTGATGGACGTGTGAGCCTTCTGCTCTGATCCTCGGGTCCCACACAGCTATCCGCAGCGGCATCCACAGCAGGGATTTTCGGCCACAAATCACCCCACAGCACCCCGAACGCCCGGAGCACACGATGGCATCGGCGGGGAAGAGAAAGGAGAGGAAGAAGCCACGGAAACTATCCGACTTCTTCACCCCAGTGCCGGGCCGCTCCAGGCAAGATGGCGCCGCTACAAGACACCGCAGCAGGTCTCCACGAGGCAAAGGGAGCGCCCATCCATCCCCACACGACCAGGACCAGGGTGAGTCGGCTGATTTTTGGCCACTACGAACCCCCTCCCCTACAGCTAGCCCTGCTAAGCAGAAAATGAGATACACAGGGACACATACAGCAGAGGATATGGACACTGCAGCAGGGGGGGAGAAGGAGGATATAAATGAATGCGGTCTGAAGCTGAATGCATTCCCCACCACAGGGCAGCCCATTACTGACAGTGCCATGAAAGACCTAATACAAACACTGAGGGGAGCCCTACAAAAGGATATGGAATCATATATGAAGGTTACTAACAGGAAACTATCTGAAATGGAAGAGAGAGTGGACTATGTTGAAACAAAGATGGATGAATTTACTGGGGCCCACAATGAGCTGGTAGATGAGCACTTTGAGCTGGAAGAAGAGCTGAGGCAGCTGAGACTGAAAGTGGCAGATATTGAAGACAGGTCCCGCAGAAACAATATAAAATTCAGGGGGGTCTCTGAGTCTGTGAAACCGGCGGATCTCACCCCATATTTGCAGCAGTTGATGCTTAAAACTATCCCGGATCTCTCTAAGGCAGATGTGATTATCGATAGGGCTCATAGACTGCCCAAACCAGCGCACATTCCTGAATCAGTGCCAAGAGATGTGATAGCAAGGATTCACTTCTTTCATGTAAAAGATCAATTGATGAGGTACTCCAGACAAAATGCTTCTCTTCCTGACCCATATGGAGGGATTGCGCTCTATGCTGATCTTTCCCAAGCCACGTTAGCGGCCCGCCATAACTTGGTCCCTATCACAAGAAAAGGAAAGGACATTTTTAATAACATTCAATTCAAAAATGACTTGTGTTGCAATTGTGTATGCTATATTATTATAAATATATATATAGTTTTGCCAATTTTTCCCCACAAAAGTGGAATAATCCTTCATTTTTAGGTTTCCTAGAAATCACAGTCACACAAATAAATTTGACAAGAAGTGGTTCAATCTTTAAGTGCATAGGGGTTCTTCACTGTTGGAGCAGTAAGATAGGGGAACTACCTTCCACAGTTGGTGGTGTCACTGGGGAGTGTAGATAAATTAAAAAAACTTTTGGATGCGTTTCTTAGCGAGCACAATGTACAGGGATATGGAAAATGGTAGTGGCATAAACATACACATCTTAAAATGGAAGGATTGGTGTCTTTATTTAACTATGTAACTATATAAGATTGAAAATATCTTTAGTCAGAATTTGAGGCAGAGGTCCATTGAATATAAATGATTTAAAATATACTTAACTTGTGACATGGTGAAGCAAACAGCAATTGCTTCAGAACAGAAAATGTAGAAATATGCAACAAAGATTGTTAAAATCATTGCAATGTAGACCTAGATTGTAAACCCAGATTTTTTCTCAAAAAAGTGGAGTTTGTTAGTTTGTTTCTTTACATTTATCTTCAGAAAGCTAAGGTCTGATTTGCTGCTTTAGTGCACTCTAAATGACCAGTTTCTGCAACTTAATAAATACGGGTCAGTGACTTTTTATTGTACTAATGTCAGGTCTTAGTAAAGATCTGATATAATCACAAAAGGGGAACAGCCTTCAACCTTTGAATGTATCTGAAAATGATGCATAATACAGCTAACAGAAATTGTTAAGTAACGTACTGACTTGCTGCTCTACTCAAAGTACTGAATCATTTTTTACTCACTTGTTGATGAAGCACTTTGTTTAGTTCAATAAAGGAAGGACCTCAACTACAACTCACAGCTCCTGTCTCATAATTTAAAAGTGGTCAAGAGGATGTGATCTTAGTGACCCTGGTTAAACTATGCAAGTAAAACTTAGGCCAGTAGACATGTGCAGAACAAAAAAAATGTGTTTCATTTCATTTCAATTTATTTTTTGCATAAATTCATTTAATCCGTTTAATTCGTTTAATTCATTTTTGGAATTTGTTTCTTTTTTTGTATTCAAAACTATTCAAATTTTCTGAAAAGTTTTAAAATTTTTTGAATTTTTGATTTGTTTTCCAATTTCCAAAGACAATAAAATAGAAAAGATGATAAAGTAATATAATAGAAAAAAAAAGAATAGACTAGAAAAGAATATAACAGAAAATAAAAGAGTAGAATATAATAGAGTAAAAAAGAACAAAATGGCATAGAAAATAAAATAGAATAAAGTGCAAAGAATATAACAATCTTCTGAAATTCGAATAGAAAAGAATAGAATACAAAAGAATAGAATAAATAAAAAACTATAGAATAGAAAGAATAGAAAACCATTCCCCAAATTTCAAATAGAATCAATTCTAATTTGAATAAAATGGAAAATAACAGATTAGAATAGAAAATAACAAAATAGTACAGAAAAAAACAACAGAATAGAATAGAAATATATAACCATCTTCATATTCTAATCTACTTTTTTCTATTCTATTCACATTTTAATTGATTCTATTTGGATTTTGGAAAATGAATATATACTTTCTATTCTATTCTATTGTTTTTTAAATTCTGTTCTTTTGTTAATTCTTTTCTATTATATTCTATTCTATTCAAATTCAATTGTATTCTATTAAAAATTCAAATTTTGGGAAGATGATTATATTTGTTCTATTCTATTCTATTCTTTTCTATTCTAGTTTATTGTTTTTTTCTATACTATTCTGTTATTTTTTATTTTATTCAAATCTATTATCTTCTATTCTATTCAAATTCAAATTGATTCCATTTGAATTCTGGGACATGATTATATTTATTCTATTGTTTTTATTTCTATTCTTTTCTATTCTATTATAGCCTATTCTACTCTATTCTATTATATTCTATTATAGTCTTTTCTATTTTATTCTATTATTTTCTATTTTATTCTATTCTATTATGTTCTATTTTATTCTTTTCCTATGTAATCTAATTTGAATGTATTCTATTTAAAAAAATTGAATTTAGGAAGATGGTTATATTCTTTATATTTGATTCAAATTCGAATTGATTCTTTTTGAATTTTGGGACATGGTTATATTTATTCTATTCTATCCTATTGTTTTTTTAATTCTATTTTTTTCTATTCTATTATAGTCTATTCTATTATTTTTTTTCTTCTATTTTCTTCTTTTCTATTCTATTATTTTCTTATATATTCAAATGCATCCTATTTAAAAATTTGAATTCCAGAAGATGGTTATATTCTTTATATTTTATTCAATTTTTTGTATTCTATTCTATTTTTTCCTATTCTATTCCTTTACTTTCTATTCTATTTTATTCTCTTTGAATAATGGAAAACAAATCGAAATTTAGAATTCAAATTCTAAAACCTTTCAAATTCTAAAAGTATTTGAATTCGAAAACGATTCAAATTCAAAAAGTATTCGAATTTGAAAACAATTCAAAATTGATTAGAAAACTATTCGAATTTGAATTCAAATTGTTTTCTGTTATTTTTCAGATTCGTTTAAATTTGTTACTATTGTAATTCTAAAATACATTTGAATTTCCAAAAACAGAAAATTTGTCCAAATTTTGATTCAGAACTAAATGAATTGCACATTTCCACAGGCCAATAAATTCCGAGTACGTTTTCTGGCTATGCCTCTAATTGCATGGTTTCTCTGGGACACACAAAGGAGTTCAATGTTTTAAGACCATCATCTTAGGGTTATTCTAAAAGATTATGTTTCTAGAAGCCAATAAGATAATTTAATCAGTTTAGAAATGTGCTATGTTTTTGATGACCTAACATTCATTGATATTAAAACAGAACTACGCTTCAAATAAGCACCACAAACCAAAAACGCTGTTTAATTCGTTTTTAATACTTAGGGCAAACACAACCGTTTATCCATAGCAGCAGGAGCCATCTGCTTTCACTGTTGTCAATCACAGCCAGTGAGCCAATGAGGAGAGAGCAGGGGGCAGGGCCGAGCTTTGGCTCTATGTGTGTTATGGAAGCGTAGATCTAGGTTGAGGAGCGAGCACACACCAGTATCCCCATAGCAAGTGACTTGCTATTGGAGGCACTGGTCAAGGGGGAGAAGCCAGGAGCGTTGGTGGGGAACCTTAGCAGAAGAGGATCTAGTGCTGCTCCGGGCAAAACCATTGCACAGAGCAGGTAATTATGACAAGTTTTTTATTTAACCACTTGCTGACTGCCCCACAAAGATTTACTGCGGCTGGGTGGCTTGACTGCACATAATCACATAGATCTACATGATTATGTGCATGCAGTCTCGGCGACTCCGCTTCTGCTGTGATTATTCATAGCGGCCACAAGCACATAATCACGTAGATCAGGGAAACTGACAGGAGAGCCATCTGCCTATGTAAACAAGGCAGGCGGCTCTCCTGTCAGACAGGCACAATGAGATTGTGTGTCTCAACTAAGATGAAACACCGATCTCTGTGTGCCTTTCACAGAGCCCCCCCCAAAGTTAGAAAGCACAATTTGGGAGCACACTTAACTCGGCCACCAGATATTGTTTCAGGGTATCACTGACATCAAGAGGATGAACTGAAAAATCTTCACCAGCCCTGAAGGTGGGAAGGACAATGTCTATGTTCTCATGAAAGATGGAGGTAGCCTTGGGATTTAACCCCAGCATAGGAATTAAGACCACTCTATCCGAAAAAAGGTTAAAAAAGGCTCCTTCGACCGCAGGTTCTGGATCTCGAAGACCCTGCCAGCGGAGGTAATAGCCACCAAAAACGCTGTCTTGAGAGTGAGCTCTTTGATTGAAAAAGGATCCGTACCAAGCGATGAGAAGTACAGAACTAGAGGAAGGTCCCATTTGGGGAATCGTGGTTTCCTTTGGGGCCAAAGCCTAATTGCGCCCTTGAAGAACTGCTGGACCAGCTGGTGCTTGGCCCACGATACTCCCGTAAATGCTGAGATGGCCGAGACTTGGACCTGGAGCGAGCTGACCGACAAGGAAAGATCTAGGCCAGATTGCAAGAACCCCAATACATCCCGGACCGTAGGTGCTTCTACTAAACCAGGCCAAGGAGCTTGATGGTTCACAAATATTGACCATATTCTCTCGTAGACCCTATTGGTGCTACTCCTTCTGGCATTCAGAAGTGTGGGAATCACTTCTATTGGGCATCCCAGGTCCTCCAACCCCCCCCTCTCAAGAACCAAGCCTTGAGATGCAGGCGTGCAGGGCATGGATGCACCGTAGGGCCTTGAGACAATAGATCCGGTCTGAGAGGCAGAGAGATTGGATCCCGGTAGCTGAGGAGTGTCAACAGAGGGAACCAAGACCTGTTGGGCCAATACGGAATCACTGCTAGGATTTCTACTGCCTCCTTCCTCAGTCTCCAGAGGAACTGGAGAATTATTGGGACAGGTGGGAAGGCGTAGGTTCTGTGGAATTTCCAGCTGTCCGTGAGAGCATGCACTCCGAAGTCCCGAGGGTCTCAGAACCTTGCGTAATATTTTTGAAGCTTCTTGTTGTGGGGGGCTGCAAAGAGGTCTACCTCCGGACAGAACCCCAGAGATAGAACCCAGTTGAAAACTTCCTGATAGAGAGACCACTCGTTGTTGTCGAGTCTGATTCGGGAAAGAAAGTCCGCTTCCACATTTAGTGCTCCCGGAACATAGGCTGCCGAGAGATTGGGCAGGTTCTTTTGTGCCCAGGAAATAATTGGCTCCATCTCTCGGAGGAATGACAGGGTGCAAGTTCCTCCCTGCCTTTTCACATACGCCACCGCCATTGTATTGTGCAGTCTGAGCATCACCGAGGCCCCTTGAATCAGATGGCGGAAGGCTTGCAGTGCCTTGAAGGCAACCCGAAGCTCCAGAATATTGAAGACTACTCCGCGGGCTGACAGGCAGTGGACTCCCCATCCGGTACTGCTGGCGTCCAAGGTCACTGTGACCCATGAAACAAGGGCTATGAAATGGCAATTGAGAAGATTCTCCCGTAGCAACCACCAGGGAAGAAACCTATTCATGGTTGAAGTCAGATAGATGTGTTGGGACATGTTCTCTGATGTCCACTGCTGGAGAAAGCCCCTCTGGAAAGGCCGCAACTTCCAAAAAGCCCATTTCACCATGGGGGCTGCAGCTCCTGGCTGCTTCCTCTGAGACCCCCTTGAGAGTCTAATTGAGACCGTCGATCCAGACCTCCATAGCTTTTGACACCATAGCCAGAGCTAAGTCTGGTTTACAGGTCATGCCTGCTGTGAGATAAGCCTTTCTGAGGTCAGAATCTATTCTTCTCTCCAGGGGGTCCTTGAAGGACACCGTGTCTTCCATAGGGAGGGTAACATGTTTTACAAGCCTCATCACCACCGCGTCCACCAAAGGTGGAGACTCCAGATGCTTAACCTCTTCCTGTTTGAATAGGTACAGCTTTGCCATTTTTACTGAGCATAGAGTTTTTCCTCTCAACCTTGCTCCACTCTTCGGTGATGATCTCGCCCAACTTCCATAGGAACGGAAAATTCAAACTTTCTTTTACATAGCTGTTTGGGACATGTTCTCTGATGTCCACTGCTGGAGAAAGCCCCTCTGGAAAGGCTGCACTCAGGCACTGCCGAGCGGTGAGACGAGAGGAAACGAGAGCAAGAGCCGCCATGTCCCAAACCACCAGGATTTTCTCTTCGGGCAAGGAGATGGTGCATTTCACCGTGTCGAAAAGTGCCCCCAGGAACACGAGAGATTGTGTCGGTACCAGGTGACTCTTCTCAAAGTTCAAGATCCATCCGAATTCCTGGAGAACCACTTGATCTAAGTGTTCGAGCAGTTGAGACCTGTCTTGGGACAGGAGAAGCAAGTCGTCCAGATAGTGATGTAATCGGATGGGGCCTGGAGGAAGAAGACTGGCACTCGCGCCCCGGACTATGGGGGGATCTGCATCTGGATCTGGATGAGGAATGCCAGTGTTGCAATTTCGAATGCCAATCTTCTCTGTGTGCATTGTGCTGCTGATTGTAACTGGAAGAGCTGGAAACAGACAAAGCAAAGCGTAGAAAAAAATACAACGGCCACAGTCATACTCGTTGCCTCCCCTCCCCCTATCCGCCCTGAACATACCTGGTATTAGAGGGCTGGCCACAAGGGGGCAGAAACGACTCCATACTATGAGGCACAAATAAACTAAAAAAGAAAGAGAAATGTTAGCCAGAATCACCCATCGCCGGGGGGGGGGGAGGCATCCCCAGGACCCTCTTACCTCGTAGTCAGAAGCCGTGGAGCTTGGGGAGGCTGAAATGCTGCTGCTGTCCTTCCCACCAGCTTCCAGGCACTGACTTCATTTAAATTTGCCGCCTCCCGGACTCCAGAACGGACTGCGCATGCGCAAGTGACGTCACACGTCCGCACTGTGCATGCACGCCAAATCTAATACTCGGCCTCCACTGCGCATGTGCAGAACGCAGCGCAACCCAGAAGTGGAGGCCGTGGCAGGGGAGACCGCCAGTGGAGCCGGAGGAAGGTGAGACACAAACTGCCTAGTGACCGTCATGGACCCCACCCACAATTTCTATGTGCAGCAGGAGGGGCACGGTATTTGAACACCAGGGGGAAAATGGACAGGACCCATCAGCCGAAGGGGCCACACCAGAGAGGCTGCTACCAAGGGGGGCGGGGAGAACAGACACATGAGTGCACATGGTACCAACAGTAAGAGAAAAGAAAAAACGTTTTAAAAGTGCGCAGGTCCCCTATGACAGGGACTTACCACCCCGACTCCTGGAGCAGGCATGGGCCAGGAAGTCGCAACACCGGACTTTTTCGAGCAATATCAGGCCACCCGCAGCAGCTGGGCTTTCTCAGCCAAACCACCATGCTCCGGCAAGGGGTCTCTTCGATTGCCCTCTCCATACTCTGCTAAGAGCAAAGGGCTTAGTGGAGGCTCCATGCCGACCCAATCCTGACTTCCAGTAGATATAGAACCACTTTGGTAGGAACGCATCATTGCATGCTTGACAAGGACAAAAAAGGAACACGGATGCTGAAAGGGAGCAAATATTTATGGGAGTGGGGTCCTATAGGGTAGCAGAGGAGGCGGGGCTATCCGAACGTATGCTGCCATGGAGTCTGTCAGGAAAATTAGATTTTTAAATTTTTTTTATTGGGAATGTTTTAAAGCGGAAAGTAAAAAATATTGCTTTTTTTTTTCAAAATTGTGGCTCTTTTTTTGTCTATAGTGCAAAATCTTAAAACCGCAGTTAGAAGTTAAAAAAAAAATATATAATTATAGACATGTTGTTTCATCTGTAAAGGAATTCATATTGCTCTATTGAAGCACTACAGCCTCCATCAGACTCCTCATCATATTATAATTTTGGGAGTGCCTAATGCCTGGGTTCTCTGCCATCCATTGTGGTTCCATATGCTTGCCTTTCTTGACATAGAGTTCAGAAGACAATACTATAGCATGCAGTGGTTGATACAGAAGGAGACAAAAAAAAAGTGCATCTAATTTACTCATACAGAGAAAAAAATCCTTCCTGATTTTAAAAGACAATTGCCCACTCCCCGAATAAATATTCTACAGTGATATTTCTTATAAGTAGTTTTAGTCATTTATATGTTGTACGTTTAGAGATCCATCAAATAATTTTTAAAAGTAATTTATACTGAGTTGGTTAGAAACAATTCCTGATGAACACTATTCTATAATTTTACTTACAGTGAAGATTTTTTTCCATATGCAGAGGTTGATTATTTTCAAGGGGCTGACTGGCATCTTTCAGCCCAGGGGGCAAGTACAAACCAGGGGCCCATGGTGCAGCGACTTGGCCCCCTTCCCACACTCCATCTTCCCGGCCTTTTCCTGACCCCCATTCCAGGCTAAAGCTCTGCTCTAGGTACTCTCTACTCACTGGCTAAATCCAGGTTCCCGACCTGGCCAGCAGAGGGCAGTTGATCGGGGCTTCCTGGGGGAGGAGAGTCTCCAGTGGTGCATGGAACCAGCCTCTGCTCAGATACAGTTTACACCATCCATGCTGGGGGGGGGGGGGGCTAAGCTCTGCTGTCCTTGTCCTTATCCCGCTCTCAGTAGATCAGCAGTGGGGACTTTTTACTTCTCTTCACCGGGAATCCTTTAGGCATGTCTGTGGCAGATGCGGTGCAGCCTTTTTACGGGGCATCAGAGTGGCCCGGGGGGCAATTTCCCCCCTGCCCTCTGGCCCAGTCCTCCCCTGATTATTTTTCCTGCAGATAAGGGTGAATCCAGGTTGGATGCCACGTTTACCTCAGAAAGTCTGTAGCCAATCAAAGCAACTATACTGAACAAAATTATAAACTCAACACTTTTGTTTTTGCCCCCATTTTTCATGAGCTGAACTCAAAGATCCACAAAAGGCCTATTTCTCTCAAATATTGTTCACAAATCTGCCTCAATCTGTGTTAGTGAGCAATTCTCCTTGACCGAGATACGCCATCCACCTCACAGGTGTGGCATATCAAGATGCTGATTAGACAGAATGATTATTGCACAAGTGTGCCTTAGGCTGGCCACAATAAAAAGCCACTCTAAAATGTGCCGTTTTATCACACATCACAATGCCACAGATGTCACAAGTTTTAAAGAGAGTGTGCGATTGGCATGCTAACTGCAGGAATGTCCACGAGAGCTGTTGCCTGTGAATTTCTCTACCATAAGCCATCTCCAAAGGGGTTTCAGAGAATTTGGCAGTACATCCAACCGACCTCACAATTGCAGACCATGTTTAACCACACCAGCCCAGGACCTCTACATCCAGCATCTTCACCTCCAAGATAGTTTAAGACCAGCCACCCAGATAGCTGCTGAAACAATCGGTTTGCATAACCAAAGAAATTCTGCACAAACTGTCAGAAACCATCTCGGAAGCTCATCTGCATGCTCGTCGTCCTCATCTGAGTCTCAACTTGATTGCAGTTCGTCGTCATAACCGACTTGAGTGGGCAAATGCTCACATTCAATTGCATCTGGCACTTTGGAGAGGTGTTCTCTTCAAGGATGAATCCCAGTTTTCTTAGATGTTTGAGTTCAGCTCAAACATCTATGAAAAATAGAGGCAAAAACAAGTGTTGCGTTTATAGTTTTGTTCAGTATAGTTGATTTGCCTAGCAACAGTTAATAGCCTAAATTCTGTCTGGATACAGCAAAAGGGGTACTGTACCTGGAACAGACAAAAGGAGAACCAAGAAACTGCCCAGTACAAAGGCTCTATTAACAACAAAAACAGGACCTATTAATTTGAACAAGGGGTTGGAGGGACTATCAATCCCATGGAACCATTGCCTAATACTTGTGGCCCTGACAGTGGCCCCTTCCCTTTCTCCTTTTATCACAGTTTTCTAAGGCTGCCCATACATGGTTCAGTTAGTTTATTCAGCCAGCCAGCTGAATGAAAAAAAAAAAGGAATGATTACCACATCCATGCATTCGGGGTGGATGTGGGCATCATCCCTGCTGTTATAGTAAAAATGAAGAAGGCGCTGGTATTGATGAATGTGTGTTCCTTAGGTAAGTATATACCAATATATTCTAGGGGATGGCTCAAGGTACACCCGATAGAGCTATTAGTACTGGTGTGAGCCAATTTGTACCTGAGCCATCCCTGCTGTGTCATTATATTCTGACAGTGGGTAGACACCCTCGCCTCTCCACCGTCACATTACACAGATTAGTGAATGATCAAACTGAAATTTTCCAGCAGTGCCATTCGTGAGAAGTTGCTCTAACAATTGACTACTCATTAATGGGAACAGCCATACATGGATTACAATTTGGCCAATTCCTGCTGAACTGACCAAATTTCGATCCACGTATGGCCAGCAAGTCAGTGCAACGACTACACAGAGTGCAGTAGATCAATGTAGCTACATTTAAATTATATAAGTAAAAGATGAAGTATTCTTTTGTTTCCATATTTGTCTGTAAATATTATTTAAGTTCTATTCATGCTTTTTTAAAAAAAAGTTTATTAATCTACATTTTGTGTACATGTTAGTAAATGTTATTTCACAAAGTAGCTCAGGTCATCTTTAAATATTTGCTGGCATAGATGGGATGATTAAAATTGCTACCTTTTAATGTATCACACATACTAAACCGGTTCCTCCTAGGAAGTGTCCTCGGAAATATTAAAAAAGCAATAGACTACATCTCAAGTATCAGGATTAATAGTTACTTCAAAAGGATTTTGTGCACAATTTGCTAGATCTTTCTACAAAGCAATATAATGCACTTCACAACGAACAGAACATCAAGCAGTATAATCTTTCTGTTTGGTTCATAACTTCCCATACATGTCTACAAATGTTGAGTTGTCTAGCAATAAAGGTCACTGTAATATGTACAAGCTATTGTGAGTAAAAAAGTATAATTCAGCACACTACAGGGATGTTTATTGAATTTGATCATTCAAAGAAAAACATAAATTCAATCTTATCTAGGCTTTATCTATTTCCTAATCCCTTATTAAGTTTCATTTATGTAATTTAACTTTACAGTATATTCTGAAAAACACATTTATTGTAATAGACACTACATAGCAGTTACCAAGTGAAAAGTGTGGAACTTTTTTGTATGGGGCATGTTTGTGTTCTTCCTCCTGCCTTGTGCCTAAAAGAGTTGGGCGAATAGTTTGGGCCGAGCACAAGTTTGGCCCGAACATCGCCCGAATTTGCAGGGCGTTCAGTGGGTGTACGCCTCGTAAAACATCCTGCAATGCACTGCATGATGCACAGTGCATTTTAAGTCCTGGTTGGGCAAAGCTTTTCCCAATCAGGGCACAGTGAATAGCTGGTTGTTGAGGAGCGGGGTCAGGAAGCCGGCCAAGGCATCCTTAACAATAGATGAGTCATCAGTAGAGGTGATCGAACACCTGGATGTCCGGGTTCGGCGCGTCCGGCCGAACTTGAAAAAAAAGTACGGGTTCGTGACCCAGACTTAGCCCGAACTTTACCCCGATCCCGAACCTCATTGAAGTCAATGGTGACACAAACTTTTGAGCACTAAAATGTCTCTAAAACAAAAATGGAAAGGGCTAGAGGGCTGCAAATGGGAGCAAAATTATCTTAAGAGCATGGCAAGTGCTCTGCAAACAAATGTGGATAGGGAAATAACCTAAAATAACATAAAAAAATAAATATAAAAAATAATAATCTTTAATGATGTAGAAGGAGGACGAGGCCCATATGGAGTAGGAGGTTGAGGTGGCAGTGGATATGGCGTGGATATGGCGGTGTAGGTGGAAGCGGCAGCGGCGGTGGAGGAGGAGGACGAGGTAGCCAACACTGGTTTTGGTTTTCAATTTAATTTAATTTTTAATTAGGGTACACCCCAAAAGAGTAAGAAAGATCAAATACAACAATGGCTGGGTAAGGCCGGTATACATGTCTATTCTGCACAAGGTACAGACAAGTCCTGTGGGATCCTTGCCTGGTTCATTTTAATGAACGTGAGCTTGTCCACATTGGTTCTAGACAGGCGGCTGCGCTTGTCTGTGATAACGCCCCCAGCCTTGCTAAATACCCGTTCAGATAATACACTGGCTGCAGGGCAGGCCAGCACCTCCAAGGCGTAAAGAGCAAGCTCAGGCCATGTGCCCAACTTGGAGACCCAGAAGTTGAAGGGGGCAGACCCATCATTCAGTACGTCTAGGCGTGTGCACACATACTGCTCCACCATGTTAGTGAAATGCTGCCTCCTGCTAAGACGTTCCATTCCATATCAGCTGGTGGTGCTTCTGCTTGATGTGGCGTGCTGACAAAGCTTTTCCACATTTCGGCCATGCTAACCCTGCCTTCTGAGGTGCTGGCGGTGCCCTGGCTGTGTTGGCGACCTCTTCCTCCTCCTCTGCCTTGGCCTTGTGCTTCCACTGTGCCCCCGCTGTCAGGTGGGAATGCCACCAGCAGCGTATCTACCAGCGTGCGCTTGTACTCGCGCATCTTAAGATTACGCTCCAGTGAGAGAATTAAGGACGGTACGTTGTCCTTGTAACGGGGTTTCAGCAGGGTGGCCACCCAGTAATCAGCACAAGTTACAATGTGGGAAACTCGGCGGTCGTTGCGGAGACACTGCAGCATGTAATTGCTCATGTGTGCCAGGCTGCCCAGAGGCAACAAAAAGATGTCCTCTGTGGGAGGTGTATCCTCTGTGTCCTCCATATACCCCCAGCCACGCACAAGTGATGGCCATGAGCTGGCCTGGGTGCCACCCTGCTGTGAACATGGTTCCATCTCCTCTTCCATCTCCTCATGCTGGCCAATTGTGTCCCTGGCATTTGTGGGTGCAGGAACCCACCCTCTGAGCCACTTGCGAATGACTGCCCTGAAAGCCTTGGAAATGATACCTATTCATCCTCCTCCTCCTCCTCATCCTGTGCCACATCCTCTTCCATCATTGCCCGAAGTGTTTTTTCAAGAAGGCATAGAAGTGGGATAGTTAAGCTGAGAACGGCATCATCAGCACTGGCCATGTTGGTGGAGTACTCGAAACAGCGCAACAAGGCACACAGATCTCGCATGGTGGCCCAGTTATTGGTGGTGAAGTGGTGCTGTTCCGCAGAGTGACTCACGCGTGCGCGCTGCAGCTGAAACTCCACTATGGCCTGCTGCTGCTCGCACAGTCTGGCCAGCATGTGCAAGGTGGAGTTCCACCCTGTGGGCACGTCACATATGAGGCGGTGAGCGGGAAGGCCGAAGTTACGCTGCAGCGCTGACAGGCGAGCAGCAGCAGGGTGAGAACGCCGAAAGTGCGCACAGACGGCTCTCACTTTCTGCAGCAGCTCTGACATATCGGGGTAATTTCTAAGGAACCTCTGCACCACCAAATTCAGCACATGCGCCAGGCAAGGGATGTGTGTCAAACCGGCTAGCCCCAGAGCTGCTACGAGATTTCGCCCATTATTGCGCAACGCCAGGCCGGGCTTGAGGCTCACTGGCAACAACCACTCATCAGTTTGCTGTTCAATGCAAAGTGGTTGGGCATCGATGCACTCAATCTCTTCCACTTCTGGGGCAGGGCTAGGTGGATGGCCCTGGGAAACCATGCTAACAGAGTCATCAAAAAAAAAAAAGACAAGACTGCTGCAGGACTTGGGGCTCAGACTGCTTGGCTGATTTGCAAGGGGGTGAGGTGAAAGATTGATGGACATTGGCTGCAGGTGCCAACTCTGACCTTTCAGCAGAAGAAGGGGTGGGAGACAATGTGAAGGAACTGGAGACACTGTCAGCAACCCAATCTACTATCGCCTGTACTTGTTCTGGCCTCAACATTTGTAGCGGCTTATTAGGCCCTGCCAAATACTGCTGCAGGTTCTGTTGCCTACTCGTGTAACGCTCCGGCGTTTATTTGTGTGGTGTGGATTTGTAGCTGCGGAAGTTACACTCAGTAGTCATGTAGAGATGTGTTGAACTACCATATCCAACTCTCAAGACTCATCATTGTGCATCAGCCTGTCTCAGCAAGCACATACACAAACACAGACACTCATCAAAGATGTTCCTGGAGTGATATGTTTATATGTGAAAGTATAGAGGTGATACTGAGGGGACAGGCGTGGATAGTGATAGCAATGGTAAGAGGTAACAGATGGTGATAGTAAGCACTTAGGATAGCAATCATGTACAGGTAACAGGTGGTAGTGAAGAGCAGATGAAGTGTACAGGAGATGCTAGGCTAGTGCAGTGACAAGATGGTAATAGGCTCAAGAGCTTGCAATCTAAGTAGCGGTACAGATGTTAGATGTAACAGTATAGTTCTTAGAGTAGCAATAGTCTTTAGTAAGCAGAGTAGTAGTGAAAGTAGATTAGGAAGGTATTCCCCTGTGGGGTACTTATCACTGGTAGGTTTGTAAGGAGAGGGTTCCGGCGGTGAGGTAATGATCTTGTAGCGAGATACAAGATGTTGTAGCAAGTCTTCGGTCAATCCAGGTATTAGGGAATATCTGGAGGATTCGGCAGCGTTAGGTAATGCTGTAGCAAGCGGTTTGCACGAACACATGTGAGTGAATGCCGGCGGTTGAAATAGCCGCTCAGAGCGGCACTCACTGATGAGGTCATGGAATTTAAAGGGACAGGTACTAGATGTGTTCCACCTATCTATATGGTGGAACGTAATGTACAAATAATAGGCTGGAAGGGTACCGCAGGTACCAGGATCTTACAGTACCCCCCCTAAGGCCGGCTCCGGAAGGCCTATAACACTGGTCTCTCCGGGTATTTGGAGTGGAACCTTCGTATAAGCCTGGGTGCGTGGACGTCAGAAGCATCCAACCAGGTGTCATCTTGGGGACCATAATTTTTCCATCTTATGAAATATTGGAGCTTTCCTCTGTGGATACGAGAATCCAAAATTTCTTTAATCTCAAATTCTTCTCCACCTTCAACTTGTATTGGAGGTGGAGGCGCGATGGTAGGTCTAATCCCTTGGTTGGGTGTATGTGGTTTCAATAGAGATACATGGAACGTGGGGTGTATTTTAAGATCTGCCGGTAAAGTGAGTCGAACTGCAGATTTCCCAATGAGCTTCTCAATTGGGAAAGGTCCCAGGAATAGAGGTCCAAGCTTTTTACTAGGAATTTTCAACCTCAAGTTCCTCGTAGATAGCCAAACAAGATCCCCAATAGCATATTGAGGTGAAGGTCTTCTGCGGAGGTCATAGTACCTCTTTTGTTGGCTATGAGCATGTGAGATGGTGGTGTTAAGTAAGCCCAAAGAGTCTTTTATTTGGGTGAGATAGTCAGAGGCTACTGGGTTACTTGATGGTAGGATGCGTGGTGGAAGAATTGTGGGATGGAACCCATAGTTCAGGTAGAACGGACTTTGCTTAGTAGTACTGTGGGTTGCATTGTTATAAGCAAATTCTGCCAGAGGGAGGAGGTCCACCCAATCATCCTGTAGGTATGAGGTGTAGCAACGCAAATATTGTTCAATACACTGGTTGACTCTTTCAGTTTGTCCGTTGGTCTGCGGGTGATAGGGGGAAGTAAGTTTTCGCTCAATGCGCAGTATGTGACATAGAGCTTGCCAAAACTTAGAGATGAACTGCGAGCCCCGGTCAGATAAAAGAGTCTTTGGAATTCCATGTAGTTTGAACACATATTTTACTAGCAATTCCGCTGTTTCCTTAGATGAAGGTAGTCTGCGAATGGGAATGAAATGTGCCATTTTTGTCAGATGGTCCACTGACACTAGGATGGTAGTGAATCCCTTGGACGGTGGTAATTCCACTATGGAGTCTAAAGAAACAACTTCCCATGGAACTTTGGGTATTGGTAGACTGCAAAGTAAACCAGAAGGTTTTGTAGTGTCAATTTTGGACCTTGCACAGATGTCACATGAAGAAATGAATTTTTGTACAGACGTCTTCATCCCAGGCCACCAAAATTGCCTAGTGAGCAAATTAAATGTCTTAGTCATACTCATATGTCCTGCCATAGGTACGTCATGGGATTTTGGTACGCATACCGGGAGGTATGTAGAGTCTGTCGTTAAAGTAGCGGAAGCCTTCTGCATCAGTACTTAGTTGAGGTGGTGGTGAATCTAGTCTTAGACTGTGCAGAATCTCTTCCTTTAAGGGATGAACAACACCAATAATACGGTCATGGAGTATTATAGGTAATGAAGGAATTTCGGCACAGTTATCTTCGGTTAACCGTGATAACGCATCTGCCTTCTTGTTTTTGTCTGCAGGTGTATAGGTCACTAAGAAATTGAATCTTAGGAAGAATAGCGACCAACGTACCTGTCGGTGGGAAAGGGTCTTGTTGGTCTGGAGATATTGGAGGTTTTTATGGTCTGTATATATGAGTATTGGCAACCGGGTGCCCTCAAGTAGATGTCGCCAATTCTCCAGTGCCAACTTCATGGCAAGTAACTCTTTTTCACCCACTGTGTAGTTCACCTTTGGGTTACTTAGTGATTTAGAGAAGAAGGCAACTGGATGAAGTGGTGAAGTATTCGTAGGTCGTTGGGAAAGAACTGCTCCTACAGCCATATTTGACGCATCTACCTCCAGGATGTATTGGAGGGATGGGTCTGGATGGCGTAGTATGGGAGCGGTAATGAAGCTTGATTTCAACAAGCTGAACGCTTTATTTGCTTCTTCAGACCATTTAAATGTTTGCTTAACACTTGTAAGTTGTGTGAGTGGTCTCACAATAGACGAGAAGTTCTTGATGAACTTCCTATAGAAGTTTGAGAATCCAAGAAATCGTTGTAAGGCCTTACGAGTTGTTGGTACAGGCCAATCCAGAATACAGGATATCTTGCTCATATCCATCTTGATGCTGTTCTTGGATATGATGTATCCTAAGAATAACACCTCTTCCTTATGCAATAGGCATTTCTTCAGTTTTACGTACAAGTTGTGTGCGAGCAATCTGGACAACACAAGTCTTACATGTCTTTTATGTTCAGACAAGGATTGAGAGTAAATGAGTATATCGTCCAGATATACTACGACACAGACATCGAGTAGATCTCGGAAGATGTCGTTTATGAACCGCTGAAATGCTGCGGGAGCATTACACAACCCAAACGGCATCACTAGATATTCGAATAGTCCGTATCTAGTTCTGAATGCCGTCTTCCACTCATCCCCACTACGGATGCGGATGAGATTGTAAGCCCCTTTAAGGTCTAACTTTGAGAAGTAAGTGGCTCCACGCACTTGTTCAATCAGTTCCGGGATGAGAGGTAAGGGATAGCGATCCTTTATCGTAATAATATTTAATTGCCTATAGTCAATAATAGGCCGAAGGCTTAAATCCTTATTGCGGACAAAGAAAAGTCCTGCAGCTGTAGAGGAAGTAGAGGGTCTAATGAACCCTTTCGCTAAGTTCTCATCCAAGTATTCCTTGAGATGAGAAAGTTCATCCTGAGAAAGAGGATAAACATGACCAAAGGTAGCTTACTATTAGGGAGTAGGTCAATAGAACAATCGTAGTCCCTATGGGGAGGCAACACTTGAGCATTTTTCTCAAGGAAGACTTCTGATAAATCCTGATAGCATGGTGGTGGTGTGTAACGCTCTTGCGTTTTTTGTTAGTGAATGGATTTGCAGCTGCAGAATTATTACACTCAGTAGTCATGTAGAGATGTGTTGAACAAACATATCCAACTCTCAGGACTCATCACCGTGCACAGCCTGCTTTATGCAAATATACATACACTCAATATGATGTTCCTGAAGTGATAGGATGTATATGATAGTATAGAGGTGAGAGACAGGCGTTAGAAATGGTGAGCACTCAGTAGTAATATTCAGGAGAGTGGTAGGTGATGATAGGTAGTATGCAGATAGGTTTAGCAATCATGTATAGTAACAGGTGGTAGGGGACAGCAGATGAAGTATACAAGAGAGAGTAACCTAGTGCAATGATGTACATGATGGTAGGCTCAAGAGCTAGCAATCTATGAAGTTATGCAGATGATAGAAATAGTGCTAACATAGTAACAGTCCTTTAGTATGCAGAGGTAGATAGTGTAAGTTAGTTAGGAAGAAATCCCCTGTGGGGTACTTATCACTAGTTGGGTTAGTAGTAGCAAGGTCCAGTAGCAAGAGAGTGATCCGGTAGCGAGATACGGGATCGGTAGCGAGGTTCCGGTTTTGTTCAGGCAAAGGAATAGCTAGAAGCTCCGGCAGCATAACACAAGACTGGTCAAGCATGCGTTTTGAAAGAGCAATGAGTGAGAGAAAACCGGCGATTGAAATAGCCGCTCATAGCGGCGCTCGACGATGATGTCATCTTTCTTAAAGGTGTATGCGTTCCACCTAGTTAGCAAGGTGGGACGCAATATTAAGGTAGAAATGGGAAATAAGGGTACCAAAGGTACCAGAATCTTACATGGTGTAATTTCCTCTGACACCATGGACAGGATTTTCTTTTGAGTTTGGAAGTTACACGTGGTCTCGCAATAGTGAGAAGGGAAGGTTAGGGACCGTGTCTTCCAATCAATAGTTGGTTGATGTATATGTAACCAGGGAAGTCCCAAAATAATGGGAAAATGTGGTGAGGGTAACACATCAAACGTGGTGGTCTCAACATGAGACTCGTTAGCAGTAGCAAGGAGTGCTTGTGTCTGAGTGGTAATTGGACCAGAAGATAACGGAATACCGTTAATCAAACTAACAGAGACAGGTTTGGGTTTTGAAATAATAGGTATTTTATTTAAAGCAACAAAACTAGTGTCAATGTAGTTCCCACAAGATCCTGTGTCGATCATGGCCTTGGTGGTGATCCTAATTTGGTCCCACTGTAGGATCAAACGAATAAAGAGATAGGGATTAGTAAAAGAAGTCGTTAATCCCCCCAGCAAGACCTGTGAACACTCACCCTTTTTCTTGTGGACAAGGGGACAAACGCTTATCAAATGTTCGGCGGAGGCGCAGTACATACAGAGATTTTCTGTTCTTCTCCTGGCCTTTTCAGTAGACGATATTGGTGGGCGGATGGTTCCTACCTCCATAGGAGTAGGATCGAAGGACGACTCCCGAGAAGGGTTGGGTAATGGGATCCCCATTTTCTCAGCCTTCCTCTCTCGCAATCGTCTGTCTATTTTGATACTAAGTTGTATCAAGGCATCCAAGGTGCCAGGTAATTCCGCTTGGGCGAGCTCGTCTTTTATGGCTTCAGATAACCCAAGCCTGAACTGGGTTTGCAGAGATGCATCATTCCACCCTGAATCAAGGGTCCATCTCTTGAACTCTGCTACGAAATCTTCAACAGGTCTCCTTCCTTGTTTTAAAGCCCTCAATTGGCTGTCAGCAGTACTCTGCCTATTAGAGTCTTCATATAGGCTAGAGAGCTCTGCTAAAAACGTAGGATAGGAGTTGAGAAGAGGGTCATTTTTCTCAATAAGAGAATCTGCCCAAGCCCGTGGATCACCTGACATATATGATATAGTGGTGCAGACTTTTAATTGGTCTGTAGTGTAAGTACAAGGTTTTAGATTAAAAAGCAATTGACATGCATTTTTAAATTCACAGAATTTTTTCCGATCACCGGTAAACACTTGTGGAGGGTTTATTTCGGGCTCACGGGGTTGGGCAGCAGTGAGCTGTGAAACACGGGCTATCTGCTGTCTCAAGGTCTGGTTTTCATTTTTCACTTCAGTAAGTGAAAGAATTAATGAATCTACCTTTTGTGATAGTTGTATCACATGTGTAGCTATTTCCGCTGAATCCATTTTTCTGGTTCGTGCAATCTTTAACGCTCCGGCGTTTATTTGTGTGGTGTGGATTTGCAGCTGCAGAAGTTACACTCAGTAGTCATGTAGAGATGTGTTGAACTACCATATCCAACTCTCAAGACTCATCATTGTGCATCAGCCTGTCTCAGCAAGCACATACACAAACACAGACACTCATTAAAGATGTTCCTGGAGTGATATGTTTATATGTGAAAGTATAGAGGTGATACTGAGGGGACAGGCGTGGATAGTGATAGCAATGGTAAGAGGTAACAGATGGTGATAGTAAGCACTTAGGATAGCAATCATGTACAGGTAACAGGTGGTAGTGAAGAGCAGATGAAGCGTACAGGAGATGCTAGGCTAGTGCATTGACAAGATGGTAATAGGCTCAAGAGCTTGCAATCTAAGTAGCGGTGCAGATGTTAGATGTAACAGTATAGTTCTTAGAGTAGCAATAGTCTTTAGTAAGCAGAGTAGTAGTGAAATTAGATTAGGAAGGTATTCCCCTGTGGGGTACTTATCACTGGTGGGTTTGTAAGGAGAGGGTTCCGGCGGTGAGGTAATGATCTTGTAGCGAGATACAAGATGTTGTAGCAAGTCTTCGGTCAATCCAGGTATTAGGGAATAGCTGGGGGATTCGGCAGCGTTAGGTAATGCTGTAGCAAGCGGTTTGCACGAACACATGTGAGTGAATGCCGGCGGTTGAAATAGCCGCTCAGAGCGGCACTCACTGATGAGGTCATGGAATTTAAAGGGACAGGTACTTGATGTGTTCCACCTATCTATATGGTGGAACGTAATGTACAAATAATAGGCTGGAAGGGTATCGCAGGTACCAGGATCTTACAACTCGCAGCTGAGAAAGGTGTTTCACCTGTGCTTTTAGCTGGCACAGATCGACCACGTCCTCTGCTTGCAACAGGAGCTCCACCAGCAACACCACGACCCAGGCCACATCCCTTATTTGACCTTCTCCTCATATTGATCGAATTTTGGATCTTCCCCTAAATGGGTTTTTATTTATAAGCGGAATACAACAGCAGTATCCAAAGGGTGTATCTCATTGTAACATATGCAGACTAGGCCACAATTAAATTTGTATCCCCTAAATGGGTTTTTATTGCAAAGCGGAATACAACAACAGCATGCACAGGGTGTATCTCACAGTAACATATGCAGACTAGGCCACAATTAAATTTTTTCCCAGTAAAATGTTTTTTTTTTTGCAAAGCAGAATACAACAACAGTATGCAAAGGGTGTATCTCACTGTAACATATGCAGACTAGGCTGCAATTAATGTTTTCCCCTAAATGGGTTTTTATTGTAAAGCGGAATACAACAACAGTATGCAAAGGATGTATCTCACTGTAACATATGCAGACTAGGCCGCAATTAAATTTTTTTCGACTAAATGGGTTTTTATTGCAAAGCAGAATACAACAACAGTATGCAAAGGGTGTATCTCACTGTACCATATGCAGACTAGGCTGCAATTTAATTTTTTTCCCCTAAATGGGTTTTTATTGCAAAGTAGAATACAACAACAGTATGCAAAGGGTGTATCTTACTGTACCGTATGAATGAAAATCTGAAAAATAATTGTCCCCTTAATTGGTGCTTGTTGAATAGCAGATTTGAAATGCAGTGTCTAAACTCCTGAAGGTTCTGTCGCCTACTCGCAGCTGAGAAAGGTGTTTCACCTGTGCGTGTAGCTGGCACAGATCGACCACATTCTCTCCTTGCAACAGAAGCTCCAGCAGCAACACCACGACCCAGGCCACGTCCCTTATTTGACCTTCTCCTCATATTTATCGAATTTTGAATCTTCCCCTAAATGGGTTTTTATTGATAAGCGGAATACAACAGCAGTATCCAAAGGGTGTATCTCACTGTAACATATGCAGACCAGGCCGCAATTACATTTTTATCCCCTAAATGGGTTTTTATTGCAAAGCAAAATACAACAACAGTATGCAATGGGTGAATCTCACTGTAACATATGCAGACTAGGCCGCAATTAAATTTTTTCCCAGTAAAATGTTTTTTTTTTTGCAAAGCAGAATACAACAACAGTATGCAAAGGGTATATCTCACTTTACCATATGCAGACTAGGCTGCAATTTATTTTTTTCCCCTAAACTGGTTTTAATTGCAAAGCGGAATACAACAACAGTATTCAAAGGGTGTAAGAAAATACAAGTAAGCACAAGAAAAAGGGAAGACAAAAATTCTCTCCAGAACCATCTTACTACCACTTTAACATGATCCCCTGAAGAAGCTGCGTGAGCACGCAGCGTAACGCGTAGGGCAGAGCACCGGAAGTGATGTAGCGGAGAACGGGCATACACAGTCCCGCAGCGATTGATCGCATTTTGAAGCGAAATTTCATGTGAGTGTTACTCTATTTTATCCTAATAAACTATTTGGCAATACTTCACTATATTGGCCAATTTACTTTTGAGATTTGGAGGCCCCTTCTGAGACCCTGTAAAATCGAGCCACATTATAAGTAAGGAAAACGGCAGCCAGCCTATCCAGAGGGCTCCAGAGGTAAGGGAGGGCAAAGAGTTTACCCTTGAGAGATATTATAAGGCTCAATATTAAAGAAAAGGAGGTGAGCACATAGGACACCTAGTGGTCACGAGCACCGTAGGGCACCCCTGCATGGTTTTGAATTTAGGAGGAAGACTTTGATCACTATTATCACCATTTTGGACACTTAAGCACTTTAATAATACCAACAGTATTGGATCACCTATGAAAGCATATAGAGGCTTATATATTTATTTGGAGACAGTATTATAGATTTGTTTTAAGCAGAGAGCACTTTTTGATGTTTATATCACCTTAAGCACCAGATATAAAGAGATTTAAACTATTTATATATAAGCAGATTCTGGATTTTACACCTACATATATTAAGACATTATTTATATTATTTTACACTTTAAGTTCAAGTGATTATTTATTTATTGTTTTGACACAAAGACACTTTAGAACACTAGGCAGCCTTTTGAGCCAATATATATATTTGAAGTTACACGAAGACACTTTTAAGCACATATGCACCTTTAAAGTGCGGTACTCCTCCCTCTCATAACACTTTAACATGAAATAAAAAAAAAAAAAGAAAGACAACATGATACCAAGTATTTCATGTTAATGTTAGAAATATAGATATCAAACATTTAATATCCATCAAACATTATAGCTACACAGAGTACTTTATCTTACAAAACCTTAATATATTATAGTAAGACCAACTCATATCATAATTATAATCCCATAACTAAATGCTCCTCTGAATATATTACTTAATCCTGATTTACAAATATGTCAAAATATCTTAGTTGGCTTAATGACATGATGTAAAACACTCTCAACCGAACAGTGGGAAAAAGAAAAAAATTTAAAAATAAATAAATAAATAAAAATAACACAAAAAAGTAAAAAAAAAAAAAACAAACAAAAAATATGCACAGACTGTACACACTCCGCTATGATGATATATCAGTGACCCACTTAACAAACTCGGCTGAATCCCGAAACTCAGCCCACGCGGACCAAGTATTCGCAAAATGTTCCAAATCATCAAGTTCTTGCGCAAGTAAACATTCCAAGGCTTTAATTTTATCCACCTCTATCGCCCACTCCATCAGAGAGGGCAATTCTTATTGTCTCCAGTATCTAGGGATCACATTTCTCATAGCAGCCAAAAAATGGCGTAGGATATCTAATTTAACCAACCTGAGAGGTCCCCGTATCAAGGATAACAGAGCTATCTCAGGGAAAGGAGTCATTGTGGTCTCTGTCAACCTGCAGTACAAAACCAAAAAATGTTCCCAATACTTCAGGATTTGGGGGCAGTGCCACCATTTATGTAGCATTGTGCCCCTATCTGAGGGACATCTCCAACATACCTCGGACACTGTAGAATCTATATATTTGATAGTAGCCAGGCATCGGTACCATCTGGTTAGTAGTTTAAACCCCTTTTCTTGAATTCTAATATCCACAGAAAATCCATGGGTTAGAACAAAGCACTTATGCCAGTCCAAAGGGGATAAAGCATGCCCGAGTTCCTGTTCCCACACCCAAGTGTAGGAAGGGAATGCTGGGCTAAAGGCCCTAATCAGTAATCCGTATAAAGAAGAGAGTACATGCTTAGGAGGGTCTGTATGAAGAAGCATACCCTGAAGTTACGATGGTTCCCCTCGGACATCTGCCAGGGAAGAAAAAGTACGTAGGTGTAACGCTCCTGCGTTTTATGTATGATGTGGATTTACAGCTGCAGAAATATTCCACTTCAGTAGTCATGTAGAGAAACGCTGAGACACCAATCCCAACTCCCAAAGACTCATCATGTGTGGATGATCTCAATTCAGCAAGTAAATACACACACTCAATAAGATGTTCCTAGAGTGACTTATGTATATAGTAACACAGTGATGATAGGCTGAAGAGACAGGTTGGGTAGAGATGGTAGATGACAGACACTTGAAAGGAAATGTTCTTGAAAGTAAGATAGTAGCAGATGGGATGCAGATAGGTTAGCAATCATGTATGGTAGCAGATGATAGAGTAGCAGGTGAACATACAGGAGAGACCAACCCAGTGCAAGAGCAGATGGTAGTAGGCTCAAGAGCTAGCAATCTTAGATAATGCAGATGTAATAATAGTCCTTAGTATGCAGAGCTAGATAGTGTAAGCTTTAGTATGAAGGTTATAGAGTTTTCCCCTGTGGGGTACTTATCACTAGTAGCAATGTAGCAGAGGAGAGGTTCGGCAAGAGCGGATGATCCGGTAGCGGGATACAGGGATCAGCGCAGCGTGGTTCCGACAGCGAGGTATGCTTGCAAGCATGAGAGCTTCAAGACAGGTTAGCATCAAGGCACAAAGCAGGTTGAACGAACACATGTGAGTGAAAGCTGCTGATTTAAATTGCTGTTCAGTCCGGCGCCTCATGATGATGTCAGCACTCTTAAAGGGAAACACACCTATATGTGCTTCATCTATCTAGGTAGATGGAACGCACCCGGAAATGATGTGATAGGAGGCACTGAGAGTGCCAGAACCTTACAGTACCCCCCCCATAAGGCCGGCTCCGGAAGGCCTCTAAGGCTGGTTGTCGATATAAGAATCGGAAAAAGCTGGTTGCCGATGTGAGAATCGGAAAAGACTGGTTGCCGATACGAGAATCGGATAACACTGGTTGCCGATACGAGAATCGGATAATACTGGTTGCCGATACGAGAATCGGATAAGACTGGTTGCCGATACGAGAATCGGATAAGACTGGTTGCCGATAAGAGAATCGGATAAGACTGGTTGCCGATACGAGAATCGGATAAGACTAGTTGCCGATGCGAGAATCGGATGAGACTGGTTGCCGATGCGAGAATCGGATAAGACTGGTTGCCGATGCGAGAATCGGATCAGGTTGGTAACCGATGTGAGAATCGGATCAGGTTGGTAACCGATGTGAGAATCGGATCACTTGTTGCCGATATGAGAATCGGATCAGGTTGGTAACCGATGCGAGAATCGGATCATTTGTTGCCGATATGAGAATCGGATCAGGTTGGTAACCGATGTGAGAATCGGATCACTTGTTGCCGATATGAAAATCGGATCAGGTTGCTAACCGATGTGAGAATCGGATCACTTGTTGCCGATATGAAAATCGGATCAGGTTGGTAACCGATGTGAGAATCGGATCACTTGTTGCCGATATGAGAATCGGATCAGGTTGGTAACCGATGTGAGAATCGGATCACTTGTTGCCGATATGAGAATCGGATCAGGTTGGTAACCGATGTGAGAATCGGATCACTTGTTGTTAGGGTGTCTGCTACATGAACCCCTCACTAGAATCGGACGCATAACCATCCGAAGTAGTCCTAGCAACCAATGCTTCTTCAAACATCCTCAGATCCTTCCTACATACCACCGTGCCATTAGAAGCGCGTACGCAGTCAGGTGCAAGAATCTCAATGTTTTCATTGGAAGCTAGAAATGTACTTGCAAAAATAGGAGTATCTATACCAACATCTGCCAATTTCTGGGTGTCCTTTTCTGATATAGAACGGGGACAGGGCTGGCAACAGCCTTGGTAATTTCCAGGCTGTTTTTCAGGGAAGACAGTTCGGATTCGCCTGGCCTCCATTGGGAGAGCCTTAGGCCTATGGGGTCGGGTTGGGCAGGATGTAATGAAATGTCCCCCTTCTCCACAATAAAAACAAAGGCCACAGATTCTCCTGTGATCTTTTTTTTTTTGTAAGGACAACTTAGTATGTACGGCACCAATCTCCATAGGCTCCTCATCCATCTCTGTAGGATCAGGGTTCAAATGAGATGTGTCAGAGTGACAAGGCTGACTGTTTAAGGCAGGCTTGGACCATGACCAGGCAGGATCACCATATTCATTTGGTTTCCTTTTTTCCCTAGGTAGCCGGGGTCTGCGGTTACCTGGAGCAGGTTTAGGAGTAGATTTTTGGGAGGGGAGACACTGGGAGTGCATCGCAATTGCAAATGATTCCCAATTGTCTAGGATCGGACTTTTTTCTTGCAGTTTCTGGTATGCCCACGTTTTCATTTTGCCAGAAAGCAAATTAATGGCAGCATGCACTTTAATAAAGTCATTATGATAGGTCCTAGGCTTAAGGATAAATAGGAGCTCACAATCCATACGAAAAAAAAGAAAAGAGGAACGGGAACCATCAAACCTGTCTGGTAGAAGGACAAGAGGTTCTGGGGGTTGAGCAGCAGTAGGCTGTGTCAGTCAGGCCACCTGCTGCGTCAGAGCCTGATTGTCTTCTTTTAATTCAGCAAGTGCGTGTATTAACGCAGTTACTTGTTGTGTTAACTGTGTCACCTGAGTGGTCATTTCTGCTGAATCCATTTTATCTGGTTCGTTCAATCTGTAACGCTCCTGCGTTTTATGTATGATGTGGATTTACAGCTGCAGAAATATTCCACTTCAGTAGTCATGTAGAGAAATGCTGAGACACCAATCCCAACTCCCAAAGACTCATCATGTGTGGATGATCTCAATTCAGCAAGTAAATACACACACTCAATAAGATGTTCCTAGAGTGACTTATGTATATAGTAACACAGTGATGATAGGCTGAAGAGACAGGTTGGGTAGAGATGGTAGATGACAGACACTTGAAAGGAAATGTTCTTGAAAGTAAGATAGTAGCAGATGGGATGCAGATAGGTTAGCAATCATGTATGGTAGCAGATGATAGAGTAGCAGGTGAACATACAGGAGAGACCAACCCAGTGCAAGAGCAGATGGTAGTAGGCTCAAGAGCTAGCAATCTTAGATAATGCAGATGTAATAATAGTCCTTAGTATGCAGAGCTAGATAGTGTAAGCTTTAGTATGAAGGTTATAGAGGTTTCCCCTGTGGGGTACTTTTCACTAGTAGCAATGTAGCAGAGGAGAGGTTCGGCAAGAGCGGATGATCCGGTAGCGGGATACAGGGATCAGCGCAGCGTGGTTCCGACAGCGAGGTATGCTTGCAAGCATGAGAGCTTCAAGACAGGTTAGCATCAAGGCACAAAGCAGGTTGAACGAACACATGTGAGTGAAAGCTGCTGATTTAAATAGCTGTTCAGTCCGGCGCCTCATGATGATGTCAGCACTCTTAAAGGGAAACACACCTATATGTGCTTCATCTATCTAGGTAGATGGAACGCACCCGGAAATGATGTGATAGGAGGCACTGAGAGTGCCAGAACCTTACAGTAGGTATGAAAGAACTTGCTGTCTCCACATCCATGGTATCATCTTTTGAGAACATTTTTGAGTTGAGGGGTCATTCAATAATAATGTAGGATCTGCTTGTAATAATTGGGCCACGCGACGATGATCCTTCTTATTCCACGGGCCAAATCGTGTACTCTTAACAGCTGCTGGGAATTCTGGTGTCCCAAAGAATGGTGAAATTGGTACCCGAATCTTAGAGTTTGAACTAGATTCCACCATATTGTCCCAAATCCGTGAGGTCTGACGTGTCATTCCAGCAAATAGAGATAAATCTCCTTGGTGAGTTGCTGGCACCCAGGGCATGGCTCGTAAGTCATAGGGGTTGATATATTGCTCCAATTGAACCCATAGCTTAGATGATAAGCCATGGAACCAATCTACTATTCGTTTCAACACTGCCGCTTTGTAATAAAGAGAAGGGTCAGGTGCTCCAGCACCCCCCTTATCTTTCGGAAGTGACAAGGTTTCATATCGTAATCTAGGTTGGCTTGAGCTCCATATAAACCGAGAAAACAATCGACGAAGTTTAATGAAATATACAGATGGAATAGAAATGGGGATCGTCCGAAACAGGTATAAAAAGCATGGAAGAAAATCCATCTTCAAAATGTTTATCCTTTCAAACCAGGAAAGTCTTTTATTAGAGTAGGACAACAGATCTGTTTGAGTTTTACAAAATAAGGGCTCAAAATTTACTGCAAAAAGCTCAGATGCCTTAGTGGGGAGGATAATCCCTAGATAACGAACCGAAGTAGAATTTGTCTTAAATGGGAAGGAAGACAAAAGCTGCTGTAGGGTACTTATAGATAGAGACACATTTAGAATTTCAGATTTGATAAAATTAACTTTAAAGTTACTCATTCTCCCAAACTCCTCAAACTCCTGTATAATTGCAGGTAGTGAATTATGGGGGCGAGTAACAAACAACAATAGGTCATCCGCATAGAGAGACAATTTTGAATGAATAGGACCAGTTGTAACCCCAGGGGTTATTCCGTAGAGCTACGGCTAAGTGCTCCATTGTCAGTACCTACAAACGAGGAGAGAGGGGGCACCCCTGCCGTGTCCCATTACGAATCCTAAATGAGGTAGATAACGAACCATTAATTAGAATTCTTGCAGAAGGAGAGGAGTACAAAGCCATGATCCTTGATATCATTTGAGATCCCAACCCAATCTGTTGGGAAGGAAACCGGAAAAATTGCCAATCTACCCAATCAAACGTCTTTTCGGCATTCACCGTAAGAAGGCACATTGGAATATTGTGGAAACGAGCATAATCCATCAGAAGTAAAGTCTTTAAAGTGTTATCTCTTACCTCCCGAACCCCAACAAACCCCACCTGATCCAAATGGATCAACTCAGGCATTACCAACTGCAGCCTATTTGCTAAAACTCTGGCATAGATTTTAATATCCACCCCAATCAAAGATATGGGGTGATAATTTGCACAGAAAGTTGGGTCTTTGTTGGGTTTTGGGATAAGAGATATGTGAGCCTCCAACGTTTGAGGTGCAAACAAAACGTCTTCTGACAGAGAATTAAACATTTAATTATGAAGGGAGCAAGAAGAGAAGAAAAAGCTTTAAAAAATTTAGGGGTAAAACCATCTGGGCCTGGACTTTTCCCTAAAGGAGTGGTTGAGATCGCTCTCGTCACCTCTTCTACTGTAATAGGCGATTCAAATTCTTCCACTACATCTCCTTCTAAGCTCGGAAGAGCGGTCTTCATAATATAAGAACATTTGTCTGCTTCCAAAAGGGCATACTGATCTGAGGTCAGTGTTGACGGAATATTATATAAAGAGTGGTAAAATTCTTTAAACGTTTGCCCGATATTATTAGGGGAGTTATTTTGAGGGGACAGCAAATTTACATGATATATAGCAAATTTATACAAGCTGTACACTCACTACCTTACATTGTAGCAAAGTGTAATTTCAGAAAGAAAAAAAAAAACCACGTGGATGCAATGTTGCACAATTGAGTAATTATTTGGGGGGGGGGGGGGGGGGGGGGAGGTATCGCGCTTCAGGGAAAAATGTGTGAATCTAACTCAATAGTGAATAAATAGTGTGAGAATAAAATTGTATTGATCAATAAAACATCTCTGTGGTGATGTTCAAATCATTAAGTTTTCTAAAAACCCATTCATATATGAGATAAATTAAACAATATTGGTGAAATCACTCTCGATATATAAAAATATAAAAAGTGCTACAGTGCTGATATCCAAAAAACAGTCTTTGCTATAAACTAATATTCCAGACAGACTTGAAGGTGAAAAAGTAAGTAAATAAATAAAGTGACAGGTGCTTAATCAATGGAAAAAAATATATAAACACAGATTAGACATAAAGTGCTTGTGAATAAAAAAGTGCTTGTAATGTCCAAATCATTTAACTCGCATAAGCGGTATTCATCCTTTTTTGCTGTTAGACCTCCACCTTTCACCAAGTGTTAATAGGGGGTGCTTCTTAATCCTTAAAACCCCTAAGGGTGTGCTAGCCGCTCACCTCAATATATAGGGTGCCTTTTTAATTGTATGACTCTCCTTTTCAACTCCTCTCCTTACTCGCTCCACAGCCAGGGGAGGGTAATAGCCTCTTATCAGGATTGGGGTGAATGCCCTCTGGACTCAAAATAAGGTGCTTACATAGTGCAGTATTTCCATAATAAAATCGTTTATTTAAATAAAATATAATGCACTCACATAGAATCGAAGATTTATAAGCCTTTACAAGAGAACAGCTTATCTGCGGACTATCCTTCCGCTTTCTGACGTCATTTCTGGTATACCGCCCTACGCGTTACGCCACTGCCGGTCACGTGGCTTCTTCAGGGGATCCTCTGATAGGGCATTACCCTATATATTGAGGTGAGCGGCTAGCACACCCTTAGGGGTTTTAAGGATTAAGGATATCAGCACTATAGCACTTTTTATATTTTTATATATCGAGAGTGATTTCACCAATATTGTTTAATTTATCTCTAAGTCACATATATGAATGGGTTTTTAGAAAATGTAATGATTTGAACATCACCACAGAGATGTTTTATTGATCTATACAATTTTATTATCACACTATTTATTTACTATTGAGTTAGATTCACACATTTTTCCCTGAAGCGCGATACCCCCCCCCCCCCCCCCAAATACTTGTTTATACACTGTCTGGTTCACAGAACGGGTATACGCAGCTTTAAGGGGTGTCACGTGTATAAGAAATCCTCTAGACAGCGCAAGACTCACATTACCATTTTTACAATTGAGTAATTGTCATTCAAAGTGTGACAGCACTGAAAATAGGGGAAAATGCTCTGGGCAGAAAGTTGCTTTGAGAAAAATAGATACAATTCATGGACATTTATAGTTGCTGATAACCAGTTTGTTTCAGACTGTGATATAAATGTATGTACTGTATGCTGCTTTTTTTCCTGTGGAAGGTGATAAAGTGTTTTGATATATTTTCGTAACTTTAAAATATTTTGTTATACTCTTAATAGTTCAGGAGTGTGGTTTTGCTCCTATTTTTTCAGTCTTTGTGAAGTTTATTGGTTCATTGGGTGGAATATGTGCCACACTGGGATTATATCCTATTTGCATTGTGCAGAACTAGATTAAGTATGGTGAAATGGGATGTGGCAGTGGTGAGTTTTTATATTCATTAGGGTTACTGTTAGGGTTAGCTCATAAGAACGGTTAGTGTAAGAAGAGGATTAGTATAGATAATCATGGTCAGCATCAGGAAGTCTATCTAGTTTACTTGTGCCCAGCTCCTGATGAAATACCTAATGTTACCAAAGACCCCTCTGAGTTATGGCATGGTTAATAACCCATTCAGTTTTAAATAGAAATGAAAAGCAAAACATCTTTGTATAGATATAAATATACATTATAAATACATGTTTTCCTCTTTTTATAAGTGATCACATTCCCTCTGTTCTCTGCTGCATAAGAGCAGTGGGATGTGAAACAGCAGCACACTGATCTTCCCAGTAAATGGCTGTGCAGCGGGGGTGTGCCAGGACAAGTCTAATCATTAGAGAAGGGCACGCTGAGTTCCCAGAATAGCTATAGAACTGACCACAGTGTGTCCTCCTGCTTAGTGTGGTTCGTTTTTTTGGATAGCGGAGGTACTGGCAGGAAAACCAGTGATTTCACATAAAGGAAGCAATACAAAGAGAACAAGATACTTTCGCATACAAGTACATGGGACAGCAGCCACATATCAGTAATATGAAGTTTTGGGGTAACAAACACTTTAATTGGTAATATGTTGGTATATCTAGTAACAACAGATTTTAGATTATTATTTTAAGGCCACTGTAAAAAATACTGTAAACACTCTAAAATGCAAACCTGCCACTAGTATACTACCTTATAATGAGGAATGAGCTTAACGTTCATACCAAATACAGGTTCAGACTTAACCTTGGCTCTTGTCCACATTGCTAAACATTTACCCATTTGTCAGGAGTTGAACATCATACATAATAGCAGTACTACTACCCCTATTCCACATGACAGCTAAATTCTGTCAATGACTGTTAAGAATGCCAGCAGGTGCAGGAAACACCAAGTCCTTAAAAATTAGTTATGTCAGTAGCTCCATTCACTTACATGGCTGGAAATCTTTGCAATGCAAGCAAAGGGGTGGGGTGGGATGGGGTGGGGACATCACTGAATAAATATGCCCTTGACAATAGATCAAATTTGGCCATGTTCATATTTGGTCAATGATGCCAACACATCCCCTGGAGACAGAAAAAAAGTACAGAGAGTACTTTATAAATGATGGGATGTTTTTTGATTGCTGTCCCCGAAACTTTAATCTATGGCCTCTTCCTGGTTTAAGGACATCTGGAGATGCTGATAAGTCCATTATGATGTCAATCGGATACCTTATCTGGGAGTGATGGTATGTCATGAAAGGACTGCCCTCTTTCTGCTTGCGCATGCGCAATCTGCCAGTATTATGCAGTTACGTTTGGATGACTCACTTGAGCTTACGTGGGATGCCTGTTTGGCGCATTGCGCATACGTGATTGGAGTGGACCGGCCATTTTGGAGGAGGAAGATTTACCCATATATAGGGGGACACAATACAGAGATGCCAATAACAAGCCTCTGAAGCAGCCGAGTTTCCCGGGGGAAACCGGTCAGCTCGTTCAGCCTGTACTTTTGGGTCATCCCCCCCTTACTGCCTCCCAGGAACATTAGATAAACAGCACTTTTTAGACATATATGGAACTGTGGAGCAATTAATGGAATCAAGGAAACTATACTCTCTGTGATAAATGATGAGTATTAACCTACATAGCTGTTTTCTTTCACTAAAGCTGTGGGTCATGTTACATGCTCATGTTGCTGAAACAAGGAACTGTGTTTTTTTATGCCATATAATTACATCATGCAATGAGCATTTACATTGAGGAACTCTCCATCTGGAGTCAAGGGATTTTTCAGTCCATTACCAAAGTGGGGGAAGCCTCTTCATATGGAATATCAAATCCACACTGTATGATTCTCAACTATATATGATTTTATGCTGAGGAATTTCCATTTTTGGGCACTAATGAGCAGAACTGTATATAGAGGGAACAAGTGCCATTTATCATATGAACACATCAGTGCAGATGTTTTAAGCCTATCTGTGTGAGGGAGACATTAGAACAGTTCTTGCATTCATGAACTTACTTGCTGCTTTGTGAAATGTCTCCTCTAGACCACAGATTACATATGGAATCCATACAAATCATCTAAGCGGATGTAACACTTTCTACAGTGTAGCTTGTCCACAGAGAGGGGCTTCATAGTTCCATTTAATGGAGGTAGAGATAAGGGAATAGAAAAAAAGGACTGAGTGCTAAGTACCCAATCACCCAGCGCTTATACAGTTATGCGGCAATATCTCATGTGCATAAAACTTAATTAAGAACCATAAAATTCCAAGAGCAGTCTAAATATAATAACATGTAAAAAAAGGTGCGTACCACTAATGATAAACACAAGCAGCGCTAAATGTAAAAACTCTCTATATATAAAGCTCTCCTTATACACAGTCCATGCATAAGATAATAAAACAAGATCCAGTATGGAGAAAGTCCATCACCCTGACAGGATTCCAATGGGGCTGTGAGGGGAAAGTGTACACTTTACAGCAGATGCCGATCAGCCTCCACCACACCACGTGCTCAACCCAAAGGCAATACTCTTACCAGATATCATAATATCATAAGCCCATCATAGGTGATGTTCTCCCACATAACTCCAACGGACTCAGCATACAAGATTCACAAACACAGCTGCAGTGTCCTCCAACTCCGTCATGTGTGTAAGGTAAATAAAGATGTACATAGGGCAATATCGTTCGGGTAAAACAAACACCTTTATTTATAAACCTTCTCCCATTACACTCACATGGAAACAGAAAACAAACAGCATATCATCTGAGGCAATCCGAGGCCTGCCGGCTGCTTACCGGACTCCCGCCCGCTGTTCGGCATCCCGGAAGGTGCCGGTCGTCGTGGCTGGACAGCGTCTCGTTGCCTGGGTGACCGTGCAAGCCACCGCTCTAACGCGTTTCGTCATAGACTGCTACGGAGAGCGTGCTTGCGCGGTCACGTCACTCCCATTTATCTGGTCCGTCCGCCCGGCATTAACCACCTCAGTGCCATCGCTACTGCTGCGGTCAGCCTAACGGCGGCGGAACCGACTCAAAGTAAATCTTCAAGTTACTAGAGATACCTTTTACAATGATTGCAGTGACAGCTCGACATTAATTCCTCATAATGATAAGGTGTTGCCACCCTCACCACACCGGAACTTCCCACTGCCATTGTCCATTGATGCCGCACACATCAGTATCGCTATGTCTATGTGTAAAGAGATCGATGGCCGATGGCAGCATGTTAATTAGCAATACACAATGTTCACATTCTAATATCCTTACACAGTACTGCCCTAATTATACATGTGTGAGGTAGCAAACATACATATGTATCACACCTGCTGACATATTCGGCTTGCGCGGTCACCCAGGCAACGAGACGCTGTCCAGCCACGACGACCGGCACCTTCCGGGACACCGAACAGCGGGCGGGAGTCCGGTAAGCGGCCGGCAGGCCTCGGATTGCCTCAGATGATATGCTGTTTGTTTTCTGTTTCCATGTGAGTGTAATGGGAGAAGGTTTATAAATAAAGGTGTTTGTTTTATCCTAACGATATTGCCCTATGTACATCTTTATTTCCCTTACACACATGACGGAGTTACTGGAGGACACTGCAGCTGTGTTTGTGAATCTTGTATGCTGAATCCGTTGGAGTTATGTGGGAGAACATCACCTATGATGGGCTTATGATATTATGATATCTGGTAAGAGTATTGCCTTTGGGTTGAGCACGTGGTGTGGTGGAGGCTGATCGGCATCTGCTGTAAAGTGTACACTTTCCCCTCACAGCCCCATTGGAATCCTGTCAGGGTGATGGACTTTCTCCATACTGGATCTTGTTTTATTATCTTATGCATGGACTGTGTATAAGGAGAGCTTTATATATATAGAGTTTTTACATTTAGCGCTGCTTGTGTTTATCATTAGTGGTACGCACCTTTTTTTACAGAGATAAGGGAATGGCGCTGTCTACTGAAATGTATAGCGGTGTAAGTGATGATAGTTAAATAACAAAAAATGGGACAATGTGTACAATAGGTATTATGACAGAAATATAAATGCACAAAGATGAGCAATAAATAAAGCAATAAATAAAAAATACAATAAGCTAAAATATGATATGTGGTGAAATATAAGTGCAATAAATACCAGTAAAGTGCTAAAATAAATAAATGGTGGCAAATACAGTAATATATCGATTGATGAAAGTGACCAAGTGCACACAAATATATATATATATATATATATATATATATATATATATATATATATATATATATATATCAAAATGATAAGGTGCAGTAAAAGTGCAAGGTATTCAATAAAATGGCAATGTGCACAAAAAAGTTTAGCCAGTAGATGCAATAAAGTGCACATAAAAATTAAATGGAGTAACTGAGTGTCGGCAGACAAAAATAGTTCATATAACCGGTACGGTCAAAATAAATTGGCTAGGTGACAAAATGACAATCCGATAAAGTGACTAAGTGGCGTAATTAGTCCATATATGAGTAAAGTTGACAAAAATCTTTGTATAAAAATACTGGAGGTGATCCCGTGGTGGGTAATAAGCTGAGGGGCTCGGTGACCCCTAGGGTAGGTAGCCAACGCACCGGATATACCCACTCCACACAGGGGTAAAGAGCGGGTATAATAATGAAGGTAATGATCCCTCAGATGGATCCTGGTTCCCTCTGGTGGTCCTGGGGTAAGGATGTATCAGGAATGCCCTGTAGGCCTCCGGAATAACAGAGGTTCATTCAATCAATGTAAAACAAGCGATAGTCAGATCCCTGGAACGCAATGCGCTCCACGCGAGTACTAGCCAGTGCATAGCTTCTGAATGTTTACAATGCAATAGAAAGGCTGTGCAGGATTGGTAAGAGGCGGTGCCACTCTTTGTGATTTTGAAAATCAGGTTTCCCTTTTAAATTTGCCCCTTTTTAAAAATGTTTTAAAATAAAAGAAAATTAAAAGTAGTGATGAAAGCAGAAAAACATTGTAACTTAATTAAAATACAAGCCTATTAAAAAAGTTTCCAAAAACCCTTTGAAAAAAGTCACTTGAGCATGATGAAATGCATCAGGGCAGGGCCTATTGACATCAGCATGCCAACCAAGAAGTAAGGCTGGATCCATGCTGGTTTATGTGAGCTGAGAGTCTGAGCCTTAAAGTGATTGTAAAGTCTCATTTAAAAAAATAAATAAATAACATGTTATACTTACCTTCTCTATACAGTTGGTTTTGCACAGGGCAGCCTGGATTCTCCATTTCTTGGGTTCTTGTTGCTGCTCCTGGTCCCTCCCTCCTATTGAGTGCCCCCACAGCAAGCATCTTGCTATGGGGGCACCTGAGCCGAACTGCAGCTCCATGTGTCCATTCAGACACAGAGTGCCATTCAGCCCTGCCCCCTCTCTGCTGATTGGCTAACTTTGATTGACAGCCGTGGGAGCCAATGGCTCCATGGCTGTGTCTCAGCCATTCAGGAGGGTGAGTCTCAGACGGTCGGGGGACTCGTGGACATTGCTGGACAGAGAGGGACCTCAGGTAAGTATTAGGGGGTGCTAGGGAGGCTGATACACACAGAAGTATTTTTATCTTAATGCAAAGAATGCATTAAGATAAAAAACCTTCTGCCTTTACAACTCCTTTAAGGGGAGACAGCACGTATATACTGTATGCAAAACATTGAGTGTACTATACTTGTAAGTGCAATTTATTATTTTACCTGTAATAAAGTTTATAGTGTTTTTGGTAAACTACTATCCAAACCTTTATTTTTTTAAGTAGAGGAGTCCTGGAGATTGGTGTGATGTTGGAGAGTTATTATCCAAGAAACATTAAGGAGCACGGTGGGACAGCAGTGGTGCCTTAGAGTTAACCCCATAAAAGGGGAAAGCACATCTGACCTACTTTTAACTAAATAGACAATAAAGTACTGCAGTGTGAAGCCAGGTGGATTAGGGATCTGGAGGCTACCAAACCCCCTGGCCTCAATTTTAGTCTAACTTTTAGTTCATTATTACCCACATAAGTTTTGGAGGATTGGGAGGTGAGTAGGGGGAGGAGAATATACTTTATTTTTTTTTTTCTTTAAGAGAGTATATAATGAATATTCATGTAATTTATATATGGCCATACGAATAATGAAGCAAAGGAAAAAAAGGAAAAGTAAAAGGATTTAGCAGCTCAGTGAGGGCGGTGGCCGGAAGATGATGCCGTGAGGAGGAGCTCTGTGGTAATCCGCGCTCTCCGTTTGGGCGTCCGCATGATGCAGTGAGTGAGAAGCAGCCACATACCCCGAAGTCTCGCGAGAGCAGTAGTACGTAGCCGGCGTGCTCACACGCTCACCCCACGAGGCTCCCGAAGCGATTGATCGGAGACGGACGGAAGGACGGTAGCGGCTGCCTCCGGTGGCAGAGGAGGTAGCCGGCGACTGAGGCCGTACAGTTGCGGCATACGGCCCATGCAAACCGTAGAGCGGTACGCTCGAGAGAGCCAAGGACGGCCGGGCCGGAGAGCAGATATATCCGCTTACTTCCTCCGGGGACAGCGGAGGGAAGGAGTGGAGGAACGCTCCAGGATGGCGCCGATGAGAGCGGGCACAAATACCGCAGCTGTGGCCAAAAAAGATACTAAAGCGATGAGAAACAGTAACGAACCCCTAGAGCAATCTACCGTAAGAGAGATGGAGGAGTTATCTTCACCAGGGGCTGAACAATGGGAGGCAGATCCTTCATCACCTCAAGCTCCATATACACAGTCAGAGGAATGGAAGGAGCTTCTGTCTGTGATGCCCACCAAGCAGGACTTGACTGAGATTGCTGTAAGTTCTTTAACCTTGGAAATAAATTCATTGAAGGGGCAGATTAACCAGATGGATAATAGAATTGAGGTGATGGAGAAGGGGCAAAACCAGCAAGTGGAAAGAATGAAGTATATTGAGGACTCGCATAAATTGATTTCTAAACAGTTAATTATGCTCCAATTGCTGCAAGATGACGGTGAAAACAGGCAACGACGTAATAATGTACGCCTCAGGGGTCTGTCTGAAGACGTAGCTGGTCCTGATTTAAAAGGCAAGATAACTGAAATTTTCAATGATTTACTGGACCGATCTCACACAGAGACCATGGAAATAGATCGAGCGCATAGAGTCAGGGCCCCTCGTAGTATGGGGGTGGACTCGCCACGGGACGTTCTGGCTAGGATAAATTTTTTTTCCCAGAGGGAATTAATTATGCAGAAAGCATGGAGAGAGGCCCCATTTGAATATGAAGGATCAAAGATCAAGATTTTGCCAGACTTATCCAAGAACACATTAAGAATGCGGGCTATGGTTAAGCCATTACTTAAAGGAATTCAGCAAGCGGGAGCAACCTACCATTGGGGACATCCATTTCATATAAAGATAAAGAAGGGGGCCTCTTTGTTCATCTTACGTTGGCCTGAGCAGTTAAAAGGCCTCTTCTCTTTCTTAAAAATACAGCCAATCGAAGTCCCAGATTGGTTAGGTACTTTTTCAATACCTAATCAGTGGGGGGAGATTATTAAGGAATAGAGGCATAAGATGCAAGTAAATAGGGACTAATGGAAGTGAACTAAGCATAGAAGGTCGATATGTAAAGTTGGCTATGTTTATTGACATACTTAAATTGCTGTGTTTTTGGGTCAGGTATGGGGTCGGTGTGTGAGCGGGCCAAAACGAGGGGGGTGGCTATGTCAGGGATGGTGAGGTGGTAAGGGGGAGGGGGTGGTGTAAAACGGGAACAGATTCAACAGAATCAAGAATGGGCTTTGTGATAATAATGTGAATTAATTCTTAAATGCATAAAAAGCCAGGTTAGCACCCCCCGACCCCTATCCGCCATCTCAGTTGGGTGATAAGGGCGGACGCCCAGGGGAGCGCAGACCCACAGTGGTTTGTCGCAATATACACTAAATTTTTCTCCCTTTTTTTTTTTCTCTCCTTCTCCCCTACCCCTGTTTTCATCCGTTGGATTTAACAGGACGGGGAGAAGAAGGAATTTTTTTTTCTCTCCTTCTCCCCTACCCCTGTTTTTATCCGTTGGATTTAACAGGACGGGGAGAAGAAGGAATTTTTTTTTTTTCTTTTTGTGTGTGTTGTTACATTCTTCCTCACGGTGAGCGTCTTCCGAGTGCCAGCCCAATTAGGCCGCGTCTTGTTACGCACAGTCAAGTTTTGACCAAATTAGTTGATACACACTGTCACACCGGTGATAGAAAGAGCGAGGGGCCCCCCTTCTCCCTCTTTTTTTTTTTATTTTGTCTCCTTATTTCCCTACCCTCTAGTCTCTCCTCCTTTCCTCCTCCCCCCTCCCGGCTTTCCTCCTCCGGTTTCCCTGGAAGATAGTATAAAAATTATTGGGGGTTAACCTAGGGGGGAGGAGAATGCAAGGTACAAAAATTTCATCTTTAAATGTGAGGGGGTTATCTACCCCCCAAAAGAGAACGAGGGTATTGCGGGACATGCGTCGTAGCCGAACTCAAATTGCATTTTTTCAAAAAACGTATTTCAAAAGTGAAAAAATTCTGAGATTACATAATAGGGACTTCCCTTGGGCATATCATGCTCCATCGCCAGTTGCAAAATCCAAGGGAGTCAGTATGATTGTAGCGAGAGAGGTAGCCTGGACTTATATAGACTCACGAGCAGATCCAGAGGGAAGATACCTAATGGTAAAAGGATAGATAGGGAAAAAGACGGTTACGATGATAAACATTTACTTCCCTAACAACAATCAGGTGGCGTTCTTAATGAAGTTGACACCAATGGTATTGGAGTTTCAGGAGGGCTCGTTAATTATGGGGGGAGACTTTAACTACGCTCCAGAGCCCTTATTGGACACCTCAATGGGTACATCCCATTTGCCATATGCTCGTTTGAAAAAATTAAGCCGGGAACTCTCTCTCCTTAATCTAATTGACCCTTGGAGACTCTTGAACCCCCAGGAGAGGGATTACACATACTACTCAGCAATACACAACAGGTACTCTAGGAAAGATCGGATTATGATTTTGCAGGCGGATCTTTCTAGAGTGATGTCTTCTCAGATTGACTCTTTCTCCGTGTCGGATCACTCTCCGATACATGTTACAATAAATTTTGATGAAGGTCCAATAAGACCACCGACATGGAGACTGAATGAATCTTTATTGCAGACTATAGATACAAAGATGGAGATAGAGACAGAACTGGTAAACTATTTTCAGGAAAACACGAGTACACAAATATCTCCATTGAATATCTGGGAGGCCCATAAGTGCATTATTAGGGGAGTATTGATCAGGCTGGGCTAAAAACGTAAACGTGAAAAAGAAAGAGAGATCTCAGATCTGATGTCCCAGATAGAGGCTCTGAGTTCAGTTCATAAAAAGTCAGTGGCGAAAATTCACTTAGTACCCCGCACTAAGGCAAGGGAAAAATTAAATGGTCTGTTATATGAGAAAGTGATGAGATCCCTAGTGGCACAAAGGAGGCATTTTTATGAATATGCAGATAAGCCAGGCGTGATGCTTGCGCGGGCCCTAAGGGGCCCTCAGAAGCGTACGGTAATCTCGCAGATACAAGGAAGAGGTGGACAAAGAAAATATGATACGGCAGAAATAACAGAAGAATTCTATAGATTTTACCAGGATCTATATGATATTGCCTCCTCTGGGCCAACAAAGGGGGGGGGGGGGTGCTGACATCGATGAGGCGATTGAATACATTAAAAAGTCAGAAATGCCTTTTTTGGATGCAGAACAGGCGAGAGCTTTAGAGGAGAGGATTTCAGAGGAAGAATTAAAACTGGCATTGGATCAAACAAAACCACATAAAGCCCCAGGCCCGGATGGCTTTTCATTAACATATTATCAACAGTTTTTCAAAGTCCTAAAAATGCCGCTACTGGCACATTTAAATCATATTGGGGACGGGGGGGACTTGCCAATAGATTCTTTAAGGGCCTATATCACCCTGATCCATAAAGAAGGGAAAGATTCCACGATATGTGGAAGTTACCGCCCAATTTCATTGCTAAACCTCGACACTAAAATATTCGCAAGGGTGATAGCGAATCAGATTTTGCCTTATGTCCCGAATTTAATCCATCTTGATCAAGTTGGATTTGTCCCCACAAGAGAGGCGAGGGATAATACTACCCGGGCAATCGACCTGGTCTTTCATATGCGACGACAAAAAATACCAATGATGCTTCTGTCCATTGATGCCGAAAAGGCTTTTGACAGGGTGGCCTGGAATTTCATCAGGGCCACCCTGTCACATATTGGCCTAGGAGGAAGAATGATGACGTATATTATGTCATTATACTCTAGCCCCACAGCGGCGGTAAGGGTCAATGGATGGAATTCCAAATTCTTTCAGATTAAAAACAGTACTCGCCAGGGATGCCCACTTTCGCCACTGATTTTTATTCTGGCTCTGGAGCCTCTACTTTGTAAGATTCGCCAAAACCCCGAAATAGCAGGACCTGAGATGTTGAAAGGGCAACAGAAGGTAGCAGCCTATGCAGATGACCTGTTATTCTTTGTGACAGAACCTGACAAATCACCACCACAAATTTTGAATGCTATCAAAGAGTATGGGAAGGTGTCTTTTTTCAGAATGAATATTTCAAAGTCGATAGCATTAAATGTGTCCATACCTATGGGAAAATGGAGAGATCTACGGACATTACTCCCCCTGCAGTGGAATAATCAATCAATAGTATATTTAGGGATACATATCACTCCAAATCCAGTGGATTTATACGAGGAAAATTTCTCCCCACTTCTGAGGACACTTAGGGGCGATGTACGAAAATGGCAGACATTGGCCCTGTCATGGTTTGGCCGTTGCAGTGCTTTGAAAATGAATGTACTGCCTCGTTTGCTGTATGTTATACAGGCTGTGCCAATAGCATTACCGATGGTATTCTTTGAACAGAGGTGGGAACAGGACCTAGCGGTCTCATTTAACCAACAGCAAGTAAATAAAATTCTAAAACTAGCGCACAAGGCCTCATTAGCCAGTAGATACCAAGAGGTTGGTTACAAAATATTAACCAGATGGTATAGGGTGCCATGGACCCTTCACAAAATGGATCAAAAACATCCGGATAAATGCTGGAGGTGTGGGGAAGTAGGAGGAACATTGGTCCATATATTCTGGTCATGCCCCGCTATTGGGGACTTTTGGAATGAGGTGGCCCGGATAGTTGAAAAGTTGACATTGAATAAGGTGAGAGAAGACCCGGCTTTATGTTTATTACATTGCACGAGCAATTCAATTAAGCGATATAGAAATTCGATTTTGATACATCTATTGAACGCGGCTAAAGCATGTATACCCGCTATGTGGAGACTAACACAACCACCAACACTAAGACTATGGTATGCTAAGATTAGGGAAATCCATAGGATGGAGGCATTGACAGCAGCAGGATTAAATATGGAAGAAAGACATAGGTTGAGATGGCAAACATGGACGAATTTCACATGTTCTGAAGAATATTTACAGGAGGTGAGTTAGGTGGCGAGGGGGGATGGTGGGGGGGGGGGATCGAGGGGGGGGAGGACTGGAGGGAGGGGGGGTGGAGGGGGGAATTTTTCTTCCTGTTTTTTTCCTTTCTCCCCCCCACTCTTTTCTTCCCTTTCCCCCCCTCCTCTTATTTTTTTTTTCTTTTTCTTTTATTTTTGTAAAGCCCTCGGACCCTCTCTCCAGCGGTGTGGCAGTGGAGGAAACAACGGAGGGTAGGCTCTGAAGAATAGGAGAGCGCTCGTGCAATATCTCGTCTGTCTGTGAGTGTGTATTGTGAGGTAATGGGGTATTTGTTGTAATGGGTGGGCATATTGCCCCACCCCCCCCTTTTTCTTTTTCTTTTTTTTTTCTCTGGTGGGTGGTGCTGAATTTAGCAAGTTAATCCTTCCTCCCATATTGGGAGGAAGGTCAGAGTACACTATATATAATGTTGGTTGTATGAATTAATAGGATGCATAAATAAGGGGTGTGAAGGGGTTGTAATAGGTGGGGATGGGAACTATGATAAACACTGAGATTGTGGGGGGTTTTCCCCACCCCCCTTTCTTTTTTTTTTTTTTTTTCTTTTGGGATGTGGTGTTGAATTTAGCAAGGGAATCCTCCTTCCCATATTGGGAACAAGGTCAGAGTACACTATATAAAAGTTTGCTGTATGATGCAATATGTTGAGTAAGTAAAGGGATATCAAGGGTACACAATTGTGTGGTTATTGGATTTAGAATAAGCACAGTGTTGGTTTGGTGTTCTTTTTTTTTTTTTTTTAGGTTTTTGAAGTGATGCATGGTTTAAGGATCACAATAATGAGGAGGGGGGTTGTGAGGGATGTGATTGTAATTGATGTATATAAATGTATAATATGTAATGTATTGAAATCAATAAAATGGTTGAATTAAAAAAAAAAAGGATTTAGCAGATGCGAGAAGCCAGGGCGACACTTGTTTTTGGTGTGGGTTTATTTTTTCACCTTTATTTATAGTTATATGGCATATTTTGTAGGGTTAAATATAGTGAAGAATTTATGTTATTATTTTTTATATGTTTTTACAGAGAGTACTTTATAAATGATGGGTTGTTTTTTGATTGCTGTTCCCGAAACTTTAATCTATGGCCTCTTCCTGGTTTAAGGACATCTGGAGATGCCGATAAGTCCATTATGATCTCAATCGGATACCTTGTCTGGGAGTGATGGTATGTCATGAAAGGACTGCCCTCTTTCTGCTTGCGCATGCGCAATCTGCCAGTATTATGCAGTTACGTTTGGATGACTCACTTGAGCTTACGTGGGATGCCTGTTTGGCGCATTGCGCATACGTGATTGGAGTGGACCGGCCATTTTGGAGGAGGAAGATTTACCCATATATAGGGGGACACAATACAGAGATGCCAATAACAAGCCGTTGAACACATCAGTGCGGATGTTTTAAGCCTATCTGTGTGAGGGAGACATTAGAACAGTTCTTGCTCGCCCTACCTCCCCCCCTTCCTCCTGGCCCTCTCCCTGTCTCTTTCAACCTCCAGGAGTTTCTCCTCCTTCCTTTTCTCCGTAGGTAGTTTATCCTGTCCTCTTTGTCCTTCCCCGTCTCTTCGTTCCTTTTCTAGAAAGACTATTACAAATTGAAGTTTTAAATGTACTGGCTTAGTTATTCCACATTCTCCTCTACTGTTACTTGACGTTGATACTATCCATTACCCTCTGATATGGTCAGTTCCTCCGAGCTGCCTCTGCCCGCACTTAGGGACTGTGATAATTCTCTGTGGCTCTAATACTTATTCATTGGTTTGATGCCCTATGCAATCAGTTTACGTCCTGTCTTATTGTGTCTAACTTGCCTATTTTGGATGTACCCTTTTTTTGTTCTTACGCACTCTGTATTTATTGTTCTGCTTAATAAAGAATTTGAAAAAAAAAAAGAACAGTTCTTGCATTCATGAACTTACTTGTTGCTTTGTGAAATGTCTCCTCTAGACCACAGATTACATATGGAATCCATACAAATCATCTAAGCGGATGTAACACTTTCTACAGTGTAGCTTGTCCACAGAGAGGGGCTTCATAGTTCCATTTAATGGAGGTAGAGATAAGGGAATGGCGCTGTCTACTGAAATGTATAGTGGTGTAAGTGATGATAGTTAAATAACAAAAAATGGGACAATGTGTACAATAGGTATTATGACAGAAATATAAATGCACAAAGATGAGCAATAAATAAAGCAATAAATAAAAAATACAATAAGCTAAAAAATGATATGTGGTGAAATATAAGTGCAATAAATACCAGTAAAGTGCTAAAATAAATAAATGGTAGCGAATAATATATATTGATTGATGAAAGTGACCAAGTGCACAAAACAAATATATATATATATGTATATCAAAATGATAAGGTGCAGTAAAGGTGCAAGGTATTCAATAAAATGGCAATGTGCACAAAAAAGTTTGGACGAAGATTTTTGTCACCTTAACTCATATATATATATATATGAACTATTTTTGTCTGCCGACACTCAGTCATTCCATTTAATTTTTATGTGCACAGGTCACTTTATTGCATCTACTGGCTAAACTTTTTTGTGCACATTGCCATTTTATTGAATACCTTGCACTTTTACTGCACCTTATCATTTTGATATATATATATATATATATATATATATTTTTTTTTTTTTTTTTTTGTGTGCACTTGGTCACTTTCATCAATTGATATATTATTTGCCACCATTTATTTATTTTAGCACTTTACTGGTATTTATTGCACTTATATTTCACCACATATTTTAGCTTATTGTATTTTTTATTTATTGCTTTATTTATTTCTCATCTTTGTGCATTTATATTTCTGTCATAATACCCATTGTACACATTGTCCCATTCTTTGTTATTTTACTATCATCACTTACACCACTATACATTTCAGTAGACAGCGCCATTCCCTTATCTCTACCTTCATATTTTGATATAGTCTCTGGCTATATTACAGGGAGGCTGCAGCCTACTTATACATCCATACATCATATTCCTTAGCGCGGAGCTCATCACCTTCATAGTTTTTTTTAACATCAGACGTTCTTTGCATGAACACTTCTTTCCTCATTGCACGATCCATTGGAATATATGCAATTGCCAACAATTTTCACAAGGTCACAGCATATGTGGAGATGTCCAAAGATTCTATATTTTGATCAGTATTCCCTTGGTGGGTTTGAACCTATAGCAATGCATGACATGATTGGAAGTCATGCTTTAATGCACACATCATTTTTTACACTCACCAGCATATTTTTTGGGATGCATAGTTATATATTCACACATGTGGCCCTGACTCAGTCTCATCTAGCCTTTATACACAATACACATGTTGGCTGATAAGCCAGGTATTTTCTTACTTATTCAATATCCATCACTTTTGAGTCTGTATTTGTATATATATGAGGGGGTTGAGCTTCAATCCATTTTCTTTTGTGTTTTTGCATTTATCCTAATGTGGAGAAGCTCCCCCTGTTTGTGACTTTGTAGGACTTCAGGAGTTTTTTGGTTTGGTTAACTAAATAGGTCCAAACAGTAAGATAAGAGCAGAGTGTGAATGGTGATGGGACCCTCTGCACTTTATTCATAATAATGAATGTTTGAAGACTGCACAAAGCACAACTTAGATGTTTATACATTTAAAGGACTGAATATTTTTTTAATAGTAATCAATTGTCATGTCACTCACATGTTTTTGATGTTTATATATGTTTGTGATGGTTTATTCATATACTGATCATTAGGGATGGGTGAACGGTTCGGCCCAAGCATGAGTTTGGATCAAATATTTGCCTGTTTGGCCATTCGCTAAACACTCGAATTTGCATGGTGTTCACTGGGTGTTCGCCCTGACAAACACCCTGCAATGCACAGTGCTTTCTGCCCCCTGATTGGGCAAAACTTTACCCAATCAGGGCAAACTGTAAGCTGGTTGTTAAGGAATTGGGCCAGGAAGCCGGCCGCGGTGTCCTAACCAACCAATGAGTCATCAGCTGTCCTTGGGTTTTCCCGCTGACAGTGAACAATAAAAAAAAAGTGTCGGCAAAAAAAAAAAAAGATAAAAATGGCGCGGGGTCTCTCCCCCCTAGACCATACCAGGCCCTTAACCTGGGAATGCAGCCTGGCATGTCAGGAAAGGGGGGAACAAGCGACCACCCCCGAAACATACCAGGCCACATGCCCCCAACATTGGCAGGGTGGGTGCTTTGGGGAGGGGGGCTCTGCCATGTTGATGGGGATAAGGGCCTCTTCCCCACAACTCTGGGCTGTGGTTGTCAGGGTCTGCGGGTGGGGGGCTTATCAAAATCTGGAAGCCCCCTTTGACAAGGGAGTCCCCAGATCCAGTTTCCTCCCTATGTGAATGGGTATCGGGTACATAGTACCCCTACCGATTCACCCAAAAAGTGTACAAAAGTAATAAACGCAAGAGACAGCTTTTGACAAATCCTTTATTAAAAAAAAAAAAAAAAAATTGCTCCCCTCGTTGTAAATCCATCAATAATCAAGCTGCCCACTGGACCCAAAAAATAAAAAAAATGAAAAAATAGCTTGCCTCCTCTTTGCTTTGAGATTTCTTGTACTGTATAGGCAAGGGGGCGGGACCACCTGGCTACATTAGACTGGGAGGTACCACTCAAGCACCCTCATGGGTGGCATGGATGATGATGGATTTACATCAAGGGACACAATTTTTTTATTTTTTAAAAAAGGATTTGTCAAAAACTTTCTCTTGTGTATATTACTTTTGTACACTTTTTTGGTGAAGGGGTAGGGGTACTATGTACCCGATACCTATTCACATGGGGGGCCGGGATCTGGGGGCCCCTTGTTAAATTGGGGTTTCCAGATTCCAATAGGCCCCCTGCCCGCAGACCCTGACAACCACAGCCCAGAGATTTCAGAAAGAGGTCCTTTACCCCATCAACATATGAACAAGGTGCTTTGGGGTTGAGGGGGGGAAGTCTCCCCCCCCCATGTTGAGGGCATGGGGCCTGGTAAGGGTCTGGTGTTGATTGGGGGGGCACGCCATTGTTTTTTTTTTTTTTTCTTTTTCACAGACACTTTTTTTTTTAAATTAGGCTGTCAGTGGGGAAACTCATATACAGCCGATGGCTCATTGATTGTTAAGGATGCCGGGGCCAGCTTCCTGGCCCCGCTCCTTAACAACCAGCTTACACTGTGCCCTGATAGGGCAAAGCTTTGCACAATCAGGTGCAGAAGGCAATGTGCAGTGCTCAGTGCATTTCAGGGTGTTTGCCGGGGTGAAAACCCAGCAAACACCCTGAAAATTTGGGTGTTCGGGGAACAGGCAAATGTTTGGCCCGAACCCATGCTCGGGCTGAACCATTTGCCCATCCCTATCCACCAGCAAAATGCTACTCAATTATATTCTCACTCATGCCTAACCAAATGATACTTCATATGTGTAAGTTTTTTTTTAACTGTTTATTTTCCTATAGTCCAGACAAGACAATCTATTCTGTATCATATTCAGTTTTTGCATATCTTGATGTATGATTTGCTTACACATACTGTCCATGTTACATTATTTTGTGATGTGTGGGGACATGTTTATATTATTGTTAAACATCAAAACTAAATAAAAATGTAAAATAATAATAATAAATAACAACTAAAATACTATAATATATATGTAAAAAAGAAACCAAAATAAATAGTGTATATACTGTATATAAAAGAAAATCTACATATATGTGAAGGGAGGGGCACAGCCAACTTGGCTATCCTGTTCTAATAGATGGGAACAATTAAAACATAAAATACAAAATTATATATAATCACAGCTCTTGTCGACAATTTACATCCCAGTCTACATTCAAACCAAGAGAAACCCCTCCCCCAGTGATCAGACTGTACATTGTAACTTCCCCCAGTGATCAGACTGCAATATTGTAACTCCCTCCCCACCAGTGATCAGACTGAAACATTGTACCCCCCCAGTGATCAGACTGCAACACTGTAACCCCCCCCCCCAGTGATCAGACTGCAACATTGTAACTCCCCCTCCCCCAGTTATCACACTGTACATTGTAACTTCCCCCCAGTGATCAGACTACAACATTGTAACTCCCCCCCCCCCAGTGATCAGACTGCAACATTGTAACCCCCCCCCCCAGTGATCAGACTGCAACGCTGTAACTCCCGCCCCAGTGATCAGACTGCAACATTGTAACTCCCCCTCCCCCAGGACATCCACCACATCTCAAGGCAGGATATTCTCTCTGTTTACTTTGAAACCCCTGTCAATATTGCCAATGTGCTTGCCAATTCTCATGTGCAGGGGGCCTCATGGTTCGACCTATATATTACAGAACACACAAGCACTGCAAGAGATACACCACATTCTGGGTAGAACAAGCAATGGATTTCCCAAATTCATAAGATATTTTGGTACACTGACACTTAAAAGTCTTAGTCCATACAGTGTTCTCTGATTCCCATGTTTAAAAACTCTACATTTCCTACATAAGAAGAACCCATGTAGCCCATCTAATGGTTTAAGGGTCATTGGTTGCTGGGCCAAATTGGGGGAAATTCTATCCTTCAGGGGCTGTATTTTTGTAAACATGATAATAGGATGGTCTGGTAGTGAAGGACTCAAGACTTTATCATTTTTCAGGATGGTTCAATATTTGATTGTTTTTTGAATAATTGAAACTGAAATGAAATTGTAGTGATAAAGGACAATTCAAATCTGTTACAGGAATTGGTTTGCTGTTTCTCTTGCAGAAGTGAATTCTGATTAATAAGAGAGACATATTTAATGTTCTGATTCAAAACTTCATACCTTTTTATCTACAACATGTAATTTAAGAATATCTGCCTGGGAAGTATAAGCCTTAATGTTTGAGCAGTTCTGTCCCAGATAAAAAAAGTTGCCCTTTTGATATGGCTGTGAGCCAAGAAGGATGGTGTTGTTACTACCAGAAACTAAACAGAGTATTCCACTTTATTTAATTCAATAATAGTATGCTTTGTGTCTTTCAAATAAGCTTGGGTGTTAACCACCAAGGATGGAAAAAAAATCTATATATTTGCCCACTCTGGATGTTATTGAATCTATGCCACTTATAAATGGTTACCTGTTGGCTGTTCTCGACTTGTGTATCTTGGGCAAAAAATTAATAATTGGTATCCCAGATGCAGTTGCCATTAAATGTATTTCTCCTATTTATCTAAGATCCTTTCAGGAAAGTCAGCTGATATAAATTTTTCCAGGTTTTTCCTAATTTTTTGGAGTGAGGTCCTTCCTCATAACCTCATAAGGGGTTGGTTGTGTCCAATAGAATTCTCTACAGTTTATTAACATAGTCAATTTTGATCAAAAAGAAAATACAGCCTACCCTATCAATGGGACCGAATACCAATTCTTTACATTTGCAATAAAACCCCAATACCTCTCTGCACAATGTTGCTGAGTTGTTAACCTTCATATTGTCCACAAAGACAGGAAATTAAGGCTCATGGGACTTTAACGAGAAAAACAATGTATGTAAAAATTACATTAGTTTATTACATAAAAAATATATAAATACATAAATGTAATTCAATATTAACAAAGATGTTCATCAATAAAAAAAGAAATAGAAAATACATACAAATTGTCTCTTCATCTATTTCTGACATTCCAATATAATTATCAATCTGTGCTGTGTGGATCTCGATGTGTTTTCGCAAAATTAATAGTTCGCTTTCTCAGGAGAAAACACAGATATAAATAGTTTCACAATTTGTCACAAATGTGATAAGTCCTGTTTAGAGTTGAGCGGACACCTGGATGTCTGTGTTCGACGGGTTCGGCCGAACTTGAAAAAAAAGTCCGGGTCCGTGTCCCGGACTTTTTTCGAACTTTACCCGGACACCGAACCCCATTGAAGTCAATGGGGACCCGAACTTTCAGGCACTAAAATGGCTCTAAAAAACAAATAGGAAAGGCTAGAGTGCTGCAAATGGCAGCAAAATGTAGTTAAGAGCATAGCAAGTGCTCTTAAAAAAAAAAAAAAAAAATCCCCTTTAAATTTGTAATTTTTAAATAGCAGATTAGAGCAGTAAAATATAGCTGAACGCTGCACACAACAGATTGATAAAAATATATTTTTTTTCTCCCTCCTCCTCAGTGGGCTCAAGTGAGGGCAAAAAGATTGTTCACTGCACCACCCCCCACACAGCAAAATCGATGTAGATCGCTAACGGACGATTGTTCTGTCCTGTGTCTCCTAATCTCTCCCTGCCTAATCTCTCCAGCCTGTCCCTAAAATGCTCAAATATCTTTCCCTGCTTACACTCCGACCCGTCCCTGCATTCTTTTCAGCACAATGTTGTTTTACCTGTCTGTCCCTAATCAGCAGCAGCCAGCACCGTTCTGTGTGCTCTCTCCCTACACTACAGCAGACTGACGCACCGCGCTGTGTCTCTCGAGCTTACTGTATAAAGACCTGGGTCACATGCTTCAGCTGGCCAATCACAGCTACTAATACATTAGTAGGCATGGCTGTGATGGCGCACACCAGTTAAACGCTTGTTGATTGGCTGTTGAAAGCCCGCCATTAAAAGCGCGTCATTACATACAAAGCAGGAAATAAAATTATCGAACACAGATTTTAAACCCGAACATACAGTAAAGTTTTCGGGTCCGTGTCCGGGTAACAAAAATCCAATTATCCGGTACGGACCCGAATAATACAGTCCGTGTTCGCTCATTTGTAACTGGAGACTTTGTCTTTTGTTTGTTTCTCTGGCTTTGTGTCCCTTCTCTCCCCAACTCCCGGAGGGAAGAGTTGCATACTTTTTTGAGAGGAGGAAGGACTTTTTCTTCTGTTGCTGTGCTATTTATTAGAATTGACGTAGAGGAACAGTAGCGATTATATTAGAAGATTTTAACTATGGCTGAAACTATTTATATCTGTGTTTTATCTTGAGGAAGCAAAATATTGATTTTGCGAAACGTGCCGAGATCCATACAGCACAGATTGATAATTATATTGAAATGTCAGAAATAGATGAAGTGACAATTTGAATGTATTTTGTATTTCTTTTTTATTGATAACCATCTTTGTTAATATTGAATTATCTTCATGTATTTATATATTTTTTATGTAATAAACTAATGTAATTTTTACATCCGTTGTGTGTCTCGTTAAAGTCCAATGGGCCTTCATTTCCTGTCTTTGTGTACTTCATTGGGGACTGAGACACACCTGGATTCCAAACATATCAACTCTGCATTTTTGTATTCCATCTTTTACAATCAAATCATGGAACACTGACAAATAGGGAAACAAACTGCCTGGGGGGTTAAATAAGGAAGCATTTGAAAACTCTGTGTGCTTAAATTCACTCTTGGATTTTCCTTACTATTTTTTATTGGATTAATAATAAAATGACTTTTAAAGCTCAACTTCCCAACATATTGTCATTAGGGATGAGCTACGAGTTCGAGTCAAAGCTAACTTCGACTCGAACATTGATTGTTTGTCAAATGACTAACAAATGTGCTTCTTCGTGGGAAATTTGAGATCCCATAATGCGCGGCGCGTGCAGCTAGTTATGTGATTGGCCAAAGCATGCACCCTGACCTCATGCTTTGGCCAATCAAATGATCAATGCCATGATTGGACAAAAGGCAGGCTCACACAGCCTCAGCGTGTAGTGTGATTGTGTGGGCAAGGAGACAGGGAGAGGAACACATTTGAGGCAGGGCGAGAATAGCTTTTTTTGCAGTTTGTCAGACAGTGCAGTGAGACATTCCTAGCAGTGTAGGGAGAGGAACATGTTTGAGGCAGGGAGAGAATCGTTTCTTTGCAGTTTGTCAGACAGTTCAGTGAGGCATTCCTAGCACTGGGAGAGAGATTTGTGCTTTTTACAAGTTCAGAGATCAGATAGTGAGAAGTACAGTATATTCAGTAGTGCATACCATACACCATATACCATACCTAGATCTCTATCTTTACATAGGGCTATCAGTTACATCATATCAGCTCATTGCGTATACTGTATACCCATCACAACTTTATATATATATATATATATATATATATATATATATATATATATATATATATGGCTACCGATTGCATCATACCAGGTGATAGAGTATTTTAATCGGTCACTTGCGTATACCCTATATACCCATCATGTCTTTATCTATATATAGGGCTAACGATTACATCATATCAGGTGATAGAGTATTTTAATCGGTCACTTGTGTATGCCCTATATAACATCACATCTTTATCTATATATAGGGCTATAGATTACATCATATCAGCTGATAGAGTATTTTAATCAGTCACTTGCGTATACCCTATATACCCATCACATCTTTATCTATATATAGGGCTATCGATTACATCAGGGCTCAAAATTTCAAGTCCTGAGCTACTAGCCAGGCCTTAAGGGTTACTCACCACCAGTTGCCCCACCCAACTCTGACCCTACCCCGCCCATAATCTCGCCCCTAAACACGCCATCATAAATTATCTCATAAAATGACACTATTAAATGTTTTTGCATTAATGCAGAAGTTACAAAATAAATATTAATAATAACGTTTTCAATGCCCATCAGTGGAGCCTAATCAGTGCCCATCAATGCAGCCTATCAGTGTCAATAGGTGCATCATCATAAATGAAGCTTATCAGTGCGGCCTCAACAGTGCCCTTCAGTGAAACCTCAACAGTGCCCATCAGTGCCCATCAATGCAGCCTCCCCTGTGTCCATCAATGCAGCCTGCCCTGTGCCCATCAATGCAGCATCACCAGTGCCCATTAATGCAGCATCCCCAGTGCCCATCAAGGCCACCTCTCCTGTGCCCATCAATGCAGCCCCCCTGTGCCCATCAATGCAATCTCACCGGTGCCCATTAATGCAACCTTGCCCGTGCCCATCAATGCAGCCTCACTGGGCCCATCAATGCAGCCTCACCCATGCACGTCAATGCAACCTCACCCGTGCACATCAATGCAACCTCATCTGTACCCCTCAATGCAGTTTCACCCATGTCCGTTAATGCAGCTTCACCTGAGCCCATCAATGCTGCTTTACCTGTGCCCGTCAATGCAGCTTTACCTGAGCTTGTCAATGTAGCTTCACCTGTGCCCGTCAATGCAGCTTTACCTGAGCCTGTCAATGCAGCTTTACCTGAGCCCGTCAATGCAGCTTTACCTGAGCCCGTAAATGCAGTTTTACCTGAGCCCGTCAATGCAGCTTTACCTGAGCCTGTTAATGCAGCTTCACCTGTGCCCACCAATGCAGCTTTATCTGTGCCCGGCAATGCAGCTTTACCTGAGCCTCTTAACGCAGCTTCACCTGTGCCCATCATTGCAGCTTTATCTGTATCCGACAATGCAGCTTTACCTGAGCCTATTAATGCAGCTTCACCTGTTCCCATCAATGCAGCTTTATCTGTGCCCAACAATGCAGCTTTACCTGAGCCTGTTAATGCAGCTTCACCTGTGCCCATCAAGGCAGCTTTACCTGTGCCAATCAGTGCAGCTTCACCTGTGCCTGTCAATGCACTGACCAGTGCAGTGGAAGAGAGAGGAGAGGAAGAGGAAAGCTGGCCAGATAATCACAGAGCGTGGATCATCCTGCTGTAACAGATTTAATTTTAATTACCAGGCGCTCACCGACACACACAGTCCCGCATCCTGGCCCAGCTCCTTTGATAGACGTCACATGCCCTGGTTGGCCAGGTGTTCTGTCTATCAAAGAAGCCGGGCTAGGAGGCGGGACTGTGTGTGTCAGCTAGCGCCCGGCAATTCAAAATAAAGCTGTTACAGTGGGATGATCCACGCTCTGTGATTATCCAGTCAGTCGGCTGGCCGGCTTTCCTCTTCCTCTCCTCTCTCTTCCCCTGAGTGGCTCCCGGAGCTGCCCCACACTCACCCTAAATAATTTTCCACTCGCAAAATGAGAGCAGGCGACTGGAAAATTTGAGTGCTGGATTACATCATAACAGGTGATAGAGTATTTTGATCGGTCACTTGCGTATACCCTATACCATCACATCTCTATCTATATATAGGGCTATCAATTACATCATATCAGGTGATAGCGTATTTTAATTGGTCACTTGGGTATACCCTATACCCATCACATCTTTATCTATATATAGGGCTATCGATTACATCATATCAGGTGATAGAGTATTTTAATCGGTCATTTGCATATACCCTATGGATAAAGAATGAATGAGACACACTCTAAAGCATACTATTGCCACATCCCTGTAATGAACGAGAAAAAAGGGGGAGGGGAAAATGAGAGAACCTCACAGTATAGTGGGGTCTCTCAGCCCCTCAAATATATTGGGCCTTTATAGGCAACTAGCAAATGCTGATCTCAGTGGGAATAAGTGTAACAATCATTTGATAAAAAAAAAAAAATAAATATCATTTATTTGACATGAACATACAAAAATGCAACAGTAGACATGTGTTCAGTAAAACATGGTATATACATGCACATAGATTGTAAGACATACTCCTACACCACTGGAACCCCAATGCCTCTTAAACCAAGGCAATTCATATGGATATATAACAAATCATGATAAATCATGATGAAAAATCATAAAAATGTAGGGTTCACTTGTGGTAGATGTAGAATCGCGACGCGTTTCGCTTAATCGCTTCCTCAGGCGATTCCTGAAAGGTTGTCTAAAAACTGACATTTTAAGTCAGCCCCTTAATCAGAATAGGGTGTCCAGTTTATATGCAAGCATGTCTCATATGGCTCCACCGTTATGTCCTTTATTGAGCCCCAAAAGAACGCTGATGATCACAAGCGTGGTCATAGGAAGCATCCGCTTGTTACAGAGGAGTCGAATTATCCAAAGCTCCCTTCACTTTTAAGCAAATGCTCAGGAAATGTTATGTAAAGAAGAAAAACTGGTCCTGTGTGGAGATACCGTCAGCCTCTCCTCGGGAAGCTCGCACTGTCTCTGATCACAGAGATGGCCATCACTCGACTCTATGGTCTTGGAGGACCGGAGCTACGTCAAAAGTTGTTGCCTAGCAACTGGTTTAAAGGGCCTGTTTTTTTTTTCTTTTTTTGTTTTTTTTTTCTTTTTCAACAATTTTTTTTTCTTTTTTAGTGTAGTTTTGAGGTGTGAGATCTTTTTGACCCCAGATCTCACAATAAAGAGGACCTGTCATTCCTATTTCTATTACAAGTGATGTTTATATTCCTTGTAATAGGAATAAAAATGATCAAAACATTTTTTTTTAAAACTGTGTAAAAATTAAAAATTAATAAATAAAATAAATAGGAAAAAAGAATAAAAAATTAAAGCGCCCTGTCCCCGTTAGCTCGTGCGCAGAAGCGAACGCATACGCAAGTCCAGCCCACATATGTAAACGGTGTTCAAACCACACATGTGAGGTATCGCCGCGATCGTTAGAGCGAGAGAAATAATTTGAGTCCTAGATCTCCTCTGTAGCTCTAAGCTGGTAACCTGTAGACATTTTTCAAATGTTGCCTATGGGGATTTTTAAGTACCAATGTTTGGCGCCATTCTGTGAGCGTGCGCAATTTTGAAGCATGACATGTTGGGTATCTAATTACTTGGCGTAACATTATCTTTCACATTATGGAAAAAAAGTGGCCTAAATTTACTGTTTTCTTATTTTTTAATTAAAAAAATGAATTTTTTAAAAAAAAATTGTATTTGGAAGACTGCTGCGCAAATATGGTGTGATAAAAAATATTGCAACGATCTCCATTTTATTCTCTAGGGTCTCTGCTAAAAAAAATATATAATGTTTGGGGGTTCTAAGTAGTTTTCTAGCAAAAAAAATGATTTTAGCTTGTAAATACCAAGTGTCAAAAATAGACCCAGTCCTAAAGTGGATAAATGGACAACTTTGTGTAAAGTGCTACTTGGATGTTGGGCCTCTTTATGTGGCCAGGCTGTGTAAAAGTGTTACACGTGGTATCGCCATACTCAGGAGGAATAGCAGAATGTATTTTGGGGTGCAATTTTTGCTATGTACATGCTATGTGTTAGAAATATTGCATAAATGGACAGCTTTGTGTAAAGAAAATGAGTTTTCATTTTCTTTCCACATTTTCCAAAAACTTGTGGGAAAAAAATGGCATATTCAAAAGACTCATTATGCCTCAAAAATTATACGTTGGGGTGTTTGCTTTCCAAAATGGGGTCATTTTATGGGGGTTTCCATTGTCCTGGTGCTCCAGGGCCTTCAAAAGTGCGATAGGTTGTCAGGAAATTATATGTGTAATTTATGCTCCTAGAATGCTTGGATGTTAGGCCTCTGTATGTGGCCAGGCTGTGAAAAAGTCTCACACATGTGGTATCGCCATACTCAGGAGGAATAGTAGAATGTGTTTTGGGGTGTAGTTGCAAGTATACATATGCTGTGTGAGAGAAATAACCTATTAATACGTCAATTTGTAAAAAAAAAAAAAAAAAAAAAGCATCCTAAATGGATGAGGGAAATCTTCTGGGACCTTTATGTAATGTCCCAGAAGATTGCAGGGAGGGAGGGGGAGAGGAGAACTTCCACTCAAGCCGCCCAGGGGGGTCAGGAGTTCTTAAAGGGGAACTTCCACTTTTGGGTGGAATGCCGCTTTAAGGTACAATGTACTTTTTGTGTTTCTAACCACTTGAGTCCCAAATACCATTTCTTTTCTTTCCTGTCCTGTTGTTTTACTTAGTTCTCTGTCTGCTTCTCCTGTGTAACTGTCAGGAACACATCAGACATGTTCCTATAGCATCCCAGAGGCGCACTGGATTGCACTGGGGCAAACTCACTCGTGCATGTTTAACAGCGAACAAATGTTTGCCACTGCGCATGTGTATGCACGGAGGAACGTACGCGCCGCCACGCACAGATGCGCGCACATAATAGCCATTATGTTTGGTGCCCAAATGGCCTATATAAGGATAGCAGGTACACTTGTCCTTTGCTGTCTTGTCTGCAGCATTCCCTCAGCTCCTGATCCTGAGCCTGCTGTATCCTGATTGACTTTCCGGCTATCCTGATTGACTTCCTGGCTTGTCTCCTTCTTCGCTTGTTTGCTGCCCGCCCTGACCTCGGCTTGTTCCTGTGACTACCTTATCTCCTACCTTGTCTCCTGCCTTATCCCTATCTGTTCATCTGCTACCTGATCTGGACCGCCTGGTGGGGCAAACCTGAGGACCGCGCCCTGGTGGTAAACTCGCAGCAAAATCCATCCTCAGCATCAGAGGCTCTGGTGAAAACCTGTTGGCACTTAGACTCCGCACTTCAGGCTAGCCTGTGTCTTTTGCCAAGGTGACCTGTCCGTGTTCCTATCCACCGGATCCTGTGAGGCTACCTCTGCACGTCAGGCTCAGCCTTCAGCCCCGCAACAGTAACAGCATTGTAGTGAATGGGAAAAGTTTGAAAGTGTTATGAAGAAAAATGTAATGAATAATAATAAAAATTAAAAAAACATGGACCATGGCTATTCGTCTCAGTGTCATTATAAAAAAACAAGAACCTCTCCTAGTGGAAATTCACACAAACAGACTGAGCCTAGTAGCTGTTTTATAAATACCACACATTTTATTAAGACCTTTATATCTTATTAATGAATAGATCATCTAGATTAGCAGCCAATTGAAGAGCATGCAACCATAATACAGCAATAAAACTGAGGGGCAAATACACATTGAATGAGTAACAAAACCACCATCCACTTTGTTGCTTAACCACTTCCCGCCCGCCCTATAGGGAATTGACGGCAGGAAGGTGGTTGCATTATCCTGACCTGCCGTCATATGACGTCCAGCAGGATAATGCGCATACTTACGTAGGCTCTTTACCATGTGACCAGCTGTGTCCAATCACAGTAAATAGGAAGTGCCGTTGATCAGCTTTCCTCAGTTCCTGCCTGACAGGCACGAGTAGAGCAGAGCCGATCTGCGGCTCTCCTGACAGGGGGGGTCTGTGCTGGTAATCAGAGCATTGATTACCAGTGTAGACCCTTGGGGGGGTGCCACTAGAGCCACCAGGGATGCCCACCCATGGCCACCAGGGATGCCCACCCATTACCACCAGGGATGCCCACCATGGCCACCAGGGATGGCAATCAGGGCTCAGGGAGCCTGCCAGTGCTCTCCCCATCAGTTCTGCCAATGATTGCCATATATCAGTGCCACCCACCAGTGCCCATCATTGCCATCTATCAGTGCCGCCCACCAGTGCCCATTATTGCCCACCAGTGCCGCTTATTAGTGCCCATCAGTGCCGCCCACCAGTGACCATTATTGCCCACAGGTGCCGCCTATCAGTGCCCATCAGTGCCGTCCATCAGTGCTGATCAGTGCCACCTATCAGTGCCCATCAGTGCCACCTATCACCCTTGGGGGTGCCACTAGAGCCACCAGGGATGCCCACCCATGGCCACCAGGGATGCCCACTCATGACCACCAGGGATTCCCACCATGGCCACCTGGGATGGCAATCAGGGAGCCTGCCAGTGCCCTCCCCATCAGTCCTGCCCACAATTGCCATATATCAGTAGTAAAAGAGAAGTATGCGCAAATCAATATCTAGAAGCAGCACTAGAAAAATAATGTAAATAAATGGGTATAGAAAGTAATGCGCTTTTAAAAATAAACCAACAATGTTGATGTATAAAACATACAAGTGGTATAAGTGCAAATGTACAAAAAATATTGCAATAAAATAACTATAGAAAATCAAAGTCCATAGTAAAATATGTGCAAATGAATAATCTGGTCGGTGATGAGTCCACAATTGTAGTAGTGACAATGTTCAAAACGAGTGATCACAGCATAATGTATGGCCTCTTACCAAATAGCCAACAAAAAAGAGCTTCCAATGGACAGTTTTTGATAAGGTGACACCCAGTGAAAAAAGATGGACTCTTACCAGACATAAAGGAGGTGAAAGCTTCAAGCAAATTATATAGATAATCCCGTGTCAGCAGAACTGGAAAGGTAGGGTACTCTCCTTAAGTATCCTCCTGATCACATCCACCCACAGCATCCTGATGAATCCACTTGGTGCAGCTCAAGATGAAATGGCCCAAAGGTGCATTCACATGAGAAAGAAAAGGGGCTGTTTCTTGCTGTGGCCACAGCTACACCATGGGTACAGTTTTCCAGCCTTTAAATCCTATTTAAACGGATGTTTAGCTGCAATAACTGGAGTCAGCTGCGAAGTACTGCACGTACGGGCCACTATACCTCTCAGTCCTTGAATCGACTGAGATGCATATCAGTGCTACCTATCAGTGCCACATATCAGTGCTGCATATCAGTGCCCATCAGTGCTGCATATTAGTGCCACCCCATCAGTGCCTGTCAGTGCAGCCTCATCAGTGCTCATTAGTGGAGGAAAAAACGTATCTATTTACAAAATTTTATAACATAAACAAAAAACTTTTTTTTTTTCAAACTTTTTGGTATTTTTTTATTTGTGTAGCAAAAAAGAAAAAACCTAGCGGTGATAAAATACCACTAAAAGAAAGCTCTATTTGTGGGGAAAAAATGACACAAATTTGGTTTAGGTACAGTGTTGCATGACCGCGCAATTGTCATTCGAAATGCAACAGCGCTAAAAGCTGAAAATTGGCCTGGGCAGGAAGGGGGTGTAACTACCCTGTATTGAAGTGGTTAAGAAACAGTCACACTAAAAAAGATAGGCAGATTTTTTACTTGTCCATTGTGCTCATATATTGTCCAATATTCTCCATGTTCTCTTTACAGCTCTGTCAATTGGAGACAGCATGTCTGAATGGAAACAACTTATGCTAGACTTTTACTTAAAAAAAAAATATGTGGAAGTATTGGATACATAAATTCTGGACATTCAGAAGGCTCCAGAAGAGCAGAGAGATAGCAGTTACAATTTTTTTAATTCATACTGGTATGGATTAAACATTTATCTGATGAAGACCTTCGAGTTCCTCAGGCAATTAAAAAAATATATATCTCTTCCACATGTTAGACAAAGATACATTGAGCCCATGAAGAATTATAACTTTACAAGAATTTTTATATGTAAAGAAAGAATATAAATAATATAAATACATAATTTAAAACTGTTTATCTGAATAAAAATCAATACAAGTACAAACAAACTTGACATTTATGCATTTGAAAATTGGATGAAAATGATTAAATCGGGAAACTAAATTAACATTTGGTTATTTAAACAAGAAAGCAAATTCAAGAAGTTGAAAGGATACCAATCGAGCTATTATGAGTTTTTGAAGGAAACACATTTTAACACAATGTTATTAATCTTGTTAGAGTATTAAAAGCCCATTTATTACATCCTTCATTCATTTTACAACTTAGTAATTCCTTCTTCAGTTTAGTGCCGCCACATTAAAAGCTGTTGAGCAATCACAAAATATAAATAGGTGTTCTCTACTAAAGCTTAGTTATTTTATGTAAAACAGGTAAATGGAAATGCCATTGTTCACCCTTTTTTAACCTTTAGTACAGCAGGCAGTTGCAACACCTTCTAAAAATGTTTGGTAAAAAGCAGAAAAACAATTTAGATCATAATGAATACCTCAAGTATGAATGTTGCTGATAAAGCTAAGGTATGCCTTGTAGGCCCTATTAAAATGATCTATAGCTTAGATTTAACAATATTTTTTTCATAGTTGCAGAAGGCAAGGAGGTGGTAGACAATTTATACAAATTCCTACCCATTTTCATTTCCCACAGTATACTGCTTAACCGCTTGCCTACCAGCCGCCATAGTTTTACTGCGGCAAGTCGGCTCTGTCCCGCAAAACTACATACTTGTACGTCCCTTTGTGGAACCGCTAGCGGGGGCGCGCGTGCCGCCCATTCGCCACAGAGGAAGCTGATCAGCGGGGCCAGTGATTGCAATTCCTGCCGGGCACCTGCGATGGCTCCCTCTGGAAATAGAATGATGGTCTGCCGGTTGTAAACACGTCAGATCGCTGTTCTGTCAGTTACGAACACAGGGATCCTGTGTTCCTCTTATTTAGGAACACAGGTCTCTGTGTTCATTCAGTAAATACAATCCCCGCATAGTTAGAAAGCACCCCCTAGGGACACATTTAACCCTTTGATCGCCCCTGCTGTTAACCCCTTCCCTGCCAGTGTCATTAGTACAGTAACAGTGCATATTTTTATCACTGATTACTGTAGTAATATCACTGGTCCCCCCAAAAGTTTCAAAAATGTCAGATCTGTCCACCGCAATGTGGTAGTCCCACAAAACATATTGCTGTTCGCCGCCATTACTAGTAAAAAAAAGTAAATAAATGCCATAAATCTTTCCCCTAGTTTGTAGATGCGATAACTTTGCGCAAACCTATCAATATATACTTGTTAGGATTTTTTTTACCAAAAATATGTAGCAGAATACAAATTGAGCTAAAATAATGAAAAAAAATTGATTTTTTTTTTTATTGGGAATGTTATATAGCAGAAAGTAAAAAATATTGTTTTTTTTTTTTTCAGAATTGTCACTATTTTTGTTTATTCCACAAAAAAGAAAAATCACACAGATGATCAAATACCACCAAAAGAAAGCTCTATTTGTGGGAAAAAAGGACATCAATTTTATTAGGGTACAGCGTAGCACGACCAAGCAGTTGTCAGTTAAAGTAACACAGTGCTGTATCACAAAAAATGGCCTGGTCAAAAGTGGATAATGTGTATATGAAGGCAGTGTTTTTTTACATCGGATAGAGTAAGGAAGGCTAAATCCCCTTCAGGTTATTTTATGCTGTCTGTGTCCCACTGGAAATATCTTTCTTCATTTTCTGTCCTCGGGACAGAACAGAAAAAGAGAGAAAATCTCACTAAAGTGAGGGTAATTCCCATCTTAGACATTTGACACTGAAACAAGTGTCCCCATTGAGTGAGCTACCTTTGCCTCTTGCTCTGGTAACAATGCCAAACTTTTGGATTCCCCCTTACTTTCTGTCTCAGTGGCAATGTTCACAAGGACAAGCAGTGAAGATGATTCTAAAACTAAAAAAATCTTTATATTTTCTTTAATAATACTGACAAGGGTCTAGCACAGGGTTCCACTTTATAGGGAGTAGCAAAACAACCACTTACTCTAATAACTTGCAGCCAACCGATGTGATACAGTCTAAACAACATGACAGTACTTATCATGCATCAGTTCTGCCATCTGTTGGCAAGATATAAAAGCGGAGGTATTCCCTTTTATTCTATACATACTGTATGTATCATGAAATCAATGGTTTTGTCAAAATCTGATCAGTTAAAATAATGTGATTTTTTTTTTTTTTTTATCTTATATTAGAAATAGTTGTAGACGAAAGAGTTCAGTTAAACAAAAACAAAATCCCATTCAGGCCATATGTGTATATGCTGAACAATTTTTTGAGCTATTTTAAAACTTGCTATGTAGACATTTCATTAAAGTCACCATTAAAGTCTGAGGGACCTGAACTGGAAAAATCAAAGTGCCCATTTTGAAGGCTTATATGCAAGTAAATGGGGATACAAAGGGCATGGGGGTCAGGTACTGCCCTGGGGGACATGTATCAAGGAACACAAAGTTTGTAAACAACATCATTTTTAAGTGAGCAGTGATTTATTGATGCTTAAAGTGAAACCATAAAAATAGGAAATAACAATAAAAAGCAAAAATTCCTTTAAATATAGTGTCTGGGGGGGGGGGGGCCTTAGTCTGCCTGTAAAGTGTCACATCTGTACTGTGTATAGAACCTGCTGCAGCAATAAGGACATTTATAAATCCAAAAAATTACATTTTTCCTGCAAGTGTTCTTTATTTTTTAAACAATGACTTGGGGAGCCAGTCTGTATGATGAGGCCACAATTTAGTGCACTAGGAACAAGATTAGAGATTTTTTGGATACATTTTGAAATCTCTTTCGCAGACTTTGGATAGAAGTAACAGGTGCAGAAAAATTGGGCTTTGGGTGTTGGTGGTGCCTTCACACCATAACGCTACACTTAATGAAAGCAAAAATTGGCTTTGCTGTCAAAAATTGAAATGATATGCCCTGGTCAAACAGTGGCAGAAAAATTGGTCTTTGGGTGTTGTTGGTGGACCAGGAGGCAGGATAAGCCACTCTGGCAGCTGAAGTGGACTGCACACTAGTCTCTGCTTGGATGACGAGGATGAGGATGGTTTAGTAAGCCAGTCTACCACCTCCTTTACATGCTGTGACTGGATGGCATGGGCAAAATCACTAACCAGAGGAAAATATGCCTTGCCTGAGGAGGGACCACGTCCACCTTTGCCTGTGGACACAGATGCTGCTGGCCCCCTCACAGTGCCGTGGGAACATCTGCCTCTCTTTGTTGGCCTCCCAGACATGATGGGGGGGGCTTATTAACAAAATTTTGGGGGAAATGTGTAAGCGGATGCACTTTAATCAATGGAAAGTGGTGTTTGGTGCACTTTAACTTGAGTACTCACAACACAGACACACTCCACTGACACACTACAACATACTACAGTAAAACTGCACTGCAATATACTGTGGTAAACATGCACTAATGCACTAAAATATACTGCACTGAAATATATTGTGTTAAACATGCACTACGCACTGCAATACACTGCGGTAAACCTGTACTAATTCATTGAAATATACTGTGTTAAACGTACAGTAATGCACTGCAATAAACTGCGTTAAACATGCACTAATTCACTGCAATATACTACACTAAATCTGCAATAATGCAGTGCAATATACTGCGTAAACATGCAGTAATGCCTTGAAATATACTGCAGTAAACATGCAGAAATGCAGAAAACCTACCCTGACAAAATAAAATGATACTAAATTAAAAATAAACAGTCGCATTACTCTCACACTGTACTATCACTAGATTCACACTAAACTGACAATAAAGTTAAAATGAACAGTCCCACTACACTCACTCTGCACTATCACTAGATTCACACTAAACTGACACTAAAGTAAAAATGAGTGGTCCCACTACATCCACACTGCACTATCACTAGATTTGCACTAAACGGACACTCTACACTCACAATAGAATCACAATAGAACACTATAGCACACTAAATCGCTAATAGCACTGAGCAGAGCTCTGTTCTATCTCTGTCCATACCAATATGACACTGGATAGAGCCATCATCAAAGTGTCCAACCATGGCTCTGACAGTGCAACGTGCCCTGATTGAGCAAAGCTTTCATTGCTTCAGCCAATCAGGGCTTCCAGTGCACTGTGTGGCGGTCCAGTACATTATGGTCGTTCAGCTGGTCGAACAAACAGTTGAACAGAACACCCCAATAATACAGTTCATATTCCTATCTCACACCTTCCTGGTTTGTAGGCACTTGTGTACTGGGTGCTGAAGCGATCACCAGCTGGCCACTGGATCAGTTACAAGTAGATACATATTCGCCAGCACACCAAGGATCTTGCAAAAGCAGTCCAAAAACTTTATTCCAGAGAAGATCACATCAAAAATAAAAAGTGCAATGTTTTGGAGCCATGCAGGACCCCTTTGTCACATGCTTGAGGAAGGGTCCTGCATGGCTCCGAAATGTTGCACTTTTTATTTTTGATGTGATCTTCTCTGGAATAACATTTTTGGACTGCTTTTGCAAGATCCTTGGTGTGCTGGTGAACACCCCAATAATTCGGGTGTTTGTCGAATGGGCAAACAGCCAATGATTGGCCCAAATCGTTCACCCAACTCTATTGCTATGTTATTGTACATACAATTATTCATTATATTTCATTCTCATCCCAACAATACTAACTTTAAATAAAGTTGTAGTTGTGTTGAGTATTACAAATGGTTGGAAGGAAACAAGCAGAGGTAATTTGTTTAGACAGTACATAGAAAATCAGACACAGCTTAGACATGTGTGGGTAGGTAGAGGTTTCTTCCTAGAGATACATGTAAGCTTAAAAATGGATTTATAGTTCATAGTAAAATAATAATAATGCATTAAGGACACAAACAGAAGAAAAGATTGTCTGCAAGGGGACAGATTTTTCAACAGGATTTTGTTGTGATAACTTCATGCAAAGAGGTTTTTGGCTTACAGTCTTACAGTACACTGTCAACGAAATTGGGCAAGATTGAGTATAGCTCCTTGAACTACAAAGAAGTCCTTTTGGTTGTGCAGAATCTACTGTATGTCCTTTAAAATTAAATTTTATTTATGAAATTCATTCCAAAGCTGATTATTCCATTTTCTATGAAATTATACTTTAATATTTTATCAACAAATGTGTGTTTGGTACACAGAGTATTTTACCAATCATAAGGAAGCAGAATAGCCCCTTAAACAAAAATTATGATACAAATGAAATATTTACTATCAGTAATTATTATTATGCAGCTTCTCAGATTTAATTATTTGCCATTATGACTTTAAAGTAACTGTTTTGACATGAGGATTCTTTAGCTAAGCATTGCTGGGGATTTCATTGCAGGCAATTTTCTTCCCCTCCGAATGGAGTCTTTTAATTGAGATTTTTGCTTTTTCTCATTTATAGGACATCTGGCCTTATTAATTTATGCATGTGCCCTCATGCTGTAGTAAACTGTCAGCTTAGTTTAAGCTTTAATAAAAGTGTGAATTTCACTGGCAGAAAAAATATGACTTCAAGCATATTTTCTGCAGAAACAAAACTGCAATCATATTCTAATAAAATAAACATTATGAACTACTTATATGTTTAAGTGCATGCATTTTACACCAAACATTTACAAAACATTTTCCAGGTTCAATATACAGTATGCATGTTGTACATGAGACTTTTTTTATACGAATCCCTTTTTCATTCAACTTTATTTTATGTTTGTATTTGTATGTTTTCCGGAATTAGAAAGTACTGATTTCATGTCAATAACTCATTTTATAGATTGTATTGACCTAACTGAAGAGTTACAATTGTTGATTATTTTATGTTGCTTTGCTTTGTTGCTAGTTACAAATGTAAAAAAACAATGTTCCGGCAAGATGGCCGACGAACCAATACTGGTGACAACATTATCGCTAATTGCGGGCACCTGCAGCTGGGGACACAAATGCACTATTTTGTCAAATGTATAGGGGCACCTGCCTTTACACATGAACTTTAATGTTATCCTAGTCTTAGTCCGTAGGGTTCAATATTGAGTTGGCCCACCCTTTGCAGCTATAACAGCTTCAATTCTTCTGGGAAGGCTGTCTAAAAGATTTAGGAGTGTTTTCCATGGGAATGTTTGACCATTCTTCCACAACTGCATTTGTGAGGTTAGGCACTAATGGTGGACGTGAAGACCTGGCTCGCAGTCTCTGCTCTAATTTATCCCACAGGTGTTCTATCTGGTTTAGGACCCTGTGCAGACCAGTCAAGTTACACCGCCCCAAACTCACTCATCTATGTCTTTATGGACCTTGATTTGTGCACCTGTCCAAATCATTTGGTGGAGGGGGGATTATGGTGTGGGGATGTTATTCAGGGGCTGGGCTTAGTTCCTTAGTTCCAGTGAAGGGAACTCTTAAGGCGTCAGCATACCAATACATTTTGAAAATGTCATGCTCCCAACTTTGTGGGAACAATTTGGGGATGGCCCCTTCCTGTTCCAACATGACTGTGCACCAATGCATAAAGCAAGGTCCATAAAGACATGGATGAACGAGTTGGGGTGGAGGAACTTGACTAGCCTGCAGAGAGTCCTTACCTCAACCCGATAGAACATCTTTAAGATTAATCAACAGATAGCATGTACACAGCAAAAACTACACACCAAAATACATTCTGCTACTACTCCTGAGTATAGTGATACCACGTGTGAGGCTTTTACACAGCCTGGGCACCTACAGAGGCCCAACATGCAGGGAGCACCAATGGGTGTTCTAGGGACATAAATTACACATGTAAATTCCTGACTACCTATTATACACTTGTAGGTCACTGATGAGCACTGTAGTGGCACTGATGGGCACTGTAATGGCATGGATGAGCACTGATGTGGCACGAATGAACACTGATGTGGCATGGAGGAGGAACGGATGAGCACTGATGTGGCATGGATGAGGCACAGATGAGCACTGATGTTGTATGGATGTAGCACAGATGAGCACTGATGAAGCATGGATGAGGCACAGATGAGCACTTATGTGGCATGGATGTTGCACGGATGAGAACTGAGGAAGCATGAATGAGACACGAATGAACACTGATGTGGCATGTATGAGCATGTCAAGGTCTTACATTTCCTTCCTGTTGGCAGCCATCTTGGACATGTGCAGACTGCTGTTTTTTATAAACTCTGTTTGCATCATCACTTGCCTGTTGCCTGGGTGCTCAGTGATGATGTTGCACACCTGAATATATATATCACCTGTTGTCTTGCAGTCCTTTGCCCTTGTGTTTGTGCTCCAAGGTGCATCACTGCTAGCAGTCCTCTGTTTTCTGTGTTCCTCCATGCATGACCTGGCTTGTCTGAAGACTTTCCTAGCTCTCAATTCTGCAGACAACCCGGCATCGCCAGACTACCCGCCTCTGGACTTGACCCCGGCTTGTATGACTACCTGCTTCCAGACTTGATCCCAGCTTGAATGACAACCCACTCTGGACATTACCCTGGCTGTTCCTGATTTCGCTCCTCACTCTTGCTGTGCCTTTACTGATGTTGCTCTAATAATCTGCTTGATTTTACTTGCATCTTTGTGTGGTCTGGTTACCTGGCACCCTGACAGGGCACTGATGTGGCACGAATGAGGCATGGATGAGGCAAGGATGAGCACTAATGTGGCATGGATGAGGCAAGGATGAGCACGGGTGATGCATTGATAGACACAGATGAGGCATGGATGGGCATGGAAGAGGCATTGATGGATATGGATGTGCCATGGATGAGGCATGGATGAGGCATGGATGAGGCATGGATAAGACACAGATGAGGCACACATGAAGCACGGATGAAGCACAGATGGGCATGGATGAGCATAAATGAGCATGGGTGAGCCATGGCTGAGCATGAATGAGGCACGAATGAGTTATGGATGACCATGAATGAGTTATGGATGGGCATGGATGAGCCATGGATGAGGCATGGATGAGCCATGAATGAGCATGAATGAGGCATAGATGAGCACGTATGAGGCATGAATGGGCACAGATCAGTGCTGTGGGCACTTCACATTCAGCCCACTCGCGCTGCTGCACTGGCTTCCTCCTCTCCTCACACACTGCAAGGAGAGGAAAGAGCTAAACCGGACATGCGCCGGTTTGTTGACAAGTGATCGCTCTGTCATTGGACAGAGTGAGCACATGGTAAAGGGCCGCTGTCATTGACCCTTTACCCCAGTCTGTGATGTGCCTGGTCCAGAAGACCTGGCAATCATGGACACTGCCGAAAAGGATGAGTTTGGGAGGATGTCATAGTTTCCCCTCCTCGAACTAGCCGACTGTGCTGTAGCCTTCATTCGGCTATGGCCTGGTCGGCAAGTGGTTAAAGAATTTACCTGCTGTCTAATATGTACTAATTACTGTGATTTAATACTACACATTTGTTTTTTGTTTTTTTGGCACTGCATTTGATTTTTTTTTTAAAATAAATTTTATTGTAATTTCAACACATGAACAAAAGGAAAAGTCATCCAGGACAACAAGATGCAACAAACAAAATGAAAACAGTTCAACAATAGGGAAGGGCCCAAACTCTTGTGGCAATAACTACGAAAACCAGTTTGAATAGGGGCCAGTCATTGACTCAGAAGGGAAACAGGAAGGAAGAGGGTAGAACTGGGTAGGGAGGGGGCGTAGGGGGGAGATTAAGGGAGAAAGAGGAGGGGGGGTATAAAGAAGGGTGGATGAGGAGGCAGGGCGAATTTGGTTAGCATACAAGACATTCTATATCCTAGGTAGTATACCACATGGGTCTTATTTCAACTATTCAGCCGGGTGGGGGGAATCGGCTAACATTGTTACGTACAGTGTTCATGTCAAATAGTGAGAAATCGTGGTATTCACCAAGAGATCACCTGTTGTACAGAGGAGAAATCGGATGGTTAGTGGAGCAATGATGTTGGATGGTGATGAGATTTTAAAGAGTATCTGTGGAAGGAGGAATGTAGCTCAAGGGGGGGGGGGGGATTTCATGGCATTCCCGGCGCGCCAAGTGTACACACAATCCATAGAGAGCTCGGGGTGGAATTTTACAGTATAGGCTGCCCATTTTGTCTGGAAACGGGAGAGGTTGGACTTGAAGACAGTCAAGTCTAGATGTTCCTTGTTGAGGAGGACATCTATGTCAGATTTGACTTCACTAACCGACAGGGGAGAAGAGGAAGTCTAGTGTCTAAGTATGACTCTCCGAGCGATCATGAGACAGGTGGAAATCCATGCTTTGTGAGTTGCGATGATGGAGGTTTGTAGCTTATTATTAGCGATTTGAATGAGTGGCGGTTTATTATCCAGTAGGCCGAAGATGAGGGAGAAGGGGTTTTTCGTGGGTTGAAGTCCCATGACTGAAGAAATCAGCTGTTCCACTTTGTCCCAGAAAGAAGAAACATATGGGCAGCTCCAAAGCCTATGATGAAGTGTAGGGCGATGCGCGAGCCACCAGGAGCATCCTTGATAGGGGATGTGGAGAGGTGAGGGTGAGAAAGGTGAATAGGCATGGTGAAGTATTTTCAGTTGCTGCTCCCTCCAAAATTAATTTCTTATAAATGCGCATGTGGAGTTAAAGCCCGCCAGTAGGTATTGTCTTGAGCCAGGAAAACGGAGGGCTTTATCCCAGGAAGACTTTGTAGACTCTGCATGGGTGTCCAGAAGGAGAGCCTGGATAGGGCGATAAACTTGTGAAAGCTTGAGAGTGTCCAATGTTTGGAGGGTGTCCAGTATGGAAGGTTCAAATTTTTTTGCTTTATTCCGACATAAGGCAGTGGCATGAGCAGTTAATTGGTGGACATATAAGAAATGATGCTTAGGAATATTGTAGGTCTGTTGGATGATATGGAAATGGAGAGGAGCCCCTGTAGTTGGATCAAAAAGTTGAGAGAAGGTTTGTAGCCCTTTTGCAGCCCAAGAGGTGTATACAAGTTCCAAGTTCAGAGCTTGAAGGGAAGGGTTGTCTTTTATGGGAAGGTGGTTGGAAATATATTTGGGCAAGCCCAACTTTTTCCTGATTTCCCTCCAAGCCGCCTGAGTGTCTCTAAATAGGATGTTTTGCTTCAAGCTTGGGGGAAGATCACTGAATTTACTGTGTAATATGGCCGCCAAGTTCAGTGAGCCAGACAATTGTGATTCTAATGTAAAGTTTGAGAACCTGGAGGAACCATTGATCCAATCTATACCCACTCTCAAAAAGCAAGAAAGGTTGTATAGCCTAATGTCTGGGAGGTTAACTCCCCCAAAGGGTTTGGGGGGGATGGAGTTTGGAGTGAGAGATCTGTGGTCTCTTTTCTTTCCACAAGAATTTGGAGAGTGATTTATGTATAGTTCTAATGTCGTCATGTTTTATAAGTAAAGGAAGGGTCTGCAGGAGGTACAGTAATTTGGGAAAACTGACCATTTTAAATAGGTGACATCTACCTATGATGGACAAAGGAAGTTTAGCCCAATTGTCGAGTTCTTTGGAAAGTTTGGAGATTAGCGGTGTATAATTAAGGTGGTACAAGGAGGAGGGGGATTTTCCTATGTAAATGCCCAAGTATTTTATGCAGGTTTTGGCAATAGAAAAGGGGGAGGTAGTGGTCCAATGGAGCGTGTGTGATTGGCCGAGAGGAAGTATTTCACTCTTTGCGTTATTAATACGCTGCCCTGAGCAGAGTCTAAATCTATCAAATATATCTTTGACATGTTTCATATCATTGGATGGATCAGAGGTAAGCAGCAATATATCGTCTGCAAAAAGCGTTGATTTGATTTTCTCACGGCCAACTTGAATGCCTGTAAGGGGGAGAAGTAAAGGAGAGGTGATGGGAGAGGGGCTCTATGTATAAATTGAAGAGGAGAAGGGAAAGTGGACAGCCTTGCCTGATACCCTTATGGAGAGGGATGGAGTCCGAAATAAGGTTTGAAGTGACCACATTGGCAGTAGGGGAGGCGTACATGGCAGATATTAAATAAAGGAAGGGTCCCGTGAAGCCAAATTTCATCAGTGCCAGTCGCAGCCACTGGAAACTGACATTGTCGAATGCCTTTTTGGCGTCTAATGTAATAATAGCATAGTTGTTTTGGGGGTTTGTGTTTGCCTGAGCAAGGACAGCTAGGACCTTGCGTATGTTTGCAGTGGCGGATCGTCCCCTGGTAAAGCCCGCTTGGGATGGATGGAGAAGAGACGGCATAATCAAAGCCAATCTGGATGCAATGACTTTTGACAAGAGTTTAGCGTCAAGGTTGATCAAGGATATGGGATGATACGAGCCAGGTTCCGTAGCATCCTTGCCAGGTTTGGGAATGCGTTTTATGTAAGCCTGGGACCCTGTGGGCATGTATTTCCCTCCTTCCATGATGTGTTGGAAAACATTGGTGAGAGAAGGGGTAATCATTTCCCTAACAAGTTTGTAGAACTCGGATGTATAGCCATCCGGTCCAGGGGCTTTGCCAGGGGAGAGAGAGGCTATTGATGAGGTAATTTCTTGAGAGGTAATGGGGGCATTCAGGAGGGGTAGTTGGTCTTCTTTGAGAAACTTGTTAGCTTCCGTCACATTGATAGGATCTGGACCATATAGTTTCGCATTGAATTGTTGCATTATAGTGTTAACACCCTTTGTAGTATCGATCAAGCTGCCCGTTGGGTCTCTGAGAGAGGTTATGTGTGTCGGGGTATAGGATCCTTTGCACAAGCGGGCTAGCAGCTTGCCTGATTTGTTGCCAAATTTATGGTATTGTAGGTCGAGTATGGACTGGTGAAATTGTTCGTGGGCCAAAGCCCACTTGTCAAATTTTTGTTTAGCCTCCTTCCATTGTGCTCTATGGGTGGGAGAATCTTGCTGTAGAAGATTGGAGTTGGCCAGACGCAGGGACTAGCGGTTTTATAGCTGGACTCCGCCTTCCTCTTGTAAGCAGAGGCAAAAGCTATGATTCTACCCCGAAGGACAGCTTTGCCAGTCTCCCACAGCAAGATTGGGTCAGAGGCATGGCTAGCATTACCGAGAAGGAAATTATCCCAAGTGAGTTGTAGAGTAGATAGAAGATCATGGTTATTTGCGAGATAGGACGGGAATCGCCAGGGTTTTTGTGTGGAATGAGGGTCTGAAAGTGACACTAGAACAGTAATTGGGGAGTGATCAGATATTACTAGATCAGATACCGAGGGTGTGTGTAATGAGTGCAGCAGGAGAGAGTTACTGAGGAAGTAATCTATTGGAGAGAATGACCCATGGGGCTAGGAGTAAAAGGTGAATTCTCTGTCGGTGGGGTGGGCAAGGCGTCAGACATCAGTGAGTTGTAAGCTGTTTGTAAACTGAGATAAGGTGGGCGTGGAAGGGTGTGAGGGGGGGAGATCTAGATGACACTTTCAAGGATCTGTCTTCCCTGGGGTCCATTACCGCATTAAAGTCTCCACCTATCAGCATAGGCAGGTGTATAAATGGTGCTAGGGTGCCCGTTAGTGTTTGAAAGAAGGACTGCGTTGGAGGTTTAGGGGCATATATATTGGAGAGAATAATTTCCATGGGGCCGTGTATCAGTTTGAGGATTAAGGTTCTACCGTGTTCATCGGTACAGAGGGAGAGAAGTTCAGAGGTAATTCTTTTGTGCACTAGTATCATGACACCAGCTTTGCATTTGGATGCGGCCGAGCCAAAAACTCGGCCCACCCAAAGCTTGCGCATTCGGTCAAAGTCAGCCGGGGAACGGTGTGTTTCTTGTAGCATGGCTATGTCGGTCTTGAGTCATTTCAAGTGCCTGAGGATGGCCATGCATTGTTGGGAGATCGAAGCCCCTTGACATTCCATAAAACTACTTGCAGATCAAGGAGGGTCAAGTAGGAGAGGTCTTGCAGAATGATATTGTAGATTGATATGAGAGAGGTGTGGTGTCTCTTGGCAATGGCTGCTGAAGGATAATTGGGCAGGCGTGGTATACCTTGTGCATATTGAGGTGGGTATAGGAGAGGTGCTAACTAGAGTTGAGCGGACACCTGGATGTCCGTGTTTGGCGGGTTCGGCCGAACTTGAAAAAAAAGTCCGGGTCCTTGTCCCGGACTTTTTCAAACTTTACCCGCACACCGAACCCCATTGAAACTTTACCCGCACCCGAACTTTCAGGCGCTAAAATGGCTCTAAAACACCAATGGAAAGGGCTAGAGTGCTGCAAATGGCAGCAAAACATAGTTAAGAGCATGGCAAGTGCTCTGCAAACAAATGTGGATAGGGAAATAACTTAAAAAAACAAAAAAAAACAGAAAAATAAAACAATGTTCTTCATCTGTGAAGGACGAGGCCCATATGGAGTAGGAGGGAGGTTGAGGTGGTGGTGGAAGCGGCGGTGGAGGAGGACGAGGTAGCCAACACTGCTTTTTTTCAGTCATTTTAAATGAGGGTACATCCCAAAAGAGTGAGAAAGAGCAAAAATAGAACAATGGCTGGGTAAGGTCGGTATCCATCTCTATTCTGCACAAGGTACGGAAAAGTCCTGTGGGATCCATGCCTGGTTCATTTTAATGAACGTGAGCTTGTCCACATTGTCTCTGGACAGGCGGCTGCGCTTGTCTGTGATAACGCCCCCAGCCATGCTAAATACACGTTCAGATAATACACTGGCTGCAGGGCACGCCAGCACCTCCAAGGCGTAAAGGGCAAGCTCAGGCCATGTGCCCAATTTGGAGACCCAGAAATTGAAGGGGACAGACCCGTCATTCACTACATGTAGGCATGTGCACACATACTGCTCCACCATGTTAATAAAATGCTGCCTCCTGCTAAGACGTTCCATATGAGCTGCTGGTGCTGCTGTTTGTTGTGGCGTGCTGACATAGCTTTTCCACATTTCGGCCATGCTAACCCTGCCTTCTGAAGTGCTGGCAGTGCCCTGGTTGCGTTGGCGACCTCTTCCTCCTCCTCTGCCTTGGCCTTGTGCTTCCACTGTGGCCCCGCTGTCAGGTGGGAATGCCAGCAGCATCGCGTCTACCAGCGTACGCTTGTACTCGCGCATCTTGCGATCACGCTCCAGTGAGTGAATTAAGGACGGTACGTTGTCCTTGTAATGGGGATCCAGCAGCGTGGCCACCCAGTAATCAGCACAAGTTAGAATGTGGGCAACTCGTCGGTCGTTGTGGAGACACTGCAGCATGTAATCGCTCATGTGTGCCAGGCTGCCCAGAGGCAACGAAAGGCTGTCCTCTGTGGGAGGTGTATTGTCTGTGTCCTCTGTATCCCCCCAGCCATGCACCAGTGATGGCCATGAGCTGGCCTGGGTGCCACCCTGCTGTGAACATGGTTCCATCTCCTCCTCCATCTCCTCCTCCTCATCCTCCTCATCCTCCAGAACTGTGCTCCTGCTGGACAATTGTGTCCCTGGCGTTGGTGGGTGCAGGAACCCACCCTCGGAGCCACTTGCGAATGACTGCCCTGAAAGCCTTGGAAATGTTACCTCTTCATCCTCCTCCTCCTCCTCCTCCTCCTCATCCTGTGCCACATCCTCTTCCATCATTGCCCAAATCGCTTTTTGAAGGAGGCATAGAAGTGGGATAGTTAAGCTGACAACGGCGTCATCGGCACTGGCCATGTTGGTGGAGTACTCAAAACAGCGCACACAGGTCTCGCATGGAGGTCCAGTTATTGGTGGTGAAGTGGTGCTGTTCCGCAGAGTGACTCACGCGTGCGTGCTGCAGCTGAAACTCAACTATGGCCTGCTGCTGCTCGCACAGTCTTTCCAGCATGTGCAAGGTGGAGTTCCACCTTGTGGGCACGTCACATATGAGGCGGTGAGCGGGAAGGCCGAAGTTACGCTGCAGCGCTGACAGGCGAGCAGCAGCAGGGTGAGAACGCCGAAAGTGCCCGAACTTTCTGCAGCAGCTCTGACATATCGGGGTAATTTTTAAAAAACCTCTGCACCACCAAATTCAGCACATGCGCCAAGAAAGGGACGTGCGTCAAACCGGCTAGGCCCAGAGCTGCTATGAGATTTCGCCCGTTATCGCACACCACCAGGCCGGGCTTGAGGCTCGCTGGCAGCAACCACTCATTTGTCTGCTGTTCCATGCTCCTCCACAACTCCTGCGCGGTGTGTGTTTTTTTCCCCCAAACAGGCAAGTTTTAAAACTGCCTGCTGTCGTTTACCCCTGGCTGTGCTGAAGTTGGTGGTGAAGGTGTTACGCTGACCGGATGAGGAGGCGGTAGAGGATGAGGAAGCGTAGTAGGAGGAGTTAGGAACAGGAGGCAAACTGAAGCGCCCTGCAATCCTCGGTGGTGGAAGGACATGCGCCAAATTGCTATCCGCCTCAGGCCCATCCGCCACTGCATTTACCCAGTGTGCCGTTAGGGAGATATAACGCCCCTGACCGTGCTTACTGGTCCACGTATTGGTAGTTAGGTCGACCTTGGCACAGTTGGCGTTGCGCAGTGCACACCTGATTTTTTCCCCCACTTGGTTGTGCAGGGAAGGGATGGCTTGCCTTGAAAAGTAGTGGCGGCTGGGCACGACGTACTGTGGGACAGCCACCGACATAAGGCTTTTAAAACTGTGCGTCTCCACCAGACGGAATGACAGCATTTCAAAGGCCAATAATTTTGAAATGCTGGCATTCAGGGCCAGGGATTGCGGGTGGTTAGGGGGGTACTTCCTCTTCCTCTGAAGTGTTTGGGAGATGGAAAGCTGAACGCTTCCATGGGACATTGTGGAGATGGTTGGTGGCCCAGGTGATGGTGTTGCTGACAGATCCTCTGTTTGCGGGGTGGCAGGTGCCGGTATCACTACAGAGGTGGATGGAGAGGCCGAGACTGCAGCAGAAGAGGAAGCAGGAGGAGCCAGAGACCTTTCTTGGTTTTGAAGGTGTCTACTCCACTGCAGCTCGTGCTTTGCACTTAGATGCCTGATCATGCAGGTTGTGCTCAGGTTGAGAAGGTTTATGCCTCGCTTCAGGCTCTGATTGCACAGGGTGCAAACCACTCGTGTCCTGTCATCAGCACATTTTCTGAAGAACTTCCACGCTAGAGAACTCCTTTGAGCTGGCTTTGCTGCGCTCGTTCCCTTGCTGCGTTGGGCAGTAGCAGGCGTAGTGTCTAGGGCACGGCCGCTCCGCTTCTGCACCCGGCTCCCTCTTCTGCTGTGCTGGTGGCTCTGTGCGACCACCGCCTCTTCCTCCAAACTACTCAGGTCACCTGCATGACCTTTATTCCATGTGGGGTCGAGGACCTCATCGTCCTCCACATCATCTTCCACCCAGTCTTCACCCCTGCCCTCCTTGTCGGTCTCCACAATTCTGAGTGCCACAGCAGTTGGCACCTGCATTTCGTCATCATCGGAGACGTGCTGCGATGGTCCTTCCATGTACTCATCTTGAGAAATAAGTGGTTGGGCATCGCTGCACTCAATCTCTTCCACTTCTGGGGCAGGGCTAGGTGGATGGCCCTGGGAAACCCTGCTGACAGAGTCATCAAAAAGAAGAAGAGACTGCTGCATGACTTGGGGCTCAGACTGCTTGCCTGATTTGCAAGGGGGTGAGGTGAAAGACCGTTGGACATTGGCTGCAGGCGCCAACTCTGACATTTCTGCAGTAGACTGGGTGGGAGACAATGTGAAGGAACTGGAGGCACTGTCAGCAGCAAACCAATCTACTATCGCCTCTACTTGTTCTGGCCTCATCACTTCTAGAGGCGCATGATGCCCTACCAAATACTGCTGCAGGTTCTGTCGCCTACTGAGGAAGGTGTTTCACTTGTGCGTGTAGCTGGCACAGATCGACCACGTCCTCTCCTTGCAACAGGAGCTCTACCAGCAGCACCACGACCCAGGCCACGGCCCCTATTTGACGGTCTCCTCATATTTCTGTAATTTATGATCTTGCCCTAGAAAGGTGTTTATTGAATAGCGGAACAAAACAACAACAGTATCGCACGGGTTTATCTCACAGTCAAATATGCAAACTATGCCGCAATTTATTTATTTTTTACCCCAAAAGGGTGTTTATTAAATAGCGGAATAGAAAAACAGTATACAAATACAACGGGTGTATCTCACAGTCAAATATGCAAAGTATGACGCAAATTTAATTTTTTTCACCCCAAAAGGGTGTATATTAAATAGCGGAATATAAAAAAGGATATAAAACGGTGTATCTCACACGTACAAACACAGACTAGGCCCCGATTACAATTTTTTGTACCCTAAAGGGAGGATGAGGAAGAGGAGTAGGAGGAGTTCGGAACAGGAGGCAAACTGAAGCGCCCTGCAATCCTTGGCGGTGGAAGGAGATGCGCCAAACAAATTTAAAAGGTGTATCTCACACGTACCGATACAGACTATGCCGTTATTTAATTTTTTACACTCCAAAAGGGTGTATATTGAATAGCGGAATAAGAAGAATTTGATAAAACGGTGTATCTCACACGTACAAGCACAGACTAGGCCCCGATTACAATTTTTTGTACCCTAAAGGCAGGATGAGGAAGAGGAGTAAGAGGAGTTCGGAACAGGAGGCAAACTGAAGCGCCCTGCAATCCTCGGCGGTGGAAGGAGATGCGCCAAACAAATTTAAAAAGGTGTATCTCACATGTACCTATACAGACTATGCCGTAATTTTATTTTTTACACTAAAACAGGGTGTATATTGAATAGCGGAATAGAAAAAAATGACAAAATGGTGTATCTCACAAGTACAAACACAGACTAGGCCCTGATTACAATTTTTTGTACCCTAAAGGCAGGATGAGGATGAGGAGTAGGAGGAGGTCCGAACAGGAGGCAAACTGAAGCACCCTGCAATCCTCAGCGGTGGAAGATGCACCCCAAAAATTTGGAAGGTGTATCTCACACGTACCGATACAGACTATCCCGCAATTTAATTGTTTTTACTCCAAGGGTGTAGATTGAATAGCGGAATAGAAAATATGATATCAAAAGGTGTATGTATCTCACACGTACAGACCCAGACTAGTCCCCGATTACTATTTTTTGTACCCCAAAGGCAGGATGAGGAGTAGGGTAGGAGGAGTTCGGAACAGGCAGGAGGCAAACTGAAGCACCCTGCAATCCTCGGCGGTATGAGATGCGCCCCAAAAATTGGAAAGGTGTATCTCACACGTACCGATACAGACTATCCCGCAATTTAATTATTTTTACCCCAAAGGGTGTAGATTGAATAGCGGAATAGGAAATATGATATAAAATTGGTGATTTTTCAATAGCACATGTGAACACAGCAGTGTCTTATATCAGTCAGCTCTGCTGCAGGCTATGAAGGGAAAAAAAAAAGAAAATTCCCCTTTAAGTTTGTAATTTTTAAATAGATTAGTACTGACTATGCCACAGTTTAATTTTTTTAACCCAAAAGGGTGTATATTGAATAGTGGAATAGAAAAAAGTGTATACATTTTAAAATCACTAGCACATGTGAACACAGCAGTGTCTTATATCAGTCAGCTCTGCTGCAGGCTATGAAGGGGAAAAAAAAGAAAATTCCCCTTTAAGTTTGTAATTTTTAAATAGATTAGTACAGACCATGACACAATTTAATTTTTTTTAACCCAAAAGAGTGTATATTGAATAGTGGAATAGAAAAAAGTGTATAAATTTTAAAATCACTCAATAATAGCACATGTGAACACAGCAGTGTATTATCACAGTCAGCAGCACTGAAGGAAAAACGCTGCACACAACTGACTGATAAAAAATACTTTTTTCTCCCTCCTCCTCAGCGGGCAAAAAGATTGTGTTCACTGCACCACCCCACACACAGCAAAATCGATGTAGAACACTGACCCTGCCTATTCTCCAGCCTCGCCCTAAAATGATCGATAAGATCGGTCACTGGCACTGCAAACCCCCCACACAGCAAAATCGATGTAGAACACTGACCCTGCCTATTCTCCAGCCTCGCCCCAAAATGTCCTAATAACTCGCCCTGCCTGCACTCCGACCTGACCCTGAATTCTTTTCGGACACAATATAATTTTTCACTGTCTGTCCCTAATCAGCAGCCAGCACGTATGATGTGTGCTCTCTCCCTAAACTACAGCAGAACGAAGCAGCGCGCTGGGGCTCTCGAACTTATAAAGACATGGTCACATGCTTCAGATGGCCAATCACAGCTACTAATACATTAGTAGGCATGGCTGGGATGGCTTAAGGCACACCAGTTAAACGCTTGTTGATTGGCTGTTGAAAGCCCACCATTAAAAGCGCGCCATTACATACAAACCCGGAAATAAAATGACCGAACACAGATTTTAAACCCGAACATACAGTAAAGTTTTCGGGTCCGTGTTCGGGTAACAAAAATCCAATTATTCGGTACGAACACGAATAATACAGTCCGTGTTCGCTCAACAATAGTGCTAACCTTACTAGAAACAGCAATCAGGAGAACATAAGATAGATAGACATATTGTGCATAATGTAACATAAAGCATAACATGGAAAAGATTGTGGAAGGGGAGTTATGGGCCTATTGATATAAAGGATATAGTGGCACCTTCCCCCATATGTAGAAAGTGTGCAAAAAATAAAAAAGGGCGCAGATAAGCCCACCAAAGTCAGCAGAGCTGTGCCCTTCAAAGGGGGATTTGAGTGTGCCTCTAGAAAATAACTATATATGCATATACCTGTAGGTATCACACACAGAAATTATAAAAAATGATATAAATTTTATTTAAACATATAATGTAAAAAAGATACACATCAATACATCTACAAAAATCAACAGGGTAGACAGATTTGTACAAAATTATCAAATACGACAGGTTGCTGGAGCTACGCGTTTCGCAATGGGCGCTTCCTCAGGGTCCAGCATTTGATGTATATACTTTAGAAAATGTATCAATTTTGATTATCTAAGGATACATAATGCATTTATTAAATATATGAACATTGTACTTTTCAACAATAAAAATATCTTTAATATAATCAATCAAACATAGTATTTTTACTCTATTTATTCATTTTTTAGTCGTTGATAAAAGGTTATTACATCATATATTGTTATGAATTGCATCTCTTATTAAAGAGAAATTCTTTGAATAAGACATAAACGACAAAAATTGTAATTCATTCTACCAGTCAAATTTCCTATATGTTATCGTAACAGTATATTACAAGGTCAGAAAGGAGACTAAAAAAGTCTCTTAGAAATTGTATGCAGATCTACAAAGAGGATAGAAAACAAAACAAAACAGACACAAAAAAAAAAGGGGGGAATTGATCCATTAGGTTGTCCAAAAATGGTGTAGAAAATGAATCATCAGGTAGCTCAAAGGGGGGGCAGGAGAGAGGTAGACCAGTCCACTGGGCCAAAAATTAGACCAGGGAGTAGTCAACCAACATCAGGGATAGGGCAGGAAGCCAGACAGATGAAAGGTCCTTATCAAAAATATTCAAAATCAAGGAGAAAATTAGGGAATATTCTTACCCTAGTTTGAAGATATAAGTAGATGATGTAGATGCTACTTGTTAGGTTTAAAATCAGATAAGAACGGGGAGTAAATCATAGAACCTTTGGATATAAAGATAAAGGGAAGGATCTTTAAATATTTATTCAAATGTGTTGGGATGTATCAGATAAGGGCAAAAAGGAAAGCCATAAGATATGTACTTACCCAAGAGTCCTTTCTAGTGAACTTATTTAAAGTGATGTGTGCAGTATGAAGTAACCAAATTAGTGAGAATAATGTCAATGTTAATATAGAATCCACATATCATTCATAGAATGTAGATAGTAGATCGTGATATGTGCAATGACATATATCAATGGGGCCAAGTATGATATATGAATTCAAGGGTTAAATATAGCAGAGTGCCCAGTGTCCAATGGATATTTATTCCGGATATAAGATCTATAGGGATAAATATTAAGAGGTGCATAGTTACTAGTGAGGTATTTCAAAAGAAAACGGTGTGTAAAGGGTCAATTAGGGATAAGTTGCTTACCAGTTACTCCAACCGTATATATCTGCAAAAGTTCGACAGTCTAGGTGTAGCCCTGCTTGATCTTGTTCCAAAAAACTTACCTTATATACTATTTTCGTATGGGTAACATCCTCCCCCTCCCCTATGTCTCCCGCCCCCCACATCCATCCGCCAAAAGCGTCCACATGTGGACGCCGCGGGAGGATGTTCCCGCAAACCGGAAGTAGTCGTCACTTCCGGTTCTTAAACCGGAAGTGACGACACATCAACGGAGACCGCACATGGCCAATACCACCAGACTTGCAGGGAGACCCCTAGCGACATCTAGTGGAAAACAAAGGTTAACACATGCACTTATTGCACAGATAAGAGACATAGATAAAGAAGATCTGTCTCTAATGATGCTCATTATGACAGAGATGGGAAAAATAGCAGATAATATGTAATGGCAACCTCTTAAATATAATCACTGATTTTCACACTATTATCCTTTATATTGAGACAAGATGCTAATTATTTCCCATCAGACAAAGGCTAAATTGATAAAATAACTTAGCCATGTTATAAAATTTGATTTATGGCCATGTGGATCTCGGTATGCGGGACAATGAACCACATGATGGCTATATCTACATCAATTGGAAAATAAAAAAATATATAAAAAAATAAATTAAAAAAAAAAAAAATAAAATAATAATAAAATAATAATAATATAATAATAATAAAATAATAAAAAAAAAATAAAATTAATATTTATTAATTTTATTTATTTTTTTTTTTTTTTTTGGTGTCTGGTGGTATTGGCCATGTGCGGTCTCCGTTGATGTGTCATCACTTCCGGTTTAAGAACCGGAAGTGACGACTACTTCCGGTTTGCGGGAACATCCTCCCGCGGCGTCCACATGTGGACGCTTTTGGCAGACGGATGTGGGGGGCGGGAGACATAGGGGAGGGGGAGGATGTTACCCATACGAAAATAGTATATAAGGTAAGTTTTTTGGAACAAGATCAAGCAGGGCTACACCTAGACTGTCGAACTTTTGCAGATATATACGGTTGGAGTAACTGGTAAGCAACTTATCCCTAATTGACCCTTTACACACCGTTTTCTTTTGAAATACCTCACTAGTAACTATGCACCTCTTAATATTTATCCCTATAGATCTTATATCCGGAATAAATATCCATTGGACACTGGGCACTCTGCTATATTTAACCCTTGAATTCATATATCATACTTGGCCCCATTGATATATGTCATTGCACATATCACGATCTACTATCTACATTCTATGAATGATATGTGGATTCTATATTAACATTGACATTATTCTCACTAATTTGGTTACTTCATACTGCACACATCACTTTAAATAAGTTCACTAGAAAGGACTCTTGGGTAAGTACATATCTTATGGCTTTCCTTTTTGCCCTTATCTGATACATCCCAACACATTTGAATAAATATTTAAAGATCCTTCCCTTTATCTTTTAATCCAAAGGTTCTATGATTTACTCCCCGTTCTTATCTGATTTTAAACCTAACAAGTAGCATCTACATCATCTACTTATATCTTCAAACTAGGGTAAGAATATTCCCTAATTTTCTCCTTGATTTTGAATATTTTTGATAAGGACCTTTCATCTGTCTGGCTTCCTGCCCTATCCCTGATGTTGGTTGACTACTCCCTGGTCTAATTTTTGGCCCAGTGGACTGGTCTACCTCTCTCCTGCCCCCCCTTTGAGCTACCTGATGATTCATTTTCTACACCATTTTTGGACAACCTAATGGATCAATTCCCCCCCTTTTTTTTTTTTGTCTGTTTTGTTTTGTTTTCTATCCTCTTTGTAGATCTGCATACAATTTCTAAGAGACTTTTTTAGTCTCCTTTCTGACCTTGTAATATACTGTTAAGATAACATATAGGAAATTTGACTGGTAGAATGAATTACAATTTTTGTCGTTTATGTCTTATTCAAAGAATTTCTCTTTAATAAGAGATGCAATTCATAACAATATATGATGTAATAACCTTTTATCAACGACTAAAAAATGAATAAATAGAGTAAAAATACTATGTTTGATTGATTATATTAAAGATATTTTTATTGTTGAAAGTACAATGTTCATATATTTAATAAATGCATTATGTATCCTAAGATAATCAAAATTGATACATTTTCTAAATTATATACATCAAATGCTGGACCCTGAGGAAGCGCCCATTGCGAAACGCGTAGCTCCAGCAACCTGTCGTATTTGATAATTTTGTACAAATCTGTCTACCCTGTTGATTTTTGTAGATGTATTGATGTGTATCTTTTTTACATTATATGTTTAAATAAAATTTATATCATTTTTTATAATTTCTGTGTGTGATACCTACAGGTATATGCATATATAGTTATTTTCTAGAGGCACACTCAAATCCCCCTTTGAAGGGCACAGCTCTGCTGACTTTGGTGGGCTTATCTGCGCCCTTTTTTATTTTTTGCATAAAGCATAACATAACATTTGTGGACTTCGCTTTTTTCCACATGAGACTTACGCTATCCGACAACGTTACCGGCAGTGAAGCTGAGTCCGCTCGCTAACGTAGAAGACAGGAGATTCACTCAGAAGAAGACAATGTCTTGGAGTTCCCATGGGGCATTGATGTGTAGCGTATAGCGAGTGAAGTCAGGACTCCGAGAAGGCTGTGGGAGGGCAACAGGTAACATGACAACATCATGAAATAAGCACTTGTAATAAGATATAACAGATAAGAACTTACAGGTCTAAGCAGGTCGGGTTAAGGCGAACGATAACCGAGAGCTATATATAGCTATTGTATGAAAGGGACACAGCACAGTGGCGTGGGGACCTCCCTAAGTGCCAAGTATTGACTGGCAGAGATTTAGGGCCTGATATTTCAGCGAGGTCTGTCCTTGCAACGGTTATTGGACAGGCGGGCCCTTTTAGGAGAGTCTTTCCTGGGGCTGTGGAGATCCCTGGTGGAGGGGGAGAGGGAGGGAGCAGCAGGGGTATCCATGGACAGGTGCAGGTGTGATTTGATGTAGTCAGCCGCCTCATCAGGGTGTGAGAAAGACATAGATTCACCAAATTGGTCCGTGAAGCGGAGTATAGCAGGGTAGGCAAGCGTAAATTTAATACCTTTGTGATATAAGGCGTTACAGGAAGGCTGAAAAGCTTTTAGTCTGCGGGCGACTTCCTGGGAGTAGTCGGCAAACAGCAAAAGTTTGTGGCCATCCAGGACCAGTGATTTAGCATTTTTGAATGATCTAAGTATAGCCAGTCTGTCTGAATAATTTAGGTATCGTACAATCACGGGGCGTGGTGACTTACGATCGTTTGAAGGGGATCCGAGGCAGTGGGCACGTTCGATGGTGCAGGTGGCATTGATGCCTAATGCCTGTGGGATCTGTGTGGTACATACCTCAGGGAGCATGCCTGCGATGATGGATTCTGGCAGCCCTATAATCCAAATATTTTCCTGCATCACCTATTTTCAAGGTCATCTAGCTTTTCAAGAATATAATGCTGTGTTTGGGCATATTTGGCATCATTGGCAAAAGAGGATTGCATTTCATCTTCTATGTCAGATAATCTGTACTCTACCTCATTGAGGCGTTTGGCCTGGTCAGCCATGTCTTTACGGAGCTGAGCTACTTTTGCCGCCACTGCCCTCTCCACAGCTTCTGTGATCGTAGGTGAGAGGATTTCAGCTACTGCTTGTGCCATCCTGTGGCACTGTGTATCGTCCGAGATGCTGGGTTGCTCAATTGCAGGATGAGGGGAGACCGCGCCATCCATGGGCTCTGCAGAGGCCATGTTACCTGAGGGGGAGGGCGCTCCCGGCTGTTGTGAGTCCTGCCGTTGTGCAGCGCTGGCTCCGGTCCCGTTGTGGACTACAAAGGGGTCCATCCAGTCGGCTATGGGTGGCGGAGCACCGAGGTGGTAGTGTGACCGGAGGCAGAGGGGTCTAAAGTGGTGTGTGAAAGAACTTGTAAGAGGATGAAGCCGGAGCCGCCGTCACTCACTCCTTCCTCATGAGACGCCGGAACCGGAAGTGCATTTGATTTATTTATTCTTCATAAGTGTATTCTGCTAGACCATTTCATTGTCTTTTTTTTTATATTATAATAACCCCCCCCCTCAAAGTATAGGCTGGTTTACCAATAGTAAGGTGAGCAGCCTATGCACCCTTTAACATAGAATAGGGGCGAGATCAAGAAAAGGTCCCTCTTCATTATGATGATGATCAGCACTGGGCTCTCCAACACTAAAGAACGCTCGTGGAAATGGAGATTGGGGGAATGTGCAACCTACCCCCAGGCATAATTTTCACTGAAGTGGTAAAGTTGTCATTGGACTCACAATATCTTTCTCATGGTGCAGAAAAAAGAAAGAAAGGATAACTTTTTTGTTATTTCAGTTCAGTTGACAGAAAGTTACAAGGACACTGAATTTCTGGCAATGTCAACAGGTATTTTCTGTAGTTACTGAAAACATTATTAGCCTAAGACCAATGCATCCACCATATCTAAGCACTGGTAAGCTGCAAAAAATGAGTATTACATTTTTGTTCTATGGTTTAGATTTACTTTTAGATTAACTTTCATTAGAATAATAATGTAATATCTCCTGTCATGTTTATGACTTTCATGTAACCCTATTCACTTCCCTTTAGGTTGTACAATTAAATAATCCCATAGGTCTGTTCCAATTTTTTTCATACAAATAAGCATTAAACCCAATCATTAATCCTGCTTGAAATTCAATGTGAAAAGGTAACCCCAAGCAATGAGTGGGGTATGTTTTCTGACATCCTGAACCTGAGTAACACGTGGGGTTAACCAGTTCGGCTCCAGAGCAATTTCTTTTCTTTGTCGCACACATATAAAAATCCTAATTTATGGCAATAAAGTTACATAAACCCCCAAAACATTATATATTTTTTGAAAGCAGAGGCCATGTAGAATAAAAAGGTGATAATTGAACATTTTTGTTCCACGTGATATTTGTTTATTAAATGCAAATTTTCTGGAAAAAATATAATAAAATTATTTTAGTGCAAACCACGCCATATAATACCCATTTTTGGTTAATAGATACCTAACATTCCTTGTTTTAAAATTACGTGCACCCAAGATATTACCAGAAACTATGGTGCCCAAAAATCACACTTTAAAAGTCATTATATCTCATCAATTTAGAGTTAACTAGGAGCTCTTGTGCTAGAATTATTGCTCTCACTCTGACAAACGCGGCGACATGTCACTTGTGTGGTGCGACTGCAGTTTGCAAACACGTACCCATCTTGGGTGTGAATTTGCATTTGCGCAGTTGTGCGGGGCAATGGGGGTCTGGGCAATTTTTTTTCCTTTTATAATATATTTAATTATCTGTTTTTTTTTACTTTTATAATTCTTTGTTTTCTTTTTTTTCTTATTTATTTTTATGTGATTATTATCACGAGGGGTTAATAAACCCATATGTGATATCATTGGTCCGGTGACAGGTACTCTCCTTGGAGATATAAGGAGTCTTATAGACCCCAATGTCTCCCCTGCCCTTCACACCATCTAACCAAGTACAGATCGGCTTGGTTAGAGCTGTCCCCTGGCTGTACTGACCAGGAAAGTGTGCATATGAAACCAGAAGTAACATCACTTCCAGTTTCATTGCTTGTATGCAAGATTGAGGCATGGATTTGCTTCAGTCTGGCTGCAGTCTCTCTCCCCCCACGGCAGATGTGTTCCCGGGCATCGGTAAGTGATGGGCAGCCCGGGAACCATGGGAGGAGGGAGGGTCATTGATGGGAGGGGAGTGGCTGGCTGTGTGAAAGGAGTCAGCTGCTATGGAGTTGCCACATCACTTTCACTTTAAAGCTGGTCGTTGGATCTACAAAACCCACACAGGCTGATGGCTACTACTGCTTGTGATCACTCTTTGAACGTACATACAGTAGTACAGTAGTACTCTCAAAGAGCTGAACTGTTTTTTTTTTACTAGTGGTTCCAGTGCCACGTGTAGAGAATGAGAGTGACGGCGGCTCTGGCAGGGGCAGAATCTAAAACCGGCCCCAGTTCGCCAGTTACGGTCCAAACAAAATAAGGTGAAAGACACACCTTTCTCCTGTGGTCAGAAAACGAGGCTCCCAGACTGCTCTTCCCACAAGGCTTTGCAAAAGGCATCTCAGATGGCTATGGTCTTGCTGCCCTAAAGGACTGGGGCAGTCCAACAGTACTGCAAACAAAAAACACAAAAAGGGCGCATCGACCTAGTGCATTATCCTCAATAATGGTTTTATTGTTGTAGCATAAAAAATGGCTACTCACAGACACAGATGAAATCAATCATATTGGACTCAGAAACTTGAGTGTCAAAAGTAGTCCATACGAAAGTCCATCGTCCTATTAGTTTCGAGGCCTACGCCTCTTCCTCAGTGGACAATGGACTATCTTATGGACTACTTTTGACACTCAAGTTTCTGAGTCCGATATGATTGATTTCATCTGTGTCTGTGAGTAGCCATTTTTTATGTTACAACAATAAAACCATTATTGAGGATAATAGCGCTAGGTCGATGCGCCCTTTTTGTGTTTTTTGTCGCCAGTTACGGTCCCCTGTCCACGACAGTTCTCATGCAGTCTCTGCCTCACTACCTCAGATCACCTCAGAGGAGCGGTATAATAGGAGGGCACGGGCAATGGCAGCTCTGCTCTCCCCCACGCTCACTGCAGCTGTGGATAGGGCAGTCAATGCAGGGATTGACCAGCTCCAGAGGGACACACTATATGAGCTTTCTATTTTATTGAGCTCTTGTGGAGGATATCTTGGCCATGGTCTCAAGCAGTTACCCATTGATCTTTCCATATGGATGTTGTGATGCGTTTGGAGGTGGTCCCTGAGCACTGAAGGCATTCCAGCGTCAGCAATGCAGTGACAACTATTTCTCCTCAAATGCATGTATACTCTATTGGGTCCTATCCATCTAGTAAGCCCCCTACTTACCTCATTTACCAGTAGTGGTCACATATACCAGAGATCACTATATTATATTCAAAGGAGATTCTGCACTTTGCACTTTTGGTGGACTTTCCTATAGACAACATTGTATATATTCACCTCTTTAAACTGGATGGACTATATGCATTCAATCATTATTTATTACTTATATGCACTTTTATGACCACTATTATGGTTTATGTCACAATGCATTTTAATACATGCATTTTAATACATGTTTGCACAATTTTTGAATCTTACTTCACGTATTTATTGTTATTTATTTTTTTTCACATCACCAGCTCTGCGATATTTATTATCATTGTATTTTGCTACAGCTCTACTGCTAACTCACCTCTGGTTTGCAGCACACTCCAAAGGTAGGGGATACTCCAACCCCCCCCCCCATCACACCCTGTCCAGGATCGATTACCTACTATGAAATTCCGCTCTGCTTCCCTACACCTCAGAAACACTCATACATGGAATCACCATCTCAAACTATGCCCCCATCTCAATTTTTCTACATGATTTCAACCCTTCTCCCTCTACAAAAATATGGTGCTTCCCACAGTTCCTGTCCCACAACCTAGACCTCCAGAAATATTTACACAAGACTTGGCAAATCTATGAGTCAACCAATTCCCCCCATTGCACCGATCTTAACCTGCTCTGGGACGTGGGCAAAACTGACCTATGCGGTACTATCAGTGCCTTTACCTCTATGTATAAAAGAAAGCCCTCAAAAGATTCAATAAAGCCAGTGATTGCCTGCATCGAACACAAGCATAGCTTTCACAAAACAACACCATCGCACACTGTATAGCATGGCGGGAGGCCAAAACCAACTTTGATCTATGTAAAAGCATGCAAGAACACATCCATAAATCCTTTAATGATCTACAGTTCCATAAATTTGGCAACAAAGCTGGGAAACTGTTAGCGAAGCTATGTAAGGGAGTACACGTCCCCTCCCACATAACCGCATTCCATGACACCCAAAGTAACACATGCACCTCCCCTGACAACATTATCTCTATTCTTGAACAATATTACACCACTCTATGTGCAAAATCAAAAATGTATAAACCACGCTCCTTATGTGCAGTGCAAAATCAATATATGTGTATACCAATATCTTATAAATAAAATTGTCCATTAACACCAAAGTGCTCCAAATAGTACAGTATATATACCATATTAATAATACATAGAATTGTCCATTACCACCAAAGTGCTCCAATTAGTGCAGTGAACAGGGTTCCATAAACCTAGACTGTGATCCTTTATGCTCTCATCCACCACCAATGAACAAAAGACCTACTCACCAGAGGCGAGCTTGTATATCACCTGTAGAATTTATGAGGAAGACCCTCATATCAATTATAACAAACCCCTTGTTCGATCCACTCCAGACATATTCCAAATACGGTGTGTCATGAGATCAGAGAAAACAAAAAAAAACCTTCCATAATGCAGTATTTTACACGTTTATTAAAAGCGCAAAGTTAAAATTCACTTATAATGTTGTGAATGCAGAGCTCTCGTCATTTTGCAGGGACGCTGATATGAGTTCCACCTGTGCTCCAAATGGCGGAAGTGATGTGTCACATTGCCAACACCCCTGTGGGTGGGTGTTGGGTATGTGACACGTCACTTCCGCCATTTCGAATGCAGGTGGTACGCATATTGGCGCAAAGTTGCCAACACCCCTGTGGGTGGGTGCTGGGTGTTGGCAATGTGACACGTCACTTCCGCTATTTGAGCTGCAGGTGGTACACATATCTGCATTAAAAAAGGGCCAAAATTGAAGAAAAGACGGCGTGGGGTTCTCCCCAAAAAACATACCAGACCCTTATCTGAGCAAGCAGCCTGGCTTGACAGGATAAGGGGGGGGGGGGGTGAGTGAGCGCCCCCTCCTCCTCCTGAACTATACCAGGCCACTTGCTCTCAACATGGGGAGGGTGCTTTGGGGTGCCCTCAAATCACCTTGTCCCCATGTTGATGGGGACAAAGATCTCTTCCTGGACAACCCTGGGCTGTGGTTGTCAGGGTCTGCATGTTGGGGGCTTATTGGAATCTGGAAGCCCCCTTTAACAAGGGGGCCCTCAGATCCAAGCCACCCACCTATGTGAATGAATATCGGGTTCATCGTACCCCTACCCATTCACCAAAAAAATCCATTTACGTTGCTCGTTGCCGCACCTAAAAAATAGAAAAAAAAAAAAAAAAGAACTCCTGCCTCTTCAGACGCCTCCAGCGTAATGAGCTGTTTGAGTTTGACAGCTCTTTTATAGGAATCCGACGTCACATCAGAAGGAGTCCCCACCCCTTTTTATAAAAGAGCTGTCACAGCTCCAGCAGCTTATTACGCTGGAGGCGTCTGAAGAGGGGGGAGCATTTTTTTTTCTATTTTTCGAGTGTGGCGGGCAACGTGATTGACAATGTATTTACATTGGGGGACACTATTTTTTTATTTTTTTTGTACACTTTTTTGGTGAATGGATAGGGGTACGATGTACCCGATATCCATTCACATGGGGGGGGGGGCTACCTTGTTAAAGGGGGCTTCCAGATTCCGATAAGCCCACCACCTCATGGTTGTCCAGGAAGAGGCCCTTGTCCCCATCCACATGTGGACAAGGGGCTTTGGGGGGCACCTCAAAGCACCCTCCCCATGTTGAGGGCAAGTGGACTGGTATGGTTCAGGAGGGGGGCGCTCGCTTACCCCCCCCTATCTGGTCCAACCAGGCTGCTTGTTCGGATAAGGGTCTGGTATAGATTTTGGGGGGGACCCCACGCCGTCTTTTTTTGTTCATGTTTTTTATCTGTATTGCCGGGAGCCGACTATACATTACAGCCGCAAGCAAGTTTAAATGTCATAAGAATCAGCCCTACACTACACTGCCCTGCTTGATGTATAACTGATAAATATATACAGTATATATATATATATATATATATATATACTACACTGCCTGATCTATTACTAGATACAATGCACAATCCACTAACTACCTGCCTAATCTCACTCCTATCTCCCCTAACACACTGTACACCGCTGCTGTATAAGCAGCAGGTTTATATAGTGTGGGGTATGGACTTAGACCCTGAACCATGATTGGCTAAAGGCACCCTGCCTTTGGCCAATCATGGAAATTGTGCTGTGATTGGCCAAAGCATACAGGTCATTTGCATGCTTTGGCCCATTATCAGACAATCAGTAATTTATTCACTGCACCAGCGCAGTGCATTATGGGGCGCTCATTGGTGGGAGAACTTCCCACTGAGCGCCCTATTTGTTTGTGTTTTCAGCAAACACACAAACCCCCAATGTTCGAGTCGAACTTATGTTCGACTCAAACTCGAAGCTCATCCCTACCAACTACAGACCACACAGGTCTCCTTCACTTCTCTTCTGCAACCAACTGAACCTTTCTCACTACAGTAGGACTTCATTCATTCAGGGGCATTTCTTTATTCATCCCACTTCTAACAACAAGGGCCCCCTCCCACCTACTGAAACAACTTTCAGTTATAAGCTCACCCCAGATCATCCCTATCCCTCCCCCTCTTCTCTCTTTAATATGATCCATAGGAGTCAAATTACCCATACTACCCTTTTTACCTTGCTCCTCTCCCTAACCCGCAACCTGTACTGTGATGTCACAATATTGATGCAATCGCACATGCGTTTCATTTTAAATATGGTCCATCCATTTAAGATATTTAAGATATCTTACTAAACTTATATGAGATACGGACTTGGTGTGTATGCCTTCCTTCTGGGAGGCATGACACCAGGACCTTACACGCAGGGGTCTCCTCCCTCCCTCCTCCACTTGGAGCTCAGGAGGTGTGAGGACAAAGGGAGTGGGGGATTCTTTTTTCTCTTCACCCTTCATTATGCACTTTCTTGTATTGTTGTTACACCCCCTAAAATCTGTGTGGTTACAAATATTTCTGTACCCTATTCAGCATTTGCCTGCGAGAGAGCTATAAATGGCTATCAGAGCTATAATTCATTCAGGGATAGCCTATATATGTTGACCCTGTCATGGATACCTGTTTTCCTGTGAAACTGAAAAAAAAAACAAATAAAGTATTTTCGAAAAAAAAAAAAAAATTCAATTTTTATTGATGGCTACAATCAGGTTCAAAAGATCGAACCAGAACATAGATGACCATAGCCAAAAACATTACTCATCTAAGACATAACCAACTTGCTAGGAAGGATAGAAGAGAGGTACAAGAGAGGTACGAACTATCTCCTGGTTATAACTCAAGGATAAGAAGAACAGTATCATATTATTACCTCAACCAAAATCAGGCATCAGAGATATCCTCTGAAAAAGGAGTAACCAGATTAAAATGAGAGGAGAAATTGGGCATTCAGAAGCAAAGAGCAAAGCAGAAAAGAGTAGGAAAAAGATAGGGGTAGGGAGGAAGCACAGAAAATCAGGGGGTCACCCTCCAGAGAGCAGGCACCACCAACCAACCCCAGACCAAGAAACAACTAACAGGAGGTTTGACCAGTAGCCGGCACAGATTGGGGCACGGTCTACATGTAACAATCTGTACAGGTAAAATGTCTCTATGGCTTCCAATGCTCCCTGAAGACTTCCTCAGTATTGTTCAGGGTGGTAGTTAGTTTCTCCGTGTGTAAGATATAATTTCTTTCGCGTACCACAGGAACTTAGTCGGGGGCTGTGACTGCCTCCAGAGTGAAGGAATGCAAATTCTAGCAGCATTCACCAGGTGTATAGTGAGAGATTTTTTGTATTTCCAGGTGGGTGTCCCCATCAGGTGCAAAAGGCATGCCGCAGGATTCCCACTTTGGTCCACTGATGTCAGATGTTTGATGGTATCCATCACATCCATCCAGAGCGACCCCAGAAGGGGACACTGCCAGAATATATGAGTCATCATACCTATAGCTTAATTGCGACGCCAGCACAATTCCGAGACATTGCTATCCATTTTGTGGAGCAAGTAAGGTATGCAGTACCACCTCGAGAGAATTATATATCCCACTTCTTGATACTGGTTGGTTAAAGAAGATTTGTGAGCTAAGATAAAGATTGCATCCATTTGTAAACTTAGTCTCCAGATCCAATTTCCATTGCTGTATGAACAACGTCATCAGAGGACATCTCCAAATATCCATAGAGTAAAGAAAGTGTGTGCCTGGTTGGCTCTCCATTCCTACAGAGGGATTCAAATGGTGAGAGGGCCCTAGATGAATAATGGGACCTCTGAAAGGTCTGCAAGTAGTGTCTAGGGTTGGGCAACACTCCAACAGTCCAAGGGAGGATCCGAGATCCTGATTAGGTCAGCTTGGAAAGGAAACCCTCCCTGTGGACAGAAGTCTAGAAAGCAGACCTTCCCGTTTGCTTAATCTTCACAGGAGTTTGTTCATGAAACCAGGTGAAAAATCAGGGTTACCGAGGACCGGTGTCAAGGGTGAGGGCAACGCGGAGAGATCCGTAGTATGGAAAACTGATCTCGCTATTCGTAGACTGGCACCAATCAACGAGTGGTTCCGCATATCCTCAGGAAATTGAGAAATCAGCCAAGTTGATGATCGGAGGGGAATGGAAGCATCCTCCATCTCAATGGAGACCCACTGCTTAGAACCCTCATTGCAATTCCAATCCACCACCCTCAAGAGAAGTACCACTCTTTAGTATTGTCAGGACTATTGGGGCTAAAAGGAGTCATATAAGGCCCATACATATTATTTTATACATATTGTCATATTGGGCAGCCTAGCAGCCTAGCAGCCATTTTGTCATGAGGTGAATGAAAGTTAATTTGTCTTTGAGTAAGATTTCTTTACAGACAATTTTAAAGTCTCAGCAAAGACCAAGCCATAAATAAAGAGGCCCCTTGACATCACACCAAGATAAGATCCAGCCATGGTGGCACCAGTTGCAATGAGAGTGATGTGATGTCAGTCTGGTCTATAGTTTCACAATGAACAATAGATCAATATATTTGTTTTAGGGTTCATTTAAAATATGCTTCAGGAAACATTATTATTAATCGTAGAGATGCATTAGCAACAATGTCATTATATTATGTGGAGCATATACTGTACGCAGTTCTAGGAATGCATTGTATACTATTGTTATGTTTTTGTGTGTAATTGCTAAGTACTAATTCCACTTAAGTTGCTTCACTTACTCACTTACAGAAATGTTTATATAAGGTTTGTTTTATGTATCGTCTAGGCTATATCAATCCCACGAGCTAGAAACTATTCTTGACAGAATATGACATGAAGATGAGATTTAAATTTCTTTACTAGGCTTAGGTCAGAAGGTTATCTTTGAGAAAATAATGAAATTAAATTCAATGTCCCAAACTTGTATGTAGATCAACAGTGCCCCCTATTGATCTTCAGAGTTATATCAGAGTTATAGAAATTTAGCGAATAAGCCCCCTTTTTTTCATATGGAAAGCAAAATCCCTGCCTACATTCCCATAGGATAAAAGTTTAATGTCGCCCTTCCTTTTCCCAAGCAGAGAGGCGAGCACGATGGGCCACCAGCAGCTGTACTGGAGTCACCAGAGGAAGTTCGGCCAGGGATCCCGCTCCTGCCACGTGTGTTCTAACAGACATGGACTGATCAGCAAATATGGACTGAACATGTGCCCCCAGTGCTTCAGGCAGTATGCAAAAGACATTGGCTTTGTCAAGCTGGACTAAACGGGTACTTAGATTTTTGGTCACGATCTTTGGCCATGAATGAATACTTCAGATGAGATGTGCAGTTTGTACACAAGACTTTGAAGAACATACACATGTGAATTCTGTTGGTTTACATCTTGCAGTTGGTACCCAAGACTTTGAAGAACAAACACATGTGAATAAATAGTTTATACCTTACAAAAAAAAAAAAAAAGTTTAATGTCAGTTAGAAAAAAAGGGAGGAGGGAGAATTGAACAGACCATGAAGGGAGTAAGATGCTTTGAAGGAGGTTCTGGGACACTAATGGGAGACATTTGAAGCTGAGGCTACACAAACACGACATCTCAGACAACAAGATTAAGTTTGTTTGGTAAAGTATATATTTCTATTTTTCCTACAGCCAATTAAATTGCCATATATATATATCTATATATATATATCTATATATATATATATATATATATATATATATATATATAGATATAGATATAGATATATATATATCTGACCGACCCATTTTTGTTTCTTATTAGCATCAAGATTTGAAATTGGATCATTCTAACTTCAGTATGATTGGTCTAAATTTTTATCTTGCTAATTTTAGGCTAAATTTAGCCATAGTAAATGGGACAGTTATGATGTATTTTGAATAATAGATTAACTTAATAGAAGTTTATTTTACCAAAACTATCTGGACTTTTAACAAGTCTCAGTGCATGGTGTAACAATTTTTGTCCATGCATTTCTTTTAAACATTGAGATGTGAACATCTGTTGGCTGAGAGAAGTCACGTGTCAAATCTGTTAGATTTTGTTACCATCTTTTGTGTACTCATGGTAGGCTCTTAACCACTTTAAGACTGAGCCTATTTTTGACACTTTTTGTTTACAAGTTAAAATCAGTATTTTTTGCTAGAAAACTACTTAGAACCACCAAACATTATATATATTTTTTTAGCCTCTCAAAAATGTAGTCGAACTTAGCCTTGACTCGAACTCGAAGCTCATCCCTAGTCACTAAGGATGACATTGTCAGCAGGAGCAGCCTCTCCCCAACCACATACAAACCCTGGGGTTTCTGGGGAATCAAAAGCATCCCTTGAAGACTGCTGTATGCTATCCTCTACATCCATGCTGCTGAAATCCTCATCCTCCTCCTCTTCCTCCTGTGTGTTTTGTGGCCCTGCAGAAATGATATCTGCATAAAGGGGAAATTGTGAGGAATTCTTCCTGTCGCTGTTCTGCCTCAAGTGCCCTGTCCATGATTCCACGCAGCATGTGCTCCAGCAGGTAGACTAGCGGGATAGTGTAACTGATGCATGCATAGTCCTGGTTCACCATCCTTGTGGCCTCCTCAAATGGTGACAGGAGGATGCATGCATCCTTAATTAAAAGCCACTGGCGTGGCAAAAAAAAGTCAAGCTCCCCTGACCCTGTCCTTGTGCCATACTCGCACAGTTAGTCATTGATGGCCCTCTGCTGCGTGTGCAGCCGCTGCAGCATTGCCAAAGTTGAGTTCCACCTGGTGGGCATGTCACAAATGAGGCAGTTGGTGGGCAGGTTGAATTCCCCTTGAATATCAGATAAGCAAGCACTGGCATTGAATGAATGGCGGAAATAGCCACAGACTTTTCTGGCCTGCCTCAGGAGATCTTGGAAGCCAGGGTATCTGCTCAAGATACGCTGCACCACCAGATTTAGAACATGTGCCAAGCATGGAACATGTGTCAAGTGTCCCTGTCAGAGGGCAATTCCACAAATTGGTGAAAGGGAGCCGAGTCTACCAGATGAAAAGGCAGCAACTGTAATGTTAGCAATTTTGCCAACCTAGCATTAAGACGCTGAGCATGTGGATGGCTGGGACAGTATTTCTTTCTATGGTTCAAAAACTGGGGTAGTGAAATTTGCCTGCTGCTCAAATCAAGCGGTGGTGTACTGCTAGCAGATTGGGTGCAAGTCTCTGTGCCACTTATTGCTATACCATCATCCCTCTCAATGCTGGTATTTGAGAAGGCATGAGGTATAGTAGGGTTAGAGATCACAGATGAGGAGCAAGGTCATGTATGCTTGTTTTGATCTTTTGCCTCTTTCAGGTGCTGTTGCCAACGGCCTGCATGGCAGGTCGTCATATGCCTTGCCAAGCATGTGGTGCCTAAGCGGCTGGTGCTCTGGCCACGCTTGATCAGCTTTAGACAGATGTTGCAAACAGCAATGCTGCGGTCTACTGCACAGGTGCTGAAAAAAGCCCATACTAAGAAACTTTTTGGAATCTGTGGAGATTTTGCAGCACGCTGCACCTCTGGAGCTCTGTGCTGTGACGCAATAGGTTGGCTACTGGAGCACATCCTGCCTCATTGGATTTGTGCGTCCTGCTCATCCTCCCCCTCCTCCTCCTCCTCCTCCTCTATCCTGTCAGGCACCCAAGTACAGTCAGTGACCTCATTATCCCCTCCCTCCTTGTCACTGGAGCAAACTTGATAATATGCTTCAGCTGTGGCAACATGACTGCTGGTTTGTTGTCCATCATTGTCACCCCCTCTCTCTAGGCTCACGTTATTCCCTTCAACAACCTTCAAACCAACATCACAGCTTTCAAATTGTTGCGCATCCTCCAGCAGCATGTCACTGACACTATGGTCGAATAGTTCAGGTGACTCCTCAATGCATGATGGTGGGGTGACAGAAGGAGTAGCTGTGGAGAAGGAGCCTGTGGAACAGGCCGCTTTGGCAGCTGCGGTGGAAGGCAAACTACTGTAAGCCTGGGTGTCAGAGGATGAGGAGGATGAGGACGGCTTATTGATCAACTCCACCAACTTTTCCACATGTTGTGGCTGAATAGCACGGGAAGCACAGGAAATAAAGGATGGGCATGCCCCGCCTGCAGAGGATGCACTATGTCGACTGTGACCACCACTTTTCACAATGGACACAGAGGCTGCCTGCCCTCTATTCGTTGCCTGTGAGCATTGGCCTCTCCTTGTCGGCCTTTTGGATATGATCTTGATACAGCTCAAAAAAGGTTATATGCAACTGACCCGTAGATACTCAATGACCTGATATGATGTCATTGATTAAACATTCCTGGCCCTCCCTACACTGCTAGGAATGAATCACTGGCACTGTCTGACAAACTGCAAAGAAACAAATCTCTCCCTGCCTGAAACACGTTCCTGGCCCTCCCTACTCTGCTAAGAACGTCTCTCTGCACTGTGTGACAAACTCCAAAAAAGGCCTTGCCTCACGTGCATCCCTCTCTCTGTCTCCTCGCCCGCACAATCACACTACACGCTGTGGCTGCGCGGGCAGCCTTTATCTAGTGTGGGCGTGTACTTGGCCCCTGAGCCATGATTGGCTAAAGGCAGTCTGCCTTTAGTCCAATGATGGCAGAGATCATTTGATTGGCCAAAGCATGAGGTCAGGGTACATGCTTTGGCCAATCACATAACGTGCTGTACGTGCAGTGCATTATGGGAATCTCGAATTTCCTGTGAAGAAGCACATTTGTTCGTCATTCGACAAATGATCTAACTTAGCTTCGACTCTAACTCGAAGCTCATGCCTATAGGAGAAAGGGGGCAGCCTTGGCAAGTGCCATTTGAGATGTAAAATGGTTTGAAGAGGAGGCCAGAAGTGAAAACTTGGGCAGATAGTTTACTGTACAATGCAAGAATTGCTGAGAACATAGGGCCCCGGAAGCCAAAATTCTCTGGCACCAGGAACAAATATTGCCAGTGTACCCTATTGAATGCTTTTTCTGAATCTATGGATAGAAGCAGAGAAGGTGTTTTGGTCAGCTGGGTGTTTTGAATTCAGTATGTGTCTGGTTGCATCTGACGCCTGTCTGCCTCTCATAAAACCCATCTGGTCTGGTTTAATAAGGGTTGGAAGGATGTTCGAGAGTCGTCTAGGTAGTACTTTGGTGAATATTTTAATATCAGAATAAGGCAAGGAAATGGGGCGAAAGTTGGCTGGGGTATCTGGATCTTTGTCAGGTTTAGGGAGCGTCACTATATGGGCACATAGCATTTAATTTGGAAGGGTTGCGGACAATGTTGCTTCTTGGAACAGCCGTAATAGATTTGGTGCAAGTGTATTTTTGAAGCTTTTCAAATATTCATTAGTGAAGCCGTCTGGACCTGGGGATTTGCCTAAAGGGAGGGTATCGATCATTGATTCTATCTCTATAGTTAGGAATGGGGAATTTAGGTGTTTTGGTTGGGATTTCGAGAGAGTTGGAAGGCGTATACCAGCCAAGAAGAAACAAATGTTCTCCTCTGATGGTTGGGGAGTGGACTTCAGGTTATATAGAGAATTGTAAGAATCCGTGAAAGCATCCGCTGATTCCTGTGGGTTGAGTAATTTAGATTTGGCAAATGGATGAAATAGGAAGGGGATTCTTGATTTAGCTTTACGAGTTTTGAGTCTGGTGGCCAAAAACATTCCTGCCTTGTTGTGTTGGGCATTAAACTTCAGACGAAGAGACGTAGGTATTTGTCATGTTCTTCTATGTGAGGATAAAGAAGCAGCTGTCTGTGGATCAGGACTTAATTTGTTTTTGGCTTCTAGTTTGTGGATATCCTGTAAGATTTTAGATAGTTGATTGATATTGTTTTTTTAGCACCTAACTGAATAAGGATTCCCCATATGTATGCCTTATGGGCATTACACAGTTGACAGGGGTTTTTGGGTGATGATTACAGGAAAAAAAAAGATATAGAGATGTTGTAGTATTATACTAGCAGTGGAGGGGTTTCGGAGAAGTGAGTTGTTACACAGCCAAATAGACGATCTTGGGTATAGACCTTCCTTCTGTAAAGTAAGAGTGATTACTGCATGGTCTAACCAAGTTATGTTGTGAATCTCAGTAGAGGAGGCTCGCTGCAACAACCACTTATCAACTACAAAGAGTTCAATTCCTGAGTATGAATTATGCTTACACGAGTAAAAAGTGAAGTCTTTTTAATTGGCATGTTGGCATCGCCATACATCATAAACGTCCTCTTTGTGGAGTAGGTCACTCAGGGAGGCTGTGCAGCCCCTTCCCAAGAAGGAAGAGTCAAGAATCGGGTTGGGAACTACATTAAAGTCACCACATATCAAGACATTTCCTTTTCGCACCTTAGAGATGCGACCGAAAAGTTTATGGAAAAATCTCATCTTGTGTGAATTGGGAGCATAAACAGTTATCAGTGTGAGTAATTTTGTGTTGATAGTGCATATCAAAATAATAAATCTACCTTCAGGATCTAGTATCGAGTCATGGAGAGTAAAGGAGTGGACACAGAATCTCTGATTGCCAGTAGTATTCCTTTCTTCTTGACTGGTGCACAGGCTAGAAAGACACGTGGAAAGTTCTTGTGTTTACAATAGGGAACCGAATTAGCTTGGAAATTAGTCTCTTGTATTGCCATAATGTCCGCTTTGTGTTTTTGGGCTTCCTTCCACATGGACATACACTTTGCTGGGTGGTTGAGTCCATGTGCATTCAAAGAGAGAATTTTAAGTCTCATGTAGAAGGAGTCTGAATATGTGATCGACAAGTTAATGGGAGGATATTAACTTCAGGAAGGGAAAGGCGATGTGAGGTCCATGTGTAGGTAACCAGGATCTCCGGGAAGGCCATTGGAACATAGGCCAGTTGAGTGGAGTGGGTGGACTAGGGTGAGAATGTAAGTGAGAATTGGTACTCTGCTTGAGAAGTAACACAACAAAGGAACAATATATGAGAAGGTGGAAACAAAACATAAATCCGAAACAGGGATATAGCAACTGTATTAAGTCCAAAGGTAACATGTAAAAAGGAGAAGGTCCTTGTAGCAGGGACCTCGAGCAGGTGTACTGTGGTCTGTGGAGTATATAGAGGGTGAGTACGGTGGTAAGTACTCATCCACAGAACCAGGGATCTTCCGTAGAAGATATACTGGTAGATGCATTTAGGAGTGTTGGAAGGGTTCTTCTTGTGTGAGATCTTTGACCACGCATGGGATGAAGCTGGTCTTGGGAAATGGCGCGGGTCAGGTGATGATGCAGGCAGGATTTTCCATCCTCAAACTAGCTGTAGTCCTTCTTCTAGGGTGTGTATGGTTTTGAGGATCCTTCACCAGTTAATATTAGTTTGGCTGGGTATTTCCACTTGTATACAATGTTGTGATTGCGGACGGCCTTGGTCACTGTAAGGAAATTGTTAATCACTGCATAGTATATTGGGAGAAGTCTGGGAAAGCTTGGAGAGTGTAAATCTTCTCCAGAAGTTGATCTACATGCCTAAAGGCTTCCAGAATCTTTTCTTTGACCTGGTAAAAACCAGAAGGACATCTCAAAGCACTTCTGGTGGAAGATGAGGGTACAGTGGACTCAATCAATTGTGAGATCTGCTGAGGAGAGATTTGGTTTGGAATATGTCTCTGACGAAATGTGGCAGCTGAGCGGAAGTAACGGATTCCGGTATCCCCTGAAGTTGAATATTGTTTTGATGAAACCTGTCCTCCAAATCCGCAAACTTGGATTTAATCTTCTGTATGGTGTTAAATGAAGTGGAGTATTCAGACATTTGTTCTTCTACTTGGTTAACCCTGTCACCTAAAGCTTGCACCTCAGCTCTACACTGGTGTAAGCAGGAAAGTAAATCAGATTGCAGGGATGTCTTTAGTGATAGCAGCATTTGTTTAAGGGTTATATCTGAAACTGGCTGTCTGCTGGTTGGGAAACAAGTTATGGGGTCAGCAGCAACTGTGTCTATAACCTGTGTATTATGTAGATCACTCACCCCAGTGAAGCCTTCATCTCCACTGTTGTAAGGGGATTCATGTCTGGGCCTCAATTTTGCTGGGCTCCTGGTGGAGGGAGTAGAGTGGCCTGGCAGGCTCTGGATTGCTGAGTGGTCATATTGTTGTTTACTAGAGCCGGCCGCTAGAGGTCTGTCGGCGGACTGTGAAGGGAGTCTCCAGCCACCATTTTGTTGTAGCCCTTTAGAGATGGTCAGGAAGAAACCCTACAGTTTCTTCGGCTGTGGCGGTTCCCGGCGCCTGCAAGACATGTTGGGTTGAGGACCGAGCTGTGAGGAAGGTGAGGGGTTAGTCTATGTGTCTGGTAGACTCCTTTGATTGCGGCGATCCCCGGTCCCACAGCAGAGCTCTCAGCTCATACGGCCATACATAGTGGCGGTTGCCACGCCCGTCTCATAAATAAGCTCTGATCTAATTAATTCCAACTGTAGCTCTGGCTGTATCTTTAGGGTCCTCTAACAGGTTTTCTTCTAAAATTGCTCTGTATTTAGCTCCATCCTATTTCCCATCAACTCTATCACACTTCCCTGTCCCTGCTGAGAAAAGCATACCGACAACATGATGCTGCCATCACCATGTTTCACGATGGTGTGTTTAGGGTGATGTGCAGTGTTAATTTTCTGCCACACGTCTGCGTTTTGCTTTAAGCCCAAAAATTTCCATTTTGGTCTCATCTGACCAGATCACCTTCTTCCCCACATGGCTTCTCACAAACTGCAAACAGGACTTCTTAGAGCTTTTTTCAACAATGGCTTTTTTTCATGCCACTCTTCCATAAAGGCCAGATTTGTGGAGTGCACAACTATGTCCCGTGGACAGATTTTCCCACCTAAGCTGTTGATCTCTGCAGCTCCTTTAGAGTTACCATAGGCCTCTTAGCTGCTTCTCTGATTAAAGGTCTACTTGCCATGTCTTGGTAGGTTAGCAGTTGTGCCATACTCTTCCATTTTCAGATAATGGATTGAGCAGTGCTTTATGGGATGTTCAAAGCTTGGGATACTTGTTTATAACCTAACCCTGCTTTAAACTTCTCCACATCTTTATCCCAGACCAAAAGGTGTGTTCCTTGACCCTCATGATGCTGTTTGTTCACTAAGGTTCTCTAACAAACCTCTGAGGGTTTCACAGAACCATTGTATTTATACTGAGATTAAATTATAGATAGGTGGACTCTATTTACTATTAAGGTGACTTCTAAAGGCAATTGATTCCACTAGAGTACAAATGCACGCCACTTTTCAGATACTTATTTGTAAAATAAATTGGAAACCATTTATCACTTTCCTTCTGCTTCAAAATTTTGTGCCACTTTGTGTTGGTCTATCACATAAAATCCAAATAAAATGTATTTACATTTTTGGTTGTAACATGACAAAATGTGGAAAATGTAAAGGGGTAGGAATACTTATTCAAGGCACTATATGTAACTATGAGCAATGATTCTCCAATATAATGTAATGTAATATGTAATGTAAACCAAGTAAATCACTGCAGATCATTACAGATACATACAGTTCGTTAATCAATGATGTTTTCTTGGAACACTATAGGGGTATTTTAGAGTCCAAAGGGCATCACTAACTATACATAGCGACCATCATGGGTGTTAAAGGCCGTCTTTTACTTAACTCCATGATTTATATGAAAAATTGATATGCACCTATGAGATCTAGTTTTGAGAAGATTCATGCCCCTTTTATATGAATAAAAGGGAGAGGGTATCTGGTAGATATAGTGATTTTACTATGTTCCCTGTAGGTCATGCAAACATGTAAGTTACTATCTTTTTTTCTGCCAAAAAAACCCTGCACCTGCTTGTGGGCATGGACAGAATAATGAAAGTATAATGATGATCATCTTCAATGTAGTTCTGCAAATCTTGGGTATTGGGATCTGATCCTTTAGATGGAGAAGTACCTGGCTGGATGGCACATTGCCCAATGCTTAATCAATGTATGGGTCTAGTTGTTGGAGCCAATGGTAAACCAAAATTAAAGGATAGGCTTGACAGGAAATAACAAAGAATATTTGAAATAATAATTTCAAATATAATAATAAAAAATAATAATTAAATAATAAAATAATTAGTAATTAATAATTAATAATTAAATAATAATTAATAATAATTAATAATTAAATAATAAAAAATAATAATTTTGAGCAATAATTTGCTCCTGGTCCAAAGGCTCAACAATCAAGGTGTATAGAAGCATATGTTTGACTACCCACCAAAGATCCGTGGGTAGAGTAGAGCGAGCACCTGGATGTTCGGGTTCGGCGGGTTTGGCGGAACTTGAAAAAAAAGTCCGGGTTCGTGACCCGGACTTAACCCGCACTTTGTCCCGATCCCGAACCCCATTGAAGTCAATGGAGACCCAAACTTTTGAGCACTAAAATGCCTCTAAAACAAACATGGAAAGGGCTAGAGGGCTGAAAATGGCATCAAAATCATCTTAAGAGCATGACAAGTGCTCTGCAAACAAATGTGGATAGGGAAATAACTTAAAAGAACATAAAAAACAGAAAAATAAAAAATAATCATCTTGAACAATGTAGGAGGAGGACGAGGCCCATATGGAGTAGGAGGTTGAGGTGGATGAGGATATGGCGGTGTAGGTGGAAGTGACGGCAGCGGTGGAGGAGGAGGAGGACGAGGCCCATATGGAGTAGGAGGTTGAGGTGGCGGTGGAGGAGGAAGAGGTAGCCAACACTGGTTTTTGTTTTTAATTTTATTTCTTTTTAAATTAGGGTACATCCCAAAAAGAGTGAGAAAGATAAAAAATACAACAATGGCTGGGTAAGGCCGGTATACATGTCTATTCTGCACAAGGTACGGACGAGTCCTGTGGGATCCATGCCTGGTTCATTTTATTGAATGTGAGCTTGTCCACATTGGCTATAGACAGGCGGCTGCGCTTGTCTGTGATAACGCCCCCAGTCATGCTAAATACACGTTCAGATAATACACTGGCTGCAGGGCAGGCCAGCACCTCCAAGGCGTAAAGGGCAAGCTCAGGCCATGTGCCCAATTTGGAGACCCAGAAGTTGAAGGGGGCAGACCCGTCATTCAGTACGTCTAGGCGTGTGCACACATACTGCTCCACCATGTCAGTGCTGGGTGGTGGTGCTGCTGGTGGAGCTCCTGTTGCAAGGAGAGGACGTGGTCAATCTGTGGCAGCTACACGCAAAAGTGAAACACCTTTCTCAGTTGCGAGTAGGCGACAGAACCTTATAGCAGTATTTGGCAGGGCCTATTGCGCCTCTACAAATGTTGAGGCCAGAACAAGTACAGGCGATAGATAGTAGATTAGGTTGCTGACAGTGCCTCCAGTTCCTTCACATTTTCTCCCACCCAGTCTTCTGCTGAAAGGTCAGAGTTGGCACCTGCATCTGATGTCCATCAATCTTTCACCTCACCCCCTTGCAAATCAGCCAAGCAGTGTGAGCCCCAAGTAATGCAGCAGTCTCTTCTTCTTTTTGATGACTCTGTTAGCAAGGTTTCCCAGGGCCATCCATCTAGCCCTGCCCCAGAAGTGGAAGAGATTGAGTGCACAGATGCCCAACCACTTACTGTATGTCTCAAGAAAGATGAGTACATGGGAGGACCATCGCAGCACTTCTCGGATGATGACGAAAAACACAGGTGCCAACTGCTGCGGAATTCAGAAATGTGGAGACTGACAAGGGTTGCAGGGGTGAAGACTGGGTGGAAGATGATGTGGATTACGATGAGGTCCTCAACCCCACATGGAATGAACTTCATGCAGGTGACCTGAGTAGTTTGGAGGAAGAGGTGGTGGTCCCACAGAGCCACCAGCACAGCAGAAGAAGGAGCGGGGTGCAAAAGCGGAGCGGCCTTGCCCTAGACACTACGCCTGCTACTGCCCAACACAGCAAGGGACCGAGCGCACCAAAGCCAGCTCAAAGGAGTTCTCTAGTGTGGAAGTTCTTCAGAAAATGTGCTGATGACAGGACACGAGTGGTTTGCACCCTGTGCAATCAGAGCCTGAAGCGAGGCATAAACCTTCTCAACTTGAGCACAACCTGCATGACCAGGCATCTAAGTGCAAATCACGAGCTACAGTGGAGTGCACACCTCAAAAACCAAGAAAGGTCTCTGGCTCCTCCTGTTTCCTCTTCATGCTGCAGTTTCGGCCTCTTCATCCACCTCTGTAGTGATACCAGCACCTGCCACCCCGCAAACAGAGGATCTGCCAGCAACACCACCACCTGGGTCACCAACAATTATCTCTACAATGTCCCATGGAAGCGTTCAGCTTTCTATCTCCCAAACACTGGAGTGGAAGAGGAAGTACCCCCCCTACCCACCCACGATCCCTGGTCCTGAATGCCACCATTTCAAAATTCCTGGCCTGTCATTCCGTCTGGTGTAGATGCAGAGTTTTAAAAGCCTGGTGGCGGTGGCTGTTCCACAGTACGTTGTGCCCAGCCGCCGCTACTTTTCCAGGTAAGCCATCCCTTCCCTGCACAACCAAGTGGGTGACAAAATTTAGGTGTGCACTGCGCAATGCCATCTGTGGCAAGGTCCACCTAACTACGGATACGTTGACCAGTAAGCAGGGTCAGGGATGTTATATCTCCGTAACAGCACATTGGGTAAATGCAGTGGCGGCTGGGCCTGAGGCGGATAGCAATTTGGCGCATGTCCTTCCACCACTGAGGATTGCAGGGCGCTTCAGTTTGCCTCCTGTTCCTAACTCCTCCTACTCCGCTTCCTCATCCTCTACCGCATCCTCATCCGGTCCACATAACACCTTCACCACCAACTTCAGCACAGCCAGGGGTAAATGACAGCAGGCAGTTTTAAAACTTGCCTGTTTGGGGGAAAAACCACACACCGCGCAGGAGTTGTGGAGGAGCATGGAACAGCAGACAAATGAGAGGTTGCTGCCAGCGAGCCTCAAGCCCGGCCTGGTGGTGTGCGATAAGGGGCGAAATCTCATAGCAGCTCTGGGCCTAGCCGGTTTGACGCACATCCCTTGCCTGGCGCATGTGCTGAATTTGGTGGTGCAGAGGTTCCTTAAAAATTACCCCGATATGTCAGAGCTGTTGCAGAAAGTGCGGGCCGTCTGTGCGCACTTTCGGCATTCTCACCCTGCTGCTGCTCACCTGTCAGCGATGCAGCGTAACTTCGGCCTTCCCGCTCACCGCCTCACATGTGACGTGCCCACAAGGTGGAACTCCACCTTGCACATGCTGGAAAGACTGTGCGAGCAGCAGCAGGCCATAGTGGAGTTTCAGCTGCAGCACGCATGCGTGAGTCACTCTGTGGAACAGCACCACTTCACCACCAATAACTGGGCCTCCATGCGAGACCTGTGTGCCTTGTTGCGCTGTTTTGAGTACTCCACCAACATGGCCAGTGCCGATGACGCCGTTGTCAGCTTAAATATCCCACTTCTTTGCCTCCTTCAAAAAACGATTCGGGCGATGATGGAAGAGGATGTGGCACAGGATGAGGAGGAGGAGGATGAAGAGGTAACATTTCCAAGGCTTTCAGGGCAGTCATTCGCAAGTGGCTCAGAGGGTGGGTTCCTGCACACACAAACGCCAGGGACACAATTGTCCAGCAGGGGCACAGTTCTGGAGGATGAGGAGGATGAGGAGGAGGATGAGGAGGAGGAGATGGAGGAGGAGATGGAACCATGTTCACAGCAGGGTGGCACCCAGGCCAGCTCATGGCCATCACTGGTGCGTGGCTGGGGGGATACAGAGGACACAGACAATTTCGTTGCCTCTGGGCAGCCTGGCACACATGAGCGATTACATGCTGCAGTGTCTCCACAATGACTGCCGAGTTGCCCACATTCTAACTTGTGCTGATTACTGGGTGGCCATGCTGCTGGATCCCCGTTACAAGGACAACGTACCGTCCTTAATTCACTCACTGGAGCGTGATCGCAAGATGCGTGAGTACAAGCGCACGCTGGTGGACGCAATGCTGCTGGCATTCCCACCTGACAGCGGGGCCACAGTGGAAGCACAAGGCCAAGGCAGAGGAGGAGGAGGAGGAAGAGGTCGCCAACGCAACCAGGGCACCGCCAGCACCTCAGAAGGCAGGGTTAGCATGGCCGAAATGTAGAAAAGCAGCTCATATGGAACGTCTTAGCAGGAGGCAGCATTTCACCAACATGGTGGAGCAGTATGTGTGCACACGCCTACATGTAGTGAATGACGGGTCTGCCCCCTTCAACTTCTGGGTCTCCAAATTGGGCACATGGCCTGAGCTTGCCCTTTACACCTTGGAGGTGCTGGCGTGCCCTGCAGCCAGTGTATTATCTGAACGTGTATTTAGAACGGCTGGGGGCGTTATCACAAACAAGCTCAGCCGCCTGTCCAGAGACAATGTGGACAAGCTCACGTTCATTAAAATGAACCAGGCATGGATCCCACAGGACTTTTCCGTACCTTGTGCAGAATAGAGATGGATACCGACCTTACCCAGCCATTGTTATATATAAAATTGTTACACTTTTGGGGTGTACCCTAATTTAAAATGACTGAAAAAAAGCAGTGTTGGCTACCTCGTCCCCCTCCACCGCCGCTTCCACCTACACCGCCACATCCACCGCCACCCCAACCTCCCTCCTACTCCATATGGGCCTCGTCCTTCACAGATGAAGTAAATTGTTTTATTTTTCTGTTTTTTTTTTGTTGTTTTAAGTTTTTTCCCTATCCACATTTGTTTGCTGAGCACTTGCCATGCTCTTAACTACGTTTTGCTGCCATTTGCAGCACTCTAGCCCTTTCCATTGGTGTTTTAGAGCCATTTTAGTGCCTGAAAGTTTGGGTCCCTATTGACTTCAATGGGGTTTGGTGTCCGGGTAAAGTTCAGAAAAAGTCTAGGACACTGACCCGGACTTTTTTTTCAAGTTCGGCCGAACCCGCCGAACACGGACATCCGCTCAACCCTAGTGGTTGGTGCCAGTGAGCCTCAAGCCCGGCCTGGTGGTGTGCGATAATGGACGAAATCTCGTAGCAGCTCTGGGCCTAGCCAGTTTGACACACATCCCTTGCCTGGCGCATGTGCTGAATTTGGTGGTGCAGAGGTTCCTTAGAAATTACCCCGATATGTCAGAGCTGCTGCAGAAACTGCACTTTTGGCGTTCTCACCCTGCTGCTGCTCGCCTGTCAGCGCTGCAGCGTAGCTTTGGCATTCCCGTTCACCGCCTCACCTCCACCTTGCACATGCTGGCCAGACTGTGCGAGCAGCAGCAGGCCATAATGGAGTTTCAGCTGCAGCATGCACACATGAGTCCCTCTGCGGAACAGCACCACTTCACCACCAGTAACTGGGCCTCCGCGAGACCTGTGTGCCTTGTTGCGCTGTAACATATGCAGCAGTGTTAATTTTGGCAGCAAATTTCAATTTAGTTTTAGTCTTAGTGTTAGGACTAAAATGGCATTTTAGTTTTAGTCCCATTTTAGTCTTCTGCAAGTGTTTTAATTTTAGTCGTATTTAGTCGACTAAAACTCCAGTACATTTTAGTTGATTAAAAAATCTTACATTTTAGGCAACTAAAACGTCCTACATTTTAGTCGACTAAAACTAATTTTAGTCATGTAAATGGTCATGGTCAGGTCAGAGAGGAGGCCTGTAATGCTGCTGCCTGCAGTCAGTGCAGTGAGTGCACACATCGCTGCTCAGAGTGCTGGATAGGGGTCTCAGGTTTAAAGGTGGTCTCTGGTCTGACTCTGAACTGAAGTTGTTGAACAGGATGGGCCGGGCGGGCCTCAGCGGCCTATATGCACGCACACAGTCCTGGATGGATGGCGGAATCGGATGCCAGTGGTGACTGGTGAGTGGTCTGAGGGGACTCAAGAAGGCAGTAATAGCTGGCCTGGCTGTTAACTCACAGTGGGTGCTCTGCTCTGGATGTGGTGGTGGCTGGGTGCCAGTGCCGTGTGATAAGTCGGGCCTGGTGCGTCTGGCTGTAGCGCTGCAGCTGTAGTGCTCTGGTGAGGTCAGGTGACTGGTCTCGAGTCGACTCCTCACGTCGGACATCACCGGGCACGCCATGCCAGATGCCACACAGGCGGAGCTCCGTGATAACCGGAAGTTGGGTAAACGTCCCTGCCTCACATTCTCGTTTAGTTTTCATTCGTTAACGAAAACGGATTTGATTTCCGTCATAGTTGTCGTCATTTGACGAAAATGTGCTATACTTTGCGTCTCGTTTTCATCAGTTGAAAAATGCCGGTTGGCGAAAGCGGTGACGAAAACGTTTTCGTTGACGAAATTAACACTGCTGTAAATTCCATTGGCTGTAATGTCATTGCACCTATTACCTGAATATATTACCAACATTAAATATTAGGGAAAAATATAAGAAAAGCCTTTTTTTTTTTTTTAAACTTTAATGTGCTATTATTACATGCTCTGGATGGAATTGTGTTGCCGATATAGAAATGGCCAGCAGAGGAGTGTTAATTTTGATGATGTCAATTTTTCATTTAGTTTTAGTTTATAGTCTTATGACTAAAATGCCATTTTAGTTTTAGTCGTATTTTAGTCTTAAGACTAAAATGACATTTTAGTTTTAGTCGTATTTTAGTCATCTGAATTGTTTTAGTTTTAAGCCCTGTACACACGTACCCATTGTCGGCCGTAAATATTCCGCCGCCGACCGATCGGCCGATTGTAGGCTTGTTAGTATGATGCTTTCGACAGCACATTTTCGGCCAAACAGAATCTGTCGTGCAGACTTTAAAATATTTGTTGGCCGTCACCAGAACGGCTGATTGTTCGCCAGTCAGTACAGATTTCGGCCGACAGACAGCAGATTAGCAAGACTGGGCATGCTCAGAAAAGGAAAAAGACAAGGAAAGTTAACCATCACATGACATCACTTCTGCAGTCGGCTGTTGTTGGCCGACAAAATTCGTGTGCAGTCTTTTGCAGTTTTCAACAGACACGACAGCCCTGGACAAAAGACGGCCGATCGTTCGGCCGATGATCAGTACATGTGTACGGGGCTTTAGTCGTATTTTAGTAGACTAAAATTGTGTTAATTTAGTCGACGAAAACGTTTTAGTCGACAAAATTAACACTGATATGCAGACTAGGCCGCAATGTAATATTTTTTCCCTAAATGGGTGTTTATTGAATAGCGGAATAGAACAACAGTATCTAACGAGTGTATCTCACAGTAAAATATGCAGACTAAGCCGCAATGTAATATTTTTTCCCTAAATGGGTGTTTATGACCACTGACCTAGGCCAACTAAAGAGGTTGATTATGGTCTGAGGAGAGGTATTGAAGGCGATTCACTTATCGGATTGAGTGGAGAGATCCATACACAAGCTGAGGCCGGCATTCCATCCTATTGGGATTCTGCACACAGCATACCACTTACCAATGCTAGATCCCAAGGGGCCATCTGGTAAGTGTGTCATACATCCGGTGGTGGATGTCCCTTTCTTCTTCTTTCCCATCATGATCCAAGGAAGCACTCCTGATAGGACATCTGAGCACTTTAAAGCACTTATTTTTGCACTGGCTTTTTTGCACATAAAGACTATATTTTATTCATATGATTTTTACCTTAGAATTTATGCATTGTCACTTTGTTCATATGGAATTTGACACTATGCACGGTCACTTTATTGGAATGTGATATACAAAGAATTGATGTATTGAATTCATCTGGTATACATTGAATTGCACTATATACTTTCTTGAGAATTTTATCTGTATATCATATGAGATTTTTAATAATTAATTTGTTGAGCGCTGTCTCCTCCCCCTTTTTGCTAACATTCTTTAAACACATGTTGTTTTAGGACTAGCTGCTCACTAACAATAATTTTATAATTGTTAATTTAAATTTTTCACCACCAGTATAATTTACCATTAATTAACACTGTGGTTCCTAGGCTCAGTCACGTGATTTATAAAATCACCCCTTGTTTATTCACTGTAACATATGCAGACAGGGCCGCAATCAACTTTTTTTTGTCCCCTAAATAGTTTTTTTATTGCAAGGCGCAATTCAACAGTACGCAATGGGTGTATGTTACTGTAACATATGCGGACAGGGCAGCAATAAACTCTTTTGGTCCTCTAAATAGTTTTTTTTAATGCACTGCGCAATACAACAGTATGCAATGGGTGTATGTCACTGTAACATATGCGGACAGGGCAGCAATAAACTCTTTTGTCTCCTAAATTTTTTTTTTTTATTGCAAGGCGCAATTCAACAGTACGCAATGGGTGTATCTCACTGTAACATATGCGGACAGGGCAGCAATAAACTCTTTTGTCCCCTAAATAGTTTTTTTTATTGCACTGCGCAATAGAACAGTATGCAATGGGTGTATGTCACTGTAACATATGCGGATAGGGCAGCAATAAACTCTTTTGTCCCCTAAATAGTTTTTTTTCATTGCACGCCACAATAGAACAGTACGCAATGGGTGTATGTCACTGTAACATATGCGGACAGGGCAGCAATAAACTCTTTTGTCCCCTAAATATTTTTTTTATTGCAAGGCGCAATTCAACAGTACGCAATGGGTGTATGTCTCTTTAACGTATGCGGACAGGGCAGCAATAAACTCTTTTGGTCCCTAAATATTTTTTTTTATTGCAAGGCGCAATTCAACAGTACGCAATGGGTGTATGTCTCTGTAACGTATGCGGACAGGGCAGCAATAAACTCTTTTGGTCCCCTAAATAGTTTTTTTATTGCAAGGCGTAATTCAACAGTATGCAATGGGTGTATCTCACTGTAACATATGCGGACAGGGCCACAATAAACTTTTTTGCCCCTAAATGGTCCTTTTATTGCATGGCGCAATACAAAAGTACGCAATGGGTGTATCTCACTGTAACATATGCGGACAGGGCAGCAATAAACTCTTTTGTCCCCTAAATAGTTTTTTTAATTGCACTGCGCAATAGAACAGTATGCAATGGGTGTATGTCACTGTAACATATGCGGATAGGGCAGCAATAAACTCTTTTGTCCCCTAAATAGTTTTTTTTCATTGCACGCCACAATAGAACAGTACGCAATGGGTGTATGTCACTGTAACATATGCGGACAGGGCAGCAATAAACTCTTTTGTCCCCTAAATATTTTTTTTTATTGCAAGGCGCAATTCAACAGTACGCAATGGGTGTATGTCACAGTAACATATGCGGACAGGGCAGCAATAAACTCTTTTGTCCCCTAAATATTTTTTTTTTATTGCACGGCGCAATACAACAGTATGCAATGGGTGTATGTCACTGTAACATATGCCGACAGGGCAGCAATAAACTCTTTTGTCCCATAAATCGTTTTTTTTCATTGCACGGCGCAATACAACAGTATGCAATGGGTGTATCTCACTGTAATGTATGAATGAAAAACTGAAAAATATTTTTTTTTTCACCCAAAATACTGTAAAATAATAATTTTCCCCTCACATGGTGCTTTTTGAAGAGGAGGTTAGAAAAGCAATGTCTGTCTGACATACAGTCTTTAAAGTTAAATATGAAGGAAAAAATGTTTTTTCTTTTTTAAATGCAGATTAAGCACACACATATGCACTGAGGTTGCATGAAATGTGCAGCACCGCATGCCTAACAGCCAGGTTGAATACTGTTGTTCTATTCCGCTATTGAATTAAAAAGAAAAAAAAAACCCATTTGAATGAAAAACTGAAAAATAATTTTTTTACCCTAAATACTGTAAAATAATTATTTTCCCCTCACATTGGTGCTTTTTGAAGAGGAGGCTAGAAAAGCAATGTCTGTCTGACATACAGTCTTTAAAGTTAAATATGAAGGAAAAAATGTTTTTTTCTTTATTAAATGCAGATTAAGCAGACACATATGCACTGAGGTTGCATGAAATGTGCAGCACCGCACGCCTAACAGACTGATACATTTTTTTTTTGTTTCTCACCTGGCTCTGGTCAGGGCATAAAGATCGTTCTACTGCACCCCCACACAATACAATCAATGTAGATCGCTGTCTGATTAAAGCAGATTGTTCCTATCTATGCTTTCCCTAAAAGCAATCTCTCCAGCCTGGCCCTACAGTAAACTGCTATCTCTCCCTCATAGGCAAAAACATTGTTCACTGCACCCCACAAAATCAAATCAATGTAGATTGCTGTATGATAAAGCAGATTGTTCCTCCTATGCTTTCCCTACAAGCAATCTCTCCAGCCTCGCGCTATAGTAAAGTCCTATCTGTCCCTCAGCAGCAGCAGTTAGGAACCTGTCCCTACAGTAGTATTAGCAGAGTGATGCGTGGCGCTGTGTGACTCCAGCTTATATAGAGTCTGGGTCACATGCTGCACTGGCCTATCACAGCCATGCCATTACTAGACATGGCTGTGATGGCTTCTAGGGCACACTAGTTAAACGCTTGCTGATTGGCTGTTGAAAGCTCGCCATTAAAACCGCACCAAAACATTAAAATAACGTTACTGAACAACGGACAGTACCCGAACATACAGTGAAATGTCCGGGTACCGAATACCCAAAAGTCCGGTACGACCATGAACAATACAGGCCGGGTTCGCTCAGCCCTATCCGTGGGGAATTGTCTATGGTGACCAAATCATATGGAACATTTACTGTTAATAGGGGGATCTAAAGGGACTGTGCTAGAGTTAAATCCATGAAATTCCTGGCTGAGCCAGAGTCTAAAGAGGCAGAAAAATAATGCTGGTAAGCTTGAAAGGAAAGAGCAGCAGGAACGTATAGTTTGTCCATAACAGGATTAATGGAAGTTCAAATAGAAGGGCAGTCACTCTGAAGTCCAGCTTTCCATCTTGACAGCAAGTGACCATATAATGACCATAGAAGACACAGTACTAGCAAAATCCCAGGGAGCAATGTTAAAGCCTTTCCTCAATGGACAGTCATGGGACCCCAATCTGAATAGGTATCTCTGTATCAGTGGGTATTGTCATCAAGGAGGTGTCAGTGTCAGTGGCAGGTGGAATGACATGGAAAAGAAAGTTCCCAATTTTATATGTGAAACATGAGATCCATGGTCTACTCCAAGGTAGTGAGGATAACATAACGGACTAATGTGTCTTTTATAAAATCTGCCAGTCCCCATCTGACTGTATAAAACTGGGTCATTCCATTTGGAGTATTTTGTTCAGTAACAGAACTCCAAGAAATAATGCTCAGCAGAATGTTTGCCTTGTCATAATGCCTGGAAATGAGCTACTGCTGTATGTGTATGGTACAGATCATCACAGAGTAGGTCCAAAACTTTAAAGAAGGTATCCACAAATTGTACTGTATGGTAGGGTCTGTTGTTACTTTGATTGGTTTTGCTACTTTCTCACTACACGGGGAAAACTGTAGCATACTGCCTTTTTATAGAGCAAAGCCTATTTACAGTCAGGTCCATAAATATTGGGACATTGACACAATTCTAATCCTTTTGGCTCTATACACCACCACAATGGATTTGAAATGAAACAAACAAGATGTGCTTTAACTGCAGACTTTCAGCTTTAATTTGAGGGTATTTACATCCAAATCAGGTGAACGGTGTAGAAATTACAACAGTTTGTATATGTGCCTCCCACTTTTTAAGTCAAGGAAAAATTTTTGATTCATGTGGGGTGATCCCCTGAGTGCCACATCCCAAATTGAAATACAAGAACAATGGGGTTCCCCTTGGGGCGGGACTTTTAAGGCACTATATAATTCAAGATACCCAATTTATATGAAAACTTTATTGAAAAAGTATATAAATATATAAATATATATACTTTTTCAATAAAGTTTTCATATAAATTGTGTATCTTGAATTATATAGTGCCTTAAAAGTCCCGCCCCAAGGGGAACCCCATTGTTCTTGTCTCCCACTTTTTAAGGGACCAAAAGTAATGGGACAGATTACCAATCATAAATCAAACTTTCACTTTTTAATACTTGGTTGCAAATCCTTTGCGGTCAATTACAGCCTGAAGTCTGGAATGCATAGACATCACCAGACACTGGGTTTTATCCCTGGTGATGCTCTGCCAGGCCTCTACTGCAACTGTCTTCAGTTCCTGCTTGTTCTTGGGGCATTTTCCCTTCAGTTTTGTCTTCAGCAAGTGAAATGCATGCTCAATCGGATTCAGGTCAGGTGATTGACTTGGCCATTGCATAACATTCCACTTCTTTACCTTAAAAAACTCTTTGGTTGCTTTTGCAGTATGCTTTGGGTCATTGTCCATCTGCACTGTGAAGCGCTGTCCAATAAGTTCTGAAGCATTTGGCTGAATATGAGCAGATAATATTGCCCAAAACACTTCAGAATTAATCCTGCTGCTTTTGTCAGCAGTCACATCATCAACAAATACAAGAGAACCAGTTCCATTGGCAGCCATACATGCCCACGCCATGACACTACCACCACCATGCTTCACTGATGAGGTGGTATGCTATGGATAATGAGCAGTTCCTTTCCTTCTCCATACTCTTCTCTTCCCATCACTTGGGTACATGTTGATCTTGGTCTCATCTGTCCATGTTGGATCTCATATTGAGAGTTGACAGCAACAGATTCCAAATGCAAATAGCACACTTGAAATTAACTCTGGACTTTTTATCTGCTTCTTGTAAATGGGATAATGAGGGAATAACACACACCTGGCCATGGAACAGCTGAGCAGCCAATTGTCCCATTACTTTTGGTCCCTTAAAAAGTGGGAGGCACATATAAAAACTGTTGTAATTCCTACACCTTTCAACTGATTTGGATGTAAATACCCTCAAATTAAGGCTGAAAGTCTGCAGTTAAAGCACATCTTGTTTGTTTAATTTCAAATCCATTGTGGTGGTGTATAGAGCCAAAAAGATTAGAATTGTGTTGATGTCCCAATATTTATGGATCTGACTGTATTACACCAATTGTAAAACTGATAGCAGGACACTGACGTAAAACCTGTTCTCAATGAATTGCTGCTGAACCACCTTTCCTGATCCTCTATTATTATATGTTTTTATATTACCAATAGTTTATTAGTAAATGCTCAAGGAGAAGCCAACTTATTTCATCCAGTTTAACATCTAGTTAAGTGGAAAATGTTACTGGCAAATGCTTAAAGTGTTTTTATTCAGCCTTCTATAATCCGGGGGTATAAAGTAAACTGTTCTGACTATCTTTTTGAACTTTCCAAACACAGATCAATAAACAGAAAATTAGAGAAATAGCAGAATATTTTTCTTTGTAATATTGATATTTGCTACTGTAGTTGCTCATATTCCAGTTATCACAACTGTTTATCAATTGCAAAATACATTTGTGTTGGGTAACTTTTATCTAGATAATGTTCAAGTCCTGGTAATAGTTGGAAATGTTAAATGAAAAGCATTTACAAAGAAACTGACTTGTTATTTGCAAAACCTCTGCAGGAACGATCAGTTTCAGTGGAACATCGAGCCCTTCATTTGCTGACCCTTGCTTTAATCAATAACACTGTATCTCATTAAAGTATTCTGGTTTGTTTGGACAATATAACAATAAATCTTATGGTTTGACGGACCACAAAATGAATTTCAATAAATTTCAAAGAGTTACAATCAGCTACTGAAGTAAAATATTTGAAACCTCAGCAACCTGGTGAAATTGAAGTATAAATTCCAAACAAAGCTCTGGATATCTTTGAAGCACAAGTTTGTAAGACAAACTGCAACCAGCAAGTTCATTTTATTTTATTTATTTATCAGAAATATTCAAAGTAACAAAAAAATAGTACCTTAGTTGCATAAACAAATAAAAGCAAATAGCAAATTATTAAACAGAATATCATTTTCTGAGCTTTTGCATTTAAAATGAAATTCATCACCCGAACAATATACTGAGGAGGGACAAATAGAAGCAAAAATATCCCCAATGAACCAGTATATGTCAGTAAATTTTTCTAAAACAGGAGGTATTCACATATTTCATATATTCCAAAAATGATGATAGTCGGCGGAGACATGCAAAAAATTATTTATGCTCTTGGTTAACTGTACATTTAACCACTTTAAGACCAGACTTTTTCTGGCACTTTTCGTTTACAAGTTTAAATCAGTATTTTTTGCTAGAAACTTACTTATAACCCCCAAACATTATAATTATAATTAAATATATATATATATATATATATATATATATATATATATATATATATATATTTAGCAAATTCCCTAGGGAATAAAATGGTGATCCTTGCAATTTTTTATGTCACACGGTATGTATGCAGCGATTTTGCAAACACATTTTTATAGGGGAAAAATACACTTTAATGAATTAAAAAAACAAAAAACAATCTTTACCCTAATTTTTTGGAAAATGTGAAAAATGATGTTACGTTGAGGAAATAGATACCTAACATGTCACTCTTTAACATTGCACATGCTCCTGGAATGGCGACAAACAACTTTACTTAAAAATTTCCATAGGAGACACTTTAGATGCCTTTACAGGTTACCTGTTTAGAGTTACAGAGAAGGTCTAGCACTAGAATTATTGCTCTCACTGTAACGTTTGCAGTGATACCTCACATGCGTGGTGCGAATATTGTTTACATATACGTGAGAGACTTACGAATGCTTTCGTTTCTGCGCGTGAGGGTGGAGGAATGGGCACGCTTTTTTTTTTAAATCACTTTTATTCCTATTACAAGGAATATAAACATCCATTGTAAAAGAAAAAAGGATGACATGTCCTCTTTTTTGGAGAGTTCTGGGTTTAAAAAGACCCCAAATCTCTTATTTTCCTTTAAAAGCAAAATTTTAAAAAATTGTTTACTTCCAGCCTTGCTTGGAAGTAACATCATGATGACAATCTGGCCCTCCAAAGCCAAGGAGGCAATCAAAGTGGATCTACTCTTTGATCACCAGAGTAACCAGCTGGTGGCTCCGTTGGATCTTTTCTCGGGCGAATTGGCAGAAATGGTAAGCCCAAGAAACACTGGCGAGCTTCTGAAAGCATTCCTGCGGCTCATCAGAAAAAAAACGACACTGAGATTATGGCTGATACTTTCAGCCATAATCCTGATAAACCACTTGCAAATTAGCAACCTATATATACATTTTGCGGTCAGCTTATGGGTAAAACCTCTGGCCTATGCCACAGACACCACCTAATATTATAGAACCGTTTATTCCAAATTGTGTAGAACTGTTTCAGACTTGTTGACCAACAACAGTGTACTGCAGTACAGTGCTTGGGGAATTGAGTATTAAGTAAGACTCAGAAGGTTATGGTAATGAGGGACAAAAGGAACCAAAATGCCCTCTAATGAATACATGTGTTACATAGTTGAGATTTTCTATAACAGTAGGTATTTACATGTCTCATTCCAATATTCCAAAAATAAGGGGAATATTCTATATTTAGTGTAGTAGGTTTGGCAAAGCAAAGCATTCCTTTATGCCCCATGGCCAACTTTACATCTAAATGCTGGATGGTCCCTAAAAAACAAAAGACAAAATTGAAATTAAAATTTGTTCATTTTTGGGGGGCGTGGTTAGGCACCGGACCAAGATGGCCGCTTAATAGAGTTGCTCCGTGCACTGGGGGAGAAAAACTTGGTTTTTTTTGGCACATACTGGCGACTTTACCATGGTCCGATCCGGCCGCAGTGCTTCCGCTAACCGGGTCCTACCCGAACCGGGTACTCAGCTCTCCGGCAACATCCCGGCTCTATTCCAGACGCAGGCCTCGGAGCGCCGCGCGGCCTCTCCTTCTCCCGCACTAGGCCCCACGGCTGCCCTCACGGAGTCTCCATCGACTGCATCCTCGACATCTGCGCAGGCGACTTCTCTCCCTAGCCTGCAGGACCTTCAAAATGTGGTAGTGGACATTAAACTCACCTTAGGAGCCACGATCACTGAGCTCACAGACGAGCTTCGGTCCGTCATGTCCAGGCTGAGCGAGGTGGAGAAGACCACAGCCACACAGGGGATGGCCATCAAGCAACTTCAGAGGGTGTCGGACTCTCACACAACACACCTAATTGAGATGAACCACCAGCTCGAAGATCTCGATAATAGAGGGAGATGGCACAACATCCGCCTGAGGGGACTTCAGGAGCGAGTGGAGCCCCCAGACTTGGAATCGGCCCTCGCCACCATCTTCAATGAGCTGCTGGAGCTGCCTGATGACTCCCCCATCGATTTAGAAACAAGCCCATCGAGCCCTGCGCCCCAGAGGAGGAGAGCTCCGAGGGATGTTATCGCATGCCTGGTGAGCTTTCCACTAAATGAAGCTATCATGCGCAAGGCTAGGAGCTGCGACCAGATCCTGTTCAACAGTATGGAGGTGAAGCTTTTCCAGGACCTCTCCGCCATAACGCTCCAAAACCACCGCGCCTTACGCCCGTTGCTGGAGGCCCAGCGAACAAGGGAGATAACGTACAGATGGCGGTTCCCCTTCTGCCTCTTTCAGGGGCAGAAATGCAGCGTTTTGTACCCCTGACAACCTACCGGCCTTCTGTGAGGCCTTTGACATCACTGCCATGGACTTGCCGGACTGGTATAGTGAGTTTTACGCACCGGACCCGTGGATTTCGGTCTCCCTCTCGGCACACCGAAGGCCCAGCGCCACAGACATAGGAGGAAACACTCACGCCCTCGATCCAGCACGGCCTCACCCCACTCCAGGGAGGCCCCGGGTGGCAGCCCACGACGCTCTCCGAATGCCTTGACCTGTGAGACCTGTCTGCCCCTGTCGGCTATACCCATGGACCGTGAGTAACCCTGTTCCGTATTGGATTCTAGCCCTTTGCGCTCATAGATTCCTGCCTCGCTCTTATCTCCACTTGCTAAGGTCTTGATTTAGGCCCCCGATACCCTGGCTCCCCTGTGTGCGGATGGCCGTTCGCCCCCCCCCCTCCCTGCCCTTGGGACACGCTCTTTCCCTGCCCCGGATGGACGTTATGCACAGCCCAGCAGGATTAAGCTTCATGGACAAAGCCTTACTGCTGGTGACTGACTAGAGCACCCCTTCTCCTCCCAGGCCCCTGATATGCCCCACCGGAGTGACTGTATGCTGTGCCCTTTCTGGAGTGCCCGGGCCACTGTGGCACCCTCTCTCCATTTCTCAAGATCGTGAAGAGGGGACGGGTGACAAATGGCGCCTTGCCTTACAACTGCTCATCTGGAACTACTACACGTTCTACCTCACAGTATGCTGCCTTACGGGTGACCGGGGGGGGGGGGTGGAGGGGCCCGATGGCTGGAGTGACTGTTATGCTTCTAATAATGCCTTATTTGTTTTTCTAAGGTTCCCCCCCCCTTTTTTTTCATGCAGATACTATGGCACGCATTCATATTCCTTTGAGGGGTTGGGTCGGGAGTCAAAGTTGTCAGTGGAGTTCTCTAGTAGTGTTGAGCGAACACGGACTGTATTATTCGTGTTCGTACCGAATAATTGGATTTTTTTTACCCGAACACGGACACGGACACTTTACTGTATGTTCGGGTAAAAATCCGTGTTCGGTCGTTTTATTTCCGGGTTTTGCATGCTTTGGCGCTCTTTTCATGGCGGGCTTTCAACAGCCAATCAACAATCGTTTAACTGGTGTGCCTTAAGCCATCCCAGCCATGCCTGCAAATGTCTTAGTAGCTGTGATTGGCCGTCTGAAGCATGTGACCAAGTCTTTATAAGTTCGAGGCAGCCGCCGCAGCAGCGTCATTCTGCTGCTTAGCTAAGGGACAGAGCACACATCAATGTGCTGGCTGCTGATTAGGGAAAGATAGGCAGGAAAAAACCATTTGTGTCCGGATAGAATTGAGGGACAGGTCGGAGTGTTTAGGCAGGGCGAGTTGTAGGCATTTTAGGGATAGAGTCTGCTGAATTATAGGGTCAGTGTCTTCTACAAACTACAATCGATATTGCTGTGTGGGGGGTGGGGTGAATCTGCACTCAATCCTGATCTACGATCTCTTCTCAATCCTGTTAGGGACAGAGTCTGCTGAATTTTAGGGAAACTGTGTTCTACAAACTACAATCGATATTGCTGTGTGGTGTGGGATTGGAGATAGGCAGGTGTCAGTGATCCACATCCATTTTTCTGTGTGTGAGCTGCAGTGAACACAATCTTTTTGGGCTGCAGTGAACACAATCTTTTTGGGCTGCAGTGAACACAATCTTTTTGGGCTGCAGTGAACACAATCTTTTTGGGCTGCAGTGAACACAATCTTTTTGGGGTGCAGTGAACAAAATCTTTTTGGGGTGCAGTGAACACAATCCTTTTTGGTGTGCAGTGAACACAATCTTTGTGGGGTGCAGTGAACAAAATCCTTTGTGGGGTGCAGTGAACACAATCTTTTTGGGGTGCAGTGAACAAAATCCTTTTTGGGGTGCAGTGAACAACATCCTTTTTGGGGTGCAGTGAACACAATCTTTTTGGGGTGCAGTGAACAAAATCCTTTGTGGGGTGCAGTGAACACAATCTTTTTGGGGTGCAGTGAACACAATCTTTTTGGGGTGGAGTGAACAACATCCTTTTTGGGGTGCAGTGAACAAAATCCTTTTTGGGGTGCAGTGAACAAAATCATTTTTGGGGTGCAGTGAACACAATCTTTTTGGGGTGCAGTGAACACAATCTTTGTGGGGTGCAGTGAACACAATCTTTTTGGGGTGGAGTGAACAACATCCTTTTTGGGGTGCAGTGAACAACATCCTTTTTGGGGTGCAGTGAACACAATCTTTTTGGGGTGCAGTGAACACAATCTTTGTGGGGTACAGTGAACAGAATCTTTGTGGGGTGCAGTGAACACAATCTTTGGGGGGTACAGTGAACACAATCTTTTTGGGGTGCAGTGAACACAATCTTTGTGGGGTGCAGTGAACACAATCTTTTTGGGGTGGAGTGAACAAAATCATTTTTGGGGTGCAGTGAACAACATCCTTTTTGGGGTGCAGTGATCAAAATCCTTTTTGGGGTGCAGTGAACACAATCTTTTTGGGGTGCAGTGAACAAAATCCTTTGTGGGGTGCAGTGAACAGAATCTTTGTGGGGTGCAGTGAACACAATCTTTGGGGGGGTACAGTGAACACAATCTTTTTGGGGTGCAGTGAACACAATCTTTGTGGGGTACAGTGAACAGAATCTTTGTGGGGTGCAGTGAACACAATCTTTGGGGGGTACAGTGAACACAATCTTTTTGGGGTGCAGTGAACACAATCTTTGGGGGGTACAGTGAACACAATCTTTTTGGGGTGCAGTGAACACAATCTTTGTGGGGTGCAGTGAACACAATCTTTGGGGGGGTACAGTGAACACAATCTTTTTGGGGTGCAGTGAACAACATCCTTTTAGGGTGCAGTGAACACAATCTTTGTGGGGTGCAGTGAACAACATCCTTTTAGGGTGCAGTGAACACAATCTTTGTGGGGTACAGTGAACAGAATCTTTGTGGGGTGCAGTGAACACAATCTTTGGGGGGTACAGTGAACACAATCTTTGTGAGGTGCAGTGAACACAATCTTTGTGGGGTGCAGTGAACACAATCATTGTGGGGTGCAGTGAACTCAATCTTTGTGGGGTACAGTGAACACAATCTCATACTTCTGAAGATTTGAGGGTGCTGCCTGTTCCATACTCCCCCTACTCCTCATCTAGCCTTTTAGGGGTACAAACAATAGTAATTGGGGCCTAGTGTGGTTGTGTACGTGTGATATACATACACTTTTTTTGGATCATATTTTCTATTCCGCTATTTAATCAAAAACCTTTGGGGATCAGTTAAATTGGGGGATAGTCTGTGTTGGTACGTGTGAGAGAGATCCACCTTTCCAAGTTGTTGGGGTTCATCTCATACTTCTGAAGGTTTGAGGGTGCTGCCTGTTCCATACTCCCCCTACTCCTAGCCTTTTAGGGGTACAAACAATAGTAATTGGGGCCTAGTGTGGTTGTGTACGTGTGATATACATACACTTTTTTTGGATCATATTTTCTATTCCGCTATTTAATCAAAAACCTTTGGGGATCAGTTAAATTGGGGGATAGTCTGTGTTGGTACGTGTGAGAGAGATCCACCTTTCCAAGTTGTTGGGGTTCATCTCATACTTCTGAAGGTTTGAGGGTGCTGCCTGTTCCATACTCCCCCTACTCCTAGCCTTTTAGGGGTACAAACAATAGTAATTGGGGCCTAGTGTGGTTGTGTACGTGTGATATACATACACTTTTTTTGGATCATATTTTCTATTCCGCTATTTAATCAAAAACCTTTGGGGATCAGTTAAATTGGGGGATAGTCTGTGTTGGTACGTGTGAGAGAGATCCACCTTTCCAAGTTGTTGGGGTTCATCTCATACTTCTGAAGGTTTGAGGGTGCTGCCTGTTCCATACTCCCCCTACTCCTAGCCTTTTAGGGGTACAAACAATAGTAATTGGGGCCTAGTGTGGTTGTGTACGTGTGATATACATACACTTTTTTTGGATCATATTTTCTATTCCGCTATTTAATCAAAAACCTTTGGGGATCAGTTAAATTGGGGGATAGTCTGTGTTGGTACGTGTGAGAGAGATCCACCTTTCCAAGTTGTTGGGGTTCATCTCATACTTCTGAAGGTCTGAGGGTGCTGCCTGTTCCATACTCCCCCTACTCCTAGCCTTTTAGGGGTACAAACAATAGTAATTGGGGCCTAGTGTGGTTGTGTACGTGTGATATACATACACTTTTTTTGGATCATATTTTCTATTCCGCTATTTAATCAAAAACCTTTGGGGATCAGTTAAATTGGGGGATAGTCTGTGTTGGTACGTGTGAGAGAGATCCACCTTTCCAAGTTGTTGGGGTTCATCTCATACTTCTGAAGGTTTGAGGGTGCTGCCTGTTCCATACTCCCCCTACTCCTAGCCTTTTAGGGGTACAAACAATAGTAATTGGGGCCTAGTGTGGTTGTGTACGTGTGATATACATACACTTTTTTTGGATCATATTTTCTATTCCGCTATTTAATCAAAAACCTTTGGGGATCAGTTAAATTGGGGGATAGTCTGTGTTGGTACGTGTGAGAGAGATCCACCTTTCCAAGTTGTTGGGGTTCATCTCATACTTCTGAAGGTTTGAGGGTGCTGCCTGTTCCATACTCCCCCTACTCCTAGCCTTTTAGGGGTACAAACAATAGTAATTGGGGCCTAGTGTGGTTGTGTACGTGTGATATACATACACTTTTTTTGGATCATATTTTCTATTCCGCTATTTAATCAAAAACCTTTGGGGATCAGTTAAATTGGGGGATAGTCTGTGTTGGTACGTGTGAGAGAGATCCACCTTTCCAAGTTGTTGGGGTTCATCTCATACTTCTGAAGGTTTGAGGGTGCTGCCTGTTCCATACTCCCCCTACTCCTAGCCTTTTAGGGGTACAAACAATAGTAATTGGGGCCTAGTGTGGTTGTGTACGTGTGATATACATACACTTTTTTTGGATCATATTTTCTATTCCGCTATTTAATCAAAAACCTTTGGGGATCAGTTAAATTGGGGGATAGTCTGTGTTGGTACGTGTGAGAGAGATCCACCTTTCCAAGTTGTTGGGGTTCATCTCATACTTCTGAAGGTTTGAGGGTGCTGCCTGTTCCATACTCCCCCTACTCCTAGCCTTTTAGGGGTACAAACAATAGTAATTGGGGCCTAGTGTGGTTGTGTACGTGTGATATACATACACTTTTTTTGGATCATATTTTCTATTCCGCTATTTAATCAAAAACCTTTGGGGATCAGTTAAATTGGGGGATAGTCTGTGTTGGTACGTGTGAGAGAGATCCACCTTTCCAAGTTGTTGGGGTTCATCTCATACTTCTGAAGGTCTGAGGGTGCTGCCTGTTCCATACTCCCCCTACTCCTAGCCTTTTAGGGGTACAAACAATAGTAATTGGGGCCTAGTGTGGTTGTGTACGTGTGATATACATACACTTTTTTTGGATCATATTTTCTATTCCGCTATTTAATCAAAAACCTTTGGGGATCAGTTAAATTGGGGGATAGTCTGTGTTGGTACGTGTGAGAGAGATCCACCTTTCCAAGTTGTTGGGGTTCATCTCATACTTCTGAAGGTTTGAGGGTGCTGCCTGTTCCATACTCCCCCTACTCCTAGCCTTTTAGGGGTACAAACAATAGTAATTGGGGCCTAATGTGGTTGTGTACGTGTGATATACATACACTTTTTTTGGATCATATTTTCTATTCCGCTATTTAATCAAAAACCTTTGGGGATCAGTTAAATTGGGGGATAGTCTGTGTTGGTACGTGTGAGAGAGATCCACCTTTCCAAGTTGTTGGGGTTCATCTCATACTTCTGAAGGTTTGAGGGTGCTGCCTGTTCCATACTCCCCCTACTCCTAGCCTTTTAGGGGTACAAACAATAGTAATTGGGGCCTAGTGTGGTTGTGTACGTGTGATATACATACACTTTTTTTGGATCATATTTTCTATTCCGCTATTTAATCAAAAACCTTTGGGGATCAGTTAAATTGGGGGATAGTCTGTGTTGGTACGTGTGAGAGAGATCCACCTTTCCAAGTTGTTGGGGTTCATCTCATACTTCTGAAGGTTTGAGGGTGCTGCCTGTTCCATACTCCCCCTACTCCTAGCCTTTTAGGGGTACAAACAATAGTAATTGGGGCCTAGTGTGGTTGTGTACGTGTGATATACATACACTTTTTTTGGATCATATTTTCTATTCCGCTATTTAATCAAAAACCTTTGGGGATCAGTTAAATTGGGGGATAGTCTGTGTTGGTACGTGTGAGAGAGATCCACCTTTCCAAGTTGTTGGGGTTCATCTCATACTTCTGAAGGTTTGAGGGTGCTGCCTGTTCCATACTCCCCCTACTCCTCATCTAGCCTTTTAGGGGTACAAACAATAGTAATTGGGGCCCAGTGTGGTTGTGTACGTGTGATATACATACACTTTTTTTGGATCATATTTTCTATTCCGCTATTTAATCAAAAACCTTTGGGGATCAGTTAAATTGGGGGATAGTCTGTGTTGGTACGTGTGAGAGAGATCCACCTTTCCAAGTTGTTGGGGTTCATCTCATACTTCTGAAGGTTTGAGGGTGCTGCCTGTTCCATACTCCCCCTACTCCTCATCTAGCCTTTTAGGGGTACAAACAATAGTAATTGGGGCCCAGTGTGGTTGTGTACGTGTGATATACATACACTTTTTTTGGATCATATTTTCTATTCCGCTATTTAATCAAAAACCTTTGGGGATCAGTTAAATTGGGGGATAGTCTGTGTTGGTACGTGTGAGAGAGATCCACCTTTCCAAGTTGTTGGGGTTCATCTCATACTTCTGAAGGTTTGAGGGTGCTGCCTGTTCCATACTCCCCCTACTCCTAGCCTTTTAGGGGTACAAACAATAGTAATTGGGGCCTAGTGTGGTTGTGTACGTGTGATATACATACACTTTTTTTGGATCATATTTTCTATTCCGCTATTTAATCAAAAACCTTTGGGGATCAGTTAAATTGGGGGATAGTCTGTGTTGGTACGTGTGAGAGAGATCCACCTTTCCAAGTTGTTGGGGTTCATCTCATACTTCTGAAGGTCTGAGGGTGCTGCCTGTTCCATACTCCCCCTACTCCTAGCCTTTTAGGGGTACAAACAATAGTAATTGGGGCCTAGTGTGGTTGTGTACGTGTGATATACATACACTTTTTTTGGATCATATTTTCTATTCCGCTATTTAATCAAAAACCTTTGGGGATCAGTTAAATTGGGGGATAGTCTGTGTTGGTACGTGTGAGAGAGATCCACCTTTCCAAGTTGTTGGGGTTCATCTCATACTTCTGAAGGTTTGAGGGTGCTGCCTGTTCCATACTCCCCCTACTCCTAGCCTTTTAGGGGTACAAACAATAGTAATTGGGGCCTAGTGTGGTTGTGTACGTGTGATATACATACACTTTTTTTGGATCATATTTTCTATTCCGCTATTTAATCAAAAACCTTTGGGGATCAGTTAAATTGGGGGATAGTCTGTGTTGGTACGTGTGAGAGAGATCCACCTTTCCAAGTTGTTGGGGTTCATCTCATACTTCTGAAGGTTTGAGGGTGCTGCCTGTTCCATACTCCCCCTACTCCTAGCCTTTTAGGGGTACAAACAATAGTAATTGGGGCCTAGTGTGGTTGTGTACGTGTGATATACATACACTTTTTTTGGATCATATTTTCTATTCCGCTATTTAATCAAAAACCTTTGGGGATCAGTTAAATTGGGGGATAGTCTGTGTTGGTACGTGTGAGAGAGATCCACCTTTCCAAGTTGTTGGGGTTCATCTCATACTTCTGAAGGTTTGAGGGTGCTGCCTGTTCCATACTCCCCCTACTCCTCATCTAGCCTTTTAGGGGTACAAACAATAGTAATTGGGGCCCAGTGTGGTTGTGTACGTGTGATATACATACACTTTTTTTGGATCATATTTTCTATTCCGCTATTTAATCAAAAACCTTTGGGGATCAGTTAAATTGGGGGATAGTCTGTGTTGGTACGTGTGAGAGAGATCCACCTTTCCAAGTTGTTGGGGTTCATCTCATACTTCTGAAGGTTTGAGGGTGCTGCCTGTTCCATACCCCCCCTACTCCTCATCTAGCCTTTTAGGGGTACAAACAATAGTAATTGGGGCCTAGTGTGGTTGTGTACGTGTGATATACATACACTTTTTTTGGATCATATTTTCTATTCCGCTATTTAATCAAAAACCTTTGGGGATCAGTTAAATTGGGGGATAGTCTGTGTTGGTACGTGTGAGAGAGATCCACCTTTCCAAGTTGTTGGGGTTCATCTCATACTTCTGAAGGTTTGAGGGTGCTGCCTGTTCCATACCCCCCCTACTCCTCATCTAGCCTTTTAGGGGTACAAACAATAGTAATTGGGGCCTAGTGTGGTTGTGTACGTGTGATATACATACACTTTTTTTGGATCATATTTTCTATTCCGCTATTTAATCAAAAACCTTTGGGGATCAGTTAAATTGGGGGATAGTCTGTGTTGGTACGTGTGAGAGAGATCCACCTTTCCAAGTTGTTGGGGTTCATCTCATACTTCTGAAGGTTTGAGGGTGCTGCCTGTTCCATACCCCCCCTACTCCTCATCTAGCCTTTTAGGGGTACAAACAATAGTAATTGGGGCCTAGTGTGGTTGTGTACGTGTGATATACATACACTTTTTTTGGATCATATTTTCTATTCCGCTATTTAATCAAAAACCTTTGGGGATCAGTTAAATTGGGGGATAGTCTGTGTTGGTACGTGTGAGAGAGATCCACCTTTCCAAGTTGTTGGGGTTCATCTCATACTTCTGAAGGTTTGAGGGTGCTGCCTGTTCCATACCCCCCCTACTCCTCATCTAGCCTTTTAGGGGTACAAACAATAGTAATTGGGGCCTAGTGTGGTTGTGTACGTGTGATATACATACACTTTTTTTGGATCATATTTTCTATTCCGCTATTTAATCAAAAACCTTTGGGGATCAGTTAAATTGGGGGATAGTCTGTGTTGGTACGTGTGAGAGAGATCCACCTTTCCAAGTTGTTGGGGTTCATCTCATACTTCTGAAGGTTTGAGGGTGCTGCCTGTTCCATACTCCCCCTACTCCTAGCCTTTTAGGGGTACAAACAATAGTAATTGGGGCCTAGTGTGGTTGTGTACGTGTGATATACATACACTTTTTTTGGATCATATTTTCTATTCCGCTATTTAATCAAAAACCTTTGGGGATCAGTTTAATTGGGGGATAGTCTGTGTTGGTACGTGTGAGAGAGATCCACCTTTCCAAGTTGTTGGGGTTCATCTCATACTTCTGAAGGTTTGAGGGTGCTGCCTGTTCCATACTCCCCCTACTCCTAGCCTTTTAGGGGTACAAACAATAGTAATTGGGGCCTAGTGTGGTTGTGTACGTGTGATATACATACACTTTTTTTGGATCATATTTTCTATTCCGCTATTTAATCAAAAACCTTTGGGGATCAGTTAAATTGGGGGATAGTCTGTGTTGGTACGTGTGAGAGAGATCCACCTTTCCAAGTTGTTGGGGTTCATCTCATACTTCTGAAGGTTTGAGGGTGCTGCCTGTTCCATACTCCCCCTACTCCTCATCTAGCCTTTTAGAGGTACAAACAATAGTAATTGGGGCCCAGTGTGGTTGTGTACGTGTGATATACATACACTTTTTTTGGATCATATTTTCTATTCCGCTATTTAATCAAAAACCTTTGGGGATCAGTTAAATTGGGGGATAGTCTGTGTTGGTACGTGTGAGAGAGATCCACCTTTCCAAGTTGTTGGGGTTCATCTCATACTTCTGAAGGTTTGAGGGTGCTGCCTGTTCCATACTCCCCCTACTCCTAGCCTTTTAGGGGTACAAACAATAGTAATTGGGGCCTAGTGTGGTTGTGTACGTGTGATATACATACACTTTTTTTGGATCATATTTTCTATTCCGCTATTTAATCAAAAACCTTTGGGGATCAGTTAAATTGGGGGATAGTCTGTGTTGGTACGTGTGAGAGAGATCCACCTTTCCAAGTTGTTGGGGTTCATCTCATACTTCTGAAGGTTTGAGGGTGCTGCCTGTTCCATACTCCCCCTACTCCTAGCCTTTTAGGGGTACAAACAATAGTAATTGGGGCCTAGTGTGGTTGTGTACGTGTGATATACATACACTTTTTTTGGATCATATTTTCTATTCCGCTATTTAATCAAAAACCTTTGGGGATCAGTTAAATTGGGGGATAGTCTGTGTTGGTACGTGTGAGAGAGATCCACCTTTCCAAGTTGTTGGGGTTCATCTCATACTTCTGAAGGTTTGAGGGTGCTGCCTGTTCCATACTCCCCCTACTCCTCATCTAGCCTTTTAGGGGTACAAACAATAGTAATTGGGGCCCAGTGTGGTTGTGTACGTGTGATATACATACACTTTTTTTGGATCATATTTTCTATTCCGCTATTTAATCAAAAACCTTTGGGGATCAGTTAAATTGGGGGATAGTCTGTGTTGGTACGTGTGAGAGAGATCCACCTTTCCAAGTTGTTGGGGTTCATCTCATACTTCTGAAGGTTTGAGGGTGCTGCCTGTTCCATACTCCCCCTACTCCTCATCTAGCCTTTTAGGGGTACAAACAATAGTAATTGGGGCCCAGTGTGGTTGTGTACGTGTGATATACATACACTTTTTTTGGATCATATTTTCTATTCCGCTATTTAATCAAAAACCTTTGGGGATCAATTCAATTGCGAGATAGTCTGTGTCGGTACGTGTGAGATCCACCTTTCCAAGTTGTTGGGGTTCATCTCATACTTCTGAAGATTTGAGGGTGCTGCCTGTTCCATACTCCTGCTCCTACTGCTCAACCATCCTTTTAGGGGTACAAACAATAGTAATTGGGGCCTAGTGTGGTTGTGTACGTGCGAGATACATACACTTTTTTTGATCATATTTCCTATTCCGCTATTCAATAAAAACCTTTGAGGATCAATTGAATTGCGGGATAGTCTGTGTCGGTACGTGTGAGATCCACCTTTCCAAGTTTTTGGGGTTCATCTCATACTTCTGAAGATTTGAGGGTGCTGCCTGTTCCATACTCCTCCTCCTACTCCTCATCCATCCTTTTAGGGGTACAAACAATAGTAATTGGGGCCTAGTGTGGTTGTGTACGTGCGAGATACATACACTTTTTTTGATCATATTTCCTATTCCGCTATTCAATAAAAACCTTTGAGGATCAATTGAATTGCGGGATAGTCTGTGTCGGTACGTGTGAGATCCACCTTTCCAAGTTTTTGGGGTTCATCTCATACTTCTGAAGATTTGAGGGTGCTGTCTGTTCCATACTCCTCCTACTCCTCATCCATCCTTTTAGGGGTAGAAACAATAGTAATTGGGGCCTAGTGTGGTTTTGTACGTGCGAGATACATACACTTTTTTGGATCATATTTCCTATTCCGCTATTCAATAAAAACCTTTCTAGGGCAAGATCTTAAATTACAGAAATATGAGGAGACCGTCAAATAAGGGCCGTGGCCTGGGTCGTGGTGCTGCTGGTAGAGCTCCTGTTGCAAGGAGAGGACGTGGTCGATCTGTGCCAGCTACACGCACAAGTGAAACACCTTCCTCAAGTGTGAGTAGGCGACAGAACCTGCATCAGTATTTGGTAGGGCATCAAACGCCCCTAGAAGTGATGAGGCCAGAACAAGTTGAGGCGATAGTAGATTGGTTTGCTGCTGACAGTGCCTCCAGTTCCTTCACATTGTCTCCCACCCAGTCTACTGCAGAAAGGTCAGAGTTGGCACCTGCAGCCAATGTCCAACCGTCTTTCACCTCACCCCCTTGCAAATCAGGCCAGCAGTCTGAGCCCCAAGCCATACAGCAGTCTCTTATTCTTTTTGAGGACTCTGTCAGCAGGGTTTCCCAGGGCCATCCACCTAGCCCTGCCCCAGAAGTGGAAGAGATTGAGTGCAGCGATGCCCAACCACTTATTTCTCAAGATGAGTACATGCAAGGATCATCGCAGCACGTCTCCGATGATGACGAAACGCAGGTGCCAACTGCTGCGGCGTTCAGCATTGTGGAGACCGACAAGGAGGGCAGGGGTGAAGACTGGGTGGAAGATGATGTGGAGGACGATGAGGTCCTCGACCCCACATGGAATGAACGTCATGCAGGTGACCTGAGTAGTTTGGAGGAAGAGGCGGTGGTCACACAGAGCCACCAGCACAGCAGAAGAGGGAGCAGGGTGCAGAAGCGGAGCGGCCGTGCCCTAGACACTACGCCCGCTACTGCCCAACGCAGCAAGGGAACGAGCGCACCAAAGTCAGCTCAAAGGAGTTCTCTAGCGTGGAAGTTCTTTAGAAAATGTGCTGATGACAGGACACGAGTGGTTTGCACCCTGTGCAATCAGAGCTTGAAGCGAGGCATAAACCTTCTCAACCTGAGCACAACCTGCATGATCAGGCATCTAAGTGCAAAGCACGAGCTGCAGTGGAGTACACACCTTCAAAACCAAGAAACGTCTCTGGCTCATCCTGCTTCCTCTTCTGCTGCAGTCTCGGCCGCTCCAGCCACATCTGTAGTGATACCGGCACCTGCCACCCCGCAAACAGACGATCTGTCAGCAACACCACCACCTGGGTCACCAACAACCATCTCCACAATGTCCCGTGGAAGCGTTCAGCTTTCCATCTCCCAAACACTTGAGAGGAAGAGGAAGTACCCCCCTACCCACCCGCGATCCCTGGCCCTGAATGCCAGCATTTCAAAATTATTGGCCTTTGAAATGCTGTCATTCCGTCTGGTGGAGACGCACAGTTTTAAAAACCTTATGTCGGTGGCTGTCCCACAGTACGTCGTGCCCAGCCGCCACTACTTTTCCAGGCAAGCCATCCCTTCCCTGCACAACCAAGTGGGGGAAAATATCAGGTGTGCACTGCGCAACGCCATCTGTGCCAAGGTCCACCTAACTACGGATACGTGGACCAGTAAGCACGGTCAGGGGCGTTATATCTCCCTAACGGCACACTGGGTAAATGCAGTGGCGGATGGGCCTGAGGCGGATAGCAATTTGGCGCATGTCCTTCCACCACCGAGGATTGCAGGGCGCTTCAGTTTGCCTCCTGTTCCTAACTCCTCCTACTCCGCTTCCTCATCCTCTACCGCCTCCTCATCCGGACAGCGTAACACCTTCACCACCAACTTCAGCACGGCCAGGGGTAAACGACAGCAGGCAGTTTTACAACTTGCCTGTTTGGGGGACAAACCACACACCGCGCAGGAGTTGTGGAGGAGCATGGAACAGCAGACAAATGAGTGGTTGCTGCCAGCGAGCCTCAAGCCCGGCCTGGTGGTGTGCGATAACGGGCGAAATCTCATAGCAGCTCTGGGCCTAGCCGGTTTGACGCACATCCCTTGCCTGGCGCATGTGCTGAATTTGGTGGTGCAGAGGTTCCTTAAAAACTACCCCGATATGTCAGAGCTGCTGCAGAAAGTGCGGGCCGTTTGTGCGCACTTTCGGCGTTCTCACCCTGCTGCTGCTCGCCTGGCAGCGCTGCAGCGTAACTTCGGCCTTCCCGCTCACCGCCTCATATGTGACGTGCCCACAAGGTGGAACTCCACCTTGCACATGCTGGAAAGACTGTGCGAGCAGCAGCAGGCCATAGTGGAGTTTCAGCTGCAGCACGCACGCGTGAGTCGCTCTGCGGAACAGCACCACTTCACCACCAATAACTGGGCCTCCATGCGAGACCTGTGTGCCTTGTTGCGCTGTTTTGAGTACTCCACCAACATGGCCAGTGGCAATGACGCCGTTCTCAGCTTAACTATCCCACTTCTATGCCTCCTTGAAAAAACAATTCGGGCGATGATGGAAGAGGATGTGGCACAGGATGAGGAGGAGGAGGAGGATGAAGAGGTAACATTTCCAAGGCTTTCAGGGCAGTCATTCGCAAGGGGCTCCGAGGGTGGGTTCCTGCACACGCAAACGCCAGGGACGCAATTGTCCAGCAGGGGCACAGTTCTGGAGGATGAGGAGGATGAGGAGGAGGAGGAGCTGGAGGAGGAGATGGAACCATGTTCACAGCAGGGTGGCACCCAGGCCAGCTCATGGCCATCACTGGTGCGTGGCTGGGGGGATACAGAGGACACGGACGATACACCTCCCACAGAGGACAGCCTTTCGTTGCCTCTGGGCAGCCTGGCACACATGAGCGATTACATGCTGCAGTGTCTCCACAACGACCGCCGAGTTGCCCACATTCTAACTTGTGCTGATTACTGGGTGGCCACGCTGCTGGATCCCCGTTACAAGGACAACGTACCGTCCTTAATTCACTCACTGGAGCGCGATCGCAAGATGCGCGAGTACAAGCGCACGCTGGTAGACGCCATGCTGCTGGCATTCCCATCTGACAGCGGGGCCACAGTGGAAGCACAAGGCAGAGGAGGAGGAGGAGGAGGTCGCCAACGCAACCAGGGCACCGCCAGCACCTCAGAAGGCAGGGTTAGCATGGCCGAAATGTGGAAAAGCTTTGTCAGCACGCCACAACAAACAGCAGCACCAGCAGCTCAGATGGAACGTCTTAGCAGGAGGCAGCATTTTACCAACATGGTGGAGCAGTATGTGTGCACACGCCTACATGTAGTGAATGACGGGTCTGCCCCCTTCAACTTCTGGGTCTCCAAATTGGGCACATGGCCTGAGCTTGCCCTTTACGCCTTGGAGGTGCTGGCGTGCCCTGCAGCCAGTGTATTATCTGAACGGGTATTTAGCACGGCTGGGGGCGTTATAACAGACAAGCGCAGCCGCCTGTCCAGAGACAATGTGGACAAGCTCACGTTCATTAAAATGAACCAGGCATGGATCCCACGGGACTTTTCCGTACCTTATGCAGAATAGCAATGGATACCGACCTTACCCACCCATTGTTCCATTTTTGCTCTTTCTCACTCTTTTGGGGTGTACCCTCATTTAAAATTTTTGAAAAGAAGCAGTGTTGGCTACCTCGTCCTCCTCCTCAGGGCCAGATTAATGTAGGGGCTATTGGAGCTGCAGCTCCAGGCCCCTACCTTTTATATAGGCCCCGGGTTGGCCATATTCACTGTTACCGCTCTTCTGTCACTTGTAAAAACAGAAGTCTGGCTTCTATGCTCGCTTCCCCAGGCAGCACCCTCAGAACCTCCCCACACAGCGTGAAGGCCGGACAAGGAGGGACAGTTGGCGATGCATGGATGTGTTTATGGGCTTCAGAGACAGCATCCCATGTTGAATTAGGCATGCATGGCTGCACCCTTCCTCCTCTGGGTGCATGGCAAGGCACGGCCCTTAAGGCCCTTCAAAATCCTCAGCACCAAGCCCATGATGCTGTTAATCCGGCCCTGGTCCTCCTCCACCGCCGCTTCCACCTACACCGCCCATAGGTGTGCGCAGCCTATTGCATTAAGGTGTGCACCCCAAAGTTGAAATACACATGCATGTGTTTGCCAGCAGGGAGAGTAATGTATCGGGGCCATGTACCTGTAGGCAAGGAGAAATAGAGCAGAGCAGGTCCCAGGGAGATCTTTCCCATCTCCTCACTGGCAATGCTATGTGCCCTAGGTGATTAGGGTGTGCCCAGGCACACCCAGCACACCCTGTGCGCACGCCTATGTCACCGCCACATCCACCACCACCTCAACCTCCCTCCTACTCCATATGGGCCTCGTCCTTCAGAGATGAAGAAGAACATTGTTTTATTTTTCTGTTTTTTTTTGTTGTTTTAAGTTATTTCCCTATCCACATTTGTTTGCAGAGCACTTGCCATGCTCTTAATTACGTTTTGCTGCCATTTGCAGCACTCTAGCCCTTTCCTTTGGTGTTTTAGAGCCATTTTAGTGCCTTAAAGTTCGGGTCCCCATTGACTTCAATGGGGTTCGGTGTCCGGGAAAAGTTCGGTAAAAGTCCGGGACACGGACCCGGACTTTTTTTTAAAGTTCGGCCGAACCCGTCGAACACGGACATCTAGGTGTCCGCTCAACCCTATTCTCTAGGTTTACTTGGCTTGTAGTTTATTGCATGGGTGGAGAACAAAACAGGCTGTTCACCTGTACTTGTGGCCCTCACTGCATCCTCCTAAACCCTGTGTACCCTTTATTCTCTTGTGCGCAGCCCTTTTTTCTTTCCCCCTTCCCCCCCTTTTCCTCCCTCTCCCCTCCTGCTGCCTCCCCCCCCCCTTTATTTATTTATTTATTTTTTCTTCTTCTCCGCCTTCCGCCCTCTCTCCTTCCTCCCCCCCTTTTCCTCCTCCCTCGTCTCCTCTCCCCCCCCTCTTCCTCCTTCCCTGGATTTCCCCCCCTCCCTTCTCCTCCCCATGCATAGTTCTGCGTGGTTCCTGGAGGCCCGGGGCCACAGGGGTGGGGACGGGCATGGGTGGGCTTGCTGCCCTCGGTGTCTTGGGTGCCGGCAAGTCACTTGGGTGGCCCTCCGATCTTTAGTGCACCCACTTAGGCGACCCGCTCCCTCGTAGGCAGCTGCCTGCACAGGTTATTATTAGCAATGTAAATGTTATTGTCACAGTACTATATCTTGTTTGGGTCCTGTATGTCATGATCGCAAGGGGTACAGCTATAGCTGCATGGGGCTTCATTTAGGGTTACTCTGATGCCCGGCTGGGTTAATAGGTTGGCTGACTACGTTCCTCAGGGGCATGTGAGTGGGTCTTTACCATGTTTTCATATCTTACCTCTTTCATCGCAGATTGTATTCCTCAAGTTTTCAAGTTGTGGTTCCACCTCCAGGTTTTGGTAAGTTTTAGCCAGCTTGATGTTGCCACATTAGGTTCTTTTTAGCACCCCCCCTTATTGTGCACGGGTCTCTCAACGTTTTGGGACCATTTGTCTTACTTGCACTCCACCACAGCAGTATCCTGTGGTTACTGGTGACCCTTCATTCATTTTGTAGTTTTCACCTCCACCTAGCTCATAGTCAGGTTTGGTGGACCTGCCTGATTAGTGGGGACTTCTTCTTTTCCTTTTTATCTCCTACCTAATCTCAATTTTCTCCCCTTTTCTGAGTGTCCCTTGTCTGGACCATCTTGTGCCCCCTTTCCTAGTGTCTCCCCCCCTTCCCCCTTTTTTTTTTAAAAAAAAAACACCTTCCCCCTTGTCCTCCACTTTTCCGGTATGTTAGGACCCGCCCGTTCACTGCAGGGAATGCCCCTCAGGCTCCTCTCTATCAATGCTCAGGGGCTCAATCTTCCGGAGTTGCCAACTCCTTGCTAAAGCTCACAGATTGCGGGCTCACATACTGTTGATACAGGAAACTCATTTCAGGGAGGGGGACGTCCCCTCATTGTCAAATAGGAGATATCCTGTGGGTTATCATGCTCCCACGAAGGGCTCCAAGACCACAGGGGTCTCTCTCCTTTTCTCCCGACAGGTAGATTTTCAAGAAGTGGATGTCCGGAGAGACCCGGAGGGCAGGTTCCTTTTCTTGAAGGGAAACTTGAACTCCCACCCAATCACCATCGCCAATATTTATGCTCCCAACCACAAACAGGGCTCTGTATTCCAACCAGATTGCTAGGGTACGCGTCAATGGCCACCTGTCGGACGCCTTCAGTCTGGCCAACGGCACTAGGCAGGGGTGCCCTTTGTCCCCGATATTGTTCATCCTCTCGCTGGAACCCTTCCTCAATATGATTCATTCTAACCCGGATATCCAGGGGATCAGTATTGCAGGCTCCGTGCTCAAAGTCGCTGCCTTCGTGGATGACATGCTGCCTTTCCTAACACGATCCCATCTATCTCTCCCACTCTTGCTACACGACTTGGAAAGCTTCAAATTCCTGTCCAATCTCCAGATCATCTATGCTAAATCTTTGGCTCTCAATGTCACCCTTCCCCAGACGGAGGTGGATCGCTGTCAGTCCAACTTCCCTTTCAAATGGGTGTCTAATTCCATTCCGTACCTGGGCATTCATATCTCACATAGGCTGCCCGACCTATTTCGCGTAAATTACCAACCCATCTTGCACGACATATGCACCTCCCTGCGTTCCTGGGGATCCCTGCGGGTGTCGTGGTTTGGGCGAGTGGCCCTCCTTAAGATGACCATCCTCCCCAAGTTCTTGTACCTCTTCCAAACTATCCCGATCCACCTCCTAAATTCTTTCTTAGCTTCCTTCAAAGCTCATGCCATGAAGTTTGTGTGGGGGGACAAAAAGCCTAGGATAAAATACTCCCAGCTCACCGCTCCCAAGGAGTGCGGGGGCTTGGGGTTGCCGGACTTACATACTTACTACAAGGCCTGCATCATGGGGAGACTGGTTGATTTTAATCTGCATTCGTCCCTGAAGGCAGTGGTGGCCCTGGAGAATGCGTTCTCGGGGACTCTGCTGTACCTGCTTTCCTGGCTTCCCTATTCAGGTGCCCCGGAGGGGCTAAAGGGGCATCTGATTTGCCCTTCGCTTAAACTGCATCATGTATGGTGTAAAGCCAAAAAGATCGACCCAGCCTTCGGCTCTTTGACATCGCTCCACCTAAACCCTGACTTTGCTCCGGGGATGTCCGCATAGTTTCTCCGGGATGTTTGGTCCTTACAAGGTGGTACCGGACTCCTAACCAGATCCACAAGTTCTGTCCGACTGATTCTTGTGTATGCTGGGGATGCGAACAAGATCAGGGCACGATGCTCCATGTTTGGTGGTCCTGCCCTGTTCTCCAGCCCTTTTGGAAGATGGTCCATGACACAATCAAATTGGTTACCTCAAAGGTGCTGGGCTTCTCACCAACGCAATACCTGTTGCATTGGGCCCCTTCTCTGAGGCGTTCCTATTGGAAGTCGCTGGCCATGCACATGGTCACTGCGGCTAAGTTGTGCGTACCTTGCCATTGGAGATCGACCACTGTCCCCTCCACCAAAGAATGGTTCCTTTCTCTTTCGGGGTTTGGCAGGTGTCTGATACTGGGACTGAAATGGATGTAACTTGCTGGACAACACAATTATTGGTGCATTTACATTGTGTGACATTTTTTCTTATCCTTTTTTATTTATTTTTTTTATTAAAAGGCCTGTCAAATATGTTTGTTTATTTACATTTGACTTTGTGTTAATAAATGGTGTTTTTTTTTTTTTACATTGCATAGCTCACTTCCGGGAGATGATGTCTGCATCACCTTACATTATGCCGTTTGGAGATATATTTATATTACATCGGCATTGGCAAGGTGGTAATGTGATTATACAGTGATGTATATTTGGCTAATGTTTATTGGTTGTTAAGCTGTTCTTGTTTGTGGGGAATCTCACCTCATCCATTAATTTCATCATATCTAACTACAGTATGTGTTATGTCATGTGTTTTTATATACTGATTGCAGAAACAAGAGAGCAGGAAAAAAATGGACTTTGGTGGCACAACAATTCTGTCCTTTAGCTGTTACTAATCTTCCATGTCTTTGCAATAGTGAAATATAGACCCATGGGTCTTTCCAAACTTCACAGGTTGCAACCGGTATATGAGGCTGGGGTAGTAAAGATTCTTAGCAGGCCTCATGCTGCTACTCTATAAATCTAGTACTCAGGACATTACCCTAACAATGGTCAAATTATAGTATTCTGTGGGGGATTGACAGTCCTTCTATGTTCTTCAGCAAATCCAATGTGTCCTTAATAAAGGATAGTAATGTATGTATATGAGGTGTTAAAAAGAAATCTACAAACTTGCTAGCATTTTAAGTTAATGATCCTATGCCTGAAATAATGGGCCTACCTGGGGATTTAGTGGCATTCTTGTGGATTTTTGGTAAAGCATAGAAAGTGGCTTCCCACGGAAATTGTATATACTTTGATCAATGAGGCCTACTAAGAATCTTTACTACCCCAACCTCATATATCGGCTGCAACCTGTGATGTTTGGAAATAATAGGGATGAGCTTCCTGTTTGAGTCGAGGCTAAGTTCGTCTTGAACATCGCTCGTTCGATCATTCGTCGAATGACGAGCAAATGTGCTTCTTTGCAGGAAATTTTAGTTTCCCATAATGCACTGCACGCGTGCCGTGTGTGCATCCCATTATGTGATTGGCCAAAGCATGCACCCTGACCTCATGCTTTGGCCAATCAAATGATATCTGCCATGGTTGGACTAAAGGCAGGCTGCCTTAAGCTAATCATGGCTTAGGGGCCAATTACACGCCCCACACTACATAAAGGCTGCTCGCGCAGCCGCAGCGTGTAGTGTCATTGTGTGGGTAATGAGACAGGGACAGGCACGCGATTCAGGCAGGGCAAGAGTAGTTTTTTTTGGAGTTTGTAAGACAGTGGAGAGACATTGCTAGCAGTGCAGGGAGGGGTAGGTTCCTGTGTGAGGTAGGGAGAGATTGGTTTCTTTACATCATAGCAGACAGTGTGGAGACATTGCTAGCAGTGTAGGGAGGGGTAGGTTCCTGTCAGGTAGGGAGAGATTTATTTCTTTACATCAGATACCAGTCAGAGTATTGTTCATTGATCAGTTGTGGAACATTCTATAACATTCACAGACCTATTTGATTATAGATCACTTCAGATATTAGTCAGAGTGGTCAGTTGTGGAATATTCTATAATATTCACAGACCTTTTTGATTATAGATCACTTCAGATATCAGTCAGAGTGGACAGTTGTGGAACATTCTATAATATTCACAGACCTAATTGTTTATAGATCACTTCAGATATCAGTCAGAGTATTCATTGATCAGTTGTGGAATATTCTATAAGCATCACAGATCATCCATCTATAGGATTATAGTTTACATCACATATCAGTGAGAGTATTATTAATCGGTCAGTTGCGTACATCTATAACCACCACAGCTCATCTATAGGGTTATCAATTACATCATATCAGGTCATTGAGTATCTACTGGTCAATTGCGTATACCCTTTATTGATCTGAATTAACATCATGTCAGAAAGGCCGACAAGGAGAGGCCCAGACTCACAGGCCAGGAAAAGAGGGCAAGCAGCCTCTGTGTCCATTGTGAAAAGTGGTGGTCACAGTCAACATAGTGCATCTTCTGCAAGCGGGGCACGCCCGTCCTTTATTTCTGGTGCTGCCCGTGCTATTCAGCCACAACGTGTGGAAGAGTTGGTGGAGTGGATCAATAAGCCATCCTCATCCTCCTCTTCCTCTGACACCCATGCTCCTAGTTGTTTGCCTTCCACCGCAGCTGCCAAAGCAGCCCATTCCACAGGCTCCTTCTCCACAGCTACTCCTTTAGTCGCCCCACCATCATGCACGGAGGAATTACCTGAACTATTTGATCATAGGGTCAGTGACATGCTCCTGGAGGATGCGCAGCAATCTGAAAGCTGTGATGTTGTTTCCCAGGTTGATGAAGGGTATAACGTGAGCCTAGAGAGAGGGGGTGACAATGACCGATAAGAGACCAGCTGTCATGTTGCCACAGCTGAAGCATTTTTCCAAGCTTGCTCCAGTGACAAGGAGGGAGGGGATGATGAGGTCACTGACTGTACTTGGGTGCCTGACAGGATAGAGAAAGAGGAGGAGGCGGAGGAGGATGAGGAGGACACACAATTCCAACAAGGCAGGATGTGCTCCATGGGCCGCCATAGCAGTAGCCAACCTATTGCGTCACAGCACAGAGCTCCACAGGTGCAGGGTGCTGCAAAATCCCCGCGGACTCCATAAAGTTAATTCGTGTAGGCTTTTTTCAGCACCTGTGCAGTAGACCACAGCGTTGCTGTTTACAGCATCTGTCTAAAGTGGATCAAGCGCGGCCAGAACACCAGCCGCTTGGGCACAACATGCTTGACAAGGCATATGATGACCTGCCATGCAGTCAATTGGCAACAGCACCTGAAAGAGGCACCAGATCAAAACAAGCATACATCACCTTGCTCCTTATCTGCGATCTCTAACCCTACTATACCTCATGCCTTCTCAAATACCAGCATTGATAGGGATGATGGTATAGCAATGAGTGGGAAAGTGACCTGCACTCAATCTGCTAGCAGTACACCACCGCTTGATTTTAGCAGCAGGCAAATTTCATGACCCCAGTTGCTGAACCGCAGAAAGAAATACTGTCCCAGCCATCCACATGCTCAGCGTCTTAATGCTAGGTTGGCAAAATTGCTAGCAGTACAATTGCTGCCTTTTCAGCTGGTAGACTCTGCTCCCTTTCACAAATTTGTGGAATGTGCTGCACCACAGTGGCAGGTCCCAAAAAGGCATTAATTTCCGCGTAAGGCCATTTCGGCTCTCTTCCGTCATGTGGAAGGTAGTGTTTTGGCCTCGTTGGACAAAGTGGTCAGCAGGAAGGTGCACATTACTGCTGACTCTTGGTCCAGCAGGCATGGACAGGGACCTTACCTTTCCTTTATGGCGCACTGGGTAACTCTGCTGGCAGCTGAAAAGGATGCAGGACAGGGTTCAGTGCTGGAGCTTGTTTTGCCACCACGCCTCCAAAATGCTGGTGCTGGTTCTGCCACATCTGGCTACTTCACCACTTCTTCCTCCTCCTCTTCCTCCATGTTCTCTTCTGCACAATTCTCCTCTGCAGCAGCAGTGCTCCCTAAGTGTTCAAGGGGCTACACAAGCAGTCAGGCTAAAAGATGCCATGCTGTGCTTCAGTTGGTCTGTCTAGGGGATAGGAGTCACACCGGTGCAGAGATTCTGTCAACTCTGCAAGGGCGCCACGACAGCTTGAGCCAGTAATGGTTGTATGCGATAATGGCACCTACCTTCTCTCTGCCTTCCGACAGGGACACTTGACACATGTTCCATGCTTATAGTATATATTTGTATATATATTATAGTATAAAAAATTCAGCGCAACTGTATAAAATAATAATAGAAAGCTGCTAAGCACTAAATGATCAATAAACCAAAAGTCCCAATAACAAATATATAACAAAAAGTGCAGCGCTATCAAATATGGATTATGAAGATGATATCGAGGAGAGCAGTCCACAGGTGCAAATTATGGTGAAGCATGCACAATATATAAACATTCAGTGCTCTTCAATGTGCTGGTAATCCTCCACCCAGTCTCATTAGCCTCTCACCTCACACTTAGCCCCTGTGTCACCAGACGGGCTAGTAAGACATAAACTTTCTCCAAGGATATGTAACGCTCCTGCGTTTCTTATATGGTGTGGATTTTCAGCTGCAGAAATAGTTCCACGTCAGTAGTCATGTAAGAGATATGCTGAGATACCATTCCCAACCTCAATGACTCATCATGTGTGGAAGGTCTTATTTCAGCCAGTAAATACACACAATTAGCAAGCTGGTTCCTAGAATGACTTTATGTATGTGGTAACACAATATTGAAGGTTGAGGGATAGGTTGAGTGGAGGTGATAGGTGATAGACACTTGAAGGTGAGACAGTAGCAGATGGATGCAGGAAGGTTTAGCAATGTTGTATGATAGCAGATGATAGAATAGCAGGTGGACATAAAAAAGAGATCAACCCAGTGCAGAAAAGTAGCAGTAGTCTCAAGAGCTAGCAATCTAGTTTATGCAGATGTAATAAACAGTCTTTATTATGCAGAGCTTGATAGTGTAAGCTTAGTATAAGTTTATAGAGAATTCCCCTGCAGGGTACTTAGCACTATTAGCGATACAGCCGAAGGGTGGTTCAGGAGAGGCGGATGATCCAGTAGCGGGATAAAGGGATCAGCGCAGCGAGGTTCCGTCAGCGAAGTAAGCTTGCAAGCATGGAAGCTTCAAGCAAGGTTAGCATCCAAGTAAGGGTGTTTGAACGAACACATGTGAGTGAGAACCGACGCCCTAAATAGCCATCTAGTCCGGCGCTGGGTGATGACAGCTCCAGTCTTAAAGGTGTATGCGCACCTTTCCAAAAGTAAATGGTGGGGCGCATACACTTGTGGAAAGTGTAATTTAGGGTACCAAAGGTACCAGAACATTACAGGATATCACCAATATAGATCAGATCAGTATTCCTCTTCATCAGAAAATAAGGCTCACAGGTAACAGATCACAGGTCCATAAAGCGGGTCACAGGTCCATAGGAAAACAAAGGTCCGGACATAGTGCATTACCGCAATAAATTACTTTATTAAACATAGCATAAAATCATAAAATTACCTTGTAAAGAACCATACAAGTGCATGGGGTGAGCAGATCGTATTACACACAGCGGTCTCGACTGCAATGGATGGCGGGTGATGTCAACGGCCCCTCCCCCTTTGTACGCATTATATCCCACTGGGCGGGACTTCATATACACTTTTTTGGGGCAATAACTTGCATTTAAGCCTTCAAAATGAGGCCGTTTGATTTTCGAGGTTCGAGTTCCATATACTTCAATGGGGTTTGTTTGTTTGAACAAACTTTTCCTCTGTTCGCGGTGTTCTGGTGCGAACTAAACCGGGGGATGTTCGGCTCATCGCTAGGAAAGACCCATGTGTTGACATTTTACTATTGCAAAGACATTGATGATTAGTGACAGCTAGGTTTTGTACTATGACCCTAGGTAAGAGCGTTTGAATGATGGGGTTTACAGCTTGTTGGGGGCCCTTCTCCTCCTTTTTTCCCCTTCTTCCCTCCCCTATTTCTCTCTTTTTTTATATAGTTTTATCTGTACCAGTATACCAATTGAAGAAATGGTGTTACATTAAGGGGCCCAACAGTGTATATATAAATCCATATGGCTAGCCTACCAATCTCATAGCCCCAGCTCTGTCATTAATTAGGGCAGCAACTTAGTTGGAATGCTAATAGCATTGGGGTAAAGAGTCTATGATTAGTGCTCGTGCCATCACATTTTGGTCATATATATGTTTTTACTATTCTATTCTATTATCGCCATTGCTTTCAGGTATGCTCCCATCCCCACAAATCATGGGCTGGATGCTCCATGCTCTCTGTATTTTGCTATACTCTCTTCAGATGTTTTGCTGAATCACAAAAATTATTTTGTAAGTATAATTAGGCTGGAAGGCAAAAACTTTTGAATCTTTTCTTTTATATATGATACATGTATATTTATTATATGTTACCTCTTTTTATGTAAAACTGTCACTTTTTATGGTAATAAGCTCCTGAAGAAGTGCAGTCGGCGCAAAACATGTTGAGCTAAGTTGTACTCCTACCACTTGACATACTACCCCTCTGTTGGCTACCTGTATATATATTTCTTCAAGCACAGGTCCCATTATGTTGCAGATTGTGGGTGTGTTTATCCAACACACAGGCTGATAGGCCATTCAAGTGGTGGAATGATGAGATAGTCTTTGAAACCCATGTCTTACTGATTGTCTTGTGGCGGTTTTACTTTTAATGAGAATATAATAACATGCATATTTTAGATAACTTCAGTCATTTATGAGATTATGTTGTGACACCAAAGTCCATTTTTTTTTTTTTGCTCTCTTGTTTCTATATAATGATAGGACAAGGCACAGAATTACCCTATAGTGTCCACAGTGTCACTCTTTGGTGACACTCAATGCTCTATCTACTAAATTAGGTGGAAGCACCAGTGTTAATTCAGTGGCATTTACCTTTTCTTAGGTATTCACAAAATTGCTTAGTCTACTAGTTTGTTTATTTTTATCCTTTTCTTTGTCCTATTTAAGGCAGTAATCTATTTTTCTCCTCACGGTTGATTATACATACTTTGTGGTTGAAAATGGACTTTGTGGGGGCAGCATGGTGAGCGTATATGTCAGAATTATAAACAGAATGTAATGGTGCTATTAGGGACACAGATCATTTGTATCAGTATTTTGCCAAATTAAAATGTCTGCTTAAAAGGAAATCAAATCTAGAGTATACTGGCATATATAATTCTTTCAACAATATATACAAGAAGAAATGATTCATTAAGGATTGAGAGTACAGATATATCCATCATTTTCTAATGTATCCCAGGAGTTCAAAAATGTATGGGAACAGAAACTTACTAGATGCAGTGTAGAACTAATGAATCTTTTGATTACTCAATACAAGGAAAATATTGACCATCTGGATATGGAAATAACTACTTTAAATACAACCTTTGAGGTTAAGAACCAGCCACTGTTTAAAAACAAAAATAAGGAACTTTTGGCAAAACTAAACAACGTGATAACCTCTAAAAAAACCAATCCGAAATGGCCAAGGACCATTTAGCGTTCCTTGAGGGGTTTGCTTACCGATTGTCCATGCCATGGTCGGGAGGCAGATCCCACAGGGAATATAGAGGCAATAAAAACCATACAGACATCAACCCTGATGAAGGCACAGAATCTGACTCTTCCACATCTTCTCTTTTTCAGCAGTTTCCACGTGAAACATCACATAATATACATGGGACAATCTACTCAGGTGCACGTAAGAGGAACCTTTTGGGTGGGGGACATGATACAACCCACATGTCCAAAAAACACCCAGATGAAGGATGCTATTTTAACCCCCAGTCTTAACATAATAGTGTATAAGCCAGATAAGATGATACAAACACCAGTTCATCCACCAACACTAGAAATACTAATTTAGGCCCTATAGCCACACAGGTACTACAAATCTTCACTTCACAAAATAATTCTCAACCCCAGTCCAGGGACAATGGACAATTGAGGATGATGCTAATGCTAGAACTCTGGTGAGCTCTACACAACCTATTGAAAAACCCAATTTATTTAACCACTTGCCGACCACCGGCTGCAGATATACTGCGGCAGGCTGTAACGTTCATGCGTTTTTGTTTGTGGATGTATTTACAGCTGCAGAATTATTACACTCAGTAGCCTTGTAGAGAATCTGTTGAACAACATATCCAACTCTCAGGACTTCATCACCCTGTACAGCCTGTTATATACTATATATATATTAATAGATGTTTAATGGAGGGATAGAGTATATGAGGATATGTAGATGAGAGACAGGCTATTGTATGGTGAGCACTAGAAGTAGTATTAGGAGAGTTGCAGGTGATGGTAAAGCAGATAGGTTCTGATGTCAAGTATAGTGCAGATGGTAAGAGGACACAGATGGAGTATACTTAGACAGAGTAACCTAGTGCAAGGATAGTTGAAGGTAGTCCCAAGAGCTAACAGTCTATGCAGATGATAGTGAATAGATAGATACAAATAGTCTTGGTAATTGCAGTAGATGACAGTAGGAGATTGGTTAGCAAGAATCCCCTGCGGGGTACTTATCACTTAGATAGGTTTAGGAATAACAGTGTCCATTGGAGAGGGGTGATCCCGTAGCGAGATACGGATCACCAGCGAGGTTTCCGGCTTCAGTTCAGCAAGGGAGGTATGTCAGCAGCTCCGACTTCTCAGGCGTAGGTGCGATGAACATGTGGGTTTGAACGAGCGATGAGTGAGAGCAAACCGGCGATTGAAATAGCCGCTCATAGCGGCACTCGGCAATGATGTCATCCGGTCTTAAAGGTATATGCGTCCCTTGTTACACAAGATGGGACGCAATTAGGAGAGGAGAAATATGGAGACAAGGGTACCAGAGGTACCGGAACATTACAGTACCCCCCCCTTAAGGCCGGCTCCGAAAGGCCTCTAGAACTGGTTTTTCCGGATATTTCCAGTGGAAATTGCGAATCAGTCTAAGGGCATGTATATCGGAGGTATCCAGCCAGGTGTCATCTTGGGGCCCATAATTCTTCCATCGTACAAGATACTGGAGTCTTCTTCTATTGAAACAGGAATCCAAAATTTCTTTTATCTCAAATTCTTCTCCACCTTCCACTTATACAGGAGGTGGAGGTGAGATAGTAGGCCTTATTCCTTGGTTAGGAACATGGGGCTTCAGTAGAGACACATGGAAGACAGGATGTATCTTGAGGTCTACTGGCAATGTGAGTTGTACTGCAGCTTTTCCAATAAGCTTCTCTATTGGAAAAGGTCCCAGAAATAGAGGTCCAAGTTTTTTACTAGGGATTTTTAGTCTCAGATTTTTTGTAGAAAGCCAAACAAGATCCCCAATGGCATATTGGGGAGAGGGTTTCCTACGGTGGTCGTAGTACTTTTTTTGTTGGCTATGAGCATGAGATATGGTATTGTTGAGTAATCCCAGAGAATCCTTTATCTGGGCAAGATAATCAGATGCCACTGGATTACTTGATGGCAAGATACGTGGAGGAAGGAGTGTGGGATGAAACCCATAATTCAGGTAAAACGGACTTTGCTTAGTAGTGCTATGTGTAGCGTTGTTATAGGCGAATTCCGCCAGCGGGAGGAGATCTGCCCAATCGTCCTGTAGATACGAAGTATAGCAACGCAGGTACTGTTCAATGCACTGGTTAACTCTCTCTGTCTGTCCGTTGGTCTGAGGGTGGTAGGGAGAAGTAAGGTTACGCTCTATTCGCAGTATCTGACATAGAGCTAGCCAAAACTTTGAGATGAATTGTGAACCACGGTCAGACAGCAGTGTTTTTGGAATACCATGTAACTTAAAGACATGTTTCACAAGTAATTCCGCTGTTTGTTTGGATGAAGGTAGTTTTCGGATAGGAGTGAAATGTGCCATCTTGGTCAGATGGTCCACTGACACCAAGATGGTGTTGAATCCTTTGGAAGGTGGTAGTTCCACTATGAAGTCTAAGGATACCACTTCCCACGGAACCTGGGGTATCGGTAAACTACAAAGTAACCCTGATGGTTTCGTGTTGTCAATTTTAGACCTTGCACAGATATCACAAGATGAAACGAACTTTTTTACGGTTGTCTTCATGTCTGGCCACCAAAATTGCCTAGTGAGTAGATTGAGAGTTTTAGTCATACCCATATGTCCTGCCATAGGTACATCATGCGACAATTCTAAGATCTTGGTTCGCATAGTAGGGGGTATGTATAATTTATCGTTGTAGTAGAGGAAGCCTTCTGCGTCAGTAGTTAGTTGTGGTGGAGGTGAATCCAACCATATGCTGTGCAAAATCTCCTCCTTCAGGGAGCGAACGACTCTGATAATACGCTCAAGTGGTATTATAGGAACTGAGGGAACCTCAGTGCAATCTTTCTCGGCTAGTCGTGAGAGTGCATCCGCTTTTTTATTTTTGTCTGCGGGGGTGTAAGTTACTAAAAAATTAAATCTCAGAAAGAATAACGACCACCGTACCTGCCGGTGGGAAAGAGTTCTATTAGTCTGAAGGTATTGAAGGTTTTTGTGATCAGTATATATCAGAATTGGCAATTGAGTGCCCTCAAGTAGATGTCGCCAATTCTCTAATGCCAGTTTTATGGCTAATAACTCCTTCTCACCTACTGGGTAGTTCACCTCGGGGCTACTTAATGACTTTGAAAAGAAAGCAACTGGGTGAAGAGGTGAGGTGTTTGTTGGTCGTTGTGAGAGAACTGCTCCTACTGCCATATTAGACGCATCTACCTCCAAGATGTATTGAAGGGATGGGTCTGGATGGCATAGTATGGGGGCAGTAGTAAAGCTTGATTTCAGCAGAGAGAATGCTCCATTTGCTTCTTTTGTCCAATTAAATGGTTTCTTCGTGCTTGTAAGTTGTGTGAGAGGTTTCACAATCGCAGAGAAGTTTTTAATTAATTTCCTATAGTAATTAGAGAATCCTAGGAACCTTTGTAATGCTTTGCGAGTGGTTGGCACAGGCCAATCCAGAATGCAGGATATTTTGCTCATGTCCATTTTGATTCCACTTTTAGATATAATATATCCTAGGAATAGTACTTCCTCTTTATGAAACAAACATTTCTTTGATTTAACATATAAGTTATGTGCAAGTAGTCTTGACAACACAAGTCTCACATGTTTTATGTGCTCAGGTAAGGAATGAGAATAGATAAGTATATCGTCCAAATATACTACCACACAAACATCAAGCAAGTCTCGGAATATCTCATTTATAAACCGTTGGAAGGCTGCGGGAGCATTACATAGCCCAAATGGCATTACAAGGTACTCAAACAGTCCGTATCTGGTTCTGAATGCCGTCTTCCATTCATCCCCTTTACGGATTCGAATTAAATTGTATGCCCCTTTTAGGTCCAATTTTGAAAAGAAAGAAGCCCCACGCACCTGTTCGATAAGTTCAGGAATAAGAGGTAAAGGATAACGATCCTTTATTGTGATGGCATTTAATTGTCTGAAATCAATGATAGGCCTAAGGCTAGAGTCCTTATTGCGGACGAAGAAGAGCCCAGCAGCAGTGGAGGAAGTAGAAGGTCGGATGAATCCTTTTGCCAAGTTCTCATCCAGATACTCGTTAAGGTGAGAGAGTTCATCCTGTGAGAGAGGATATACATGTCCGTAAGGCAACTTGCTATTAGGGAGCAGATCGATACAACAATCATAGTCCCTATGGGGAGGTAGCATTTGAGCGTTTTTCTCAAGGAAAACCTCCGATAAATCTTGATAACACTTAGGAATAATGTCATCCGGCAGTACAGACAGGATCCTATCATGTGTGGGGAGGTTACACGTCGTCTCACAATAGTGAGAAGAGAAGGCTAATGTTCTTGTTTTCCAATCGATGATTGGTTGATGTATGTGTAACCAGGGAAGTCCCAAAATGATTGGAAAATGTGGTGAAGTTAATACATCAAAGGTGGTGGTCTCCACATGAGACTCGTCAGCAGTTACAAGAAGTGCCTGTGTCTGACTGGTGATAGGACCAGAGGATAAAGGGGTACCGTTAATAAAACTAACGGAGACAGGTTTGGGTTTTGAAACAATAGGTATTTTATTAAGGGAGACAAAACAAATGTCAATGTAGTTTCCACAAGATCCTGTGTCAATCATAGCCTTGGTGGTGATCCTAGTTTGGTCCCACTGCAATGTTAATTGAACAAAAAGATAAGGATTAGAAAAGGAAGTTGTGAGTCCCCCTAGCAAGACATTTGAACACTCACCCTCTTTTCTGCGGACAAGAGGACAGTCGTTTACCAAATGATTCGGGGATGCGCAGTACATGCAAAGATGTTCGGTTTTCCTCCTGGCACGTTCAGAAAGGGTCAGAGGTGGACGTATCATTCCTACTTCCATAGGAGTAGGGTCAGCAGGCAACATCTGAGAAGGACTGGAAAATGGTGAGCCCATCTTCTCAGCCTTTCTTTCTCGTAGTCGTCTGTCAATATTGATACTGGTCTGGATCAGTCCCTCTAGAGTGCCAGGTAAATCCGCTCGGGAGAGCTCGTCTTTAACGGCCTCAGATAGTCCGAGTCTAAACTGCGATCGCAAAGATGTGTCGTTCCACCCTGAATCAGGGGACCATCTTTTAAAATTCGCCACAAAATCTTCAACAGGTCTCCTTCCTTGTTTTAAGGCCCGTAATTGGGTGTCAGCGGTACTCTGCTTTTTGGGGTCTTCATATAAAGTAGCAAGTTGTTCTAGAAATAAGGGATAAGAATTAAGGAGTGGATCATCCTTTTCAAAGAGAGCATCTGCCCAGGCCCGGGGTTCACCCGTTAAGTAGGAGATGATGGTACAAACCTTAATTTGGTCAGTGGTGTAGGTTAGAGGTTTTAACAAAAAAAACAATCGACATGCGTTTTTAAATTCACGGAATTTGCTCCGATCACCAGAAAACACTATAGGAGGGTTTATCTTAGGCTCACGGGGCTGAGCAGCAGGAGGCTGTGTGAGACGGCCAAGCTGCTGTCTCAAGGTTTGATTGTCATTTTTTACCTCTGTAAGCGCAAGGATCAATGCATCTACTTGCTGTTTTAATTGTAGTACATGAGTGGATAATTCTGCTGAATCCATATTTTTTTTAAAGGCTCGTTCAATCTGTAACGTTCATGCGTTTTTGTTTGTGGATGGATTTACAGCTGCAGAATTATTACACTCAGTAGCCTTGTAGAGAATCTGTTGAACAACATATCCAACTCTCAGGACTTCATCACCGTGTACAGCCTGTTATATACTATATATATATATTAATAGATGTTTAATGGAGGGATAGAGTATATGAGGATATGTAGATGAGAGACAGGCTATTGTATGGTGAGCACTAGAAGTAGTATTAGGAGAGTTGCAGGTGATGGTAAAGCAGATAGGTTCTGATGTCAAGTATAGTGCAGATGGTAAGAGGACACAGATGGAGTATACTTAGACAGAGTAACCTAGTGCAAGGATAGTTGAAGGTAGTCCCAAGAGCTAACAGTCTATGCAGATGATAGTGAATAGATAGATACAAATAGTCTTGGTAATTGCAGTAGATGACAGTAGGAGATTGGTTAGCAAGAATCCCCTGCGGGGTACTTATCACTTAGATAGGTTTAGGAATAACAGTGTCCATTGGAGAGGGGTGATCCCGTAGCGAGATACGGATCACCAGCGAGGTTTCCGGCTTCAGTTCAGCAAGGGAGGTATGTCAGCAGCTCCGACTTCTCAGGCGTAGGTGCGATGAACATGTGGGTTTGAACGAGCGATGAGTGAGAGCAAACCGGCGATTGAAATAGCCGCTCATAGCGGCGCTCGGCAATGATGTCATCCGGTCTTAATGGTATATGCGTCCCTTGTTACACAAGATGGGACGCAATTAGGAGAGGAGAAATATGGAGACAAGGGTACCAGAGGTACCGGAACATTACACAGGCTGGCTCAGCTGTGCAACTTACGTGTCCCCGCCGTCCCTGGGATGTTATGATCTGGTTCAGAACCGATCAGTCATCAGGTCCAGGCCAATGATTTCTGGCAAATTACAGAACGTCCTGTGCCCATGTGATGTAAACACAGGCACAGGTTATGATGCAATCTCCTCTCCTGGAGTCCTTTTCAGTTCTAGCATGAAAGGAGATAACATCTACTGTGGGTACAGAAGCAGCACACTGACACCAGTACACATAGGCACACATTTAACCCCCTTATCATCCCAAAATAACCCTTTCACTCCCTGTCACAGTGCACACTATATACAGTATACAGATAAAAGTTACTGATCATTGTATTAGTGTCACTTGTGATTTCAGTTAGTGTGAGAGGAAGTTAGTGGTAGTTAGAGACAGTCCCAGATAGGTTTAGAGTACTCGCCATATATACTCTAATAAATATTAAACCCCCTGATCACCCCCAGTTAACCCCTTTATTGCCCTGTCACAGCGTCACTATTATAGTGTACAGATCTTTTTTCTGATCACTGTATTAGTGTCACAGATGACATCAGTTAGCGTTAATGTTAGCGTCAATTCAGCACAGCATCAGATTGCCCTCCACATATTTAGTAATACATTTTAATCCTTTGATTGCCAGTGACACACACACACTAAACACCTCCATTACTAGTATAGTGTCTGAACAGATCAATATCTTTGATCTGTTCAGAACTATTCTAGCATCCCCAATAGTTTAATATAGTGTTCCCAAAATGCAGCATTAGCAGGATCAGCCCCGACACCTGCCAGCACCTGCGTTTAGCCCCTCACCCCCCCCCAACAAGTGCAGAATCGGCAGATTGCTGTCACTTCGAATACACAGCACCTTAAACCGCAGCGTTAGCAGAGTCAGGCCTGATCTCTGCTAGCACTAGTAGTGCATTTTTTGGTAGGGGTTCAAACTGTCCTTGACAATCAGGTGCTTTTTTACCTGTGAGTTACACTAGGTACCTATATATTTATTGGCCAAAATGTCCAAACAAAGGTACACTAGTGAAGAGGCCTACAGGATGCTGAGCATTACAGATAAGAGCGATGGGGAAGCCTCACAGTCAGAATCAGGCTCAGTATTCAAACCTGTAGAGAGCAGCGGCACCCTGACAGATAGCTCTGATGACGAAGTAGTGGTCCCTGCTAAGGTCAGGTGTACCCGACCCTGTTTTTCTGTTGCTGAGGTGCAACAACCACAGGGTTCTTGTATGCAGCAATGTTGGTACTAGTGCCGCTCAATCTTCTGGTGAACTGGCAAGCACCAGTGGCCTAGTACATCCTGGTCATAGTCAAACCAGCACTGCAGTAACACTTGGTGATGTGGCGAGTCCTATAAGTGCAGTTCAAGCTGGTGCAGTGGCTAGCACAAGTAGTGTCCTGCAGCCACCAATAATTTGAATACAGGCACGTAGAGCCCATTATGTCCTTCCTGATGCGCTTGCAAATCCTGATTGGGAGCCCACCATTTCTGCAGCGCCCGTACTTCCCCCATTCACTGGCCAACCCAGAATTTGGGTGGTAACAGACAATTTTACTTCCTTGATTTTCATGAGCTGTTTTTCATGGAAGATCTTTACAGATCTATTGTGGACCAAAGCAATTTATATGCTGATCAATTCATCCCTGCAAATCCAAATTTGACCTTTGCCAGAGAATTTACATGGAAACATATCACAGTTTCTGAATATAAAACTTTTCTGGATATTACTAAAAAGAGTGAGTTGCAGTCATATTGGTTCACTGACCCAATTCATCATATGCCCGTGTTCTCTGCTGCCATGGCCAGGACTAGATATGAGCAAATCTTGTGGTATATGCACTTCAGTGACCAGCTCCACAAAATTCAGCCCCTCGTAAACCACTTCAACCAGAACTTGTATATGCTCCAACAAGCTGTCTGCGTTAATGAGTCCCTAATTACATTTTCTGTCCGCCTTGCTTTCAAACAGTTTCTTCCCAGCAAGCGTTCCAAATATGGGGTCAAGATGTATAAGCTCTGTGACAGGGCAGCAGGGTATACATGTCGATTCCAGGTTTACCAGAAAAAAACAGCAATGTGGAGCCCCCCCAACTGCCCAGACTACATGGGGAGCAGTGGCAAGATTGTTTTGGACTTGGTGTCCCCCTTATTTGGAAAGGGGTACCAGTTATAAGTGGACAATGTCTATACAAGTGTGCTACTTTTTAGAGACCTTTTTGATTTTGGAATTGGCACATGTGCCACCGTGCAACCTAATCGCAGGGGCTTCCCCCAACGGCTTGTAGGTTCCTGACTTAGACAGGGGGAGAGAGCCTGCTTGAAGTCTGATAAATTGCTTACAATGAAGTGGAGGGACAAATGGAATGTTTTTGTTCTGTCCTCCATTCACATAGATATGACAGTCCAATTGGCAACAGTGGCTGGTGTTGTCGAGAAGCCCCTCTGTCTCCATGAATACAACCTTAACATGGGGGGGTGGACTTCAATGACCAGATGATGGCGCCATACTTAGTTGCCCGTAAGGCCAGACACTGGTACAAAAAAGTGTCTGTATACTTATTTCAATTGACTCTGCTTAATGCTTATGTGCTATACAAAGCGTCAGGAAGAAGTGGATCCTTTATAAAGGAACCACTAATTTTGTCCCTCCTGTCCTGGCCAACCTGGTCTGTGCATGAGGGAATGTTTCCGTCACTACCACACACTAGTAGAGTATTAGTATAGTGTACAGCACGGTGCAGTCTAGGACACACTTTTTCACACAGGGTCTCGAAAGATGTTGGCTATCACATTTTGAGAGACCCTAGCCTGGAACAGTTTTTTTTACAGTTACAAAAAAAGTGTAAAAAAAAAAAAGTAAAAAAAAAAATAAATTAAATAAATTAAAATAAAAAAGCAAAAAACAGTTGTCATTTTATTGAGTTCATTTTCTGTTTTTACTCTACTTTTCTACTCATTCTACTTTTACTGTACTTTATAATATACTGTAATACTGTAATGTTTTATTGTTACTGTGATTTATGCCTCGTACACACGGTCAGATAATCGCATGAAAAAAACTCGCTTTCGACCTGGTTGCACGATAATCTGATCGTTAGTACACTGCTTTCGACAGCCGATCACAACAGTACATCCAACAAAATCCGAAGGGACAAACAGGAAAACTTCTGTCGTACGATAGCCCCGCGAACGACAATCGTGTAATTAGTACACTATGCGTCCGCTAAAAATCATTCGACAAACACCGTGCATGATCGGAAATAGCGAAATAACCCGGAAGGGGAATCTGGAGAATGTAAACAATGATTTTACGACCCGACAATAATATTGCAGCATATTCCCAATGTTTTTCCGAACATTCGGTCAGTAGAATAGTAAAATCAAGCTATAATGATCAAGCCTGGTTATTATATTTGTTACCTAATTTTAGCAAAGACTGGCATAAATGTTAAAGATAAAGAACTGATTTTCTTTTCATTTTGGATACAATTTGCAATACACTGTTGGTCTTTAAATAAAGAGCAAATTGTGTGTACAATTATACAATCATACATATCTAATATAATAATGACAACATACAAGGCCAGTGATGGAAGCATGGTAAACTTTATTAATCAACAGATAACCTCAACAATCACAAGCAACAACCATATCAATAGTTGCAAGATCAACAAAACAAGTGCCACATATGTGTGTTTGAATGTCCAAAAACAAGTAAACATTTTGTTAAATCTAAAAAAAAAACTATAATTGAGTGTAATTAAAATCCTGCGGCCATGGAGTATGTGGTCGTTCCTGTTGCATGTGGTGCCATTGGCCACCATGATGCTGTGATCCTGGTGATATATGTTGGTTAGATTGGACAAATTGCTGGGATGTCAATCTACTCTCTATGTATTCTGTCATGCGAGTATGTCTGGTCAATTCCCCTCGCACACCTTTATGCATCGTCTCCAGCATCAAAGTTTCCGCAAACTGACGTTGCTCCTCAGACATTTTACGGAGCTTGCTTGTCGCAAGGATGCCAAAAGCATCTGCTTCATCATGTTTCTTAAGAGCAGCGGTTGCTTTGCTTAAAAATGATGTAGTGGCATCTTCAAATCTCCTCCTCTTTTGAGGCCTATTCACTGGAGTTGATGTAGTGCTCTCCTGTGTTATTTCAGTGAGAACATTTATGTCCTCTGATGTTTCCTCTTGTGTGTTTGTCTAAAAAAAGTGAAAATTAAGCTTATATTTGTATCACAGATTGCATTTCACATTAACATCCAACCCCCAAACATCAATTGTACCTGAAAACACAGAATGTATGGATTAGTTATGGGAATAAGAACGTTAATACCTGTGTCTGTGGTATGTCCTCGGTGTCCTCAGACAGGTTTTCTGCAGACATAAAGGTGTCCAACGCTGCAGATGTAGAGGGTTGAGATAGCGTACATATGGACGATCTGGCATCCACCTGTTCAGTAAGGAACCGCAGACTGTCAAAATACCATAGTCTGGGAATGTATATGTCCTCAGCTCCTGCTCCAGATTTTTGGGAGTCAACAATTTTGTTCAATTCTCTTTTGAATACGGTTCTCAAATTAGCAATTTTATTGCGTACATAATTAATGTCCGCTGACATATGAATGGTTTTGCATAGGTCTACCAGTTTTGATAGGGCCTCATGCCTCTTATTCCGGTCTGAGTAGTCTTTTGATTTTATTTTCCACAAACAGGGCATCTGCCTGTAAATCTCTATGAATTTCTGAAGGAATTCAGGGGATGTGAATTTGTCCACCATGGTTCCTACAAAGATAAACATGCTGGTTTAGCTATGTTGCATATCATGTATACTGGCATAGAAGCATAACAAGAAAATATATCTTTAATTAAATAAAGTGGCAGCAGTAGTACATACGGCCTCTTGCAAGCATACTCAATTTTCACGCTATAACAACAACACCTTTTGTTTTATGTGTCACTCATTTAAAACTATACATGTCATTTAGAACAGCTTGATATAGGAAGATTAACTGAGATGCTAGGAATCTTCCTCAAATAAAGTTGACGAATTATATCAGAACAATGCAATGGGCTTGCAAATGATGTTTCAATGCTTCAACAGAACAATTTTTCCAACAAATGCTTAGTTTACCTTCGTTCGCTATGACAGTTCGGTCGTGAATCTGAAAATGCTCGTTCAGTCTTCTCTACAGCACAAGTACAATCCTTCCGTGATTGTGCCGCCACAAGATGAACATTCGGTGTTTGACGGTCTGTGCATGCGTCTGGTGTCCCGCCCCTATCCGACGTCACGCACATGCACGTGGGGGGCCGTTATTGCAATAACGAAGACATCACAAGTCAAACGATCGAATGTCTGAAGTGGAGAACAGGATGTCGGCCAAAAAACCTGTGAGACAGGAAAGAAGAATGAAAGCAACATCCATGTCAAAGGATGAAATGTTGGAGATTGTGAAGATCCTGGAGAAGCATGATTACGATGGCAGGCTTGCACAATTTTGAGAGGCCTAATACAAGGAAGGACCGCATCCTGGACAAAGTAGTGGAAGTCCTCAGAGTTAAACATGGTGTGGAACGGTCCAAAGAACAACTGAGGAAGAGGTGGTCCGATTTGAAAAGTCGTGAACAAAAACAACTCATGGAAATCCAGGAAAAAATTAAAAAAAGTAAGTATATTTGCTTGTTGATATTTATTATTGCTTTCCAATGTTTTTTTCATTTGAGCCTCCTAATCATATGCTGTACATTACTGTGTATATGATATATAACTGATATTTCTTGGTTGTGCTCATTGTTAAATGAGTTATATAACTGTGAATGTGCCTGCCTCGATATATGCTGTCATTAATTTAATTTTATTTTCTTATAGTGAAAAAAATGAACTTGAAGAAACGGCTGCGCCATCAGAAGAGTCATGAAAGGAGGAGGGGTTTTGGATCGGAGTCTGAGGACGTGAATGAGGAGAAAACAGCAGATTCTGGAGTTTCTGTTGCTGCAGCAGGTTAGTCATGTGGGTTTGTGAAGCAAGTTTAAAGTTCTATGATAACATAGCATGTAATCCAAATTATATGTATTTTTAGGCTCCAAGAGGAAGAGACGACGCATAATAGAATTGGACAGTGACTATTCAGGAGGAGAAAAAGCAGGTCCATCGACAAGCAGTGTCCATAATAAAGATAGTGGTGTACGCACCATTGAAGATTTGGCTGAGCATACTGAATTAGGTATGTGTTTAAGTATAATGTACATTAAATGTTAATTTTGATGGTAGAGGAATGCACAATTGACCATAGAGGACATGTTTTGGGATGCATTTCAGTACGCTTGAGATAGTAGTAAAGTTTACAGACAATAACTATATATATATATATATATATATATATATATATATATGTATATATAATTTTTTAGATATATATATATATAAATATATATATATATATAATGTTTTAGATATATATATATATATATATATATATATTTATATATATATATATGTGTATGTATGTATGTATGTGTGCTGGTAATTTCCGGCTGGTGTGTTGAGGGCGCAGGGGCGCCGCCCCCCCATCCATGCGTTCGGCCCCCTAATCTACATGCAGGGGCGCCGGACGTATGGATTTCAATGGGATTTTTTTATCATTATCTGATTAGAGCCAGAGGCTCTAATAGGGCGATGCAAAGGGTGGAGCCAGGGGGAACAGAGCAGTGCATCCCGACTCCACCCATTGTGTGCCAATAGCAAATGAAAATTCGCTATTGTCACACCGATCCTCATCCTAGTCCCGCCATCAGCAGGAGAGAGCAGCATAGTCGGTCCAGTTATCGTGAGGATGTAAGTGATTCAAGCAGCTGCTGCCTCAGACTCAGTGCCTCCCTCCTCTCTCCTGTCACTGTGCGGGACTGTGGACTCGAGTCCGGCGGTGGTGGGGGGCACACCGTGGTCACTTTACATTGAAGGGGGCACAACGTGTTAACTCTACATTGATGGGGGCACTGCTCACTGGTCACTCTGCATTGATGGGGGCACACTGTACCTTGATTACTGAAGGCACCTTTCATACTTGTGTAACCTCAAAGTCACGTTATTTGTTCACTTGTTTTTTGACGCAAAGCAATGCCTATTACATTTTTGTTTTTGCACCCCCCCCCCCACCCCAAACATTTTGACAGCCACCACTGGTGCTGGTGCAATTCCAAACATTTTTTGCAATGACAACAAGGTCATCCTGTCATGATGCTGAAAGATCACTATCATCCGTAAATCGTGTTATAAAGTGTGAGAAATTTGTACATAGGGAAAGAATGTTTGTAAGCAAACTATGCTATTTTTACAGATGACCTACGTGTCGAAGCAGTGCAGCAGGAATACAGTGTTTCTTCTCCGGTACACGTATGAGATACCATAATGGAGGGGACAGGTGACATGCCCACATGGAGCACAGAGGATACTCTGCAGAGTGTGACTAGCACACGTACGTACAAGTGAAATGAAATGAGTTGTTGTGGTCTTTACAAATTCACATCTTATTAGTAATCAAGACCTCTCCTTTATTACAGAACCTGTTTTGGATGCTACTATAGTGGGACAGATATCCAGGGAGTTAATTTCAGCATGTACTGACATCCAGAAGATCAAGGATGCAGCTACATGTCTACTGAGCCGTTTACAGTACTTCATAGACATATTTGCCAAATTACAGCCACATGTTTGATGTGCTTTTTCCTTGCTTGTTTTTTGTTGAATAAGGTCCGGTTCACACTTATGCGAGTGCGTGAAGGCTGCGAACTCGCAGCCTGTTCCCGCATCACACACGCACCCCTGGCAGTTCACACTGCCATATGCGATACGCTGGGGGTGTCAATGTAATCTTAACGACACCCCCAGTTTGATCGCATATCGCAGTGCGATCGTGCAGTTCGCACAGGATCGGATCGCACAAGTGTGAACTGCTGTGCGATCCGATCCTGATGCGGCTGCCAAAAAGGGTCCCTGTGCGTGTTTGCTGTGGCTGCGGTGAGAATTTAGCCATACAAACTGTATGGATAAACTCGCACCGCACAGCCGATCGCATGTAATGTCGGAGCAGTGCGCTCCGACATTACATGCGAACCCCGCACACGCACAAGTGTGAACCGGGGCTAATTGTTTTGTTTTATTATTTTTTTATGTTGATTTTTTGGAAACCTAAAGTTCAGGGTTGCATTTGTCTGTATTTGTCTGTACTGCACGCACATTGCACAATTGTTCACACTGCAATCTTGAAAAAAATTAGGGGAATCAATGTTAGATCGCAGTGTGACCGTGTGAACTGATACATGGTGCTTCAGTGGTATTGCAAAGGTGTCAAGACCCATGCAATACCATTCCAGTGCAGTACCAAAAGAGGGTTCATCATGGCCCAATAGGGTTGATTCCTGGAAAATCATAGCTGCTGATTCTTCTTTTTTATATTGGAAAGCATGTTAGCTTAAAATAAAACTTTTATATTTTTTCAAATCTTTGCTTCTTTATTTTCTTGAATATAATCATTGATCACTTGTTTAAAGTGCTTCTTTTGCGAATTTGATGAAGACATGTTATAGAACCTTATAATATAAGCTATTTGTGAACATTATCTTAATGCTGCAGTACAGTAAAAAAGTACACTGTTTATGTTGTCCAGTGGTCTTTTATTTGTCATCCTGCCAGGAAACTGAGCCCCTGCCAACGAAATACTCCATGTAATCCAGTCGACACTGCCGTGCATTTTGTGAGGGAAGTCTAGGATATCCACTGTTTAGGGGAGTTAGTAAATCAATATGCTCATGGCTGTCTCCACGAATGGTACTCCCTGGCATTGATGAAGGATCATCAGGCTCTCTTTCAGAAGGCACAAGTGTCATGTAGCCATGGGCATTTCTTCTTAGATAGTTGTGCAGAACACAACAGCATAGAACAAGGCAGTCGATTTTATACAACGCTAAATTGATAGAGGTCAGAAAAATGCTGAATCGATTTGCAAGTATGCCAAATGCATTTTCAACAACCCTGCGTGCCCGGGACAACCTATAGTTGAAGATCCTCTGTTGTCTTGTTAAATTTCTCATGGGGAATGGTTTCATAACATGTTCACTAAGCGCAAACGCGTCATCAGCTACAAATACGAAGTTCATGCCTTCAAAGGTTTCCTCGCAGGATGGCAGATTGAGTTTCCCTTCCTTGAGACGCTTGTAGAACTCTGTTTGATCGATGATACTCCCATCTGAGTTCCACCCATTCTTGCCAATATCTAAATACATGAACTCGTAGTTGGCATTAACTACAGCAAGCATCACAATACTGAAGAAACCTTTGTAATTGTAGAAAAAGGAACCAGTATTTGCAGGTGGCACTATACGTACATGTTTGCCATCAATGGCCCCACCACAATTTGGGAAATTCCAATGATGTTGGAAATTGTTGGCGACCTCATTCCACTCATGGGGATTGCTGGGTAACTGAAAGTAAATTTGAGAAGAGGTCAATACAATGAATAAACATATAGCTGGACATTAGCATACAAAAGATTGACTGTACCTTGATATATTCCTGCTGTAATGCCTTGCAGGTCTCTGATGATTAAACGCGGGGAAGAAAATCACGGATAACCGCGAAAATACGGACGGAAGAACGGAAGAGGAAGAGGCGTGTCAGATACAGGGGTCACGCGCATGTGACGTATGTGACATCACTTTCCAAGACGTGGCTACGCATTCTGGTTGCTTTCACACAATCGTACGACAGAAATCATATGGTTAGTACACATGGTTGCATTCGACATTTTGTAGCATGCTACTTTACTCGAACGATATGTCGTACGATTATCTTACCGTGTGTACGAGGCATTATTGTTAACCATTGTTTGCTTTGCAGGTATGCCCATCAGCTGCAGCACTGATTTGTTTATTCTGACAGCAACAGCTTTTGACGTTTGATCTCACCATATACGTAATCAATGATTGTAGCGCTGTAGGAGGTGATTTCACCACCGCAGTTAAAAAAAGAGCATATATGGCAAATCATAGGGGATGGGGTAGACACAGAGGGTGGATCTCCCCTATGCTTTGCCATTTTTTAACACTTTTCTTGGCAGAGATTTCTTCATCCACATCAATCGATGTGAATGGAGGAATCTGTTATGTTCCTCCATTGTTTTTTTCTCCAAAAAAGAACATTGCATGTATTCGCATCATTAGAAGTGGGTGGATGAATGGGCATACCACACACTTTCTGGTATTGTTTTTTTACAGCCAGTGGCCAGCTTTCATGTAAAAGCAATTCTAGCAGATAATTAGCTGAGAATGGCTCTAATCATCTCTATAGCCTAAGATACCGGAAGATAGGAGCATTTCATGACTGTAGTTTCGCCAAATATAAGCAGCGCTATTGGGAAATTGGGAAAGCATCTTATCTCACCAATCTTAGTGTGGTCAGATGCTTTCAGAGCAGAGGAGAGAGCTAGAGTCCAATAGACACCATTTAAAAAAAAAAAAAAGAGTACCTGTCACCACTTATTGCTATCATAGGGGATATTTAAAATCCCTGTGATAACAATAAAAATGCTAAAAAAATAAAAAAAATAAAAGGGAGGGTGTCAAAATAAAAATAAAAAAGCAAAATAAATAAAAAAATAAAAAAATCAAGCACCCCTGTCGCACCCCCCCCCCCCAATGGAGAACGCATGCATAAGTCTGGTGTCATATGTAAACATAAATTGCACCCTGCATGTTAGGAATCTCTGTGAACGTCAGATCGAGGGCAGTAATTCTTGTAGTAGACCTCCTCTGTAAATCTAAAGTGGTAACCTATAAAGGCTTTTAAAAATGTACTTAGTTTGTTGCCGCTGCACAGGCGTGCGCAATTTTAAACCATGTCATATTTGGTATCTATGTACTCGGCATAAGATCATCTTTTTTATTTTACCAAACAATTGGACAATATATAGTGTATTTGTGTATTACATTTAAAAAAAAGTATTTTTTTCCCAAAAAATTGCGTTTGGAAAATCTTTGCGCAAATACCGTGTGACAAAAAAATTGCAACACCCACCATTTTGTTATGTAGTAGGGCTTTGCTTTAAAAAAAATATATATAATGTTTGGGAGTAATTTTCTAGTAAATAAAAAATAATTTTTTCATGTAAACAAAGAGTGTCAGAAAGGGCTTGGTTTTCAGGTGGTTGGAAGAATGTGGCAAAAGCTTCTAATATTGGGCATAAAATGTCAGGACAGTTCAAACACCCACAAAATGACCCCTTTTTAGAAAGTTGACACCCAAAGCTTTGGGTGTCACACATGTGGTATCTCCATACTAAGGAGAAGCAGCAGAATGTATTTTGGGGTATAATTTCACATATACCCATGGAATGTGTGAGCCATATATCATTTAAGTGACAACGTTGTGTAAAAAAAAAAGAAAAAAAGAAAAAAGTTGGCATATTTCTGATACTTGTGGCAAAATATAAAATATTCCATGGACTTAACATGCCTCTCAGAAAATTCCTTGGGGTGTCTACTTTCCAAAAAGGGGTAATTTTGTGGGGGCTTTGTACTGTCCTGCCATTTTAGAACTTCAGGAAATGAGATAGGCAGTCAGAAAGTAAAAGCTGCGTACATTCCAGTATATACACCAGTTTGTAGACGCTATAATTTTTGCACAAACCAATAAATATATACGCATATTGAATTTTTTTTTATCAAAGACATGTAGCTTAATACATTTTGGTTTAAATGTATTACAAAAATTTAGTTTTAATGGATATTTTATATGAGAAAATGTAGAAAATGTTATTTTTTCTCAAAATGTTTGGTCTTTTTTTTTGTTTATATCGCAAAAAATAAAACCACAGAGGTGATCAAATACCACCAAAAGAAATGTCTATTAGTGGGAAAAAAGGGCGTCAATTTTGTTGGGGTAAAGCATTGCATGAGTGTGCAATGGTCAGTTAAAGTCACACAGTGTCAAATTGCAAAAAATGGCCTGGTCATTAACCGATTGCCAACTGCTCACAGTATATTTACTGCGGCAGTCAGCCCCTCACAGGCAGAGCGACGTAGGTCTACGTCGCTAGCCTGTGAGGCTCTGGGGAGCGATCGCGCGCCCGTGGAGGCGCGCTCCTGCTCCCGCGCGGTCACGGACCCCCCCGCGGTCACTCGGCGATCGTCGGGGGAGAGGGAGAAAGTCAGGCGGCTTGTGTAAACAAGCTGCCTGTCATTCTCCCCTGTGTATGAAGGATGATCATACGGTTCTACTATGTAGAACCGTTGATCACTGTTCATACATCTGAAGCCACAGCCAATCACAGTAGAAAGCACGCCCCTAGGGACACACATAGCCCCTCCCTTTCAAAAAAAGTTAACCCCTTCACTGCCAGTGTATTTTTACAGTAACAGTGCATATGTATAGCACTGATTACTGTAGAAATGTCACTGGTAACCCCAAAAGTGTCAAAAATTTCAGTCAAGGGTCCGATCTGTCCACCGCAATGTCGCAGTACCACAAAAAAATCGCAGATCGCCGCTATTACGCGTTAAAAAAAAAAACAACAAAAATGACATAAATCTTTCCCTTTGTTAGTAAACGCGATAACTTTTGCGCAAACCAATAAAAATACGCTTTTTGCAATTTTTTTTACCAAACATAGGTAGCATAAAACAAATTGGCTGAAAATGTTAAAAAATTTAGATTTTTACATTTTTTTGGGGGGGAATTTCATATAAAAAAATGTGAAAAATATTGCTGTTTTTGCAAAATTGACGCTCTATTTTTGTTTATAGCGCGTGATCAAAAAATCGCACAGGTGATCAAATACCACCAAAAGAAAGCTCTGTTTGTGGGAAAAAAAGGACGTCAAATTTGTTTAGGTACAGCGTCGCACGACCGCGCAATTGTCCGTTAAAGTCACGCAGTGCCGAATCGCAAAATACCCCCTGGTCGTTTAGCAGCCAAATCCTCCGGGGCTTAAGTGGTTAAGGGGGTAAATCCTTCTGGTCCAGAAGTGGCTAAAAATAAATTACTAAGATTTCCGGATAAAACTTCCAACCCCAATATATGGGCATTTTTCATAGCCACTCTCAGTGAAAATAAGCAGTTGCAATTTTTCATGCTTGAGAGTAATCTCACTGCACCACAACAGCAAGCTTTAATTAAACGTAAAAATAAACCCAATTTAATAATCAAACAATCAGGTAAGGGAGGAAATGTAGTTGTGATGACATAATAAAACTACGAAGAAATGTGCCTTAAGATACTGTCGAATAAAGACTAGCACTGTAAAATTCCATCCACTACAACGCTACTATTTAAAACAGCATTTAACTGCTTGCCGACCACCGCAAGTAGATATACTGCGGCGGTCAGCCCCTCACAGGCAAAGTGACGTATATATACGTCACTAGCCTGTGAGGCTCTGGGGAGCAAGCGCTCGCCGCCGGCGGCGCGCTCCCGCTCCCGTGCGGTCACGGACCCCCCCGCGCGTGTGATCGTCGGGGGAGAGGGAGAAAGGCAGGCAGCTTGTGTAAACAAGCTGCCTGTCATTCTCCCCTGTGTAGAAACACTGATCATACGGTTCTACTATGTAGGACCGTTGATCAGTGTTCCTACAGCTCAAGCCACAGCCAATCACAGTTAGAATCACGCCCCTAGGGACACACACAGCCCCTCCCTCTCAAATAAAGTTAACCCCTTCACTGCCAGTGTAATTTTACAGTAACAGTGCATATATATAGCACTGATTACTGTAGAAATGTCACTGGTAACCCCAAAAGTGTCAAAAATGTCAGTCAAGGGTCCGATCTGTCTGCCCCAATGTCGCAGTACCGCAAAAAAAATCGCAGATCGCCGCCATTACGCGTTAAAAAAAACAACAAAAATGACAAAAATCTTTCCCTTTGTTAGTAAACGCGATAACTTTTGCGCAAACCAATCAAAATACGCTTTTTGTGATTTTTTTTTACCAAACATATGTAGCATAAAACAAATTGGCCGAAAATGTTACAAAATTTTGATTTTTACTTTTTTTGGGGGGGGGGGGATTTCATATAAAAAAATGTGAAAAATATTGTTATTTTTGCAAAATTGACGCTCTTTTTTTGTTTATAGCGCATGGTCAAAAAATCGCACAGGTGATCAAATACCACCAAAAGAAAGCTCTGTTTGTGGGAAAAAAAGGACGTCAAATTTGTTTAGGTACAGCATCGCACGATCGCGCAATTGTCCGTTAAAGTCACGCAGTGCCGAATCGCAAAATACCCCCTGGTCTTTTAGCAGCCAAATCCTCCGGGGCTTAAGTGGTTAAAGAACCGATCAATGAGGCCTTTTGCAAGGGCCTCATTGATCAAAGTTCTAATAATTTTCTGAATATACCATTTCCGTGGAAGCAACTTTCTATGTTTTAACAAAAATCCACAAGAATGCCACTAACCCCCCCCCCCCCAGGTAGGCCCATTATTTCAGGCATAGGATCATTAACCAAAAATGCTAGCAAGTTTGTAGATTTCTTTTTAACAGCTCATGACAATAGATTACTGTTCTTTATCAAGGACACATTGGATTTGCTGAAGCACATAGAAGGACTATCAATCCCCCATGGAGCGCTACTAGTGACCCTCGATGTGGAGGCGCTCTATATCAGCTATCCAAATAATAAAGGCATTGATACAATACAGATGTTCCTAAGAGAGCAAGAACATTCACAGTGGGATTTTAGTGAATTTCTCATTCAATTATTACATTATATACTTACACAGAACTGGTTCACATTTTCAGCTCCCACTACCCCCAGGTACATGGGGTTGCTATGGGCACTTGTTGTGCCCCATCCTATGCAAACCTGTACCTGGGGGGGTGGGAGCACGAACTCTGGCAGGATGAGTCCTGCTCTGTCTTTGCAGTACAGGTCCTGTGCTGGTACCACTTCATTGATGATATTTTCATAATATGGACCAGTACAGTTGGGGAACTTTTGAAATCTGTGGAAAGCATTAATGTCAATACCTATAACCTTAAATTTACACGTTCATATGATCCACAGGCCATTACCTTTTTCATTGACACTAATCAGTGTAAAGCCATGGACCTGTTCCGTAAAGAGACAGCAGGCAACACACTGCTAAATGCAGACATCGCCCAATCCGTAGCATACCGTATGCACAATGTGTGTGACTTTGACACAATTGTACACATTTAGAGGACATTAGAACACAAGCAGGGCTGTTACATAACCGCCTGCTTCAAAGAGGGTACAAGAAAACCCTATTACAGAAGACTTACAATTGAGTATTGCAACAAGATAGAAATATGCTACTCTATAAATCTAGCACTCAGGACATTACATCTACAAGGGTCAAATTTATTACCAAATTTTCATATCAACACCAGGAACTACTTAATGGCCTGCATAAACATTGGCATGCTTTATGGCAGGATACTTGCGTATCCAAATTAATAAAAAAATACCCTGAAATGGTTTTCTGCAGAGCAGTGTATATTCACGATCAAATTATATCTTCATACTACGTTTCTACTAAATCCAAAGCTAAGTTACAAATGGGATTATGCAGATGTGACAGCTGTGAAGTGTGCCCCTGGATACTCCAAGGTACACAATTTAATCTCCCTAATGGTGAAGTATTTAGGCCTCGCTTTGGTGTAGAATGTAACACTCAGGGAATTGTATATCTTATGTTTTGCCAATGCAAAGAGTTTTACATTGGTAAAACAATTAGAGAATTAAAACAAAGAATCAATGACCATATCTAATATGCAGGTAATGGAAAAATGATAACCCCAGTTAGCCGACACTTGGATCTGTATCATCTTTTTGACACCTCATATGATGCTTTCTTTGTTTTGGAAATTATTTCCCGTGATCCAAGAGGATGTAACTGGGACAAAAAGATTTTGCAAAAAGAAACTCTTTGGATAGAGGGATTAAATGATATGTATCCACCAGGGTTTAATGAGATTTCATCCTATAAACCTTTTCTTTAGGATAATGTGATGAATTGCCCTAAATAGAATACTGGGAAATATACAAGTGTCATTGTCAAGAATATTCTTTATGTGATTATAATTCAGTATCTCTCCACATGGTCCCTATAATTCATTATTGCACATTCAGAATAATTATCTTTGTTTCCCTTTGATGCCTGGGAGAGAATTTTTTTTTCCTGTCTTTTAAATTACTATTATTATATTTTATTTCTGGTTGAGTTCTGATCCTTTAATGCTTCATGTTAACAAATGCTTGTTAAATGGGTATTGTCAAGGAGGATCTAGTAGGAGAGTGGTGGAGAGGTCTGACCCTATGGTGGGGATGCAGCTAGTAGCTCCGTCATTATCCCATGGGAACGGGCTCCTCCCTGGTCCTGCCCCCCTGGGGATCATGGCAGCGCTCTTGGGCACAACTGAGGGACGTCGAGCCTCCATGTGGTGGCTCAGGAATGTGCCCGCCTATCTATCAGTCGCGGCAATGGTAGTGCGCTTGCGTGATCCTGCAAGTGTTGTGCATGCGCTGTGCCAAGCACAGCGGTTCAGGGGGGCATGTACTCGGCTGGGCCAATTAACGTCACACGCTCATGACAGCGGGCGTGGACACCTCGGTCGGAGCATATATGGAGGAGATGTGGCGGGAAACCAGCCAGGAAAACCACAATCCAGGTGGCCTGAAGATATTGGCAGTATTTTGCCCATTGAGTCTGGTTGTTGGCGAATATATTTCCTCTAGGGACCTGCAGCTTGTGGCAAGAGCACATACCTCTGCTACAGAGATCTACCTAATGTTATAATGAGTAGCTTTACAATCAAATGTCCTAACAACATGCTACCATTTCTTAGGATAAGAGCCTGCTAAGAATCTTTACTACCCCAACCTCATATATCGGCTGCAACCTGTGAAGTTTGGAAAGACCCATGGGTCGATACTTTACTTTTTTTTTCTTTCCAAACAAGTTTATTTCAATTAGCAAATCAGAGAATACAAAGTTTGGCAACATTTCTGAAATGACAATATAAAGTAAGACAATTACATATTGACATGTTGAACAGTTCAAAATACTTGTAAAGAAATAAAGGAATAAGATATGGAAGCAAATTGTCAGTTGGAACATAGTAATGGAGTAAACAATGGGCTTTTCAACAAGTCCGAAAGAAGTTAGCATATGAAGAATATATAGCCCATGACTGCAAACTAATTCGAGCAGATTGTATATTACATTAAGGAGGAATTAATTTAGAGATGATTATCATTAAGTATCATATTGTTAGAGCGTGTGAATGAAAGGGTGTTGGTGACCAGCACCAATACCTGGGGTATTCCAGCCTTGTATCAGATTGGACATCAAAACGCAAGAAGTAGGAACATGTAAGGGAGGGGACAGGAAAACAAAGGGAGGTTTTGGGGAGAGGAGTCGGTGTAATGATGATAAAGTTGACACAATCAGAGTCGATATATACGAGTGTATATACTGATGGTATGAGACACATCTAATGATATATCTATAAGTTGATGGAGTTAATTGTTTAGGAAGCGAGTAATAGTAGTAAAAATGCTTTTGTTATCAGGATTGGTAGATCTTTAGATATTCAGGGGAAGATTTGAAGTGTGTCCAAGAGGACCAGATGGTAGTAAATCTTTTTGGGTTGTCTGACGAAACGGATATGAGTTCTTACATTTCAGCAATTTTGTTGATGCGGGTGTACCATTCTCGTGTAGAAGGGGGTCTTGTTGTTCCCCAGAGTTTAGGTATGCATATCTTGGCTGCGTTAATTAACATCATAGTAAGTGATTTAAAATAAAGTGGGCTATAGGAGGGACAATGATGGAGAAGAAATTGTGCAGGAGTAAAAGGTAAAATACTCAAGGTGATTTTCTGGATTAGGTCATGGACTTTATTCCAGAAGGTTTGTATGATAGGACATGTCCACCAAATATGCAAAAGATCGGCTTTAGGTTGATGGCATCTCCAACAATGGTCAGAAGTTGTGTGATTGTATTTGTGTACAATATGAGGAGTGCGGTACCATCGAGATAGAACTTTATAATTGTTTTCCTGTATGGAAACGTTGATCGATCCTTTGAGTATGTGTTTATAAATCCTTTCCCATTGTTCGTCAGTTAGGTGGATTTGGAGATCACGGGACCAGCCTGAGCAAGCTTTCCCTTCAGCAGATTTGGTGTTGTGCCATAACATATTATGAATTAGAGATATGAGATGTCTTGGGGGTGCCTTTGAAAGACACAGTTTTTCAAATGGAGTCGAAGAAGAGGACTAATTGGATGATTCTGAGGTATGAAGTATGCTGGTGGTATAATGTTTAATTTGTTGAAATTGTAGGAAATTTAAATGTGGTTCCGCCCATTGTTCGTTTATTTCCAATTGTGATTTTAATTTACCGCACCTAAGTAGATGATGTAAACGAAAACCCGTCGAGGGCTGCTTGGACGATAGGGGGTGGTGAGTCATGCCCGGCAGAAAGTCAGGGTTAGACAACAATGGAGCGAGTAAGCTTGGGGAAGATGTCAATTTAAGTTTTGGGAGAACTTTGAATGAACATTCTAAAGTGGGGCCTATGGTGGGGTGTGATAGTAGGTCAGTGGGAGTATGTGTGCATTTTAGCCACGGGATGGTGCTGATATGAGGGGTTTGCGAAGGAATTCTCTAATGAGATCCAGTCTTTAAGATGTGAATGTGTGTGCCATTCTACTATCCTTTGCAGGTGACATGCCCAGTAATAGTGCAGGGGATTGGGGAGGCCAATTCCTCCCTTACTTTTAGGTTTGGTAAGTTGCTCGAATTGTATTCTAGGACGTTTGTGATTCCAAATGAAAGATCTGAACAATTTAGTAAGTGAGAGAAAGAATGAGTTTGGTAATTTAATAGGAATGGTTTGGAGAACATACAGGATGCGGGGTAGGACGTTCATTTTGAGAATTGCTATTCTACCAAACCAGGAAAAATGCGATTTGTTCCAATTACCAAGATCGGAGGTTATATTGGCAATAAGTGGTTTAAAATTTGTGTTATAAAGATTCTCAAGTTTTGAAGGTAGGCGGATCCCTAAGTAGGTTAGCTATTTTGTTTGCCAGGAGAATGGAACGTTTTGTGCGCAGGAGTTGACTTGATCAGGGGAAAGCGATATGTTGAGGGCATGCGATTTCTCAAAATTAATCTTAAAATTGGAAATATATTGAAAAAGTCTAAAATCATGTAGGAGGTTAGGTATGGTAGTGTGCGGATCGGTCAGAAATAGGAGGATGTCATCAGCGAAGGCAGCGAGTTTATAGTTTTTGTTGGCTATAGGGATTCCTTTAATATTGGTATTGTCGCGTAGGCGGTTAAGTAATGGTTCCAGGGTAAGGACAAAAAGGATTGGGGATAGAGGACACCCTTGTCTGGTTCCATCTGTTATGGAAAAGGCGTTTGATAGGAGGCCATTAACTCGTATTCGAGCGGTGGGATGTCCATATAAGGACATAATGAATTGTAGAAGACGCTCACCTAGTCCTAGGAAGCGCAGGACAGAAAGTAAATAGTCCCAGGCCAGCCTATCAAACGCCTTTTCAGCATCTAATGATAAGAAAAATCCAGGAACTTTATTATTAGCGAGCCAGTGGTGGATGTTCAGGGCTTTTATCGTGTTATCCCTGGATTCCCTGCCAGGGACAAATCCAACTTGGTCTGTCAATATCAAATTGTTGAGGAAGGGCAATATTCTGTTTGCGAGTATTTTTACGAAAATTTTTATATCGTTGTTGAGAAGTGAGATGGGTCTGTAATTGGAAGCTATTTCCTGATCTTTTCCAGGTTTTGGTATAACCGATATGTAGGCTTCTAAGAGATTGTTTGGCGGGGTGTTTCGAGTTCGCGAGTTGGTTGAAGGCTTTTAGAAATGGTTTTACTAGGGGATCAGTGAAGGTTTTGTAGTAGGCCATTGAGAATCCATCGGGGCCAGGACATTTACCTGACTTCATCAGAGAAATGGAAGTTTTAAATTCGGTTTGTAATAAATTACATTTGGTTTGTGATAAGGTTAGGGGTTTGGGACAGTATGATTTTAGGAAATAATCTATGATAGTTTGACGTAGGCTGTTAGTACCTGAAGGTTTTTGTTCCTGGGGCAAGTTGTATAGATTGGTGTAGAATTGGGCAAAGTGTTCAGCAATGTCTTCAGATTTGGACCATTGCTGACCCGATGTCGAGCGTATGGTGCCTATAGTATTATTTGCTTTTTTCGCTTGCAGGGCTCTAGCCAATAGTCTTCCGCTCTTGTTACTATGTTGATAAAAGAGTTTTTGAGATAGGGCGAAATTTCTTCTGGACTTTTTCCCCAGTTCTTCTTTTAATAAGTCTCGTGTATGTTCCAATTCCAATTGGTGGGTTTGCGCCATTGTCATTTTATGTAATCTTTCTAGTATTTTTATTTTATTAAGGAGGGAGTTAATGTGTAGTTGTTTAGCTCTTTTACATTGAGCAGAAAATTTTAACAGAATACCTCTAATCACACATTTGTGTGCTTCCCACTGTGTAATTGGATCTGTATCTGGCATGTCATTGTATGTGAAGTAATCAGATATGCTTTGTGTGAGGCCAGCTACGTTAGATGGGTCCGTAAGTAAAGACGAGTCCAAACGCCAAGTTTTGGAAAATTTGGTTTGTTCAGGGAAAGTAATGGTAGCAGAAATTGGGTGGTGGTCGGATAAAACCATGGGTTCAATGGTTGCTTGGTCAAGGTAGGATAGATCCTTTTGGGAAAGAAATATGTAGTCGATCCTGGAGTAGCGACGGTGTGGTGGAGAAAAGAAGGTGTAGTCCTTTGTATTTGGGTGTAAAGTTCTCCAAGTATCATGAAGAAGTAAGTCATGTAATTGGGTTTTAATTTGGCGGAGGGCTTTGATGGAAGAGAGCATGTACCTGTGGAGGTGTCTAGGAGTGGGTTGAGAGGGATATTAAAATCACCTCCCAAGAGTAGTATTCCTGTTTGAAAGGCTGATAAAGATGTGGAAATTTCACGGAAAAAGCTCACTTGTGCGGAATTGGGTGCGTAAATGTTAGCTATAGTTATTGGTTTGTTCCAAACTGTGCCTTTGATAAATAAATATCTACCGTCTTTGTCTATAAGGGTATCAGAGATAGATATGGGTAGGCGCTTAGAGATTAGAATGGTAACACCTTTCATTTTTGCCTGTGAGTTTGTTGCATGATAAACTGTTGGGTATTGGTTGTTCGTTAGTTTAGGGATATTATGTTTTGAAATGTGTCTCTTGTAATAGGACGACATCAGCTTGAAGTTTTCTAAGATAAAGAAGGAGTTGAGATCTCTTCTCTGGAATGTTTAAGCCTTTAGAATTCAAGGAGATGCATTTAAGAGAATTCAGTTTGGATGCGTGTCGTGATTGTGTCATTGTGCCTGAGGTTGTTATTTGCACTACTTCAGCACGGGAATATAGGCCGTGCTGTGTTAGAGCCTGATAGGACTGCTGTATATAATAAAGAGTGGAGGAGTCAATGTGACCAATCCTCCAACGGTCCTCCATTAGGAAGCAATATTGTAAGGGCGGCTTAAAGGGTGAGTGAATATAGTGTTTAAGATAGTACAGGGAAGTATAGTAGGCAGAGTATTTAAGAACCATATTGTGAAGCAACGGTGTGGGTAGGGGTGTAGGGTTAATACAGATGCAAAAAGCACGATAGGATAATAAATTAAGGTAACATGAATTTTGCTTTGAATCTATGCACGTGTCTGGGAAAGTGTTCACTGGCAAAGAAAATGCATAACACAAAACATTAAACAAAGGAGTTATTGTGTTAAATCAGGCATAACTTTTGATGCAATGGGATCCCACCATCGCACAGCGCCCCCCCCCCCCCTCCCACAAGCTTTACCAGAGAGGCATAGGCTTTTGGGTATGGAAGTGTAGGTGAAATTAGCACAGAAACTCGTTAATTAACAATTTAACTAGCAAACTTTGCAAAACCAGACTTCTATGAAGTCAATCTAGTGAGAGTGAAGGGGTCGCTGCAGGGGGTAACCCTGGCATAAAATGACTAACATTGTACAACAGCGTTATAGGTAGTAGTATTAGACTTATGATAAATCCTAACTACTTATGTTAAATCCTAACTACTAAAAAACATGAGCTTGCCTAATGTGGTATCACAAACGTCAGGAATGTCCACTATTATCTTGCTAAGCCCAGACTAAGTATGAATACCTGACAAATGTGTAGCTTAAAGAGGTCAGTTCCAAAAAGCAAGTGTCGTTAATTATTGTGTCTATTCTCTTCTTGCCTTCCTATGAGCTGGTGAAGCAGGAACGCTCTCTCCTCCTGAGGGGTGTCTGTTAGCAGGTGGAGTAGAGGAGCGGTAAAGTGATCTTCGGTGTCATCGTGATGCGTCTCCTGAGGGTTGAGCGTCCATATGTTCAATTAAGCGATGGGATGAAAAGTTATTGTATGTGTGCCAATCAGGGATTTCCATAAAAGGAATATTTAGAGTAGCACAAAAGGAGGAGGAATCCTCAGGAAATCTCAGGGTTGCAGTATGGCCTGCAGTGCCAGCAGAGAGGCAAAATGGAAATTTCCATCTGTAAGGTATTTCGCGTTCTTTCAACACATCGAGAAGGGGTTTCAGGGCTTTCCGTTTTTGTAGGGTCGTTTGCGAGAGATCCTGAAATAATAAAATTTCCGTGCCTTGGTATAGAATGCGCCTCCTAAGCCTGGCTTGTCTCAAGATTTCTTCTTTCAATCTGAAATTGACCAGGCAACCAATGACGTCTCGTGGGGGGTCATTCTCTCTGCTCCTAGGGCGGAGAGCGCAATGCAGGCGCTCTATATCGATCGGAGTGTCTAAAGGCCTCCCCAAGAGGTCATTAAATATAGAAAGGGTCGCTTGAGTAAGGTAAGGGTTGTCAATCGATTCAGGGAGCCCCCTGATTCGGAATATTATGGCGGCGTCCTCGGTTGTCAAGGTCTTCAAGGGCTCTATGCATCTCTCTCAGTTGTATGGTATGTGAGTCTATGGCATGAGAGTTATCTTGTATGGCTACCTCTTGTTGCCCTGAAACCTCTTCAACCTTATCAATTCTAATAGTGAGCGATTGCATTTCTGATTTAAGGTCTGAGATAGCTGCCGACAATGTGTCCTTAATATCAGCTGTGATTATTTTAAGATCGTCCATGCACAGAGGTCTGGGGTTCTGGGGTTGGTGAGGTTGGTGTGAGTGTTGGTCAGGAGATCGGTTAGGGCTGCTACTCATCTCCCTGGTCTCGCTTGCGGCCTGTGGAAGAGAGGCCCCCTCCTGGGATTTGGACCGGAACATGTCAGGTATGGTGCAAGGATTAGGTGTTGAGGGGTCCCTTGGGGATCTGGAGCGGGATGGGGAGGCAGAGCGGTCAGACTCCCCCATTTATTGTGGTATTGACACCCCTTATGAGAGCTGGGAGGACCGTGGTGGATCAGCCTGGGGCAATTAGGCTGACATAGATAACAGTGTCCAGATCAGGCGATACTTTACTTTTGCAAAGACATGGATGATTAGTGACAGCTAGAGAACATAATTATTCTGTTTTGTACTGTGACCCTAGTTAAGATCATTTGAATTATGGGGTTCACAGCTTTTTGGGGGCCTTTCCCCTCCCCCCCCCCCCAGGGCCTTTCCCCTCCACCCCCCTCTCTCTTTCTCTCTTTTTTGATATGGTTGTAGCTGTACCAGTATACCAATTGGAGAAATGGTGCTACATTAAGGGCCCCAACAGTGTATATATAAATCCATATGGATAGCCTAGCAATCTCATAGACTCAGCTCTACCATTAATTAGGGCAGCAACTTAGTTGGAATGCTAAAAGCATTGTGGTAAATAGTCTATAACTAGTGCTCTTGCCGCAACATGTATTTTGGTCACATATATGTTTTTACTATTCTATTCTATTATCAGTCAAATCAGCGCTCAATCAATCCCAATAAAACTGATAAATGGCACACTTAGCTATACACATAAATACACGGTCTTAGTAGGTGACCTCAAATGAATAAATATATAGTGATGTGGTAAAGTGCACATGTGCAAAAAGTGCATAGAAAATGCATAAATATGTGTGAAGATAAACCACAATATATATAGAAACAATCTAATGATAACGAAAAAAGTCGCTGTAAAGAAAAAAGTGACAGTGAACTAAAGTGCAAAGTGATGGTAAACTGATCAGAACCACACAGTGGTCTGATCAAAGTAAAGTGATGGAATTGACACAGTATGGAAACAGATATAACTGTGTATTAAATGAACTGTGACTGGAGATAATTAAATGAAAAATAATGTAGCACAAAATACCCCGAATAGACGAAGAGTGGGGGTAAAAAACATATAAAGGAAAAAATATATATACTTTATATGTAGACAAATGTTCATAAGCAATTCATAAGTTCACAGAGAATCAAAAAGTTCATAAAAAGTGCTGATGTGAAAAAAATGTTGAATGTGCAGGAAACTGTGAAAATTCACTAGGTGTGGGAAACTGCTTTCAATACGGTGGTGAGCATATATCCTTAAATTAGTGAAATGGCCGCTCACCTCCAAGACACTCTTTAACCACTTTACGACCGGCGCACGACGATCTACGTCGGCACTCAGCCCCGGCCAGGCAAACTGACGTAGGCCTACGTCAGCACAATTTGCCGGCCCTGTGCGCGCTCCCGCGCGTCCCCCCCGCCGACGATGACTCGATTGGGTTCAGAACCGATCAGTCATCAGGTCCAGGCCAATCATTTTTGGTCTGGACCTGTTGATCGGTCCTGCCCAATCAGATCATCCTCTAAGCCTGTGAAATGTAAACACAGGCTTAGAGGAGATGTGCCCTCCCCCCACAACGGTCTTTTTGGATCCAGCGTGAGAGGAGAGCACATCTTACTGTGAGTATTGCACCAAGCATACCCACACACAGTTAGATAGGCACATTTCACCCCCGATCGCCCCCCCAATTAACCCCTACAGCACCTGACACAACACACACTATATACAGCATATAGCAGTTACCTATATACCTGTATAAGTGTGATTTGTGAACAGGTGTAGCACTTGCGACCCCCCCTTTTCCACTCAAATTACCCCCCACCCCCCCCTAATAAAGATTTAACCCACTGATCTCCCCTGACCCCCCCCCCCCCCTGATCACCGCCATTAACCCCTACACCCTCTGTCACATCAGCACTAATACAAACGCAATATACGGTGTTATTGTATTTTTGTATTAGTGTCATTGTGATCAGAATTAGCGCAGGCGACTAAGTTTCTGTCCCAAGAAGGTTTAGGGTCCCAGCCACCCGCCCAATAAAGATTTAAGCCCCTGACCCCCCCCCCTGATCACCCCTACACCCCCTGCCATAACACACACTGTATACAGTATATAGCATTTTGCTATATACCCGTATAAGTGTGATTTGTGGTCAGGTCTAGCGCTTGCGACCCCCCTTTTTCCACTTGAATTACCCGCCACCCCCCCCTAATAAAGATTTAAGCCCCTGATCCCACCTGATCCCCCCCTGATCACCGCTAGTTAACCCCTACTCCCTCTGTCACATCAGCACTAATACAAACGTAATATACTGTGTTTTTGTATATTTGTATTAGTGTCATTGTGATCAGAATTAGCGCAGGCGACTAAGTTTGTGTCCCAAGGAGGTTTAGGGTCCCCGCCACCCGCCCAATAAAGATTTAATCCCCTGATCCCCTCCTGATCACCCCTACACCCCCTGCCACAACGCACACTGTATACAGTATATAGCATTTTCTATATACCCGTATAAGTGTGACTTGTGACCAGGTTTAGCGCTTGCCACCGTTCCTTTTATCCTTAGGATACCCGCCAGTCCCTTCCAATAAAGATTTAAACCCCTGATCCCCCCCTGATCACATCCCGTTAACCCCTACACCCTCTGTCACATTAGCACTAATACACACATAATATACTGTTTTTACTGTATTTTGTATTGGTGTCATTGTGACTTGAGGTTGCGCTAGCTAGCTAGTTTCTTTCCCAAAGGAGGTTTAGGGTCCTCGCCACCCCCCCCCAGATCCCCGGCGCATAGTTTAGAAGTAACCCCTTGATTGCCACACACGCACGCACGCACCTACACTTCCATTTCTAGTATAGTGTTTGAACAGATCAATATCTGATCTGATCAGAACTATACTAGCGCCCCCATAGTTTAGGGTTCCCAAAACGCGGTGTTTGCACGATCAGTACTGATTCCGGCCAGCACCTGCGTTTAACCCTTTCACCCAGGCAAGTGTAGTAATCAATAGATTACTGTCACTTGCAAAAAAACACAAGACACAAAACCGCTGTGTTAGCAGAGTCAGGCCTGATCCCTGCTAGCATTAGCAGTTTTTTTTTGTAGCGCTTGAAATAATCTTCGACAACCAGGTGCTTTTATTACCTGTGAGTCGCATCACTGTACGGGTAAATTTAGTTACCAAAATGACCAAACGTTCGTACAGGGATGAAGAGCTTATCAGTTATATGCTGACCGAGTCATCTGATAGCGAAGGGGAAGCTACAATGACCGAATTAGTGTCAGTATATGAACCTGATGACGGCAGAGGCTCCCTGACAGATAGCTCCGACGACAGATGGGTCCCTGTTAGACCCAGGCGTACCCGACCCCATTCTGAAGTTGTTGTGATGCAGGAATCGCAGGGTGCTCGTATGGAGCAGAGTGTGGGTACTAGTGCCGCTCATCCTTCTGGCGACCTGGCAAGCGCCAGCGGCCTAGTACAACCTGGACCTAGTACAACCAGCACTGCAGTAAGACCTGGTGACGTGGCGAGTCCCCTAAGTGCAGTTGAAGCTGGTGCGGTGGCTAGCACAAGTAGTGGCCCGCAGCCACCGCGTATTCGAAGACAGGCCCGTAGAGCCCATAGTGCCCTCCCTGATGCGCTGGCATTTCCTAATTGGCAACCCACTGATACTACAGCGCCAGTACTTCCCCCATTCACCGCCCAACCTGGAATCCACGTGGAGACAGCTGGTTTTACGCCCCTGAACTTTTTTGAGCTGTTCTTCACGGAAGATCTTTACAGATCTATTGTGGATCAATCAAATTTATATGCACAACAGTTCATTGCCGCCAACCCAAATTCACACCTTGCCAGACAATTCGGCTGGAAACCTATAACGGTTTCCGAATTTAAGATCTTTCTGGGCCTTTCCCTCCACATGGGCATAACTAAACAGAGTGAATTGCGGCTATATTGGTCCACTAGCCCAGTTCACCATATGCGCATGTACTCTGCCTCTATGTCCAGGACGAGATACGAGCAAATTCTGCGATTTATGCATTTCAGCGACAATGAACTCTGTCGTCCTCGGGGAGACCCTGCATACGATCGGCTCCACAAAATTCGGCCCCTCATAGACCACTTCAATCAGCGGTTTGCAGCCTTGTTTACCCCCGAACAAGTTGTCTGCGTTGACGAGTCCCTGATTAAATTTACTGGCCGCCTTGCTATGAAACAGTACCTCCCCAGCAAGCGTGCCAAGTACGGGGTCAAACTGTATAAATTGTGTGACAGGGCCACAGGCTATACAGTTAGTTTCCGGGTCTATGAGGGAAAAGATAGCTGTGTGGAGCCCCCCAACTGCCCAGACTACATAGGGAGCAGCGGTAAGATCGTTTGGGACTTGGTGTCACCCTTATCCGGAAAGGGGTACCATTTGTACGTGGACAACTTTTACACAAGCGTGCCACTATTTAGTCACCTTCTCGATTTACAAATTGGCGCATGTGGCACCGTGCGACCTAATCGCCGGGGCTTCCCCCAACGGCTTGTAGATTCCCGTCTTAGTCGGGGGGCGAGAGCCTGCTTGAAAACGGACAAATTGCTTGCGGTGAAGTGGAAGGATACACGGGATGTTTATGTTCTGTCCTCCCTTCACCCAGACACGACAATCCAAATTCCTACGGCAACTGGCGTTATGGAGAAACCCCTCTGTGTCCACGAATATAACCTTAATATGGGAGGGGTGGACCTTAACGACCAGCTTTTGGCGCCGTATTTAGTTGCCTGTAAAGCCAGACGCTGGTACAAAAAAGTGTCTGTTTACCTATACCAATTGGCTATGCTGAACGCCTTTGTCCTATACAGGGCGTCAGGACGAACTGGATCTTTCCGGGAATTCCAGGAAGAGATCATCCTTGCCTACCTGTACCCAGGAGGCATGCCTGCCCAACTTCCCCTTCCAGATGCAGTGAGCCGGCTGCATGAGAGGCATTTTTCACATGTCCTCCCGAGTACCCCTACCCAAAGATGGCCCCAAAGAAGATGTCGTGTCTGTAGCAAGCGCGGATTTAGGCGTGACACCCGTTATTATTGTCCCAAATGTCCTGACCAACCTGGTCTCTGCATCGGGGAATGTTTCGAGCGCTACCATACACTAGTGGATTATTAGCGTAGGGTACAGCACGACACAGTGTAGGGCACATAAACACAGGGTCTCGAAGGATGTTGGATGTCCATTGACATTTTGAGAGACCCAAGCTGGAAGAGAAGATCGCAGAAGATCGCAGTCCCTCCCAAATCAAGAAATAAAGGAACAGTTAGAAAGAAAAATAAAAGGATCCAAAAACTGTTGTGGTGTCAGTAATTTTATATGTCCTTCTACTCCTTCCTACTATACTTTTTCCAATGTCCTTTGTTTGTTTTTTCATTCTTTTGTGACCTGTTTCTCTTGCAGGTACTTGTCGGCTACCACGCATTGATTTTATATATTCTGACACAAACAGTGTTTGCGCTCAGCATATATGGATACCTTTGCTGATAGCAGCTGTGGTGATTTTCTGATTTCAGCACTGCAGTTAAAATCCTATTTTGGTATACGTGGATAGCGCCGTGTATACCCATCATTAAATTCAGTGGGTGGTTGTTTGGGCGGTTAATGATGAAGATCCAAAAACTGTTGTTGTCAGTCATTTTATATGTCCTTCTACTCCTTCCTACTATACTTCTTTCAATGTCCTTTGTTTGTTTTTTCATTCTTTTGTGACCTGTTTCTCTTGCAGGTACTTGTCGGCTACCACGCATTGATTTTATATATTCTGACACAAACAGTGTTTGCGCTCAGCATATATGGATACCTTTGCTGATAGCAGCTGTGGTGATTTTCTGATTTCAGCACTGCAGTTAAAATCCTATTTTGGTATACGTGGATAGCGCCGTGTATACCCATCATTAAATTCAGTGGGTGGTTGTTTGGGCGGTTAATGATGAAGATCCAAAAACTGTTGTTGTCAGTCATTTTATATGTCCTTCTACTCCTTCCTACTATACTTTTTTTCAATGTCCTTTGTTTGTTTTTTCATTCTTTTGTGACCTGTTTCTCTTGCAGGTCCCTCGTCGGCTACCACGCATTGATTTTATATATTCTGACACAAACAGCGTTTGCGCTCAGCATATATGGATACCTTTGCTGCTAGCAGCTGTGGTGATTTTCTGATTTCAGCACTGCAGTTAAAATCCTATTTTGGTATACGTGGATAGTGTCGTGTATACCCATCATTAAATTCAGTGGGTGGTTGTTTGGGCGGTTAATGATGAGTAATACTACGCATTATTCCTGTGCTGATTTCTGATAGGTTCTCTTTTTTTCCGTTCAGCCCACAGGCTGCATGAAAAAAAAAAAACCTATATGCCAAACAAGGACCAGCAATGTACTGGTACGTTGCTGGACTTTGAGTGGTTATACCAGGATGATGCCTGCAGATTTAGGCATCATCTTGGTATCGTTTTTTACAGCCAGCGGTCGGCTTACATGTAAAAGCAATTCTAGCAGGTAATTGGCCGCTAGACTGCTTTTACATGCAGTGGGAGGGGCCTCCCCCCCCCCACCGCCGCCTTCCGCAGCCTTCCATGGTTTTTCTCTGGCTCTCCTGTCCCACCGGTTAACCCGAGAGTGCAGCCGGTGGTTCAATTATCTAACCATAGAGCTAATTGGAGATGAGAATGGCTCCAATCATCTCTATGGCCTAAGATGCCGGAGGCTACGAGCATTTCATGACTTCTGTTTCGCCAGAAATAAACAGGGCCATTGGGAAATTGGGAAAGTATTTTATCACACCAATTTTGGTGTGGTCAGATGCGTTAAGGTCAGAGGAGAGATCTAGAGTCTAAAAGACCCCAATTTTTTTAAAAAAGAGTACCTGTCACCACAGATTGCTATCATAGGGGATATTTAAATTCACTATGATAACAATAAAAATGATTTAAAAAAAAAAAATTAAAGGAAAGGTGTCAAAATAACATAAAAAAGCAAAAGAAAAAAAAAAAATTGAGCCCCCCCCCTTACCCCCCGGTGCTTGCGCGCAATGGCGCACGCAAGCAGTGGTCTAGTGTCATATGTAAACCACAATTGCAGCATGCATGTGAGGTATCGCCGCGATCGCCAGATTGAGTGCAGTAATTCTTGCAGTAGACCTCATCTGTAAGTCTAAAGTGGTAACCTGTAGAGACTTTTAAAGGTTTTCAAAAATGTACATATGTTTTTGTCGCTGCGCAGGCATGCGCAATTTTTAAAGCATGTCATGTTAGGTGTCTATGAACTCGGCATAAGATCATCTTTTAAATTTTACCAAAAAAATTGGAATTATATAGTGTATTTGTGCAATAAATTAAAAACAAAAGTATTTTTTTCGCAAAAATTGAGTTTGGAAAATCTGTGCGCAAATACCGTGTGACAAAAAGATTTGCAACATCCACCATTTTATTCTATAGGGCCTCTGCTTTAAAAAAATATATAATGTTTGGGGGTTCAAAGTAATTTTCTAGTAAAAAAAAAATATTTTTTCATGTAAACAAAAAGGCACAGAAAAGGCTTGGTTTTCAAGTGGTTAGAAGAGTGGGTGATGTGTGGATAAGATTGAGCATAAAATGCCGGGACTGTTCAAACACCCCCCTAATGACCCCTTTTTGAAAAGTAGACACCCAAAGCTTTTTTCTGAGAGGCATGGTGAGTCCATAGAGTATTTTATATTTTGCCACAAGTTTCGGGAAAATTATTATTTTTTTTTTGTTGTTGTTTTTTTACAGAAAGTTGTCACTAAATGATATATTGCTCATGCATGCCATGGGAATATGTGAAATGACACCCCAAAATACATTCTTTTGCTTCTCCTGAGTACAGGGATACCACATGTGTGAGACTTTTTGGGAGCCTAGCTGTGTACGCGCCCCCGAAAACCAATCCACATCTTCAGGTTTTCTAATGGCGTAAATTGCTGATTTTACCCCTGACTACCTGTCACAGTTTCAGAGGCCCTGAAATTTCAAGATGGCACAAAACCCCCCCAAATGACCCCATTTTGCAAAGTAGACACTCCAAGCTACTGGCTGAGAAGTATGGTGAGTCCATGGAATAGTTTATATTTTGCCACAAGTTTCGAGGAAAAAAAAAAATTTTATTTTTTTTTATTTTTTTTACACAAAGTTGTCAGTAAATGATATATTGCTCACACAGGCCATGGGTATATGTGAAATGACACCCCAAAATACATTCTGCTGCTTCTCCTGAGTACAATGATTCCCCATGTGTGAGACTTTTTGCCAGTCTAGCCGCGTACAGGACCCAGAAAACCAATGCGCACCTTTAGGCTTTCTAAGGGCGTAAATTGTTGATCTCACTCCTTACTACCTATCACACTTTTGAAGTCCATAAAAAGCCAAGATTGCACAACCCCCCCCCCCCCCAAATGACCCCATTTTGCAAAGTAGACACTCCAATCTATTTGCTGAGAGGCATGGTGAGTATTTTGCAGCTCTAATTTTTTTTGGAAAATGAAGAAAAAACAGGAAAATGCATTTTTTTTCCTCTTTTTTCAATTTCCAAAACTTTGTGACAAAAAGTGAGATCTGCAAAACACTCAACATGCCTCTCTGCAAATAGCTCAGGGTGTCTACTTTCCGAAAAGGGGTCATTTGGGGGGGGGGGGGTTGTGCTGTCTTGGCATTTCATGGCCTCCAAAACTGTGATAGGTAGTCAGGAGTGAAATCAACAATTTACGCCCTTGGAAAGCCTGAAGGCGATGATTGGTTTTCGGGGTCCTGTACTCGGCTAGACTGCAAAAAAGTCTCACACATGGGGTATCCCTATACTCAGGAGAAGCAGCAGAATGTATTTTGGGGTGTCAGTTCACATATACCCATGGCATGTGTGAGCAATATATCATTTACTGACAACTTTGTGTAAAAAAAAAAAAATATATATATATATATATATATTTCCCGGAACTTGTGGCAAAATATAAAATATTCCATGGACTCACCATGCCTCTCAGCAAATAGCTTGGGGTGTCTACTTTCCAAAATGGGGTCATTTGGGGGGGTTTTGTGCTATCTTGGAATTTTAGGGCCTCCGAAACTGTGATAGGTAGTCAGGAGTGAAATCAACAATTTACGCCCTTGGAAAGCCTGAAAGCGGGGACTGGTTTTCGGGGACCTGTACTCGGCTAGACTGCAAAAAAGTCTCACACATGGGGTATCCCTGTACTCAGGAGAAGCAGCAGAATGTATTTTGGGGTGTCATTTCACATATACCCATGGCATGTGTGAGCAATATTTCATTTACTGACAACTTTGTGAAAAAAAAAAAATATATATATATATTTCCCGGAACTTGTGGCAAAATATAAAATATTCCATGGACTCACCATGCCTCTCAGCAAATAGCTTGGGGTGTCTACTTTCCAAAATGGGGTCATTTGGGGGGGTTTTGTGCTATCTTGGAATTTTAGGGCCTCCGAAACTGTGATAGGTAGTCAGGAGTGAAATCAACAATTTACGCCCTTGGAAAGCCTGAAAGCGGGGACTGGTTTTCGGGGACCTGTACTCGGCTAGACTGCAAAAAAGTCTCACACATGGGGTATCCCTGTACTCAGGAGAAGCAGCAGAATGTATTTTGGGGTGTCATTTCACATATACCCATGGCATGTGTGAGCAATATTTCATTTACTGACAACTTTGTGAAAAAAAAAAAAATATATATATATATGTATTTCCCGGAACTTGTGGCAGAATATAAAATATTCCATGGACTCACCATGCCTCTCAGCAAATAGCTTGGGGTGTCTACTTTCCAAAATGGGGTCATTTGGGGGGGTTTGTGCTATCTTGGAATTTTAGGGCCTCCGAAACTGTGACAGGTAGTGCAGAGGTGACATGCACAATTTACGCCATTAGAAAACCTGGGAGTGTTGATTGGTTTTCGCGGTCCTGTACACAGCTAGGCTCCCAAAAAGTCTCACACATGGGGCATCCCCATACTCAGGAGAAGTGGCAGAATGTATTTTGGGGTGTAATTCCACATATACCCATGTCATGTGTGAGAATTTTATCTTTTAGTGACAACGTTGTGTAAAAAAAAAAATAAAAAAAAAAAATAGTAATATTCCCAAAACTTGTGGTAAAATATAAAATATTCCATGGACTCACCATGCCTCTTAGCAAACAGCTTGGGGTGTCTACTTTCCAAAATGGGGTCATTTGGGGGGGTTTTGTGGTATCTTGACATTTTAGGGCCTCCTAAACCGTTAGAGGTAGTGAGAAAATGCAATGAAAAATGTACGCCCTTTGAAATTCTGATGGTGGGGATTTGTTTTTGTGGTCCCGTACACAGCTAGGCTCCCAAAAAGTCCCACATATGTGGTATCCCTGTACTCAGGAGAAGCAGCAGAATATATTTTGGGGTTTAATTACACATATACCCATGGCATGTGTGAGCAATATATCATTTCAATGACAACTTTGTGTAAAAAAAAAAAAAAAATTTTAGTCATTTTTCAAACACCTGTGACAAAAAAATGAAATATTTAATGAGCTCAACATGCCTCTCAGAACATTCCTTAGGATGTCTACTTTCCAAAAAGTGGTAGTTTGGGGGGGTTTTGTACTGCCCTGCCATTTTAGCACTTCATGAAATGAGATAGGCAGTCAAAAATTAAAGCTGCGTAAATTTCTGTATTTACACCATAGTTTGTAGACGCTATAACTTTTGCGCAAACCAATAAAAATACGCTCATTGAATTTTTTTTGTCAAAGACATGTAGCTAAATATATTTTGGCCAAAAAAAATACATAAATTGAGTATATTGGATATTTTTTAAAAGACAAAGTTGAAAATGTCATTTTTTTGCAAAATATTCGCTCTTTTTTTATTAATATCGCAAAAAATAAAAAGCACAGAGGTGATCAAATACCACCAAAAGAAAGCTCTGTTTGTGGGAAAAAAAGGACGTAAATTTCGTTTGGGTACCACATTGCATGACCGCACAATTGTCAGTCACGCAGTGCCGAGTCGTAAAATACCCCCTGGTCGGAATGGGGGTAAAATCTTCCGGGGCTTAAGTGGTTAAGAGTGTTTGTGCCAATAGGTAGCAGGGTCTCCAATATGGTAGTGAATGGTCTAGTGGTGGTCCCTTTAAGGCAGGCTCTTATGGTCCTTTTAGGTAGCCAACATCAGACATCAGGGGAGAAAATATCCTAGGTGGGTTTTGAGGCTCAAACCACAGATAAAGGGAAGGACTTCATAGTGTAGTAAGTTTAAAATGACAATTTATTTATAAAAATATATAGTGATTAGAGATGAATAGAACTGTTCGCCGGCGAACAGTTCCCGGCGAACTTAGCATGTTCGCGTTCGCCGCTGCCGGCGAACATATGCGATGTTCGGTCCGCCCCCCATAAGACATCATTGAGGCAAACTTTGACCCTGAACTTTACAGTCAGCAGACACATTTCCAGCCAATCAGCGTACCTCCCTCCCACACCCTCCCACCTCCTATAAATAAGCAAGGGCAGCATCCATCTTAGATCATTCTGAAGCAGTGTGTGTAGTGAGAGTAGGGAGAGCTGCTGCTGCTGCTGCTGCTGTTAAGCTAGGGACAGTTAGTCAGTGTTCCTGGTCTTGCAGTGTTCTTGGTCCACTACTGCTGTAATATCAGCACCCCAAAAAGCCCTTCTAAGGGCTGGTATTTGTGGGTTTTTTTTTTTTATATATATATATATATATATACCTAGCGTCCCCAAAAGCCCTTTTAAGGGCTGGTAATTGAGTTGTTTCTTCATATATATATATATCTATATCTATCTAGTGTCCCCAAAAGCCCTTTTAAGGGCTGGTAATTGAGGATTTTTTTATTTATATATATACATATATATATCTATATCTATCTAGTGTCCCCAAAAGCCCTTTTAAGGGCTGGTAAGGTAATAGATTTTTTTCTTTATATATATATATATATATATATATATATATATATATATCTATTGTACATCTCATCTATCTATCTATTGTATATCTATTGTACACTGCAGTTGCCTGCCCGCTGTGTGTGAGAGGCCACAGACCTACCACAGACTGTACTGTGTGCACACCACACTCATTTCGGGTGGCACAGGCACAGTACCTGGCATTTTAAAAAATATTTTTTTTTCCTCTGTCATAATTGCAGTGAGTGCTGTGTCAGGTCCACAGAGTGCACTGTACCCACTGCAGTGCACTGCCCACCACTGATATATATACGTTGGCACAGCATCTTGTTGCAATAAATTGAAAAAAAAAATATTTTTTATTATTGCAGTTGCCTGGGCTGCCAGTGACTGTCAGGTCCACAGAGTGTACTGTGCCCACTGCAGTGCCACTGTGTGCCCACCCACCACTGATATATAAGGTGGCACAGCAGCTTGCAAAGTAAAAAAAAAATATATATTTTTTTAAATTGCAGTTGCCTGGGTGCCAGTGACTGCTGTCAGGTCCACAGAGAGTGTACTGTGCCACTGCCCACCCACCACTGATATATAAGGTGGCACAGCAGCTTGCAAAGTAAAAAAAATATATATATTTTTTTAAATTGCAGTTGCCTGGGTGCCAGTGACTGCTGTCAGGTCCACAGAGAGTGTACTGTGCCACTGCACACCCACCACTGATATATAAGGTGGCACAGCAGCTTGCAAAGTAAAAAAATATATATATATTTTTTAAATTGCAGTTGTCTGGGTGCCAGTGACTGCTGTCAGGTCCACAGAGAGTGTACTGTGCCACTGCCCACCCACCACTGATATATAAGGTGGCACAGCAGCTTGCAAAGTAAAAAAAAAATATATATATTTTTTAAATTGCAGTTGCCTGGGTGCCAGTGACTGCTGTCAGGTCCACAGAGAGTGTACTGTGCCACTGCCCACCCACCACTGATATATAAGGTGGCACAGCAGCTTGCAAAGTAAAAAAAAATATATATATTTTTTAAATTGCAGTTGTCTGGGTGCCAGTGACTGCTGTCAGGTCCACAGAGAGTGTACTGTGCCACTGCCCACCCACCACTGATATATAAGGTGGCACAGCAGCTTGCAAAGTAAAAAAAAATATATATATTTTTTAAATTGCAGTTGCCTGGGTGCCAGTGACTGCTGTCAGGTCCACAGAGAGTGTACTGTGCCACTGCCCACCCACCACTGATATATAAGGTGGCACAGCAGCTTGCACTCATAGTACAACAGTAACAACACATTAAAAAAAAAAATGACAGGCAGAGGCAGGCCACCCCGCAAGGGCCGTCGTGGTCGTGGTGCTGTGATTTCCTTAGGCCCTAGAATAATGCCCAGTGTTCAGAGGCCACCACAGACCCTGAACTCAAAAAATTCTGAGGCCATAGTTGACTGGCTTACACAGGACACCCAATCGTCTACAGCTTCCGCTCGGAACCTTAATGCACCATCCTCCTCCAGCTCAGCTTCGGGCACCTCTCAATTTACCACTCGCCAGCCCGCCGGCACCACCACCAACACTAGCACCACAGCCGCTTCACTTGATCCGTCAGAGGAGTTATTTTCACATCAGTTTGAAGAAATAAGTGATGCGCAACTATTAGTGCCAGAGGATGTAGATAACGGGGATATGTCTCAGTCAGGCAGCATTATACACATGGACGTACATTGTGATGATGATGATGTTGTACCTGCTGCTGCTGCCTTTGCTGAGTTGTCAAGTGAAGCGGCTGATGATGACGATGTGTCTGTGGATGTCACCTGGGTGCCTGCTCGAAGAGCAGAAGAAGAGGGGGAAAGTTCAGATGGGGAGACAGAGAGGAGGAGGAGACGAGTTGGAAGCAGGGGGAGGAGGTCATCGCAAGGAGCTAGTGGCGCAGTCAGACAGCATGTAGATTCGGCACCCGGGGTCAGCCAGACAGCACGCCAATCAACGCAAGCTGTTGCCACCACCAGAATGCCGTCCTTGCAAAGCTCAGCAGTGTGGCATTTTTTTTGTGTGTCTGCCTCTGATATCAGCGATGCCATTTGTAACCTGTGCCAAAAGAAACTGAGTCGTGGGAAGTCCAACACCCACCTAGGTACAACTGCTTTGCGAAGGCACATGATCTCACATCACAAACGCCTATGGGATCAACACATGAGTAAAAGCAGCACACAAACTGAAAGCCACCATCCTCCTCCTGGTCCAGCATCTTCAGCCACGTCAACCACTGCTGTCCTCCATGCCCCCTATCAACAACCCGCCCCTCCGCCTCTCACCTTCAGCAGTTCCTGCTCGTCACCTGCCCACAGTCAGGTGTCTGTGAAGGAAATGTTTGAGCGCAAAAAGCCAATCTCGCAGAGTCACCCCCTTGCCCGGCGTCTGACAGCTGGCTTGTCGGAACTCTTAGCCCGCCAGCTTTTACCATACAAGCTGGTGGAGTCTGAGGCCTTCAAAAAATTTGTCGCTATTGGGACACCGCAGTGAAAGGTACCCGGCCGAAATTATTTTTCACAAAAGGCAATCCCCAACCTGTACTCTATTGTGGAAAAGGAAATCATGTCACGTCTGGCACACAGTGTTGGGGCAAGGGTCCATCTGACCACTGATAGCTGGTCTGCAAAGCACGGTCAGGGCAGGTATATAACGTACACTGCGCATTGGGTAAACCTGCTGGCGGCTGCCAAGCATGGAATGCGTGGCTCTGCTGCAGAGGAGTTGGTGACACCGCCACGACTTGCAGGCAGGCCTGCTGCCACCTCCTCTACTCCTCCTACTCCATCCTCTTTGCTAACCTCCTCGGCTGAGTCCTCTTCTGCTGTTGCGTCTTGCTCCACACCAACTGCACCCCCCCAGCTCCCCAGGGGCTATTCCACATGCCGGATACGACAGTGTCACGCTGTCTTGGGGTTGACTTGCCTGAAAGCAGAGAGTCACACCGGACCAGCACTACTGTCCGCCCTGAATGCACAGGTGGATCAGTGGCTGACCCCGCACCAACTGGAGATCGGCAAAGTGGTGTGTGACAACGGGAGCAATTTGTTGGCGGCATTGAATTTGGGCAAGTTGACACATGTGCCGTGCATGGCACATGTGTTGAATCTGATTGTGCAACGTTTTGTGCAGAAGTACCCAGGCTTACAGGACGTCCTCAAGCAGGCCAGGAAGGTGTGTGGCCATTTCAGGCGTTCCTACACGGCCATGGCGCACTTTGCAGATATTCAGCGGCGAAACAACATGCCAGTGAGGCGCTTGATTTGCGACAGCCCGACACGTTGGAATTCAACACTGCTAATGTTCGACCGCCTGCTCCAACAAGAAAAAGCGGTCAACGAGTATTTGTATGACCGGGGTGCTAGGACAGCCTCTGCGGAGCTGGGTATTTTTTTGCCACGCTACTGGACACTCATGCGCAATGCCTGTAGGCTCATGCGTCCTTTTGAGGAGGTGACAAACCTAGTGAGTCGCACTGAAGGCACCATCAGCGACATCATCCCATATGTTTTTTTCCTGGAGCGTGCCCTGCGAAGAGTGCTGGATCAGGCCGTAGATGAGCGTGAAGAGGAAGAGGAAGAGTTGTGGTCACCATCACCACCACCAGAAACAGCCTTACCATCGATTGCTGGACCTGCGGCAACACTGGAAGAGGAGTGTGAGGAAGAGGAGTCAGAGGAGGAATGTGGCTTTGAGGAGGAGGAACACCAACCACAGCAGGCATCCCAGGGTGCTCGTTGTCACCTATCTGGTACCCGTGGTGTTGTACGTGGCTGGGGGGAAGAACACACCTTCAATGACATCAGTGAGGACGAGGAATTGGACATGAGTAGCTCGGCATCCAACCTTGTGCAAATGGGGTCTTTCATGCTGTCATGCCTGTTGAGAGACCCTCGTATAAAAAGGCTGAAGGAGAACGACCTGTACTGGGTGGCCACGCTACTAGACCCCCGGTATAAGCAGAAAGTCTGTGATATGTTACCCAATTACCGGCAGTCGCAAAGGATGCAGCAGCTACAAAATAAGTTAAAAACTATGCTCTACACAGCGTATAAGGGTGATGTCACAGCACAACGGGAATCCAACAGGGGAAGAGGTGAAAGTAATCCTCCTCCTACCACCACAACCACGCCGGCAAGGACAGGACGCTTTACAGACGTCTTGTTGATGGAGGACATGCAGAGCTTTTTTAGTCCTATGCATCGCCACAGCCCTTCGGGGTCCACCCTCAGAGAACGACTCGACCGACAGGTAGCAGACTACCTTGCCTTAACTGCAGATATCGACACTCTGAGGAGCGATGAACCCCTTGACTACTGGGTGTGCAGGCTTGACCTGTGGCCTGAGCTATCCCAGTTTGCCATTGAACTTCTGGCCTGCCCCGCTTCAAGTGTGCTGTCAGAAAGGACCTTCAGCGCAGCAGGAGGTATTGTCACTGAGAAGAGAAGTCGCCTAGGTCAAAAAAGTCTTGATTACCTCACGTTTATTAAGATGAATGAGGCATGGATCCCGAAGGGACTGACAGTGGGGGATGCATTTGACTAAAAAAGGCCTGGTGATGACTGAGATGCCTTGGCCTAAAAATGGTCCACACGCTGCTGTATATAATCATTCTCTGCATGCCGGATGACTTACGTGACGTCTCCGCCACCAACTACGGTTCAAGCCGCAATGTTTTAGTGCACTTTCTGCCTTAAAACCTCAATTTTTCAGGCCGCTGCTACAGCAGCGGCTGCAACAATACCTACTTTTTCATGCATGTGTACATGCCTAATTTTTCTGGCCTCTGGTGCTACACTGTGGCTGCAAAAAAACAAAAAACAAAAAAAAGGCACATACATGTGTCAATTCCCCTTCGTGATCGTTACCTTGTCGTGGTGAAGGGGCTTGCGTATCACAATGAAGCGATCACCTCTAGGATTGTGTTGGCACACCCCAGATGATAAGGTCGTTGCTTCATTGTGTACAGACCAAAAGCGATCCGCAGGATAATTTTTCCTAAAAAAAAACATTCATTTTCTTTCATTCTTTCTGCGGAGCTGGGTATTTTTTGGCCGCGTTACTGAATGCTCATGAACAATGGCTGTAGGCTCATGCGTCCTTTTGCGGAGATGACAACCCTGGTGGTCAGTCGAACCCAAGGCAACATCATCGACCTCATCCCATATGCGTTTTTTCTGGAGCGTGCCCTGCGAAGAGTACTGGATCAGGCTGTAGATGAGCATGAAGAGGAAGAGTTGTGGTCCTCATCACCACCAGAAGCAGCCTTGTCGTTGTCAATTGCTGGACCTGTGGCAACGCAGAGAGAGGAGTCTGAAGAAAAGAAGTCAGAGGAGGAAGGTGGCTTTGAGGAGGTGGAATACCAGCCACAGCAGGCGTCCCAGGGGGCTTGTTCTCACCTTTCGGGGACCCTTGGTGTTGTATGTGGCTGGGTGGAGGAAGAGACCTTCAATGATGTCAGTGAGGACAAGGAACGGGACATGGCTAGCTTGGTATCCAACCTTGTGCAAATTTGGAGTTTGCGGTTGTGCAAATGGACTGACTGACTGTTAAACGGGGAGTTTGGTCTGTCAGAGTTTGGTCTGTCACTGTGAAGCGGGCGACGGGCGTAACCCTTACACTACTTGACCGATAAAACATCATACCTGATTGTATTCACACACTGGATGTTTTAGTGCTGGTTTACACTGCCGCTACCACTAAAGTAGCGTCGCTTCCAGTGCGACTTTGGCGCGACTTAGCGCGACTTTGGCGCGACCTCATCGCGAGGTGACTTTTTATTTGGCCAATCACAATATCATGTTTTGTGACCGTCACCTAATTTCCTTTTCCTGTTTTTTGTTTTACATATTTCCCCATGTGTGCAGTGTTGTCTGTGTCATAGCTCAACTGATAGGCATGTTTGCCTTGGCATATCATATTTCAGCTTGCCAGAAAGAAAAAAAGACAGCTGGAAAGACACTGCATTAGTTTTCCACTAAAAATCATAAGAAAAATGCTGTTTTTTTTGGGTTGTGGACATACTACAGAGCTGAAACTTGACAGGTACACTTTTTAGACCCCCCAGACACTAAATACAAAAAATGACATGCCTGCCTAAAAAAATGCCCGATAAATGCCTGCAAGAGAAAAAGACAGCCGCAGAGAAGCCGTATTCCTGAAAATATAAGAAAAATGCTGTTTTTTAGGGGTTCTGGACATGCTACAGAGCTGAAACTTGACAGGTACACTTTTGTGACCCCCCAGACACTAAATACAAAAAATGACATGCCTGCCTAAAAAAATGCCCGATAAATGCCTGCAAGAGAAAAAGACAGCCGCAGAGAAGCCGTATTCCTGAAAATATAAGAAAAATGCTGTTTTTTAGGGGTTCTGGACATGCTACAGAGCTGAAACTTGACAGGTACACTTTTGTGACCCCCCAGACACTAAATACAAAAAATGACATGCCTGCCTAAAAAAATGCCCGATAAATGCCTGCAAGAGAAAAAGACAGCCGCAGAGAAGCCGTATTCCTGAAAATATAAGAAAAATGCTGTTTTTTAGGGGTTCTGGACATGCTACAGAGCTGAAACTTGACAGGTACACTTTTTAGACCCCCCAGACACTAAATACAAAAAATGACATGCCTGCCTAAAAAAATGCCCGCTAAATGCCTGCAAGAGAAAAAGCCAGCCGCAGAGAAGCCATATTCCTGAAAATATAAGAAAAATGCTGTTTTTTAGGGGTTCTGGACATGCTACAGAGCTGAAAATTGACAGGTACACTTTTTAGACCCCCCAGACACTAAATACAAAAAATGACATGCCTGCCTAAAAAAATGCCCGATAAATGCCTGCAAGAGAAAAAGCCAGCCGCAGAGAAGCCGTATTCCTGAAAATATAAGAAAAATGCTGTTTTTTAGGGGTTCTGGACATGCTACAGAGCTGAAACTTGACAGGTACACTTTTGTGACCCCCCAGACACTAAATACAAAAAATGACATGCCTGCCTAAAAAAATGCCCGATAAATGCCTGCAAGAGAAAAAGACAGCCGCAGAGAAGCCGTATTCCTGAAAATATAAGAAAAATGCTGTTTTTTAGGGGTTCTGGACATGCTACAGAGCTGAAACTTGACAGGTACACTTTTGTGACCCCCCAGACACTAAATACAAAAAATGACATGCCTGCCTAAAAAAATGCCCGATAAATGCCTGCAAGAGAAAAAGACAGCCGCAGAGAAGCCGTATTCCTGAAAATATAAGAAAAATGCTGTTTTTTAGGGGTTCTGGACATGCTACAGAGCTGAAACTTGACAGGTACACTTTTGTGACCCCCCAGACACTAAATACAAAAAATGACATGCCTGCCTAAAAAAATGCCCGATAAATGCCTGCAAGAGAAAAAGACAGCCGCAGAGAAGCCGTATTCCTGAAAATATAAGAAAAATGCTGTTTTTTAGGGGTTCTGGACATGCTACAGAGCTGAAACTTGACAGGTACACTTTTTAGACCCCCCAGACACTAAATACAAAAAATGACATGCCTGCCTAAAAAAATGCCCGCTAAATGCCTGCAAGAGAAAAAGCCAGCCGCAGAGAAGCCATATTCCTGAAAATATAAGAAAAATGCTGTTTTTTAGGGGTTCTGGACATGCTACAGAGCTGAAAATTGACAGGTACACTTTTTAGACCCCCCAGACACTAAATACAAAAAATGACATGCCTGCCTAAAAAAATTCCCGATAAATGCCTGCAAGAGAAAAAGCCAGCCGCAGAGAAGCCGTATTCCTGAAAATATAAGAAAAATGCTGTTTTTTAGGGGTTCTGGACATGCTACAGAGCTGAAACTTGACAGGTACACTTTTGTGACCCCCCAGACACTAAATACAAAAAATGACATGCCTGCCTAAAAAAATGCCCGATAAATGCCTGCAAGAGAAAAAGACAGCCGCAGAGAAGCCGTATTCCTGAAAATATAAGAAAAATGCTGTTTTTTAGGGGTTCTGGACATGCTACAGAGCTGAAACTTGACAGGTACACTTTTGTGACCCCCCAGACACTAAATACAAAAAATGACATGCCTGCCTAAAAAAATGCCCGATAAATGCCTGCAAGAGGAAAAGACAGCCGCAGAGAAGCCGTATTCCTGAAAATATAAGAAAAATGCTGTTTTTTAGGGGTTCTGGACATGCTACAGAGCTGAAACTTGACAGGTACACTTTTGTGACCCCCCAGACACTAAATACAAAAAATGACATGCCTGCCTAAAAAAATGCCCGATAAATGCCTGCAAGAGAAAAAGACAGCCACAGAGAAGCCGTATTCCTGAAAATATAAGAGAAATTCTGTTTTTTAGGGGTTCTGGACATGCTACAGAGCTGAAACTTGACAGGTACACTTTTTAGACCCCCCAGACACTAAATACAAAAAATGACATGCCTGCCTAAAAAAATGCCCGCTAAATGCCTGCAAGAGAAAAAGCCAGCCGCAGAGAAGCCATATTCCTGAAAATATAAGAAAAATGCTGTTTTTTAGGGGTTCTGGACATGCTACAGAGCTGAAACTTCACAGGTACACTTTTTAGACCCCCCAGATGCTAAATCCAAAGAAATTTTTTATTTTTATTTTTTTTTAATTTTTCCAATAATTGGCTCTCTATCAAAAAATTATAATTTTTAAGAACTTTTTTTTGCGTGATCCCTCTCCGGCATGCCACAGTCCAGGTGTTAGTCCCCTTGAAACAACTTTTCCATCACTATTGTGGCCAGAAAGAGTCCCTGTGTGTTTTAAAATTCGCCTGCCTATTGAAGTCTATGGCGGTTCGCCCGGTTCGCCGGTTCGCGAACATTTGCCGATGTTCGCGTTCGCCGTTCGCGAACCGCGAATTTTAGGTTCGCGACATCACTAATAGTGATCAACTCACATTTCTGTTCATGATAAGACAGCATAGAATAGCATAGGTAGCATGGCAAGCGGTTCCCTATCTACACCCTATATCTACCACACGAATGTATCTATTGCATCTGGTATAGGGTCAAGCGCATAGGTTTTTCCACTTTTATTCTATTCTATTATCGCCATTGCTTTCAGGTATGCTCCCATCCCCACAAATCATGGGCTGCTCTCTGTATTTTGCTATACTCCCTTCAGATGTTTTGCTGAATCACAATTCTTTTGTAAGTATAATTAGGCCGGAAGGCAAAAACATGTGAATCCTTTCTTTTATATATGATGCGTGTATATTGATTATATGTTACCTTTTTTTATGTAGAACTATCGCTTTTTATGGTAATTATCTCCTGAAGAATTGCAGTAAGCATGAAACATGTTGAGCTAAGTAGTACTCTTACCACCGGACATACTACCCTACTGTTGGCTACCCGTATATATTTCTACACAGGAATCTTCCAGCACAGGACCCATTATGTCGTAGATTGTGGGTATGTTTATCCAACACTGAGGATGATAGTCCAGTCAAGTGATGGGATGATGAGATAGTCTTTGAAACCTAGATGTCTTACTGATTGTCTTGTGACGGTTTTTCTTTTAAAGAGAATATAATAAAATGCATATTTTTGATAACTTCAGTCATTTGTGAGATTAAGTTGTGCCATTAAAGTACATTTTTTCTTGCTCTCTCGTTTCTACATAACAATAGGATGAGGCACAGAATTACCATATTGTGTCCACAGTGCCACTCTGTGGTGACACTGAATACTCTATCTTGATATATTGAATACCCTTTGCTCTGCCCCTCCTAAAGTAGGAATAGGTTTAGCATGGCTACTTACAATTTTATATAAAAAGGGGCATGATGGGCCTGATTGTTTCAGCTGTGAGGAAGGGGATATGCCCCCCTATTGTTAGGTGACCACTTGGGCCGTGTGACACAGTTCCAGTGCTGGAGCAGAACTTAGTGAAATGCAATGGCTGTTATACAGCACACTTGTGAGTATGTCTTTGTGCATTTGTTTTTTAAATATAGGTATTTTGGTTATACACTATGCGTTTGCGCCCTCTTGTGTGGTTTCTGTCAAGATTCTCCTGTCTGAGGAGGGCTGCATTGGTGGAGCATTCCTGTTTTTGTATTTTATACTATTCATATGTCTATACAGTACCTATGGAGCTTTGGAGAGTTTTTAACACATTATCATTCTTTGCATAAGCTAAGGACCCAGTCCCAGTTGTAATAGGGCTTCTTCCAGAAAACTCCAGCCTACTGGTTTAACAGGATATGGGAGAAGCTCTGCAGTTGGTGCACATTTTAGCAAGGTGTAAAATATTTCAAAATGATAGCATTAGGTCCTGAGGCCCTGTGGCCTCCAGCAGTCCCCGGACCCGAATTTTATTTTGCTGATTTCTGTTTTCCATTCTATCAAGAGTGTTTATAGCGTAGTTCAAATGATGGGTATGTTCACAGAAATATGACTTTCGATTAAGCCTATGTTCTAGGTCAGACGTGACAGTTTAAAGTGTGTCAACTCTGCCCTAAGTATTCTGCAGAGTGATCTTTAGTGTCTGCAGCTCTGCCATGTATGATGTCTCAAGCCATTTCACAGACCAGTTCATGTCCTCCATTGTGGGTAGAGATCGCAAATATGCTTGCATGTCCCATTCTCCTGCTGTGGAAGCCGAGTGATTGACCAAATTTGGCAGTGCCTGTGTAAGAACCTGTTGGCCCTTATGTCCTGGAGTGTATTCCAGAAGCTCTGCGGCTGAGTCAGGGTCTGCTATGTTGGATACCTTGTGCAGGAGCTGGGCTGCTGAAAAAAGCATTTAATGTCAGAGCTTTGTGCGCCTGCGGCTCCCCAAATCTGAACTGAGGGTTCTCCCTTCTTCCTCTGTTGACATAAGGGGGTTTTAGCTGGTCTGGTGGGAGTCTGATTACAAGAAATAGCTGCCTTGGGTTGGAGCACAGCAGGAAAGCATGCTCAGCTGGCCATGCGCAGACCACGTTCCCCTGTTTACATAAAACTTTTAAATGACCAAAAGGGCTTTCAATATGTAAACATCATGGAGTTTATAAATGCCATTTGGGCCCAAAGGTTAATACTGGTTCTTTGATCTATAAAGCATTAACTATCTCCCTTATGAAAAAAAATTCTACAAAATCACAATTTCCCCCATAGTTGTAAACTGAAGAACTTTCTTGTTACTCAATTCAACAGTGTATAAAAATGATATTAGTGTACTTAGGCTCTGGCAAGATGGTTGCCAGAGGCACTTCCCTTTTATACCCCTCCCACCCCACTAGTGTGTGATGTAATTTTCCGGATGCAAATGTATAAACCCCACATGCATGCACAGCTGGAGGGGCATGAGAGTGACGGCACTGCCAACCCAACCTGTTATATCCTCTAGGGAGAGAAACAAAAAGCTGTTGCTAAGGACTTAGCTGATAAGGTGGTCACTTCAGTTAAAGTTTCTGGTGGTAAAAAACAAGCGGTAGATAGAAGTGTGTGTCATGTCATCTGCACTAATGCTCATAGTTTAGACAACAAGCTTTGTGAGCTGACAGTTCTTATATCTAGGGACAACTTAGACCTTGTTGCAATTGCAGATACATGGTTCAAGGATTCAAATTACTAGGGAAAAAAACTATACCAGGGTACACACTATGAAAGAGTAGGGAGAAGATGAGGTGGAGTTGCCATATATGTCAAAAATAGCAGAACGCTAACATTAATTCCAAAAACAGATAAAATTCTCAAAACCCTCTGGGTCTGGCTTTTAACCAGAGAGGGATCTTCATTTGGAATTGGTGTAGTATACAGACACACAGGACAGACTGAAGATTATAACATTGATTGACAAGATAACTCAAATAGCAATGAAGGGAGAGATTTTTGATTATGGGTGACTTTAACATGCCTGACATTAATTGGAATTCTCAAACTGCTATTACAAGCAGAAGCAGGGATGTAATGGAAGTACTAAATTGGGTTTCCCCTACTACCGACAACTGGGGATCGACTGTCTGATGTTGAGGTGGGAGAAAATTTGGATTCTAGTGGTCACTAATGTCTTTGGTTTGATATCAAAACAAGAACTGAAAAATCAAATACAAAAACAAAAATTTTGAAATTCAAAAGGACAGATTTTGTTGAAATGGGGACATTTCTAAAAAAAAATTTGAAAGGTTGAAATAAAATAATAGAAGTAAGTATTCAGTGGGCACTGTTAAAGTTTACAATCCCTGAGGCAACTGGATTATAGGTCAGCCAAGTTAATAAGAATAACCAGAAGAAAAAAAATCAATATGATTCACTAAAGAGGTAAGTAGGATGGTAAAGATGAAAAAAAAAAACGGCATAAAGAACATTCAAGGAAACCGGAGATGTAGCTGACAGAGAAGAGTATAAAAATAGATAGAAGGAGGCCAAACACATTATCAGTACAGACAAAGCACAGACAGAAGAGGACATTGCTAAATCTGTTAGGAAATGATATAAAACCTTTTGTAGGTACATTAGTGATAGAAAGAAAAAATACAGTGGGATCACTAAAAGGAAAGCTGGTCACAATACTTATTTTGAGGGAGACCTGGATGTAGCAAACCATTTAAACTATTACTTCTGTTTAGTCTTCTCAAACTGAAATTGTAAAAACAATTAAAAAATTGGAGAATGAAATTGGTTCTAGTAATGACAGTTTAGGATTTTTGGAGACAGATGTAGCAGAGGAACTGGCTTTATTAAAGCTTATAATTGGCCCGAGTACCATGTGATAGCTGTGGGACAATTACAGCATCACTATATAGGTAACACAATTGTTATGAATGAAATTAATTCATAACGGCACAGTGGTGTAGTGGTTAGCAATTTCACCTAGCAGCAAGAGGGTCGCTGGTTCGAATCCCAACCACGTCACTACCTGCCTGTTTGCATGTTCTTCCTGTGCCTGCATGGGTTTCCTCCGGGTACTCCAGTTTCCTCCCACACTCCAAAGACATGCTGGTAGGTTAATTAGATCCTGTATAAAATTGGCCCTACTATGTATGTATGAATGTGAGTTAGGGACCGTAGATTGTAAGCTCCTTGAGGGCAAGGACTGATGTGAATGTGCAATGTATATGTAAAGCGCTGTGTAAATTGACAGCGCTATATAAGAACCTGAAATAAATAAAGAACAGCTTTGTTGACATGATCACAATGTCAACAAAGCTGTTCTTTATTTATTTCAGGTTCTTATATAGCGCTGTCAATTTACACAGCGCTTTACATATACATTGCACATTCACATCAGTCCTTGCCCTCAAGGAGCTTACAATCTAAGGTCCCTAACTCACATTCATACATACATAGTATGTATGAATCACAGGATCACAGGATTAGCAGAACATGTTTTGGGTTGTAATTCTAAGTATGCCCATTCTGTGTGTAGATAATATCTTATTAGATTTACAAAAACTTTCATTTTACATTTTCCAAATACTTGTGGCAAAAAGTCTTCATCTTCATCTTGCTTCCCTCTGGCAGATCCAAGTGCTGTGTGGGGGGAATTCCATCTCTACGGGGACCTGGCAGGGCATTTAAGCTCCCACTATAGTGGAGGTGGTATGTTCTGGTGGCTGGAATCCACAGGAAAATTTAAGTATATATGACATGTTACATGTCCGTCTTTATGTACCTTAACCACTTCTGGACCGGAAGGATTTGCCCCCTTAATGACCAGGCCATATTTTGAGATTGGGCACTGCGTTAATTTGATGTACAATTGTCGTGTCGTGCGACACTGTATCTAAATAAAGTTGATGTCCTTTTTTTCACACAAATAGAGTTTTCTTTTGGTGGTATTTGATCACCTGTGCAATTTTTATTTTTTGCGCTATAAACAAAAAAAAGAATGACAATTCTGGAAAAAAAAAACAATATTTTTCACATTCTGCTATATAACATTCCCAACAAAAAAAATGTAAAAATCAAAATTTTTTAACATTTTAGGCCAATTTGTTTTCTGCTACATATTTTTGGTGAAAAACACTAACTACGGAAAAGATTTATGTCATTTTTATTGTTTTTTTTTTTACTAGTAATAGTGGCGATCTGCAATTTTTTTGTGTGACTGCGACATTACAGCAGACAGATCGGACCCCTGACTGACATTTTTGACACTTTTGGGGGGACCAGTGACACTACTACAGTAATCAGTGCTAAAAAATATGCACTGTTACTGTAATAATGACACTGGCAGGGAAGGGGTTAACACTGTAGGTGATCAAGAGGTTAAAAGTGTACCTAGGGGCGTGTTTCTAACTGTGGGGGGGCGTGGCTTGTGAAATGATCACAGAGACCTGTGTTCCTATATAGAAGGATCACTGGTGCTCTGTGATCATTCCAGGGAGAAGTTCTTCTCTCTCAGCGGGGAACGATCGCCGGTGTCAGGCGGCAATCGGAGCCACCGTCCCCGTGCATCGGCTTCCCCGCTGACAAGCGGGGGGCGGAAGCATTCTGCAGGTGGCCCGCACTCGCCCTCTAGCTGCCTAACCGACGTAGGTATACGTCGGTTCGCGCAGGAGCGGCTGCCTGCCGCAGTATAACTGTGGCGGGCGGTCGTTAATCGGTTAATATTATGGGTTTTTTTGGTGCAGTGTTTTCTGATAGTGTGCCTACCAGATTAAGCTATCTGCCCAATCGGCTTTGATTAACCTTTGAGAAAGCCATTGGGTGCTACACATGAGGTGGGCGGTGACATACTCATGCTGGGACTAGGTGGAGCTGTGTATTCAGAGGATTGTATTGTGAAATGCTAATTTTTTACTTCTGAAATGTGATTGGATTTTTTTATGGAAATAAATAATTTTTATTAGCGATTTACATTATGGTTCTTTCCTCTTGCCTCCTATATGATTGACACCAAGCTGAGAGCTGCTGATAGCCACAGATTTGGAGTGTACAGCCAGTGGGAGCGGTGCCCCGTATAACACTGCAAAGCGCATATAGACCCCCTTGAATTAGTGGGGTCTATTCAAGCAGGTGAGAAGACACCCATAGGTGGGGTGAAGGGCACTGTGGTGATCAGAGGCAATTATTGAAGAGTTTCTGGTGTATGGGACTGCAAATTTTTTTTTTTTCATGAACATTGAATAATTTATTGAAGGACTGTATATATATATATATATATATATATATATATATTTATTCAAAATGAAAGATGGCCACCCGTTAATTTATTCTATATAGATGATTTTTACACTGTTTTCAGATATTTATTTATGCACTATAATTTTAGCACACTTTATTGAAGGCGAGCGCTGCACTTTTTAGTAACTATTTATATTTATTCCATTCTGTACAGGTGGTTGGATGCATAGTGGTGCTAGCTGCTTCCTATAGTATATAAATTTGAGTAATAGGTGTTTAATACACAAGGATAGTGTGGAAAGTTTTTTCACATTTATTAAAAGCCAGCAGCTACACTTTTTGTACCTGCTAACTTATAATAAACACAAAAACAGTGGGAACTCTGCTTTAAGGAATGACAAATAGATGGGCAGATATTGGGGCTATATGAGCAATTATGTGTAATAGGGACATACAGTATGTGGTCAAAAAATTGATATCAGTATACTCTTTTATAATAATGGCTTTTCGTTATTATATAAAACTAGACAATGTGAAAAGGACCCAACAAGTCCATCTGTTGCTTAAAAACAAGAATACATATTAGTTAAATGAAAACTTTCATGTATGCCTTTACCTAAGTTTAATATTATTTTACAACATGTATTTTTTTTAGTGCTGAACATAATAAATAATAAAAGAAAATACATTCAAAAACTCTGTACAATTGATTTTAAATATAGACTAAGATATTTAAAAAAAAAAAAAAAAACAGACACCAGAGACATGCTTTTCAAACTTTTAACAGGAAACATTTGATAGTTTAGGTTTTCATTTTTGCCTGACGACCAGGTGTTGGCACAAACTAACAGTGGTTTCATAGATGCACTGCTGATAAAAAATGAATGTGGAGGTTTATGTGCTTATCAGGTAGGTAATCAATTATCAGTGGTTAAAATATTTTCTAATTACTTACTGAAATCTAATGCCTATTGATTGCATTATTTCAAATATAGATACAGCAGCAAAATTAGTCATAAGATATAATATAAACTATAAATATCAAAAATAAAAAAATCAACTGTGAAATAAAGATTATTATCAATGATACTTGAAGAATATAACATGCAGAAGTATTTTATGCTGTATATTTTAATGAATATATGGATATGTCTGTAGATTATTGTTTGCTTTACAACACCCAAACTAAACTTTTTAAAATATGAGGGAATACGCATACAAAGCAAGGTTTCTTTGCTTATGTGTGATTAAAATATGTGCAGTATAGCATTCTGGTGATTATTGCTGCATATTATTCATAAATAATGATTGATCTCTCTTATATTTTTCTGTTTGAGATAGTTATTGTGAATTTAAATCACACTATTTTCAAATGTAATATCTTGCTTCAGCATATGTTAATTTCTGTGCCCAGTAATTCAGGGCTAACAGCTGTGATTTTCTTCCTTTATATGAAATAAAAGGGTTAGAGCTAATTGCTGTATTAACAGTCAGCAAGGAAAGGATTCAGAATGAGCACAAATAATATGGTATTTAAAAAAAAAATTGTGCATTGTACATCTTGATTTATATTATAAACCTGTAAAAAGTCATGGGTATGTGACAAAGGAAAATAGAATAATAAATAATAAGCAGTGCTTCAATGTACATCTGGTGCAAAAATTACATGTAGTCAATACATTTTACTGTCGTTTCTTAGATAATATATTTGTTGTAGTAGAAATAGAACAATACAAATTGTATCAGTTATACCACCATCTAAAAGATGTCAATATATGTTAGAAATGATTTAAAATATGTAACTATCAACTACTAATTACAATTTTTTTATTTAATAATGACCTAGATAACAATGCCCATTTTAAGGCCAGTTGTATGGGTAATCTTATCCAGTTAATTTGAGCCACATTCTAATTTCCTAAGCTACCAGCAAAGTACCAAGGTAAATACTAGACAGTTTTTATAGAACGGGCTAAATCAGGTGTGTCAACCTCAATTTAGTGGGCCGCATCAGCATTATGGTTGCCCTCAAAGGGCCAGTTGTGTCTATTAGACTAGATGTTCAGAGCACCCTGCAGATAGGGCATTAAGTAAGAATAAAACTTTGAACTTAACTCAATTTTTTTATATGAAATCCAGGTGGGTACCTTAGTATCATGAGAACACTTATAGGTAACTAAGCTTTTAGTCTCATGACAAGCGTCATATTGCAAAATGTGTTAAAACATTTTTGTTTTTGTAGTGTGCCTATTTGAATAAAGTTTCCAGGTGCTCTTCAATAGTGTTGAGCGACTGTATTATTCGGGTTCGTACTGAATAATTGGATTTTTGTTACCCGAACACGGACTCGAAAACTTTACTGTATGTTCGGGTTTAAAATCCGTGTTCGGTAATTTTATTTCCTGTTTTGTATGTAATGGCGCGCTTTAAATGGCGGGCTTTCAACAGCCAATCAACAAGCGTTTAACTGGTGCGCCTTAAGCCATCCCAGCCATGCCTACTAATGTATTAGTAGCTGTGATTGGCCATCTGAAGCATGTGACCATGTCTTTATAAGTTCGAGAGACCCAGCGCGCTGCGTCCTTCTGCTGTAGTTTAGGGAGAGAGCACACATCATACGTGCTGGCTGCTGATTAGGGACAGACAGTGAAAAATTGTTTCCGAAAAGAATGCAGGGACAGGTCGGAGTGTAGGCAGGGAAAGTTATTTGAGCATTTTAGGGACAGGCTGGAGAGATTAGGCAGGGACAGTCTACATCGATTTTGCTGTGTGGGGGGTGGTGCAGTGAACGATCTTTTTGAGCATTTTAGGGACAGGCTGGAGAGATTAGGCAGGGACAGTCTACATCGATTTTGCTGTGTGGGGGGTGGTGCAGTGAACGATCTTTTTGCCCTCACTTGAGCCCACTGAGGAGGAGGAGGAGGAGGAGGGAGAAAAAAATCTATTTTTATCAGTCTGTTGTGTGCAGCGTTCAGCTATATTTTACTACAGATTGCTGTTCTAATCTGCTATTAAAAAATTAAGTTAAAGGGGAATTTTTTTTATTTTTTCCCCTTCATAGCCTTCTTGCTGCTGAGCTGACCATGACATAAGACACTGCTGTGTTCACATGTGCTATTGAGTGATTTTCAATTTTATTTACGTTTTTCTATTCCACTATTCAATATACACCCTTTTGGGTTAAAAAAAAAAATTGTGGCATAGTCTGTACTAATCTGCTATTTAGAAATTACAAACTTAAAGGGGAATTTTTTTTTCCCTTCATAGCCTGCTGCAGAGCTGACCATGACATAAAACATAAGACACTGCTGTGTTCACATGTGCTATTGAAAAATCACCAATTTTATATCATATTTTCTATTCCGCTATTCAATCTACACCCTTTGGGGTAAAAAGAATTAAATTGCGGCATAGTCTGTATCGGTACGTGTGAGATACACCTTCCAAATTTTTGGGGCGCATCTTCCACCACCAAGGATTGCAGGGTGCATCAGTTTGCCTCCTGTTCCGAACTCCTCCTACTCCTCATCCTGCCTTAATGGTACAAAAAATTGTAATCGGGGCCTTGTCTGGGTCTGTACGTGTGAGACACACCTTTTGATATCATATTTTCTATTCCGCTATTCAATCTACACCCTTTGGGGTAAAAAGAATTAAATTGCGGCATAGTCTGTATTGGTACGTGTGAGATACACCTTCCAAATTTTTGGGGCGCATCTTCCACCACCGAGGATTGCAGGGTGCTTCAGTTTGCCTCCTAAAGAATGAAAATAATCAGCGCAATCCCTATATCCCTATATATGTGCAAGTGGTGAACACAAAGCTGCCAACAATCAGTGCCAAACACAAAACACCTATGATAATGAATAAATAATATTGCTGCGCTAAGTGAATACACATAAAAATAAATATAAATATAAATAAATCGCTTAGTGTAACAAAAATAATAATGTGACCATAAATTAGACTAATGCAATAAACATTAACTGATATGAATCAGAAAAAACGTGATATTAAACGTCCCAATAACACAGTGCAAGTAAAGTAACACGGTGATCTTGTGATAAATAAGTCCCAATACACAGTGCAACAAAAGTGACACAGTGATAAATGAATAAACAAGTCTTCATCTGTGATTAAAGTGCTGCATGCTTCATTCGAAGTGATCCACGTGAAAATGGTAAGATTAGCAGCTCACCTCAAAAGAAGACTCGTATGAGTCTAAACTGGCATACAGGTAAAAATCACAGTCGCCTGGTAAGCCCTCCTGCCACCGCCTCCAAACAATCTTTCAGGTTGTGTATGGCATCGGTAAAAGACATAAAAAGGAGATCTAGTGCTCTCTGTCTTAATAAGGGGCTATTTATTCAATATGCTGAAATCGCACTTACATTATATTGCACTTGAGCAGTGCCAGCTATTACAGCGTTCGGACACTTCCTGGTACCTCCGGGATCGGCGTAATGACGTGCAGGCTCCTCCCCCGTACACGTTGCGTCATCTACTTCGTCAGCGGGGTGGAGCCTAGCGTCAACTTCAAAACCAAGAAAGGTCTCTGGCTCATCCTGCTTCCTCTTCTGCTGCAGTCTCGGCCTCTTCATCCACCTCTGTAGTGATACCGGCACCTGCCACCCCGCAAACAGACGATCCACCTGAGTCTCCAACCATCTCCACAATGTCCCATGGAAGCGTTCAGCTTTCCATCTCCCAAACACTTCAGAGGAAGAGGAAGTACCCCCCTACCCACCCGCGATCCCTGGCCCTGAATGCCAGCATTTCAAAATTCTTGGCTTTTGAAATGCTGTCATTCCGTCTGGCTGAGACGCACAGTTTTAAAAGCCTTATGTCGGTGGCTGTCCCACAGTACGTCGTGCCCAGCCGCCACTACTTTTCCAGGCAAGCCATCCCTTCCCTGCACAACCAAGTGGGGGAAAAAATCAGGCGTGCACTGCGCAACGCCATCTGTGCCAAGGTCCACCTAACAACCGATACGTGGACCAGTAAGCACGGTCAGGGGCGTTATATCTCCCTAACGGCACATTGGATAAATGCAGTGGCGGATGGGCCTGAGGCGGATAGCAATTTGGCGCATGTCCTTCCACCACCGAGGATTTCAGGGCGCTTCAGTTTGCCTCCTGTTCCTAACTCCTCCTACTCCGCTTCCTCATCCTCTACCGCCTCCTCATCTGGTCAGCGTAACACCTTCACCACCAACTACAGCACAGCCAGGGGTAAACGACAGCAGGCAGTTTTAAAACTTGCCTGTTTGGGGGAAAAACTACACACCGCGCAGGAGTTGTGGAGGAGCATGGAACAGCAGACAAATAAGTGGTTGCTGCCAGCGAGCCTCAAGCCCGGCCTGGTGGTGTGCGATAACGGGCGAAATCTCATAGCAGCTCTGGGCCTAGCTGGTTTGACGCACATGCCTTGCCTGGCGCATGTGCTGAATTTGGTGGTGCAGAGGTTCCTTAGAAATTACCCCGATATGTCAGAGCTGCTGCAGAAAGTGCAGGCCGTCTGTGCGCACTTTCAGTGTTCTCACCCTGCTGCTGCTCGCCTGTCAGCGCTGTAGCGTAACTTCGGCCTTCCCGCTCACCGCCTCATATGTGACGTGCCCACAAGGTGGAACTCCCCCTTGCACATGCTGGAAAGACTGTACGAGCAGCAGCAGGCCATAGTGGAGTTTCAGCTGCAGCACGCATGCGTGAGTCGCTCTGTGGAACAGCACCACTTCACCACCAATAACTGGGCCTCCATGCGAGACCTGTGTGCCTTGTTGCGCTGTTTTGAGTACTCCACCAACATGGCCAGTGCCTATGATGCCGTTGTATGCTTAACTATCCCACTTCTATGCCTCCTTCCAAAAACGATTCGGGCGATGATGGAAGAGGATGTGGCACAGGATGAGGAGGAGGAGGAGGAGGAGGATGAAGATGTAACATTTCCAAGGCTTTCAGGGCAGTCATTCGCAAGTGGCTCCGAGGGTGGGTTCCTGCACACACAAACGCCAGGTACACAATTGTCCAGCAGGGGCACAGTTCTGGAGGATGAGGAGGATGAGGAGGAGGAGATGGAGGAGGAGATGGAACCATGTTCACAGCACGGTGGCACCCAGGCCAGCTCATGGCCATCACTGGTGCGTGGCTGGGGGGATACAGAGGACACAGACGATACACCTCCCACAGAGGGCAGCCTGGCACACATGAGCGATTACATGCTGCAGTGTCTCCACAACGACCGCCGAATTGCCCACATTCTAACTTGTACTGATTACTGGGTGGCCATGCTGCTGGATCCCCATTACAAGGACAACGTACCATCCTTAATTCACTCACTGGAGCGTGATCGCAAGATGCGCAAGTACAAGCGCACGCTGGTAGACGCGATGCTGCTGGCATTCCCACCTGACAGCGGGGCCACAGTGGAAGCACAAGGCCAAGGCAGAGGAGGAGGAGGAAGAGGTCGCCAACGCAACCAGGGCACCGCCAGCACCTCAGAAGGCAGGGTTAGCATGGTCGAAATGTGGAAAAGCTTTGTCAGCAGACCACAACAAACAGCAGCAGCTCATATGGAACGTCTTAGCAGGAGCTAGCATTTCACCAACATGGTGGAGCAGTATGTGTGCACACGCCTACATGTAGTGAATGACGGGTCTGCCCCCTTCAACTTCTGGGTCTCCAAATTGGGCACATGGCCTGAGCTTGCCCTTTACGTCTTGGAGGTGCTGGTGTGCCCTGCAGCCAGTGTATTATCTGAACGTGTATTTAGCACGGCTGGGGGCGTTATCACAGACAAGCACAGCCGCCAGTCCAGAGACAATGTGGACAAGCTCACGTTCATTAAAATGAACCAGGCATGGATCCCACAGGACTTTTCCGTACCTTGTGCAGAATAGAGATGGATACCGACCTTACCCAGCCATTGTTATATTTTTGATCTTTCTCACTCTTTTGGGGTGTACCCTAATTTAAAATGACTGAAAAAAAGCAGTGTTGGCTACCTCGTCCCCCTCCACCGCCGCTTCCACCTACACCGCCACATCCACCGCCACCTCAACCTCCCTCCTACTCCATATGGGCCTCCTCCTTCACAGATGAAGAAAATTGTTTTATTTTTCTGTTTTTTTTGTTGTTTTAAGTTATTTCCCTATCCACAGTTTGCAGAGCACTTGCCATGCTCTTAACTACATTTTGCTGCCATTTGCAGCACTCTAGCTCTTTCCATTGGTGTTTTAGAGCCATTTTAGGGCCTGAAAGTTCGGGTCCCCATTGACTTCAATGGGGTTCGGTGTCCGGGTAAAGTACGGAAAAAGTCCGGGACACGGACTTGGACTTTTTTTTCAAGTTCGGCCGAACCTGCCGAACATGGACATCCAGGTGTCCGCTCAACTCTACTCTTCAACAGTTCTTGGAGATACCTAGATATTATGACAGCGCTTATGACTGTGGAGTACTATTCACTAGATGCCCTAACTAAATACAAATGTGCTCTGATTGCTGCATTCTAGGCCTATAATTTCCAGGTTTGAGTTTTGCATATGAATTGAAAAAAGGGTGATCCTGTCTGTTCTCAGTGTTACCATTGTAACATTTTATGAAAGTCTGTAACCTTTGGAAACCTCCAATGTAATGCAGGGCAGAAGAATCTGAGTACTTTCTGAGCACTTAAAGCCTTTATTGGTGTGACACTTACATTATCATAATTCTGAATGGCTACCAGAGAGTCAATACTCATTCCCTTTGGGAGACATGCACTGTTTTCGTTTGTTCAGCAATCAAAGCACCCATAGTGGTACGGTAAAAGGATTTAATGGGTATCAGTGCTGCACATATTTTAAAGTTTTTTAGCAACACACTTATAGTTAAGGTGGGGCAAATAAAAGCTAAAAACCAGTTCATGGTCACCATGACCTTGTTTATTTGAATAGTAAACATTCATCTATTTAGTAGGAGTGATTTTGGGGATTTTATAGCCCCCACCTCTCTCTCTTCTATATGCCAGCAATTGGTGGCTTTATTTTTGTGGTTAATGGGCTTACCTGGCTTCTTCATGAGCCCCGGGTCTCTTTAGGGAAAATCAAAATAGAGAACAGGAAGAGACTACTGAACACCAATACCATATTCTTACATGTAATGACTGAAGCTCTCAGTTCTGAGCAATTCTGGCTTCTCAGGCATGATTTGGGTAAAATTCAGATGAGGGATTGACCGATTATCGGCAAAGCCGATATATCGATTCGAGGGCCAATATGCACTTTTCCCAATATATCAGAATCGGCCCCGGAGGTTACTGTCCCCTTACGCCACTTTCCATGGCTCACCCGGGTCTCCTGTACCACCGGGAGACCTAAGCAACCAGCCTGCATGGCCGCTGAAGACCCGATCAAAGCCACATTTGGCTCTTAACGGGTCTCCATGCAAAAACCCGGAAGTGATGTAATGACTCAAAAACTGACAGCATTCAAAACAGCCAAACTTGGCATTTTGAATGCCTTTAAGTGCAGAGGAGGGGTTTTTGGGTCTTTTAGACCCCCAGATCCCTCCACAAGAGTACCTGTCAAGAAAACAAACATTTTTTTTTAAATGTACAAAAATATCGGCGCATATTGACCAATACGATAAGCATTGGCCAAAATATCGGTATCGGTATTGACAACGAAAAACCAATATTGGTGGATCACTAATTCAGATCAGGGACTCACTGCATACTGTCCCAATGAGTTGTATTGGCATAGTGTCAAACTACTGCCTACTGCATGATCCGGCCCTCTTAAAGACTTTGGATAGAAATTCAACCAAAAGACTGTATTCAAAGAGTAGTGATTCATGACTCATACTCTGAATGGTCTAAAGGTTTTTCTGGTGTAACCCAAGGTTCAGTGTTGGAACCTTTACTTTTTCCCTATTTATAAATTATATAGAGTTTGAGATTAAAAGTACCATTTCGAACGGCCGGTCATGAGGGGGAGGAGCCTATCGGCACGCACGTAGGACGGAGGGGGAGAGGGCTATCTCCTGCTGAATGGAGGCATCAGGGATTCTGACCGCTCCCGACCCACCTCCGGCCAGACTCTGGACGCCTAAGCTCCCGGGGATGAGCGCGGGCGCTGTGAGTGGCGAACCCTGCTGACCCCCCCCCCCCACCCTCCCTGACGTCGCCCTCCACAGTCTGTAGCTACGATTTCGTGCAGCACCAACACTCGGAGGAACCCCGCACGCTTACAGCACACGGAGTCGGCGCTGGAGAGCCCTGTCTCCTGCACGGGAACGCAGGTGAGCAGCCATAGCGGTGACAGGAGAGACCTCCTTGCTAACCGCCAGTGCGGGGGGCCGGACACGGTCGGTAAACGTTACTAGGCGAACAGGTCCCGAGGGAGCGGACCCAAAGAGAGCGGCCAGGTCCATCTGAGCCAATCCATCTGGAGATGCTGATGTCCTGATGCCTGAGGGCTGGAAGCTAAGGAGACAAGAGAACACACAGTCTAAAGACGAACGGGAAAAAGGAAAAAAACTTTTAAAAAAGGGACAGTCTACAAAACCGTGAGGAGTAATCCCTCTTTCTATATCATACCTACTGTCATTTTACTGTTTATTAGAAGGACCTTTAAAGACTTCCTAGAGACATACAACAAAGCAGTATGGTAAAATATCAACGTCAGCACACCTGAGACTGATTCAGCTGCTCCCTGTTTAAATCAGCAACCTCTTATAAAGTGTTTCTTATTGGATTAATAGCCACAACAGTCTTTCAATACCCCAAACCAGCTTATGTTTTATTCTATACGGTTCCTCAGCAACCGTATACAGAGACTCATAAGAAGATCACAGGTATAAATAAAGACCTTGGGGCTATATATAAAATATTTAAAATGATTAACACTTTCTCTGTGAAATAATACCTGACATTACTCAAACACCTTGCTATGACATACAGCCTGAGTTTCTCCCCCGCTCTATTGTTTTTTTCTCTCTCCCACTTCCCAAACATTTAAGGTCGAGATTCACCCGAGTCTGTATAAGAATCTGAGCAGGGAGGTGGGAGGCTGGAAGTGCCCCATGCCTCATACCTTTTATAGCCGCCTGTGAACATTGATTCAAAATAGAGGCTACCCGGCTTGTCTGTGTCTCCCTCTGGCTTGAAGGTAGACAAAATCTTTTCTGATTATCAATACGGCATACCTAATTCTGGAGCATCATCATAGGAGGTTGCGAGACTTTATATAGGAACCGCGGAACAACTCTTTACATAATGAGGGGTAAATCCACAAGAGGAGGAGCCATTGCAAAATCACCAAGGGTATCCTCAAGCCCTAACACAATAAGGAAATTTATGACACAAGAAAATGCCATAGAAAAAACATCCCAGGGAAAACAACAAGGAACAGACAAGAGGAAAGCAGAGAAAAATCCAAAAGCTGAAGTAGCTAAATCACCAATTAGTCCAGCAAATTCTGAATTAAGCATAAGGATTGAAAATGACGAGGAAGAAGAGGAAGAGCGGGGGGAAACAAAAGAGCACGCCCCCACAAAAGGTGAAATGCGAGAAATGTTCGCAGGATTGGAAAAATCTTTAAAAATCGAATTGGTTAAAATCCAAACCGACCTAGGACGGGTCCAGACGGATCTGGGACACGCCCTGGGACGGGTAGAAGAACTAGAAAAAAAACAAGAGGACCAAAGAAAAATAATATAGGGAATGAGAAAGGAAATAAAAGAGACCAAGAAAAAAGCCAGAGATCTAGCTTACAAACTAGAGGATCAAGAGAATAGAGCTAGACGAAAAAATTTGAGGATCTGAGGCTTAAGAGATACAATACAGGAAGAAAATTTAGAAGAAAAACTTCAAAAAATCCTAAACCCAGTATTAGGTAGAAGGGAAGAAGACCAATTGCTGATCGATAGAGCCCATCGCATAAGAAAACCGACAGGAGCCCCAGCAGAATTACCTAGAGATGTGATAATCAGGTTTCAAAATTACACAGATAAAGCACAAATATGGGAAAACTTAAAGAAGAATAAATCATTATTAAATACAGTAGACAAGATACAGATATTCACAGATCTGGCACCGGAAACACTGAGGAGGAGAAGAATTTTAAAACCCTTGACAGAAGAGATGCAAAAACAAGGAATCAGATATAATTGGGGGTTCCCAGCCAGTTTAATAGGAAAAAGAGATGGGCGATCAGCAAAACTCACTTCTCCAGAGGAAACTCAAGAATTTTGCAAAAAATTGGATATACAGGAACCAAATTTGCCTGGATGGTATGAAGGTGATAGGGAAGATGAACTAGAAAGAAACTCACAGACGGAAGAACAGCAATGGACATTAGCTAGAAAAAACAAAAGATAAAATACGCGGAACACTGCCCAAATAATGCAAATCGGGAGCGAACCCACCCCCTTTTTCCCCCCTTTTTTTTTTTTTTTCTCTCCTCCTGCTTTGCGGGGAGTGGCCTCTCTTACAGATGTGAACTGTGTGGGGGGACTGGGGGAGGGGGGGTCGGGGGGGTGGGGGGAGGAGGAAGGGAGAGGGAGGGGAAGGGAGGTAAGCTATACAAAGGAAGCAGGATAGCCCCCCCCCAAAGCCGGAACGTCCTTCCAATTGAGGAGGGAGGTACATCGTGCTAACCCACTAGAGCACCACCCCAAAGGAATGGGTATCAGGGAGAATGACCCAAAGAAACAACTAAATACCCTAAGATCAAAAATGGATCAGAAAAATATCAACATGAGACGGAAGGGGACGGAGGCGGGGGGGAGGGGAGGGGGGGGGGAGAGGGTGAGAGAGGGGGGAAGGGTAGGGATAGTGAAACTCTCCATTGCCAAAAAAGAAAAGAAATTTTAAAAGCCTGCCAGACCAACAACATTGGTAGTATGCTGTTAGTAGAATTTAAATCGATCCGGTGCCCCCGTGTCCGAGGAGGAACTGGATCAAGTAGAAGGAAAAAAAAATGAAAGATGAACAACTAAAAATAATAACGTACAATGTAAGAGGATTAAACTCCCATACAAAAAGGTATAAGATATTGGAAGAGCTGAGGAGAGAAGCAGCAAATATTGCTTTTCTACAGGAAACGCACATCTCTCTCCACTCGAATTTAAAACTTTTCTCTAAACACTTCCCTAAATGGTATTACGGAGACTCACCAATAGAACGTGCAAGAGGAGTAGCAATAGGAATAGCTGGAAATACAGAATTCTCCTTAGAAGAAATGAAAACAGACCCGAATGGTCGATACATTTTCCTTAAGGGACAAATAAGGGGGATGGAGCTGACATTAGCTAATATCTATAACCCAAACAAAAAACCAAGTGAATATCTGGGGAGAATCCTGTATGACCTAGAGAGCTTTAAAAAAGGCTATCTGATAATGGCAGGAGATATAAATTTTTGTTTAGATCCAAACGTAGATAGTACATCGGGAGTAAGGACGCTAGGAGACCAAAAACTGAGGAAAATAAGGGTAAAGTTACACCAGAGCCAATTAGTAGATGCATGGAGGGTTCAACATCCAAAAAAAAGAGACTATACTTACTACTCCTCAATACACTCGATGTACTCAAGACTGGATTACTTTTTTATTGACCACCGCCTGTTGGAATTTGTAGAAACTACAGAAATAGGTACAATCACACTGTCAGACCATGCCCCCCTAACCCTAATAATCAAGACACCGACATACCACAAAAGTATGGGAACATGGAGGTTAAATGAAGAACTAATTCTAGATGAAGAAATAGGAAACAGACTAGAAAAAGAACTAGAGCTATACTTTCAAAAGAATGATACGCCAGAAATATCATCCGCTACACTCTGGGAAGCACACAAAGCGTATATCCGAGGGATATTAATAGCCAGTGCCTCAAAAAAAAAGAAAGAGAGGTCCAATCAAATCAATACACTCATAAGAGAAATATATGATCTAGAACAAAAACATAAAAAAGAATTTAAAAAAGAAATAGAGGAAAACCTTATAATTAAAAGAGATGAATTAAAAGATCTAGTGGAAGAAGAATCTAGAAATCACTTCAATAAGATAGCTAGATACAGATACAACTTTGGAAATAAACCAGGGAAATCCCTAGCAAGATTACTGAGGAAGAAAAAATCAAAAAATTATATAGAAAAAATTAAAAACAGTAAAAATGAAACAGTAAATCCAACTACAGAAATAGCTAAAGCGTTCCATGCCTTCTATAGTACGCTATATAACGTCCGGAAGAAAGAAACCTTAAAAACAAGGCAGGAAAGAATAATTAATATCCAAAAATATATTGAGGAAGCAAACCTGCCCAAGATCCCAGAAGATAAATTGGAACTTCTTGAAGCACCAATTACTGAAAGTGAAATAAGAGAAGCATTAAAAACCACTCAAAATGGAAGAAGTCCAGGTCCAGATGGATACACAATAAAGTACTATAAAAGATTTAAAGAAATATTAATACCAAAAATGACAGAATATCTGAATAAAATAGGGAAGGAAGAACTAAGAGAAGAATCTCTAATGGCATATATAACGGTCATACCGAAAGAAGGGAAAGATCAAACCCTATGCTCTAGTTATAGGCCAATCGCGTTGTTAAATACAGATACAAAATTATTTGCGAAAATTTTGGCAACGAGATTAAAAGATTTATTAAAAATGTGGATCCATCCGGACCAGACTGGATTCGTTCCAGGTCGAGAAGGTAAGGATAATGTTATACGCACCTTGCTACTTTTACAAAAAACAACAAAACATGAAGTCCCCTCCATCCTATTATCAATTGATGCCGAAAAGGCTTTTGATAGGGTGGACTGGGACTTCATGAAAGAAACCATAAAAAGTCTAGGGATTGGCCTAAGAATGAGGCAATGGATAGAAGCATTATATAACAACCCCACAGCAAAAATAAAAATAAACGGAAGCTTATCAGAGAAATTTGGAATGAGTAATGGGACAAGACAGGGGTGCCCCCTGTCACCCCTATTGTTCGTGTTAACCCTGGAACCATTACTGGCAAAAATTAGACAAAATGTAGACATAAAAGGAGTGAAGGTAAATCAAGAAGAACACAAAGTCGCAGCATATGCTGACGACTTGCTTTTCATCGTCACAAATCCAAGGATTACTCTCCCAAATATTCAAAAGGAGCTAAAAGATTATGGAAAGTTGTCAAACTTTAAAATAAATCCAATAAAATCAGAGATTCTCAACATAAGGTTAAATACTCAGGAAGAACAAAGTATAAAAACACACTTCCCATATACATGGACAAAAGAAAAATTAAAATACCTAGGGATATATTTAACTCCTCAAACTAAAAAATTATATCAAGCTAATTATATGCCGTTACTGAATGAAATAAAAACAGAAATAAGAAAGAAATCAAATGGTCAAATCTCATGGATTGGAAGAAACAATGTTGTTAAGATGTTTATCTTGCCAAAAATCTTATATACCTTCTCTCTATTGCCAATAAACATCCCCGCAATTTTTTTTAGGATAATTAGAAACCTACTGACAAAGTATATATGGCAGTGGAAAAAACCCAGAGTACAGTACAAGATCCTGACAAGAAGCAAAGCACAGGGAGGATTAGCCACCCCAGACATAGAGAGGTACTATAAGGCGGTAATTATTACACGAATGGTGGACTGGACAAAAATAGAAAGGAGAGAAAAAAGATGGGTAGAGATAGAATGTGCACAAAATAACAATCAGCTACACAAAACAATTTGGATTCCACCAAAATATAGGGAAACGCAGGGAGCACATGAATTGACAAAAGTAGTTTATAAAATATGGGATGGAATAAATAAACAATTGAAATGGGAATATAACTCACCAATGATAGCATTAAACGGCACTAAATATTTCCCACCCGGGGAGGAGGAACAGGGGGGAAACTGGATAGGGAACACTCAATTAAAAGATATTTTACACAAAGGGCACATAAAAACACTTCAGAAATTAAAACAAGAAAATAATAATATAAAAATAGATAATTGGAGATATCTCCAGCTGAAACATTTTGTCAGCTCATTACCACAGCCGATTAGGTCGGAAAAAAATCTTAACAATATCGAGAAACTGAGCTACTCTCCCATGCAAAGGCATGGAGTGTCTCAGATTTACAAAATGCTGACGGAATGGCACAGTATGGAGAAACCTCCATATATAGGGAAATGGGAGAAAGAAATAGGAACACATTTGCAAGGACAGGAGCTAGGGACTGTACTGGGGATGGCTTGATCCACAGCCATAGATGTCAGTACTACAGAATTAAACTATAAATGTCTATATAGGTGGTACATCACCCCAGAAGTGATAAATAAATACCAACCAGGCAAGACAGATAAATGCTGGCGGGATTGCGGCAACATAGGTACAATTTATCATTTATTTTGGGATTGTCCCAAAGTAAGAGATTTTTGGCTAGAGGTTAGACAACTGATTGAAGACATAACCGAAATAAAAGTGCCGGACGATCCATGGGCATGCCTATTTCACAAAACAACAATACCCTTAAAAAAATATAAAATGACCCTGGTCCCAACAATGCTGAACACAGCAAAAGGAACCATACCAAAAAAGTGGAGAGAAAAGGAGAGCCCGAAAATAAAGGAATGGTGTAAAAAGATAAATAATAACTATAATATGGAATACCTATGTAATACACAAGAGGAGATTCCAAGAAATATGATAAGAAAATGGGGGAAATGGAAAGAATTTAAAAAATCAACTAAATATATTGAAATAAACAATTAGCATATCTACTATGGGGAGGCATTCTAGAGCGGAACGGCTGGCAAGAAGGGGAGGAATCCTGGGAGGTCGGGGGAGGGTGGGAAGGGGAAAAATGTATATGTATTTCTTTTGTGTGCCTTTTTGATGCATAATTTAATTAAGTAACTTGCGATTCAAAATCAAAAAAAAAAAAAAAAAAAAGTACCATTTCAATGTTTGCAGATGACACCAAGCTGTACCATGTAGTGGAATCATGTTTCATTGATTCTATTCAAAAGCCTCAAAAGCTTCTGATGCTCTGTGTTGAGTTACCAACACCACTGGGGGGCCAAGCAGCAGATTTTATATTTTTATTTAGGTGTGTTTTATACTTGTTTTGGTATATTGGGATTTATGTGGTCGCTGAAGCAATTAAGTCTCAGGTGAAAAAGTATCAAGGAATATATCAGACACTTTCACTTGGGTAATATTTCTTATCATTCACTACTGGGAGGTGTTTATTAAATTGTTAGGAATCATGTACAGATTATTTAATGCTATAGGATTTAATAAATGCAAAGTCCAATATTTTGTGTGGTTTCATTTTTGCATGTAAATTATTTAATTTCTCAAATTCCCATTTATATTGAATGTACTCAAAACATTCATTGCAATGTTCAAGTTAATGGTAACAAAAAGTAGCCTTTTTTTTTTTTTTTTACTGTATTCTATACACATGATCCTTTTTACTGGAGGTATTGCCAGGAAAGGGGGTAGGGGTGTGGGAATACATAGAATAGCTTAAAATGAGCAGGATCAAAGTATATTAACTTTATAAGTTAGCTAATAATAAACCCTTTATTATAGTTGTTCTTTAGGATGCTTTAAATAATATTTTTTAGACTCATTTCATGTTACCATAATTTGTTAGTTTCTGAATTTCTGAAACCTGTGTCAGATACACAAAGGCCACAATTAAAGTAGCGGGCACTGAAAACGAATATTTCAGTCATGGAAAGAGTTTGGCTTTTTCCTGCTTTGTTGACCCTAGTGGCTAGATTTAAAGTCAAGGGCTCCCTTTTTTTGCCTTTTTCTTTAAGGAGTCCCATTTCTACTGCTGCATCATTTTTGTGTAAAAAAATCCATTGGTCCAAATGACACCACCTCACAAAGCATAAAGCATAGAGAGAACTAAAGTGCAGCAGTTTAACTTATAGAGTCCATAAGAAGTTCTGGATGATCTAACCAATTCATTCCATATAGTAGTTAGTTTAAAATTCGGCAACTATCCTTCCTTGATATGTGTTGCCTTTTCTAGTAATGAGATAATGACTTGGTATCAATGGTGATTGCACCAGTCTTTCTGAAGATTTAATTCAGGAAATAGCCAATAATGAATCATTTCAAAAACCACTTCAGGGCAACGAGTGAAACCAATCAGTGAGCTAATAATGCTAGCAAAACTGAAACTGTGTTAAAATTATAAAATTGGAAAACTTTTTAGTATTGACTTTGTTTCTTTATTTTTGTATGCAAAAGACAGCAAGGATTCTGGAGTGAGTGTGTTTGGGAATTCTTTACCTACATCACAAGATCACAATAGTAAGAAGGAACGTGGGTTTGGTGGACTGGTGCAGTAGAGCAAGGACTGGATAAAAATGAACTGAAGTAAGGAGCAGGTTGGTTTCCCTGTATAAATCTCAAGGTTTTATTTTTTGACAGTAATGTGTCTTTAAAATACTTTTCTCACTTAGGGTTATTGTGTTTAGTAAACTTTCATGCATTATTTTATTATATTTAAATAGATTTTATAGTCCCGTTAATAGTTATTATTAATCATATATACAGTAGTTGGTATTACAACCTTTATACTATAGCAAAAGAGCTGTTTAGACCTGTATAAATCATTGCTGTTTATATGCGTATGGGAATATATCGCACCTATTGCTATAAATGAAGTGCTAATGAAACCAACGTAAAATTGTTAGCATTTATCAAAGAGGTCTTGACTGGACTCCCTGTGGATTGGCTCACATTCAGAGTTTGATTCCCTGTAGTCTGTAGAGTATTGCTATGTCTGAAAAACCTGAATGCCCAAATTTACCATTTACTCTAATGTATCAGTGTATTCTGCACAGGTTTAATCTTCAAATGAGAATAATATAACACATATATGGTATTTGATTTTATGGAGGTAGTGAGGCTCATTTAATAGCATAGTACAGCTTATTAGGTAGCAAGAAAATCTAAACAGAGAATAATTTTTGTGAAGCAAGTTGTTTTGAAGAGACACTAGCATTGGAATACATGTATCTTAAAAACAATGGAGGTTTATTGCCTAAAGAGTAAAAACTGTTCACTTAGCATGAATATTAACTTTGAAAAGAGTAATTTTACTTTGTAGATGGATTGATTGTAAATAAGTTTAACGCGTATTCACTTTGAATAAGGTATAGTGTGAAAAAAAATATAAAAAACAGCATTTCTACTACAATATTATTGGTTGATTGAATTGCTCCTCCTATTACTAAGCTTAATAAACATACACTTTATGAAATTCCTACTCATTTAGTAAATAAAAACCCCATTGTTATTAGGATACATGTGACCTAATACCAATGTCTTTTGAAACCACTAAAACTCTTTGTTCCATGGGTGTCTCTAGTGCCGGGAACCCAGGGCATATGCCCTACACCTGTTAGTTAGTGCCCAAGGTTTTGAGGCCTCAACTGCTTGCTATTTTGTTTTCTTTTTTTATTGCTGGCTGCCTCTGTAGTGCGACACCCTGTAAGGTTCTGGCACTCTCAGTGCCTCCTATCACATTATTTCCGGGTGATTTCCATCTACCTAGATAGAAGAAACACATATAGGTGTTTTTCCCTTTAAGACTGATGCTGTCATCACTCAGCGCCGGACTAGATGGCTATTTAAATCGCCGGTTCTCACTCACATGTATTCGTTCAAACACCCTTACCTGGATGCTAACTTGGCTTGAAGCTTTCATGCTTGCAAGCATACCTCGCTGACGGAACCTCGCTGCGCTGATCCCTGTATCCCGCTTCTGGATCATCCGCTCCTCCTGAACCAACCTTCGGCTGTATTGCTATTAGTGCTAAGTACCCCGCAGGGGAACCCTCTATAAACTTATACTAAGCTTACACTATCTAGCTCTGCATAGTAAAGACTATTTATCACATCTGCATATCTAGATTGCTAGCTCTTAAGACTACTGCTACTTATTCCTGCACTGGGTTGATCTCTCTTGTATGTCCACCTGCTACTCTGTCATCTGCTACCATACATGATTGCTAAACCTACCTGCATCCATCTGCTACTGTCTTACCTTCAAGTGTCTGTCACCTACCACCTCCACTCAACCTGTCTCTTAAATCTTCATCACTGTGTTACTACATACATAAAGTCACTCTAGGAACCAGCTTGTTGAGTGTGTGTATTTACTAGCTGAATTAAGACCTTCCACACATGATGAGTCATTGAGGTTGGGAATGGTATCTCAGCATCTCTCTTACATGACTACTGAAGTGGAATATTTCTGCAGCTGAAAATCCACACCATACATGAAACGCAGGAGCGTTACACCCCCCAGCCTGCCAAGTTACCTGGCAGTGTTGCCAACAGCTGCACATATACATGGATGCTTCCTTTTCCTGCTAGAATGTGACCAATGCCACCCATGATCCACTGGCATTTTATGGACCTGGAGTATCTGTGAGTTACTGAGGGGAGGGGGCTGCATTGTATGTGTGAAGAAAGAAGGGGCATCATTTGTATGTGTGTAAGAAGGAGGCAAAGGGGCTACATTGTATTTGTGTGTAGGGAGGGGAGCAGAGAGGTTGTATTGTGCATGAGGAGGGGAGCTGCATTGTTTATGAGTGTGGTAGGAGGACAGGAGCTTCCACTGTATTTGTGAGTAAGGAAAAGACAGATGAGCAGCGTTGCATGTGATTGTGAAAAGGTAGAAAATAGGCAGTGCCACAGTCCACACAGTAAGTGGCCCTAACACTTACTGGGGAGCCTATAATAAGGCTTATTTATAAATGCAGCTTTTCTTTTTTAGATGCTCGGTTCTGGAACCTCCAGCAAGGAAAAATCCTACGTACTTTGCTTTGTTTGTGGGACTGGGAAGCCGTGTTTGGCTAAATTAACCCTATCTTTATCATGCTGGCAGATGTGTATTGTCAATTGTAACTAGATTTGAGCACTGTCCTCACAAAAGCATAAAGGTGCAGAGGCTGAGCTTCTTGCATTGTATGTTAATGGGGACAGTCTTGGGACAGGCTCATTCTAACATTGTTCAAAAAACCTTGCAGCAACAATGAAACCTTTTCCTGAGAAACATCTAAATGATAAGAAATACAGTACTTTTAAAACATTTTTTAGGCATGCTGTGTAAATGGAAACAAATAACAAACATATAGCGGGATTTTCTCAAATTTGACTGCAAAAGAGGAAATACAGTTTAAAGTGCCAGTAAAACTGGAATTCTCTTTTGAATAAAAAACTAAACTGGTGACAAGGTTGTTTAAAGCCTATTTTGTGGATATCATGACTATATTTGTGAACTATGTATTTAGGCCTTTAAGCCACTGTCAGTGCAGTGTGGCTAAACTCACCAACTCACCATTAACCACAGTGCGCTTTGAAAGATACATTCATTCTTCTGATCTGTAACCTAGCTACAGCCCTGCTTTATTCCTCTAGCAAACTAACCTTATGTCTTTTTAAAATATTTATACTAAGGGGGCATGGCTGGCGTGCGGACAAGATGGCTGCGTAAGATACGTGCTCCTCACACTGGACCAACATCTCTCTACATCACACTCTACCCAACAGCTCATCCACACATGCTCTCCCTCTGTGGTGGCATGTCCCTAAAAGAAAGCAGGAGTACTGTCCACATAAGTTTACAGTCTTCGTGGTCCGGCTAGGCCAGGCTGCGCAGCCAATATGGCACAGAGGCTGGATCATCTGCAAGGCAGCCTGCGGCTCTCTTTTCCCAGCAGCTACACCCATCAACCTCCAGGATTGGAGAATATCATGCTCTCCAGCCCTGACCCTTCAGCCTCACTCCCAGGAACACCCACCACCGGCAGCCCAGCTAAGATTTGGATGAGACTGGACTCTCCAGCAGCAGATATACATGAGGTGAGCCATCCATCCACCTCACAAGGTCCCCAAAGCCCACAGCCTGATCCAATTACCACATACCCTAGGTCAGCCAGTTATGGACACCACTTTAAAATAGATGCTTATATCTCTGAGGAGCTAACTACAGTCAGATATGCTTTCCTTTCTGCACAATTTTGACCACAACATGACTGTTCTGGAGGAGAGGGTGTCACATAATAAAACTAACTTGGGGGATGTGGCTACCACAGTCAATGATCTTATTGATGCCCACGATGATCATGTGGAAGAGCAAAAATGGATCAAAGACAAACTGGGGGACAGATTTTGCTGCAATAACATTGAGATCTGTGGAATACCTGAGAATGTGCAATCCTTAGATCTGCCCTCATACATCAGGAGTCTGATCAAAGCTTTACTACCAGACCTGAAGAATATAGAACTGGTCATTGAATGAATCAGTAGACTCCCCAAACCCCCATTCCTACCCGACACAGTGCCCAGAGATGTGATCCTCTGCATTAATTTATTTCATGAAAAAGAACAACTTATGCAAAAAAACAAGATCCTTGGGGACCCTGTCTGAGCCATATGCTTCCCTGCAACTTTTTACAGATTTATCCCAACACACGCTGCAGCACCACAGACAGACCAACATGATCTTGAAAGCTCTGCACAATCACCACATTCAGTATCAATAGGCTACCCCAGCAAAAATGTTAATCACATACAACAGCTCCAAACACAGTGTGTCCTCACTTCACGAGGGACTGTGCATCTTAGCAGAATGTGGCATAATTCCTGACACCTCTACTCCAATAGAACACAGCGGCAGAGTGGAACGTCAAACTCACCCACTCCCACTGAGCAATAACATGGTGCAGCCTTGTCACTGAGCAGCTGCAGGATTACCGACCTTGTGCGCAACGCAGAAGGCATATATGCGGGGGCTTTTCATTCAGTTTGGGGCTAGCAATAGAAGGCAGAGGGAGTAGCCCCTTGACTCTTTCCTTGCAAAGATTCAGGCCACTGACACACTCAACAAAACCCAGCCACCTACTGAACTTAAATCCAAGCTGTTAAAACTGTGCCTGGACTTACATTCCCTCCTATTAGAAAACTTTGATAGGCCTCAAAAATATAGATGGGTGGGAGGAGTAGGGAATATCTACTTTAGAGACTACTGCATTGCCTCCATTTTAGCACAATTTAAGACCTGGTTCTTACATGGTTCTACATGTTTATGAAGCAACATTGAGGAGCTCCGAATCCCTGGGCATATTTAAAAAAATTGGATCCTCAGTGCTCCCCTGAGTAGAGCGGGTAGGAAAGCTCTCTCCCCCACTTCTATTGCTACCGTGAGAGTGTTTGATTTTTTTTGTTACCAATGCTCCTTTGGGGAACAACCATTGTAAAATCCCTTTACGAATCTTCACTCTGTTACTAACAATTCCCAACATATCCTTGAAAGCTTAAAGCATAATGCTAATCTCAGACATGTGCCATGACTACCTCCTTATCCTGTTAGCTTCCTTACAAAAATCTTACTCTCTACCTTACACAGAGTACTAAAAGCACATTCAGGTGACCCATTGTTTACTTCGTAACCCTCATCCCCACAAATCCAAACACAACAAAGCGTGGTTATTCCTGGTGACTAACGCCTTGATCACCAAAGATATTACTCTCTTTTACAGCTTATTACAAGACAAATGATCATTTCATAAAATGCAGCCCATGGCAATATGGAAATTATCTTTACTGACATCTAGTGAAAAACTGCTTTATCCTCAAATCTCTGATCAAGACGCTCCTCCAACTTATGGGATCTCACATATAAATTCAACCTTAGATGGTATATTAACCATTCCCAGATACATGCATTTGATCCGAACACATCTCCCTTATGTTGGAGGAACTGTGGAGAGATGGGCAACCTACATCATTTACTGTGGGCCCGCAACAAGATTTCCACCTTTTGAAAGAATGTGTTTCAAATTACCCTTGAAACTACCTGCATTCACAATCCAGCTTCATCTGAATTAGCACGACTCAGCATTGGTATTGACAATATCACTTTTCACCTTAGCTGCATAACCATTCCCATCCTTCTAGCAGCCATTATTGACAAGATTGACAATTGTTTTCCATTGGAAATCACCAAACCATTGCTCTAAAAAAGAGGTAATAAGCTTGGTGCATACTCACAGTTTGTAGGAACGCATGTTCGCTGTGTCTTAGGGCCGTCTGACAATTTCAGACCAACATTGGGCAAACTGGTCAGAATGGTACAATTGAATATTTCATGGCTAAATCTGAATTCTCCTTTGTCGCATTCCTGTTCGGGACAGTTAGAATGTATCCTGTTGCCACTTCCATGTAATATTCTCTGTATATGATACATTATTAAAGTACAGCCTTGGTTGAATTAAAAGTACATTCTCATGCAGAACTAGAAGTGCCAGTAGATTTTTTTGTATCTAAAACTTCTGGGTTCGTCAGATGTCGTCTTCTTCAAGTTACTCTGGTAATGCCCACTGAACACTACATCACCAGGGTGTTCCTTCAGATCGGCATAAACACCCTAATGACTCTGGCTGTTTGCAGATTGGTTGAACTAATTAGCCTGTTTCTCGCCCAACAAAGCAAAGCTCTGGCTGCTGCTGGTGGTCAAGCATTTAATGATGGTATTACTGCTGCCACTAAATGTGACAGCTTCTCATTCAAGACCATGCATGTTTCCGCCTCATTGGTTGCTAGATGCTGGCGGCTGCCTGCAAAAACCAATAAAACTATGCAAAAATATAAAAAAAAAAAACATAAAAAAAATCTTATCCCTGATGATGGTCTGGTATATATTTAAGGGGCACCCCAACACTAAAATAATCACCAAAAAGAGGCATAGGATCCCTCAGAAGCCATACAAGTCCTTTTTACAAACTTGCAATCTCCCCTCCTGAACCATACTAGAAACCATGCCCGCAACATGGGAAGGGTACCTTGCCCATGTTAAAGGGGACAAGTGCTTTTTTCACAAATTCCTTGTCCAGTGGCTGTGAGGGTCTAATGGGGGGGGGGGGACTTATCAGAATCTGGAAGCCCCCCTAAAATATTGTGATCCTCAGTTAGTGAATGAGCAACAAGTATACAAGTTTCCTGGTTACTCATTTACAACAACAATAAAATAGTATATAATGACACCACACACTTAACATAGTATTATTAAAAAAAAAAAACATGCCACATCATCCAGTGATGTAGATCTATATCAATAATTATATGCTACATCCCCCTACCCATCAAAATAAAACTCGACCACCAACATGATGAGCTTCCATGGGACTCCCACTGAAACAATATTATCCAGCCCAGCAGCTGAAAGTAAAAAATAGGGCATGGATCCTGGGTGACACTATTTACCATATATGGTCCATATGGACCCTCCTCATGTTGAGGACTTGTGTCCTGCTATTGTTCACAGGGGCAAATGTTTTTCTTTCCTAGCCAGCCAGTCTGTATGCTTGGGCCAAAGCTTTTGTATGTGGTTCCCCTTAAAATCCATACCAGACCCTTATCAAGGAAATGCCATTTTGTAATCAGTTAAAGGTTATTTTTATTTTTTTGTGTAAATGTCACTCTTGCTTTCTTACATTGTACAGTTTGGCCACTTTCTTTTTAGGTTTAAGGCATTCCCAAGGCATGTTATTTAAATGAGTTCTGTATTTTTAATGTTGCCCTTTAGGGCTCTTTCACACGGCCGCTTCGCTGTTTTTCTCCGCTGTAGGACTTTTTTTTTTTTTTTTCACGGAGCGGATGACATTTGTGTCATCCGCTCCGTAGGTCCGCATATCATCCCATCCGTTTGCGGATGATATGTGGACATAATGTAAGTCTATGGGCATTGCGGATGTCAGCTGATGACACCGCTGACATCCGATTTTCCTTCCTTTCCGTTTTTTGAACGGAGGAAAAATAGGGTTCTGTTCCATTCCAAAAAATGGAACAGAACTGAAAGGAAGAAAATCGGATGTCAGCGGATGGTATTCCGCTGACATCCGCAATGCCATTGACTTACATTATGTCCGCAAATCATCCGCAAAAAAATAGGATGATTTGCGGACATACGGAGCGGCTGTGTGAAAGAGCCCTTAAGCCTTAATAAAAGAGCTGCACATTACTGTTCTGTATTTTTTTTTTAAATAAATGTTTTTTTGAATTGTCATAACGATTACAGAACAGAGTTAGATACAGCAGTATGTCTAACAACTTAGAACTCAATAGTGAAAAACAAAGAAAATGTTCATTAGACATATACAGTGTACGTAGGATTTACTTGGGCGGGGGAGAGGAAGGGGTGGGAACAGTTTACCTGTAATCAAAAACCAAAACAATTACTAGAGTAGCAGGATAAAGTCTTTCGACCCTCAGAGATGGTTGTGTAAAGTAAACCAGATGTACAGTGAGCTCAAAAAATCGACACAAACAAACAATTGGAGCTGCCTATCGGGAGCATGGGAAATAAGGAAGGCTTGAAGATCCTTACTAAGATGGGGGGGTAGGGGTGGGAACATCAAAGGACTTGTTGGTGTCTGGCAGTTTGAGTTTGCCTAAAGAATTGGAGAGCTGGTGTGTTAAGTACCATTCCGTGTATCTGAAAGGACTGATTGCCTGGACCAGGTCCTCTTGGGTGAATATAGATTTTCACCACCCGCTAAAGAAGCGTTTGGTGGAGCAATAGTTAGTTATAATGGTGTCCAGTTTTCCCAGGTTGAAGAGGGATAATAGCATTTGTTTTACAGCCGGGAAGGAAGGGGGTGATTGCTTTATCCAGTTGCTCATAATTGTTCTGCATGTTGCCAGAAGGCAGAGATGAATCCATTGCCTTAAGTTATGTAGAGTTGTTGAGGTGGATGATGGGGTTGTGGGCTACTTTTTTAGTATTTTAAAATATTTATTTATTTATTTATTTTTTTGCATTGGTACATGTTCTCCAGTACAGTCCCAAACATTCTATGCTGTTTATTTGACAATCCTTTGCCTATTATCATTGTTTTTTTTTTTGTTTTTTTTTACAAACAGAACAACGCTGTTTGGGAAATGCAGAAAATTTTTTTTTTTTTCTTTTTAAATATCACTTTTACTCTAGTGTAGCCTAGAGGTGTGTCACTTCAGAAGAAGGTTTAAGGCATCTCCCAAGCATATTATTTAAAGAAAGAGTACTTTTTATGTTTCACATTAAGCCTTTTTAAAAAAGCTGCTCACTGGTATTTTAAAAACATTTTTACATTGTTTCACCCTGGACGTTCTTAGTTCCCCATTTCTTTGTTTTACATTTTCCTTGCCCATTAACTTTGAAAACGGAGAGAGAATTACTTTTCAAGGCTCACCTTCCGTTAAATTCAGTGGAGCTCACATTTACACATTTTTGACCATGTTAGCCAAATGTCCCCCCCCCCCCCAAACTGAACCCAAGCAAATTTACCAGGGACCAGTATTTTGGATAAAATTATACTTGTAGTGGCAATAATAATAAAAACAATAAACCTGATGGCATATAAAATAATGTGAAAAATAAATAATGATCTTGTTCTACTCTTTATCTATAATAAAAATCTTACAAACTTTACCTTCTTTTTTTGTAGAACTTCAAATCTTAGATGTCAAGGATTAGGCAGGGAAGAAACTGTTCTGGTTTTTTTTTTTTTTTTTTATATAACTAACTATTTAAGATATTTTCAAGTGATTTATAGGAAAAGAGTAACAAACAGCTTTATAAAAAGCGTTTCTTCAAGGTAAGCAGGAGAAGAATACACATTTTTTTTGTAAGATTTTTGTCCTGCATGTATACATGGTAAATGATCAGGATCCAGTTTTCAGGTTGTTTACAATACAGCAAGTATTGCAAGAGAACTAAGGTTTAGGTGAAGACCAAAACAGAAGGTGGAAAGGAACAGTGGAAGATAGAAAGAAGCAAAAAAGACATGGGAAATGTCCAGCCACTAGAGACAGTACCAGTACTAGTAAGGTTCATTAGTTTGTCACCATTAGGTTTGGTTTATTGAGATTCCAGGGTTTCAATATAGCATCACAAATATCTGGGTGTGTTATGAAGTTTGCCCAAAAGCTCCATTAATTAAATCTCCCTTATGCAAGTATAGAGATATCTGAGGGTGGAGTAATTATTTTCCTGTGCAGTGCTATCAGGTGTATCAACACAGTTAGGATATGAGCTATGATTTAATTGGTCTCTTGATTGGAACTGTTTGATATGTGTAATTACTATGCACCCTATGTCCAGTTAGCCCTAGACATACGTTATTATTACTCTTTCAGATTTTGTCCATACACTGTATGATTTCCATACATGATAGTCTCTGCTCATGCTTTGCTTTCGCCTGCTTGGATTGAAGCGTCCCCTACTGCTGGGATTGTGGGACTCGACAACTCCCTATTTGGTTCCCTTGACCTTGTCCTGGGAGCCCATTATTTTGCCTGCATGGGATGTCTGCAGCATATGTTCCTGAATTCGCATTCATACCATTTTATATATTGTTGGTGAGCATATATGTGTATTTACTGAATAATATGTAGTGTTGTGTATATATGAATAACTTGATATATTGTAATTGTTTTCTTTCTCCTTCTGTAAAGTCCACCTGTGATTTGAAGGGGTCTCTGAAGAAGCAATTATGAACCCGTGTGGTTCAGCGAAACGCGTCAGTCCATCCCTATTTGTTTGTGATCATCCATGAGCTACTGTTCCTTACGGGCTAGGACTGATGTGTTATAGATATGATTAGACATTGTCCATTATCAAGTCTATTCATTTTTTACCTTGTGATGTCTTATATTTCTATATTAATAAAATAATTTATTTGTTCGAAAAAAAAAATTCTTTGTTTTGATGACTTATGCTTACCTGCACCAATTGAGCTCCCTTTAAAAATCCCATTCATTTTAATAGGTGTGGTAGGGCCCATTTATGTGTATTTTTGGATCTGATCACACCTGCATCTTATCAAAGTACAGAAGAGAGTTTAGGGAATATATATTAATTTTGATGGACATAATACACCCCAGAAGTGGGTGGCAATATTTTTTATTTCTGTAAGGATTGGATAATATCTTAAATGATAGCTGGAAAGTTATATATGTATAAAGTGTGATATGTTGGTGTTATGTGGACCTCAAAGTATTTAGGGAAGTAGTCTTCCACATGAACGAGTAAAAATATTTTAGATGGAGGATTATTGCCTGGGCCATATTAATTGAAGGTGTTGATTGTGTAGCTAAATATTTGAAGAAAGATACCAGGGAGAGTGCAAATACTAATTAAGGGTACCATCCCTTTGTAATGTATTACAACCAGACCATATAATAATGTGACTCTAATTTGTGCCTCAAAATGTTAAAGCACATAATTAAAAACTATCAAAGCTTTATTCCAACATATGAAAATACCACCAATATGGTGATCAATTAAAACAATTTACAGAAAGCATAGAAGGGAGTCAATATCAGGGTCAACTGGTTTTGTGGGATTCCCTGCTTCCTCAGGACCAAATGGCCCCAGCTGATAATACAGATTATAGAAAACTACAAATATAAAAACATAACTTAAGTACACATCCTACAAATTGTTGTTGAATATACAAGTGCATCTCATAAAATTAAAATATCATCAAAAGTTAATTTGGTAATTCTATTCAAAAAGTGAAACTCATATTTTTTTAGATGTGTTACATACAGAGGTTTAATTATCATGGTATCATTGTGCTTGATTGGCCAGCAAACTCACCAGACCTAAACCCCATAGAGAATCTGTGGGGTATTGTCAAGATAATGCAGATGAGCTGAGGGTCGCTATCAAAGCAACCTGGGCTTCCATAACACCTCAGCAGTGCCACAGGCTGATTGCCTCCATGCCACGCTGCATTGATGCAGTAATTCATGCAAAAGGGGCCCCGACCAAGTATTGAGTGCATACTATACTGAACATGGACATGCTTTTCAGTAAGCCAACATTTCTGAAAAAAAAAAATCCTTTTTAGTTCTTATGTAATATTCAAATTTTCTGAGATCCTGAATATTGGGTTTTCACTAACTGTAGCCCATAATCATCAAAATTAAAAGAAAGAAATATATCACTCTGTGTGTAACGCATGTATACAAAATATATGGGTTTCACTTTTTAAACTGAATTACTAAAATAAAATACCTTTTTGATGATATTCTAAATTTAAGAGATGCTCCTGTAGAAATTAAAATACTGGAATCTTAGAATACTGTATTCTATTCATCTTAGGAAGGGGTAAGACAAAACAGACAGCAACAGAAAAAAAAAAAAATATATATATATATATATATATATATATATATATATATATATACACTATATACAGTATACTTATATAATATGAATTATTTACCTCCACTTTTTGGAAGAAAAAATGTAATTATGTTTTTTACTATTTTGAGGCATGAATCAGAGTCCCATTATGTTTGTAGGCTACCTTTGATGCTGGGGTTGTTTCTTATGCATGAGGGTTGTCCTTTCAGTTTTGCAGTAAGAACTAAAAAACTGAAAGGACAACCCTCATGCATAGCTTTACAGAAGCAGAATGGTGGAAAAGAAGCACACTTCACTGCAGCTAATGGGGGTGTCTGGCTTAAAGATTATTAATTGCTCTGAGGAAGAACCCAGATGTGCCGATATGTTTAAGAGTGGCAAAGATGTAGGGACAGCTAAGCCTATCAAAGGCTTTTTTTTAGCATCTAAACTAAGGAGAGGAGCTTCCGAGTTAGCTTTTTTTATCACTTCTACCAGATCTAAAGCTTGTATTGTCATCCCTGGCTTGCCTCAATAAAATGAAATACATTTGGTATTTGTGAATACGAGGAGTAAGGTAATGAGTCTGATTGTGAGGATTACAATAGAACAGGACAACAGAGTAGTAATTTACATTCTAGATGATTCTTCCCTGCTTTGGTACAACAATAATATGTGAGCTGAGCACATGGGCATTTTATGAAAGCAGTGGATCTGTGTGAAAAATGCTAAGTTGGGCCCCCCTGGCAGAAAAAAAAGTCCTGTGCGCACAGTGCCCCACAGCTCACATCTGGTGGGATTACAGGTAGTGTTTGGTAGCTTTAGGTAGCACCCTCTGATTACATAGTCAAGTAAAGATGCCCAGCGGTTTTGGTGTAAATTGTGTTCTGCGGCCATTCGGCTCCTTCCTGGGTTGCTAATCACCCCCAATGCATTTTCTTTTTACTGACAAAACATGGAAAATGTACATGGAGAGAGCACATTTTTTTACAGACACCTGAATTTGGCAGAAACTCCAATTCAAAACTAAGAGAACTGATATCTAAAAAAATATAAACAATATGAAAACATTAGAGATGGGCCCAACACCCCCTATCTGGTTTACAGCAGAACTCTCAAGCAGGGAAAAAAATTCTGCCCTGAACTGCAAATTCCATTGAAGTCTATGGGAGCCGAAACATGAGAAGTCAAAAGTCCCCATTTTTAAAGCTTATGTGCAAGTAATTGGCCATAAAAAGGGTATAGGGGCCTGGGTACTGCCCTAGGGGACATGTATTAATGAAAAAATTGTTTTTTAAATGATCATTTTTGAAAAAGCAGTGATTTTAATGATGCTTAAAGTGAAAAAAAATGAAAAATTCCCTAAAATATAGTGCCTGGGGGGTCCCCTTAGTCTTTTTGTAGCATGTATAGAACATGCTGCAGAAAAAATTACATTTCTAAAGAAATTAAAAAGGAGTGAGATCACCTTTAATTTGAATATGCAGCCTGTCAGGCCAGAAAAGGGGGAATAAGTGAACGGCCCCCCTCCTGAACCATACCAGGCCACATGCCCTCAACATGGGGGGAGTTGGTGCTTTGGGGCAGGGGGGAACACCCTGACACCTTGTCCCCATGTTAAACTCCCTCGCTCTTCCCTAATTTCCTAGGCCTGCCAGGTTGCATACTTGGATAGGGGTCTGGTGTGGATTTTGGGGGGACCCCACTCCGTATTTTGTTTTTATTTTTTACTGCTGTCAATGTTTTTTTTTTTATTCAGCTGTTATCTGGAAAGCCTATTGACAGCTGATGATTCATCAGTTGTTAAGCACACAGCATATGGCTTCCTGGCCCCACTCCTTAACCAGCTAATCACTGTGCCCTGATTGGGCAAAGCTTTTAGTGCACAGTGCATTGTGGGTCGTTCAATGGGTGAACATTCCCCCGAGCGACCCACAAATTTGGGTGTTCGCTGAACAGGTGATGACCGGGCTGAACTTTTGCTCGACCTGAACCACTTGTCCAACTCAAGTAAACAACAATAAATTAGCAAACTGGAGGTACTGAGGACTTTCATGGTACCTTATTAACTCACAATGAGAAAGTATTATAAAAATACAAAAGTTTATTATATGTACATGAGTAAAAAACATTCCCTTGAAGGGCAACGGACAAAAAAAAAAAAAATATATGTTATAAAAATACATCACAGAAATCCAGACATGGTCCACTGTAAGGTGGATCCAGAACCAGGAAAGTACAACGTACAACACCTCCTCTTATGGATTGGATGTCGGCTGTGGTGTCTCCCCTAAAAAGGGGATCCCAGACAAGATCCAATCGTACTCTACATGTTTCGTGGATACACCGCTTCTTCAGGAGCTTGACTCAAGAGGGTTGTATAATCAGTGATCATCCAGATGGAATGGACAAAAGGCCAGAAAAAGGTCTCCAGGCCGAATCTGGAACATAAACTTGAATTTAAATGTGATACAGCTAAAGTGACATAAAGGGGGCAAAAGGTGATAATCAGAGACAGGCAGATCAGAAGAGCATGTTCTTAGAAGGACACGGTCCAACTTAGCTAGTTCCTATACATGCTCTTGAGAAGGTGGATGAGAAGTTATCCATCAAAGTTGAGCAATATCTAACCGGATGGTACATAAATACAATTTTGGTGAAAGAATGTCTCATACAGGATCCTAATGCTCAAAATCAAAATACATGGTAGAAATTTTAGTAAAAATATGAATATGCCCGAATAGAACACGGCTCATCCAAAATCATCCATCCATGGTTGCAAGTATGAACTCAAGTAAAAGTGCCACTCAGAATCCCTTAACTGTCTGTGAAAAAATGCAGCCCAAAGTCCTTAATATTTGATGAGCCATCAGCTGTCAATGGGTTTTCCCCTGCTGACAGCTGAGTAAAAAAAGGGGGACCCCAGATCCCACCCCCCCCCCACGTGAATAAGTATCGGGTACATAATATCCATACCCATTCACCAAAAAAGTGTAAAAAAGTAATAAAAAAAAAAAAAAGTTTTTGACAATTCCTTTATTAAAAAAATAAAGACTGAAAAAAGCAGTGTCTTCCGATGTAAATCAATCGTCAATCACGTCTCCTGCTGCACCAGAAAAAAATAAAAATAAAACGCTCCTGCCAACTGCAGGCCTGTCAGTGACGTCAGAAGGGGACAGTGCCACCAGGTTACCTATATACGAACTGTCAAATGTCAGCCTTCATGTTGGCAGGAGTTTTTTAATTTTTGTTTTTATTTTTTGGGTGCAGGATGTGATTGACAATGGATTTACATGGGGGGTATACCATTATTTAGTTTTTTAATAAAGGAATTGTCAAAAACTGTATCTGTGTTTATTACCTTTTCACAATTTTTTAGTGAATAGGTAGGGGTACTATGTATGGAGCCAGGATCTGGGGGCCTCCCTGTTAAAGTCAGATTTAGATAAGCCCCCTGCCCGCAGACCCCCACAACCACCAGCCATGGGGTCAACATGGGGATAAGGTGCTTTGGGGTAGGGGGGCAGAACCCCCCTGCCCCTTAGCACCCAACCCATAATGTTGAGGGCCTGTGGCCTGGTATGGTTCAGAATGAGGGGCCACTCCCTCGTCCCCCTCTTTCTTGACCTGCTGGGGTGCTTGCTCGGATAAGGATCTGGTAAAGATTTTCTTTAGAAATGTCATTTTTGCTGCAGCATGTTCTATATATGTGCCACTTTACAGGGAAACTAAGGGGACTCCCAGACACTATATTTATGTAGCACCCTCCTAGGTAGATGCTAGGAAAATGCATTTGGTGGCTCTTTTCTGCTTATCAGGAGAGCCTGATCTGTTAGTTTAGCCTGTCACATGTTTCCAGGTGGGATTTACTGGGTCTAAGGGAGTCTCCCCACTGTATCCAATAAGGGAGCTTGTTGGACAGTGGAGGGAACCTAACCAGTAGCACACCAGGGTTTATGGCTGTCTCAGCGGGTGGGCGTTGCTGCAATGCATCCTGGGTTGGCTATAAATCCAGAGGGAGCATGTGACAGGGTTTCTTTTGGTGGGAGAAAAGTCCCAGGAGGAGGTGGATGGCTGTCTCTCTTCCTGCAGGTGTGAGGAAGGTGGTTCAGTCGGTAGGCCTAGTGAACCAGGTGTGGAGCTGAGCTGCAGAGGATCCAGAGTGCTGACAAGTGGAGCTGCTAGCAGAATCATCTTGGGGAAAAAAGTATTGTGAGTACCAGGAGATCTGCCTAAGGGTCTGCCTAGAAGAGGGGACCACTCCAGAGAGGTCAGGGGATCAAGGAGCTAGCTCACACAAGGAGTGCATCAGTAAAGTGGGTGCTGTGTAGTTGACCCTGAAGATTAGGAACAAAGGGGTGCCAGGAAGGGCCCTGAAGTTGTTCTGCAGTACAGTCCAGTTTACCTCAGGATACAGTTTACCTCAGAAAGCTCATTCAAATATACTTCACAGCTAAGGGCAAAGTGAAGCAGCGGCCTAGCCATGACTAGAGTTACTCAGCATTGCTTAGCATTTGCAAGCCATCCCAGCCTATTGTGCATAGTGTATAAAGTTGGAGTAATAATGTAGAAAGAGGGTAATAACCGCGCTAAAGGTGAAAAATAAAATAAATATAAAGCAGTGACTTCAAGTGTGACCACACCCTTAAACAATAATAATACAATAAGTCGCGCTGAGTGATAAGGAACATCACTCAGAGGGTTTTTATTTGGAACTTGGATAGGAGAAGGGAATGAGTGGGATACTCCAACTTTATTATAATAATACAATAAGTCGCGCTGAGTGATAAGGAACAAATAAATGTCCAACAAACGTAAATGTCCCAATAGTGAACGTGAATAAATGAATATGTAGAAAAAACGTTGAAAATCTTAAACAGTCTCCAAGGTCCCTTAGGAAATGTGCTTACCAGAAAGACAATTTAAATCTGCGAGATTCATATGTTGAGGTAAGATTCACAAGCCAAGGAGATTGCGTGAAGTTCATGCGTTAAATACTCGATGTATAGTGTAATAAACCATATAAAAAAGAAAACATTCCATAGCGTGATACCGTACAGGAAAATAAATTATATTCAAATCTTATTCCACCACATAGTGTGTGAGTATCCTTCACCGATTGTGAGGCAGCTTACCAGAAATTTAAACACAACGTGAATAACTGTCCCAGTGATAGAAAAGAAAGGGAAACCACCACCAATGTATAGCCTCTTACCAGATTGAGATAGAAATCAGCAGAGTTCAGGTATTCAAACCACCTATTGCCAGCGAGACACCCAAAGACACTTAAGCCTCTTACCAGACCACAGATGATTTATACAGTGTAGTCACTTGATGCACTCCCCCAGCATGTAGGCAGGTAGCCTCAGGGACCCGATGACACCAATAGATAAGCCACAATGGGTACTCAGTGACCAGGATGTACCAGCAGACCAGCCCATACAAAAAGAAAGCCGCCAATAGTGTAAAATCTTTGACACACTTTATTAGTAAAAGAAATGCACTTACAGGCAAGTAGTAGATATATCACGAAAGGGATGTGAAGCCGCCGGCCGGACGGCAAAGCGCATCCGCTCCCTCGATAAGCTTCCGGGTGATGACGTCAGCACGCCGTGACCTAACGGCGTTTCGTCCAAGGAGACGTTATCAAAGGTGCGGAGACGTTATCAAAGGTATCTCCTTCAATGTCCATGCGGATACCAGTATATAGGCAGAACCAAGCGCCCCCTTAATGTGAGGTTAAACGAACACGTGGCAAATATTAGGAAGGGCTTTGCCAATCATTCTGTCTCTAAACACTATGCCGCTGTCCATAATAAAGACCCAAGACATACTCTATTTTTAGGCATAGACAGATTTGTGCCACATTGGAGGGGCGAACCTCTTATAAGAGGTATCTCCAGACTCGAGATGTCCTGGATACACCGTGTAAAATGTTATGTGCCTCATGGCCTTAACGTTGATGTGGAGATAAATGCATTTTGGACAACTCCTAGCCCCCTTTTTATCCTTTATTTCCTTTTTTAATTTTTTATTTTTCCTTTTGATGATAACCTGTTGGAATCTGGCATTGATTGATGTACTTCTGTTGGAGCTTACACTTTGAGGTGGGCCTGTTTGATGTGTATTTGAATGTGATGCTCTATTATTTATTCATTACCGATCAAAATACCCTTTTTTAATCAATTTTTTTAAATCAATTTTAATCAATTTTAATAAATGTTTTAAATTTACATAATTTATTAAAATATTGTTAAATGTCACAATCATATGTGACCATTAATGTAGTTAAGTCCACTATCTATTCACATGACTATTATGCATGTTGTGGACAAAATAGTGGAAGTGGTGAGAGTACAATATACCACTCACTTTGATAGTCTGCTGCCCGTGCATGAGTGGGGATACCCACCAGCAGTTGAGTGTGTTTTTATCTCTATCACCACTTCTTATTTCCTACCTTTAGTATTTATTAACCTTTTTCAAAATTAGATGGTATGTAACCTACTTTTCTGCGAGGGGGTTTTTGACTGGTTTCTTTTTGTTTATTATATTATGACCTTTAATTATGAGGTATATATGCTGACGATCAGTATCGATACTCTGATGTTAATCATAGAATGTTTGGCATTGATGGTTTATGTATGGATTACATATGTTATTCATTATATGCGGATTGGCTGTTCGGTTTCCATTTAGATCCTAATGGTGACTCGTTATTATGGTGTTTCCCCTATTGGGACACTAGATGGCGCTGGAACCCGAACAGTCAAATCTGCCTGAATTGCATATTTTTTATATATATTATATTGGATAATTTACCCAATTAGAGGCATCCATCCCCAAGTTGTGGGGCGATGTAATTTGATACTGAATCGTTGCATTTTTGCGGTTTATGTGTCCTCCATATATATATGTTTGCCTCCAGTAAAATGGTGGGGTTGTGTACTCACTTCCGGACATCCGGTTGTTTGGAGTATAAGAGATGGCGTCAGCACGCCGTCCGCACCTTTGATAACGTCTCCTTGGACGAAACGCCGTTAGGTCACGGCGTGCTGACGTCATCACCCGGAAGCTTATCGAGGGAGCGGATGTGCTTTGCCGTCTGGCCGGCGGCTTCACATCCCTTTCGTGATATATCTACTACTTGCCTGTAAGTGAATTTCTTTTACTAATAAAGTGTGTCAAAGATTTTACACTATTGGCGGCTTTCTTTTTGTATGGGCTGGTCTGCTGGTACATCCTGGTCACTGAGTACCCCATGTGGCTTATCTATTGGTGTCATCGGGTCCCTGAGGCTACCTGCCTACATGCTGGGGGAGTGCATCAAGTGACTACACTGTATAAATCATCTGTGGTCTGGTAAGAGGCTTAAGTGTCTTTGGGTGTCTCGCTGGCAATAGGTGGTTTGAATACCTGAACTCTGCTGATTTCTATCTCAATCTGGTAAGAGGCTATACGTTGGTGGTGGTTTCCCTTTCTTTTCTATCACTGGGACAGTTATTCACGTTGTGTTTAAATTTCTGGTAAGCTGCCTCACAATCGGTGAAGGATACTCACACACTATGTGGTGGAATAAGATTTGAATATAATTTATTTTCCTGTACGGTATCACGCTATGGAATGTTTTCTTTTTTATATGGTTTATTACACTATACATCGAGTATTTAACGCATGAACTTCACGCAATCTCCTTGGCTTGTGAATCTTACCTCAACATATGAATCTCGCAGATTTAAATTGTCTTTCTGGTAAGCACATTTCCTAAGGGACCTTGGAGACTGTTTAAGATTTTCAATGTTTTTTTTACATATTCATTTATTCACGTTCACTATTGGGACATTTACGTTTGTTGGACATTTATTTGTTCCTTATCACTCAGCGCGACTTATTGTATTATTATAATAAAGTTGGAGTATCCCACTCATTCCCTTCTCCTATCCAAGTTCCAAATAAAAACACAAAAACCAAAGCTACCGGACTGTTTCTTGACTGAGCTAAAACACTTGGAAAAATGTCAAACTGTCATGTTGTTGCTAATGGTAATCTGGGGGAATCCATAACCAGCAGCTCCCAAGGGAGTAGTGCTACATTAAAAAAAAAAAAAACATTTTTAGTGTTGCACTTTAAGCATTATTAAAATCACTGCTCCTGAAAAAAAACAAATGTTTTTTTCTTTTCATTGATACATGTCCCCCAAGGCAATACCCGGGCCCCCATAACCCTTTTATGGCCAATTACTTGCAAATAAGCCTTAAAAATGGTTCAGCTCCCATAGACTTCAATGGGGTTCATCGTTCAGGTTAGAACTTTTTGCAGCAGAAGTCCTGAACAGGGGGGTATTCGGCCCATCTGTAGTCATGATCAGGTTGTGGCAAACAGTGGAAGTGGCTTAAAGGGGATGATTAAACAGAGCCTAAGCCTAGTGACTTTATACACTCTATACATATATCACAGTCCTTGTACCCATAAAATACTGGTAATTAATGTGCCACAAGTGGTAGACTCACAGACACACATAAACCTCAGTACAATAGATAATTTAAAAAAATTAACATTTTAATTTACATATGCTTTTCTGCACAAAAAAATATATAATTTTCCTGACCGAGCCTACCTTATAGGAGAACTTATTTAAAACTAGGAACTGTTGAGATAATAAACACTGATGTCAGGACTATGTAGTATACAACATATATTGCGTGCAGCAGTCAAAATATAGCTTCCCATTGATTTTTATTTTTTTATATAAATCTTTTTATTAAAGTTTTCAGCATAGTAATGTTTACAACAGGGGAATACAATTCCCAAAAGTGAACAAAGATTGCAAAGAATACTGTAACAATTATCACATGGAAACATCATGTCAGATAAATGAATACCAATGAGTAGAAACGCAATCATATTTAGAAACCCTGTAGTCTTAGTTCTTCTTCCATGGGGTCCAGATAACATACTTACATAGTAACATCACTCCATCTGCCACTATAAGTCGCCAAAAGCATAACATATTGATAGTATACCCCTTAGTTAGATCAAACACGACCGAGGCCCCCACGACCCAGGAAAGGACACCCCCAACGGGATCCATACTGTGTCCAAGCCTGGGAAGCTAGGGGCCCGGCCAGGTAAACTTGAAACCCGTCAGAGGATTCGGGGCGGGTTTATGAACTATTAAGCCAAGAAATCCAAGGTTGCCATAGCTTAGTCATACGGGCAGTGGATTGATTCTTCAGAGATAGAGACCTCTCGTATGAGAAATTGGTAGAAACCACGTCAATCACTCCTTTGAGTGGTGGTGCCTCTGCCTGTTTCCAAGACCTAGCTATTAGTAATCTTGCCGCAAGTAAGCAGTGGGTCACAGTATGTCGCAGATCATAGCGTATGTGCTCGCCTCCAATGGAGAGGAGGGCCATTCCCGGCTCTGGGTTGATAAGGGTGTTAGTCACTTCTGATAGCAATGAGAAGGTTTTCTGCCAAAAGGGTTGTATATGGGGACATTGCCAGAAGATGTGGAAGAGATCACCCACTCCTCCACATGCTCGCCAGCATTTACCGTCATTATTCACATCAAATTTACTAAGTCTGTCTGGGGTGAGATACCAACGAAGCGAAAGTTTCAGAGTTAGCTCCCACATGTTGGAGTTACAGGTCGATGAATAAATTAATCTTAGTGCATCAGTCCATTGTTTGTCTGTGAATTTCATCCCCAGGTCCCTCTCCCATTGAACGTGGGGGAGAGATCTGGAGAATGCCGATTTTTGCTGGAGAATATTGTAGAAAGTAGTGATGCCCCTGACCTTGGGGGGTGAGACAGAGGAAAGAAATTTCCATGCCTGCGTCTGGATTTTTAATGGCCATCGTGAAATAGAGGACAAGAAATGACGTGTTCTAAGGTGTAGGAAGAAGTCAGTATCGGGGAGGTGATATTCAGCTTGGAGGATAGGGAAAGGGAGAGCTATACCCTTGTCATAGAGATCATTGATACTGTTTATGCCTCGGGATTGCCAGGATTTAAAACAGGAATCCGGCATTAATGAATGGAGGGCCGATATAGGTATTGGAATGTCTACAGTGTCCAGGCCTACTGTGGGTTGGGATACTAATATTTTCCAAGCGGTAGCCGAAGCCACCATAGGGGGAGGGAAGTGGGTAGGAATTTTTGCCCCTAGTGACGTAGCCAACAGCCATGCTGGGAGGTCCGATCTGTTACAGTAAGAGGCCTCCATAGTCCGCCATAAAGTGTGAGATGAGGGAGCAAACCATTCGCGGAGCTGAGTCAGGACAGAGGCTATATAGTAGTCATAAATATCCACCATTCCGGCCCCCCCTTGAGATCTATGTTTAACTAATCTAACATGAGCGCATCTGGGTCTTTTACCTTGCCAAATATAAGAGGAGATAAGTGATTGCACTGAGAGAAAAAATGTTTTTGGGACAGGGATCGTCACGGTCCTGAAAATATACAGTAGTTGTGGAAGGTACATCATTTTTAACGCTGCTAGCCTCCCTAGCCATGAGAAGCAATGAGTCTGCAATTGTTTAAGGTCAGTCTGAAGTCGGTCACGAGCTGGGATATAATTATGTAGGTATAGTGTTTTCGGGTTCGCTGTTAGTTTGATACCGAGGTATGTGATAGTGTGTTCTGCCCACGAGTAAGGGAACTGATGTTGCAACAATGCACTGGTGGAGGCATCCACACCAACATTGAGAATGTGCGATTTGGTTTCATTGACTTTGTATAAGGATACTTCCCCGAACCATTGCAGGATCTTTTGGATTTCAGGCAGGGAACTGGTGGGATTAGCGATCATGAGAATAACATCGTCTGCAAATAGACTTATTTTATGTTGAACACCCGCTACTTCAATCCCCGAAATACGAGAGTTTGAGCGAATGTGTTCAGCTAAGGGTTCCATAACCATATTAAATATTAGGGGCGATAGCGGGCACCCTTGCCTAGTGCCGTTAGTGATTGTAAAAGGATTGGAGATCGCATCCGGCGTGCGCACCATTGCCGATGGGTTAGAGTATAGGGCCATTATGGCGCCATACAAGAAGCCATGAAATCCAAATTTGCGCAGGACTGCCGATAAAAAGCCCCAGTGGACCCTGTCGAACGCCTTCTCTGCATCCAAAGATAGGAGCAGAGAAGCCGTTCCGTTGGTCCGGGCGTGGTGGATGGCAGTAATAACCCTCCTGGTTGCGTCAGATGCTTGGCGACCCTTAGTAAAACCTGATTGGTCTTTGTGAATAAGTGTTGGGAGGATATGAAGTAACCTTGTAGCAATAATTTTAGCATACAGTTTTGCGTCCATATTTAGGAGCGAGATTGGCCTAAAGTTTTGTGGCTGAGTGGGTTCTTTCCCAGGTTTGGGTAAAGTCACTATCATGGCACTAAGCATTTCCTTTGGGAAGGAGGAGGAGGTAGCAGCAGAGTTGAATATTTTAGTTAAGAGTGGCGTAAGCAGGTGAGAAAACTGCTTATAATATTCCGCCGTGTACCCGTCCGGGCCAGGGGATTTCAGGTTGGGAAGGGATGAAATCGCTGCACTAATTTCCATCTCAGTGAATGGTTGATTAAGGACCTTCAATTTTTCGGGGGGAACAGTGGGAAGATCTATATTACCAAGAAAGGCGGCGATATCCGCCGGACAAGGTTGGTGACTATTTGGATCAGCCTGGATATTGTAGAGTGTTTCATAGTACGCACTAAATGCGTTAGCGATAAGATTGGGCTTAAGTAGCTTTTCTTTAGAGTGGGGATGGTAAACGAATGGAATTCTAGCTTTTATCCTCTGTCCTTTAATCCGAAGGGCCATGGCTTTAGAAGCCTTTTGCCCAGTGGAGTAAGAAGTCGTTTTCCATTTCTTGAGGGAGTCGCTATACCTTTCTAAGAGCATGGTTCTTATTTCCTGCCTAAGTGAGAAAATTTGATTGGTGAGGTACCCTGAGGGGTTTTGCTGGTTTTGGGAGTCAAGGGAAGAGAGTTGTTTCGTCAAATCGTCTAATCGTTGCGACCTCCTTCTCCTCTCCCTGGCACCTATTTGCATAAGTACCCCCCTCAAAACTGCCTTGTGGGCATTCCACACTACCAGCGGGTCTGATTCAGCTAATAGATTATCTGACAAATAGTTCTGCAAGTGTTGCTGCACTTCCGACAAATATGTCGGGTTTTTCAGAAGATGATTATGTAGCCTCCAAACAAATGGAGATTGGGCATGTTGACCTAGGGTCAGCGTGATAGTCAATGGTGAATGGTCAGACCAGGTAGCAGTATGAAGTTCCACCGAGGACACATATTCCAACACTTTTTCGTCAGCTATACACAAATCTATACGTGAGTATGTGCCGTGACGCGGGGACAGGAACGAAAAGTCCCTCTCCGACGCATGACAGCACCTCCACACATCATACATTTCTTGAGACCAAAGATATTTTGACAGAGAGGCATTATGACGTTTAGGCTTGGCCGTTGAGTCCATGTTGCTGTCAGGTGTGAGATTAAAATCGCCACATATAAGGAGATTCCCAAAGTCAAGGGCCTTAGCCTTGGCCACAACTGATCGAATGAACGAGAGTTGGTGTTGATTCGGGGCATACATGTTCACGATGGTGAAACGCTTGCCCAAAATCGTGCACTGAAGTATGACGTATCTCCCCTTGGGGTCGAGGATGTCGGCATGGTGTTGAAAGTCAATGGAGTCTTTAACTGCAATAAGGACCCCCTTCCGCTTTCTCTTGCAAGATGCAAGGTACATGTAGGGATAGTTTTTATGGGTGCACTTCGGTGTAGCATCCTGTGCAAAATGGGTTTCTTGAATGCAGAGTATGTCCCCCTTTAGAGATGAGGCTGTAGCCCAGAGAGATGCTCTTTTGGCAGGGTGGTTCAAACCACGCACATTCAATGAAACTACATTAATGGACATGGTGAGTGATGAGGTTGCAATACAACGTCAGTGTAAGAAAGGTTCCAGTGAGCACGCCGTGTGGAGAGGGTGATCTCCAGAGAATTGACAGTACCTGAATGTCCAATGCTTATGTATAGGCAGCAGCCCATGTGGAAGCGAATCTCTTGCTGTCCAGGGAAGAAGCAGATAACCATCGGGTTTCACTGAGGCACAGTATCTCCGAGTTATCTGGAGATGATAGAGAAGAACTCAGATGTAACGACTAGCAGGAACTGCCGATATGTTCAGGCGAGGGTGGAAGACGTCTCTACTCTACAAAAAAAACACGTAAGGAGAGAAAACAACAGAACAAGTGGAACAAATGTAATCTTGTGTTCAAAGATGAGAAACTGGTAACAGGTAAGAGTCAGCAAGTGTTATCCTGGGTCAGGCTTGCTGATATAACCGGGGGGTAAATCCACCTCAAGTGGAAACAAAGGGGCAGGGCACAAATATCATTCAAAAGTGGGCCGGCCGGGCCATGTGTATCTCAGTATGGGGAACTTGGTAAAGTCACGGTGTGAACCTTTGCCTGGAGCTGCCATTATGATGTCCCTGGGACGGAGGCGGGGTACGGTGTGGGAAATCCGGAGGACCCCTCGGTAGGTCTGGGATAATACCCCAGGAATGGAGCAGCTTCATCCCTCCTTCCATCGTGGAGATAGTGTGCGGTATCCCATTGTATGTGACTAGCAGGGTAGCTGGGTGGCGCCATTTATAAGTAACTTTGTGGTTCGCCAGGGCCTTGGTAAGTGTTTTAAGCTGCCTGCGTTGTTGCAGCGTGTGCTGGGATAAATCAGCGAATAGCTGTATTTGCGAGTAGGGGGCTGGAAGAGTGCCCAGTGCTCTGGATGCTTGTAGGATTTGCTCCTTTGCAGGGTAAAAGTGAATTCTTAAGAGAACATCTCTGGGAACTGAGGCTTCTAGAAACTTGGGTTTAGGTAGTCTATGTATCCTGTCTATAGTGAGCTCAATAGGGGTCAATGCAGGTACTATAGAGGAGAACAGGGTGGTAGCATATTGCCGCAGCTCTGCTGGAGGAACATCTTCAGGAACGCCACGTATTTTAACATTATTGCGGCGAGAACGATCTTCTAGATCTGCCAGTTTGTTTTTGTGTTCAGTATATGCGTCCACAAGATCGTTAATAGTATCTGTACAGTCCTCCATTCTCTGTTCCATGTATTGCACCCTGCTCCCTACACTCTTCATTTCCATGGCAAATCTATCCATGATAGAAGATAGGTTAGTCATCAGTGATGATTGAAAAGTAATAAGCATGCTCTTCAGAGTTGTGTCCATGACAGGTTGCCCTGTAGTGGGAAAGGCTGAAATGGAGGACTGCAGGGATGTCAGGGAGTGAATGGAGTAAAGGCTGTTACTCACTGTGGATCCTGAGCCGCCATGATCATCCATCCGCATCTTCGTTTTGGCAGAGCTCCCCGAGATCGGTGTCGCTGTGGCGGAATCCGGAGGAGAAGGAGGTGGGGGACCATCCGCCGATGATATGGGGTCCGCATCAGGGAGATCTGTGTATGCCGCCGGATCAATGCGGCCTGCTGGCGCGGCGGCGCCATCTTGGATCCTTCCTGTTTGTGAGGGCGGCCTAGAGAAGAAGGCCGTGAGCTTCGTGGGGCCCCGATTGTCCTTTCTTTTTCTGTTGGACATTGTCCCAGAGCTTCAGGCTATCGGATAAGGTAATCGGTGGCTGTTTTTCGAGCGATAGAACCCCGATTTTTAGCGAAATCCCGGCTACATGCATAGTATGCACACTTAATGCAGCTTCTTCTGCCTTTGTAATATATGTTTGTTGAATGGCTGTTCTTTGTTTTGAATACTGGCATATTTTGTTCTCAATAAAATTGTTTTTAAAACAAAAAAATAAATAAAACAGGCGACGAGGATGTAACATATTGCCTCCTCACGGTCTGTCAAATGCCTCTAAAAACAATCGGAGGAGAGGCAGTGGTATTCTTTAGGAGTTCCAGAAGCAGGGACATCTACAAATGCCCAGTGGGGGGCTCTTCAGTATGTCTGTGCTTGGGACCTTCCATTGCTAAATTTAAATATATTAAATTTAAATATATTCAATAACCAATTGAGAACACAAAGGTTGATGTTTATTACACCCATTATATTTTCCATTACACTTTTTCTTATGCAGCTGTCATTAAGAGTTACTTTGGGCATTTCTACAGTGGCCTACGATACAATAAATTTGCTGTCATAGACATACTGTATTACTTAAGCAGAGGTCAAGGCTTGTGTAACAAAACTCCCAAGAGATATCTGGACATACTGTATACACACACATTCTTTTGTGTTTGTTTTTCAGGTTTGCAGTTAATATAGTAGGTTAGAATCAAACAAATTATTTATTTAGTTTTGCATCTTGTGAGCTTATTCGATATTTATGTATGTATTTGTTTTCTTTACTTGACATCTTTTATACAACTAAAGGGCTGTAATTTCAACCATGCTGTAAAGTAATAAAAAAAATTATGTTTTTATATGAAAGATTGTTTTTAGGTGTTAAATGTGAATATTTTTATAAAAACACTTGTAGTGCAATCTTTCACCATGTCTCTTACTAATATTGTGAGGTAGCTGAATTTGTAGATTTTTAAATGCATGATATTGCCTTTGTAGTTTCCCTATGTACTGTATGTTACATTTTCACTCCTGCCATGCAGCGGTCAGAAACGTCAATATTATCCTATAAAGATTAATGGGGTTTCTCTACAGGAAAATAAAGTTGAATTATTTCAAGATTTTCCAAGTCACAAAAAATCAATGTTGTTGAAAATGCCCTTGCTAATTTTACTGATATACTTGACACTCTCAGCCTTGATGTCAAATGTGAACTAGGATTAGTTTTCAATGCATTTATTTAAGTGTGCAAATGTTGTACTTAGTCTTAGATGGGCAATCAATTACAGCTAACAGTTTTATTTTCGAAATTGTGCAGGGAATATGAGAATTACTCTATGATTAATTAATGTCAGTAAACACTATTTTGATAAGTGTAGCTACTGAACCAATAGGTGCAGCACATTGCTCATGAGTATTTCACACAGAAACATAATCTCTCACAAAAGATAAATAGAGAAATTAGAAAAAAAGAAAGTGTTGCACTGTCAATGCTCATATTTTAACGTACATATAGTGATAAATAATCTATCCTTAACACATGATCTCAAAAAAATGTATCCATATACCAATTTATAAAATCAGTGCCATCATGTATAAAGAATATATGCAAAAAGGACATAGAACAGTCCCAATATTAAATCCTTAAGGAGATATTCAAAACATGCTCTTGAAATTAATTAATGCTGCAAGTGATCACCCCTAAGTGCTCCCCCCTAAGATAAGCAAAATCAGCTTCTTACCAGAATAATAGACCCTAATCAGGTCTGTAATCGCCATAATGATCTCACCCCTCACTATGTGTATAAGTGATCTTTAGTTTTCCAGCCACCTTCTGATGTTAATTTTTAGAGGTACTATTCAGACTCCTAATTCTGGAAACCTCGAACCAGGTGACATAGAGCTAGAAGAAGAGGAAATGCACATTGCGCAACATCCAAATAGGGTAAAAACTATTTATTTAAAATTCTACTCACAATTCCAAAGACATAAACAGGCATTTAGTATGTACACATGTCCTGTGCCTCGGAGGGCATGCTGAAGTCACTGCTATTTAGTCCGCCCGACACCACATTTTGTCATAACAGATGTCATCAATGGGGCAATGGGGAACTCCACCTAAAGTGTTAATCTTATAAGCGTGTGAAAAATGAACTATTGCCAGAAATAAACAAAACCCGCTACAATTCATAGTGTGCAATATCGTGAATAAATATCAATGAACAAAAGTTATAATGGCAAGGGTGTCATCAAAAGCAATTGAATACAATAACTGCATATACAGTGTACGAAAAATATGTTTAATAAAATTACTCTGAGTAAAGACAGCTGTGAGACAAGTGAATAGCACCTCCCAAAAGTGCAAACCACAGATTATCAAAAAAACTATAAAAAATAGTCCATAAGTCCAAACAGCTTCTTTTCAACTTCATGGAAAACCATTCAGTGACTAGTGGATACACAAAACACTCCCCAGAAAACATGTGACCACATAGTAAAAAGTACTCAGTATTCCCTTATGATCACAATTCCATGTAGTTCCTTTTTCTTTTTTTTTTTGCTTTTATGCCTATTGTGGATATTTTAGTATTCTGGTTAAAAGGCTTTTTTTAGGGTTAATAGCTATAATTATATTATAATAAGGTGTATAGGGAGGTTTTTTTATACAGTATATATTTATTTATTGCTAGAAAAAGTCATTACTACTCAGCAGTAATTATTATTTATGTTATTTATGTACAGGGTGATTTGCAAATAATATTTGTGACTGGCCTGCACACTGATTGTTTAGGAAGCACTGCTATTGTAATATGGTAATGGGAATTGTGCATGAGACCACAGGGAACATTGGTAGAGTGATATGATAATGAGCCTCCTGTAAGTTAGATCTGTGTAGTTGCAAGTTTTCTCTTTGCCAAAATCTATTGGGATGAAACACATTTGATCAGAGCTGGTGATGTCATTGGTTGGCATAGCTTGAGTCAGTCTCAGGTGGCATTGCAATCGAAGCTACTGACTGGCCACAGGCACAGAGAGAGCTACACAGAGAGTAGCATAAATATTACCCATGCTGTTTTATAGAATGTTAGTGTGTACCAGAAACATTGCTATTGTTTTAACCTTTAGAATGTTTGTCATTTGGGAATTTGGGGATTTTACATTATTTATGTGTTATTTGTTTAATTTGTAATAGTGGAATGCTCCATACACTTTTTTTATAAGGCATTTTAAATAATCCTGCTTTGCTAGCCTTTTTTTTATTGATGTTTCATTGTGTTCAGGTCCTTTATAATTCTTCGAGCCAACAGACTAGAAGAATTCACCAACACAATTTTTTGAAATATTATCTGGTCTGGTGGTGGTGATGCCAATCTTGCTTGGTAGATGTCAGCTGTGACAAGTATTGGTTATTTTTTCTCATCAGTGTGGATAGTTCTGAGATATTTTTCAACTTAATTTTTGGATTCTTTTAGGGATCCACTCTTCTAATTTGTGAAAATGTTTTTCACAAATTTAAAAATAATTTTGTTCTTGCTTTTTTCTCTGCTTTACACAGATTTAAGAGCCTCTTTTGGGGTTTTCTTGCACAAAGTTGCCCTCCTTTTTCTCTGCTTTTGCTTTTTTCCAAAACTTCCTCAGGGTTCTTCTTTCTTTAATAATTGTATATCTTGCAGATAATGGGATTTGCGAGGAAGTGTTGAATGTGATTTTTTTTTGGGAAAGGAAATGGTTACAAGATAAATATTATACTATTAAATACATATAGTTTTGTTGTTGAGATAAAAAAGCTTTTTTAAGTTCATGTTAGAAAACCTGTTCATGTTTGTGTGTCTGTGTGTGCAGCAATGTCGTTTGTCAGAGAAGTCCCCATCCCCCCACTTAGCCTGATGTATAACTTGTTCATCCAAATGATGAAGCAGCAGTTGGCTTCTCAGTAAAATAATGTATTGCTGTTATAATTTGAATTCAACAAAGGCTGGCCAATTTCCCTTCCACTATAACACCATGCCGGCAACTAACAGAAAAATGATAATAATAAAACATATACCATTTATTAATATGAATTACATAATATTGTCCTAATAAAGAAGTTAATAAAGAAGTATTACAGAAGAAAGAGCTTATATAATTTATGACCTCTTAAAATGATGATAGGAGTATAGCACAAGAAACCTCTGACACAATTCGGGATGGGAGGGGTTGTACAAGCCCTTGCCTAATAAATACCATCTGTAAAGCTTACTTGTTGGATTTAGACACCAAACATAAGTACAGTATTTTCACACAGACTTCTAAAAAGTCTGCTTGTTTTTCTTTTCCCAGCATTGAACAAATCTTGTTAGTAATAAGATATTAGATCAAATAAGGCTTCTAAATGAAGGAGCATCTTCAACTTCTTTTCTGCTGATCCCTTAATACCACTCAAGATAAGACTCACATCTGCATCAATGGTTTCCCACTCGCTACTGTCAAATTTTGACCAATTTATCATTGGCTTACATCCTTGCATGTGCAACACTTTATGATGTGCCTGGTTGTATCTTGAGCTATTTGTTGTTTCTGAAACTTCTTCCACATCCCATAGGGTGCTGATATTCTGCAGATATGCTAATTTGACTTTCCCCTTAATAGAATCTGGTCAATGTGGTGCCCTAGGTTGGAGATTTCCAAGCATTTCTTCTATCTTTGATAACATTTTAGACCACAAGTTGATGTCTTTTTTTTCCCTTACAGCCACATCACCCTGAACAAACCCGATCTTGTCTAATCTCGAAGGCTAAGCAGGGTTGGGCCTGTTTACTACTTGGATGCAAGACCATCCCATCTGCATGATTTTGATATGTTCTAATTTTTTTTATAGTGACACTTGGTGAGTCATTGCACCTTTTTCATTTATATATTTAAAACTGTTGCTAAATAGCACTTGTGATATAAGGGCATTAATTTGATGACATTTTATTTATTCATTCAAAGTTATTTAGGTGAGAGTTGCATGGGAGACTGCTTGGGAATACAAGGTGCTTTAGGCTTAGAGAAAAAAAAGTTGATGTCCTTTTAATACAGTCACACCTATAAGTCTGAAGATATTCAGCTGGTGGCTTTCCAAGAGTATTTCCACTTTCTTTATTACTTTTGTGCCCATGACAGGGTTTATTACTGGGAGGTCAGTAATGGAGTCGTCTTGCACTCTCACTCTCACTCTCACTCTCACTCTCACTGACAAATATGTTGAACTTGTGCCCACTTTGAATACTTAGTCATATGCAACAACTAAACTAGATTAGAAAAGATTAGAAACATTGATTTGTGCTAGCACATGATTAATATATACATACACAGTATCTCACAAAAGTGAGTACAACCCTCATATTTTTGTAAATATTTTCTTATTTCATTTTATGTAGCAGCACCTGGTTGCTGCCTGACAACACCTGAACCAAATAAGTTTATCTTAGTCTCGTCCAACCACAGGACATGGTTCCAGTAATCCACGTCCTTAGTCTGCTTGTCTTCAGCAAACTGTTTGCGGGCTTTCTTGTGCATCATCTTTAGAAGAGGCTTTCTTCCGGCATGACAGCCATGCAGACCAATTTGATGCAGTGTGCGGTGTATGGTCTGAGCAATGACAGGCTGACCTCCCACCCCTTCAACCTGTGCAGCAATGCTGGCAGCACTCATACCTCTATTTTCTGAAGACAACCTCTGGATATGACCCTGAGCACGTACACTTAACTTCTTTGGTTGACCATGGCGAGGCCTGTTCTGAGTGAAACCTGTCCTGTTAAACCGCTGTATGGTCTTGGGCACTGTGCTGCAGCTCAGTTTTAGGGTCTTGGCAATCTCCTTATAGCCTAGGCCATCTTTATGTAGAGCAAAAATTATTTTTTTCAGATCCTCAGAGAGTTTTTTGCAATGAGGTACCATGTTGAACTTCCAGTGACCAGTATGAGAAAGTGAGAGCAATAACATCAAATTTAACACACCTGCTCCCCATTTACACCTGAGACCTTGTAATACTAATGAGTCACATGACACCGGGGAGGGAAAATAGCTAATTGGGCCCAATTTGGACATTGTCTCTTAGGGGTGTACTCACTTTTGTTGCCAGCGGTTTAGACATTAATGGCTCTGTTTTGAGTTATTTTGAGGGGACAGCAAATTTACACTGTTATACACGCTGTACACTCACTACTTTACATTGTAGCAAAGTGTCATTTCTTCAGTGTTGTCAAATGAACATATATAATAAAATATTTACAAAAATGTGAGAGGTGTACTCATTTTTGTGAGATACTATATATGTATATGTACAGTGCCTTGCAAAAGTATTCGGCCCCCTTGAACTTTGCGACCTTTTGCCACATTTCAGGCTTCAAACATAAAGATATAAAACTGTAATATTTTGTGAAGAATCAACAACAAGTGGGACACAATCATGAAGTGGAACGAAATTTATTCGATATTTCAAACTTTTTTAACAAATAAAAAACTGAAAAATTGGGCGTGCAAAGTTATTCAGCCCCCTTAAGTTAATACTTTGTAGCGCCACCTTTTGCTGCGATTACAGCTGTAAGTCGCTTGGGGTATGTCTCTATCAGTTTTGCACATCGAGAGACTGACATTTTTGCCCATTCCTCCTTGCAAAACAGCTCAAGCTCAGTGAGGTTGGATGGAGAGTGTTTGTGAACAGCAGTTTTCAGTTCTTTCCACAGATTCTCGATTGGATTCAGGTCTGGACTTTGACTTGGCCATTCTAACACCTGGATACGTTTATTTGTGAACCATTCCATTGTAGATTTTGCTTTATGTTTTGGATCATTGTCTTGTTGGAAGACAAATCTCCGTCCCAGTCTCAGGTCTTTTGCAGACTCCATCAGGTTTTCTTCCAGAATGGTCCTGTATTTGGCTCCATCCATCTTCCCATCAATTTTAACCATCTTCCCTGTCCCTGCTGAAGAAAAGCAGGCCCAAACCATGATGCTGCCACCACCATGTTTGACAGTGGGGATGGTGTGTTTAGGGTGATGAGCTGTGTTGCTTTTACGCCAAACCTAAAGTTTTGCATTGTTTTCAAAAAGTTTGATTTTGGTTTCATCTGACCAGAGCACCTTCTTCCACATGTTTGTTGTGTCTCCCAGGTGGCTTGTGGCAAACTTTAAACGACACTTTTTATGGATATCTTTAAGAAATGACTTTCTTCTTGCCACTCTTCCATAAAGGCCAGATTTGTGCAGTATACGACTGATTGTTATCCTATGGACAGAGTCTCCCACCTCAGCTGTAGATCTCTGCAGTTCATCCAGAGTGATCATGGGCCTCTTGGCTGCATCTCTGATCAGTCTTCTCCTTGTATGAGCTGAAAGTTTAGAGGGACGGCCAGGTCTTCGTAGATTTGCAGTGGTCTGATACTCCTTCCATTTCAATATTATCGCTTGCACAGTGCTCCTTGGGATGTTTAAAGCTTGGGAAATCTTTTTGTATCTAAATCCGGCTTTAAACTTCTCCACAACAGTATCTCGGACCTGCCTGGTGTGTTCCTTGTTCTTCACGATGCTCTCTGCGCTTTAAACGGACCTCTGAGACTATCACAGTGCAGGTGCATTTATACGGAGACTTGATTACACACAGGTGGATTCTATATATCATCATTAGTCATTTAGGTCAACATTGGATCATTCAGAAATCCTCACTGAACTTCTGGAGAGAGTTTGCTGCACTGAAAGTAAAGGGGCTGAATAATTTTTCACGCCCAATTTTTCAGTTTTTTATTTGTTAACAAAGTATGAAATATCCAATAAATTTCGTTCCACTTCATGATTGTGTCCCACTTGTTGTTCATTCTTCACAAAAAAATTACAGTTTTATATCTTTATGTTTGAAGCCTGAAATGTGGCAAAAGGTTGCAAAGTTCAAGGGGGGTGAATACTTTCGCAAGGCACTGTATATATATATATATATATATATATATATATATATACACTGTGTGTAATATATATTTATATATCTTCATCTTGTTCATTAACAATAAATTTGCAAAGTGATCATTCAACATAACACTGTTATACACGCTGTACACTCACTACTTTACATTGTAGCAAAGTGTAATTTCTTCAGTGTTGTCAAATGAACATATATAGTAAAATATTTACAAAAATGTGAGATGTGTACTCATTTTTGTGAGATACTATATATATATATATATATATATATATATATATACATACATATACCGTATGTGTGTGTGTGTATGTATATATATATATATATATATATATATATATAAACTGTGTGCAATATATATTTATATATCTTCATCTTATTCATTAACAATAAATTTGCAAAGTGATCATTCACTTTGCTAGGTGAACAGACTCTTTCTTTACCTTAAATTAACCCCAAAATCTTTATCTCAAAGGAATTATTTTTCTCTATTATCACCTACAAATAATGTGCTGCAAAAGTGGTATACATGAACCCCATTATGATTTAAATTACATTTATCTATTAGATATTGTTTGTATTGTTTACTGCAATGTCTAAAATTAATTGCTAAAAAGCCAATAACAATGTAGATTTTACTTCTATTGCTTACTTTTAACCAAGTGACTTCAATGTACATCTTCAGGATAATACATTCTTAGGGGAGTGAGGACACATGGACGGGGTGAAACATGTTGGGGGTGGTCCTTAGACAGAGTCTAGGCTGAGACTGCTTTCACTCTTTTCATAAGGGTTTTTTGTGATGTGCAGCTCCCGGGAGCTCCTCCTTCCCCATTTATTTCTATGGAGCTAAGACTAGCTCCTGTAACAGACTTACCTTACTTCCTGTTCCTCGTTCCATGCGTGGCTCCACCCATCCTTTACTTAAGACACGAACTTCATTTCCCCAGCGTCTCAGCAACACATCAGACGCCGATGAGTAGCTCCCTCAAGCCATTCATCTCCTGTGATTGTACTAAGACTGCTTCCGTCCTGCCTTCTTACACATGACTTCCTGGATCACTGCTCCATCTACTGGCAGAACAGTGAACTACAACTTCTACTAAACTGCAGCTATTAATTCAACTAACAGCAAGTATATTGCCTTGACCCTAAATAGTTTCCTCATCCTGTATCACCAAACCTCATATTGGTAAATATAGCTTAGTTACTGAGTGGTTGACTTCCACAGCTGAGGTCCATATAGGAAATTGCGTGATTGTTACAGCTCTAAGAAACTACTAGAGCCTGAAGCAGAAGGCTTTCTTAGGGGATTGAGCAATAGTAAGGATTTGTCTCTTGACCTCTTGGCTCAATATAGAAAGATATAACATCAAATTTCCGATTTCCTACACAGACTGATCACAAAATGTAATAGCTCAAACATTCAGCAAAGAACAAGATCTTTTTTACACTAAAAGTTAAGTAAGTAGATTTTAGCAAGATACCAACTGTCCCACATCTTCATCCATATTAAATTTTTGACACTTAGTATTAAACAAATAACTACACTACATTTTTCTTGCTTTGAAAGACAAAATGATGTGTAGGATTTGATGTGCAAACTTACAGTATTTTGATTTTCACTTATTTTAGAGAGATGTTTGTTGGAAACATTAAATTAAAAAATGTTAATTCCAAAATATATCTTGCTTATATACAAATCAAGCTAAGCAACAATAAGAACATACAAAGTTGTTATTTTACTTGTCACTTCCCTGCTTTTGGTCTCCCAAGTAACAATTTAATAATATGATTGCCATTGCCTTACTGTTCATACATCTTCTAAGATGTTGTCGATTCATCTAAATGGCCATAGAGGAAGCAAGCTGACTAGTTTGCCCTAAACCCTCCTCTGGCTTTGGCTCCTACTGCAGTTAATTATAGCCAGTGTTGAGGGATTAGGAGCAGGGCTGAGTCCTGCTGTATGTGTCAAAAAGACACAGACAGTGAGGATCTGGAACAAGCCCACATGAGTGCCCCCATATCAAGAAGCTTGCTGTAGGGGCACTTAACAGGAGCGAGGAGCCAGGAGAATTGGCATGGGACCCAAAAATAGGAGGATCAGGGGTGCTCTGTGCAAAAAACATTGAATCCATTTAAGGATTCCAAGTCATTCCCAAAACAATTAGGGGGGACACATTTACAGTCTGACCATGTCAATCCACTTGATTTGATTGTGTTCCTGTTTATTAGTGCAAGATGATGCATATTGGATGTGGGGGGTTATTATTACCTAAAAAGTCAGGTCAGTGTATGAGGATATATTTATTGTTCACATCCAATAAACTGTCAGACAAGCTATCCATACAGCAGTGGGTGATACTCTGGCTTATTTGGAGAGAAGAATGGATAATTTTACAAGTGTTCATAATCAATACCTCTTTGCGATCATGTGATGGTTTTGTGTGGTCCACATGTTACAATTAATTTCCATTACATTGTTTGGATCATAGAAAAATATATGCTCATTTTACTAGGTAAGGTTGAAGGTCTGACTGCCTAATTTTGCTTGAACTTGATATATTAGGGTAGATTCCACCTGACTGTGAAAACTGAGATGTAGAATTATATACCTGCACAACCTTTTTCCACCAATTGTTAAACATTTTTGGAATATTTTTAGGTAGGCTAGGATTCAACCTAAAGTGATTGAAAAATGGAAATTAAATATATATATATATATATATATATATATATATATATATATATATATATATATATATTAATAACAAATGCTCTGTGCAGTGGTTTTGCACATCCTCCTCTTCTCAGGTCCCCTACTGGCACTCTGGGCACCCCCTTACTGAGTGCCCTCATAGCACTCTCTCCCATTTGCATTCACTCCTTAGCCTGCTCTCTGTGATTATAAGACACAGAGAACACAGTTCTGCCCGCACCCCCCCACCCCCACTCCCGCTTTACTGGCTGTGATTGACAACAGCGGGAGATGCTGCATCTCAGCCAATCAGGTGGGAGAGACCCGAGAGAGCTTTGGGCACCGTGCACGTTACTGGGTCAAGATCGGGCTTAGGTAAGTATTAGGGGGGCTGGGGGGGAGCTGCTCACTGAAGATTTTTTACCTTCATGCATTCTATGCATGAAGGTAAAAAACCTTTAGCCTTTACAGCCACTTTAAAACTGTATTTTTATTAGAAATAATGCCATCCAATATTCAGTCCTTTTTAAAAAAAATTGACTTTCTTTACAATCCAAAATTTTGTCATATACAACAGAAGTTAACGACTCACGTGCTAATATAAAAGTCTTTTAGCCAAAACATTTTATTGCTCTTTCAGCAAATGTGTTTTCTCTTCTACCCATGGAGCACAACGAGTGATACGATCTGCTCTTTTATAAGCTGACAGCTGTCACTGAGCATGTGTAGTGTCATTTTTGTTTCTGTTCCATTATTTCTATGAAATAATCTGAACTTGTCTCTTATGTCAAGAAGAAAGCAGAGGAACATGTCATTGAATCAGAGAAGCTGTGAATATTCCAGCTACTATCACTCTGCATTCCCATTATTTGCCTAATGTCAGCATCTGTGATAAATGTTTTAAAAATGGCATTTGTGATGACAGTAGGAAAAATCTCTTAAGTAGCACTTCCTGAGCTCTCTTGAGAAATTCTCCTGTCAATCATTTTACCATCTTTGCAAATAACATAGAAGAAACATAGTAAAGGATCTATATGTTACAAATTTTTGTTAGTCTCTGAAAATGTGATGAATACTGACTTGATCTAGTTGGCTTTTATTTTTTAAAGACTAAATCAGAAATTTTCTTTGGAAGACCGTTACAACTGAAATATTAAAGTTCCAATAAACACCATTCACAAATATTTTTAGAAAAGTACCCAGGCCGATACAAAATAAGATATATGGAAACTATACAGATTAATGCTTGATTTTAGCTGCCATGTTAATTTCTAGGTATGACTCTGAAAATTGTTAGCATAATGTAAATAATCTGATCAAAATATGCTACTTATAAAAAAACATTGTTCTTGTATATAGTCTGTAATTATAAATGTACATGGGGGCAGCCATACTGGCCTATTACATAAGCAGGCTTTGCCCCCTGCGGATCCTCTTATCTAACTGATGAGGTTAATAGCAAAATTAGCTCATTGAATTAGCAAGTTATATCCTAAGGTACCACATCGCTAGTTCTAGTGCAAAGAGTATCAAGTGTTGGGGCATAGGTTGGGATTTTAAGGGTACCATTTTGACAACCAATATATCACAAAGAAATGTGTGATTTATAATTTCTCTAAAAATGTAACTTTATTGTATACAAACATTTCCCGACAATGGGGTGCATAAATCATAAATCAAACAAACATGGTAACAAACAATATATAAAATATAAAATGTGCCATGATGGCAAACATCACAGTGTCAACGTATGGTCAAATCCTTGATTAGGTGGGTGGACTCCTCAAAGGTCACTACCGGCTTGGATGACCATAGCCAGTATGTAGACCTCTAGTGAATCCAACTTCCACTACCCGACATGTTTCGTGGTATATACCGCTTCCTCAGGGGTATAAGGGATAGAGCTTAACAATGACCAACTAGAAGAGTAACAAGAAAATTTAAAATTATTATAATAAGTCATACAGTTTACATTTTGTCATCATATGATTATGTTATTACGAATATCAGTATGTGTCAAGAATGGAGTCTTGGGCCGTGGCCCCTCCACCTTCTGACACTGAAACGTCATGTATTCAATCACAATTACCGCAATTACTTACATAGATAACAAGAGAGTTCATTTACACTGGCATACAGGCCGAGGCATATGCGATGTTCCCAAGTGATGAGACTGGTGTATCACAAAACATCCGAGATACAAGTGCTGGGTGCCAACTAAAGTCCCCCAGGCGGGCATGGACGACCACAAATGAAGGCAGCCTTGCCTAGAATGGTAGAGGGTACATGATGTACTAGTAAGTCGGTACAATAAATGCTAGTGGATACTGTTAAGTATTCCATACATTAGCCAAGTATAATGTATAAGATTGGACATTTATCCATACATCATTAAGTGGCTATGAATAACCCATATGCTATTACTTTTAATTAGAAAATCTTTATGGTGGTTAAAGAGAGTGATGCAAATATAAATGTCTCCATACCTACCACAATATGGGCCAAAAAATAGCACACTGGTAAGACGATGGAGAGGGCGGCAACTCGAACATAGGGATCAATATGATATCCCTGGGGAGATATCCCGTTGGATTCGGGTCTCCAGGTGATTTGTTGGATATCTGTGAAAGTATATATATGAATAGAGGAAACAATATAAGCCATATGAACAACCCCCTTGTGTCCTCAACAATTATATGAACCTTTGGATAGGTATCAATATGAGAAGGGTATTTAACACGGATTCGGCTATAGTCCCTTAACGGCAATGTGCAGACCGCATCAAAATGCTCAAACCGCATGGCCACCCAAAAACTCCAAAGCATGGAGGGGTGGAAAAAAGAAGGAAGGAGTCCATAGTCTATAGAAAGATACCATAGGTCCCAAAACAGCACAAGTTCAGCGTTATAAACGCCATTACCTTTCCTGGTCCGTGTGTCCAGCCTCCATCGTCTGCACCATAGCAGTGCACTACCGCCGCTTAAATGTGTGTCGTCAACCCCGCTGTCAATAGAGGGCGACGCGCGCCATAATGACGTCACGGGGTCCGATGTACAACTGCGCATGTGCGTCGGTGGACGCAATGCGCAGCTGTGAATAACACAGGTGGACCCACCCACTTGTGGTTGCGTAGCTACCCAATGACGCCGAAGCACAGCATCCGCTGTGGATGGAAGCGGCGTTAGTGGTGGGAGGTCCGTCCGTGTAAACAAAGGGGCGTGGGACTGATAGTGCCGACACGAGCCTCTGTACATCGCATACCCGCCTCTGGGACTTCATAGGCAATCCAATGCACTTGATCTCAGGATGGTCTCATGTTCCGCCGGGACGTTATCCCATGCCACTGTACCGGGCCGTATGTAATTATAAACACATTAATTATTTCTGTAATTATAAACACATTAATATGAGTACAATTGCGATAATTTTTGTAAACATGATATTATATTGTGTAGCCCTCCACAATAAAATAACTAATAACCTATATTAGTGCAAAGTGCCAAGAAGCCGCCCGTATAGGAACTATATTCACAACGGGATCATCGGTCATGGCTGAGAATATATCCCTGGATCAAACCTGTGTATAGAGATGAAAGGAGGGAAGGAAGAAAATAAATAAAAGGAGGGGGAAGAGTATCACCTGTATCAGGTGGAAAAAATACTGGCAGGGGAGGGAATAAGGGAGAAAAAGTGAACTAAAGAAAGAAGTACCATTACCAGGATCCATCAATCGGATGCAACATCAGAAACAGATCTACCTGTATTGTATTATTATAGAAATGCTTTAAAGGTGTGCATCTCATTGAGTCCTGGAGGATCGAGAGCATTCAGTCTCTCGATCCAAAGAGTCTCAGCCATGCTTTGGAGTTTTTGGGTGACCATGCGGTTTGAGCATTTTGATGCGGTCTGCACATTGCCGTTAAGGGACTATAGCCGAATCCGTGTTAAACACCCTTCTCATATTGATACCTATCCAAAGGTCCATATAATTGTTGAGGACACAAGGGGGTTGTTCGTATGGCTTATATTGTTTCCTCTATTCATATATATACTTTCACAAATATCCAACAAATCACCTGGAGACCCGAATCCAACGGGATATCTCCCCAGGGATATCATATTGATCCCTATGTTCGAGTTGCCGCCCTCTCCATCGTCTCACCAGTGTGCTATTTTTTGGCCCATATTGTGGTAGGTATGGAGATATTTATATTTGCATCACTCTCTTTAACCACCATAAAGATTTTCTAATTAAAAGTAATAGCATATGGGCTATTCATAGCCACTTAATGATGTATGGATAAATGTCCAATCTTATACATTATACCTGGCTAATGTATGGAATACTTAACAGTATCCACTAGCATTTATTGTACCGACTTACTAGTACATCATGTACCCTCTACCATTCTAGGCAAGGCTGCCTTCATTTGTGGTCTTCCATGCCCGCCTGGGGGACGTTAGTTGGCACCCAGCACTTGTATCTCGGATGTTTTGTGATACACCAGTCTCATCACTTGGGAACATCGCATATGCCTCGGCCTGTATGCCAGTGTAAATGAACTCTCTTGTTATCTATGTAAGTAATTGCGGTAATTGTGATCGAATACATGGCGTTTCAGTGTCAGAAGGTGGAGGGGCCACGGCCAAAGACTCTATTCTTGACACATACTGATATTCGTAATAACATAATCATATGATGACAAAATGTAAACTGTATGACTTATTATAATAATTTTATATTTTCTTGTTACTCTTCTAGTTGGTCATTTTTAAGCTCTATCCCTTATACCCCTGAGGAAGCGGTATATACCGCAAAACATGTCGGGTAGTGGAAGTTGGATTCACTAGAGGTCTACATACTGACTATGGTCATCCAAGCCGGTAGTGACCTTTGAGGAGTCCACCCACCTAATCAAGGATTTGACCATACGTTGACACTGTGATGTTTGCCATCATGGCACATTTTATATTTTATATATTGTTTGTTACCATGTTTGTTTGATTTATGATTTATGCACCCCATTGTCGGGAAATGTTTGTATACAATAAAGTTACATTTTTAGAGAAACTATAAATCACACATTTCTTTGTGATATATTGGTTGTCAAAACGGTACCCTTAAAATCCCAACCTATGCCCCAACACTTGACACTCTTTTAACTGATGAGGTTTCTGATGATGAAAGCCAGAGACCATTACATCTTTGTCTAGGCTGTAGATTACAGGATAGCATTTACAGCAACATTCGTATTCACACCAAGAAAAAAATGCAATTCACAACTGAAGTAGCTATTTGTGGGAATTTCATAGCAATTTTTTATTTAATGTAAAGTAGAAGATACACTTTTGAAATACATATGGAGTCAGATGGCCAACATATGGATAAGATATGAGATTGTATTTGTATTTGCTAATCCATATGTAAACATGAACAATATTTTTGTTAACTGTAGCTTTCCTAAAATGACAGATTAATATAATCACAACATTCAATTTACCTCTCTTTTTGATTCTTTACACTTGTACATTTGACACAAGTCTTAAAATATGCTTAGCTTAATAGCAAAAGAAAGTGAGAAATTCTGCCTTTGCCAGGTTAAAAGGGAAGCTATTATGTACTTTGAATGTGTATTCATTCAAAGGAGATTCTATGTGTATGAATTTAAGTAAGTTATTTTAAACTCTGCCTCACAATAATTTATTCGATTTTTAAATCTGCACTTGAGGATTCAAGAACACATTTTAACTACTTTCCGCCCGCGCTATAGCCGAAAGATGGCTACAGCATGGACCTTAATTGCTGGGAGGGCGTACATTGCCATCCTCCCATGCACAAGCTCAAGCGGAGCGCGCCTGGCTCGCTCTGTGATCAGCGAGTCCATGAGACTCGCCTGATCACAGATTAGAGTAAGGGGGTGGTCCCGCCCCCTTACCACATGATCAGCTGTCAGCCAATGACAGCTGATCATGTGAAGCAAACAGCAGTTGGCATTAAGCTGTTTTTTATCCTCACACTGTCAGTGTGAGGAGAAAAAAAAATGATCGCCGGCTGCTGTCAGAGGGACATCGGTCCCAAAGAGGAGAGAGCAAATTGTGCCCACCAGTGCCACCTATCAGTGCCCACAATTGCCCACCAGTGCCATCTACCTGTGCCCACTAGTGCCATCTGCCAGTGCCCACTAGTGCCACCTATCATTGCTCACCAGTGCCATCTATCAGTGCCATACAGTGCCCCATCATAAGTGTCACCTACTAGTGCCTATCATTGCCCATCAGTGCCACTTATTAGTGTCCATGAGTGCTGCCTATTAGTGCTCTTCAGTGCCACCTACCAGTGCCCTTCAGTGCTGCCCATCAGTGCCACCCATCGGTGCCATCCATCAATGCCACCTATCAGTGCTGTCTTATCAGTGGCGCCTTATCAGTGCCACCTTATCAGTGCCCATCAGGGCAGCCTATCAGTGCCTATCAGGGCCCATCAGTGCCGCCTCATCAGCGCACATCAATAAAGGAGAAAAATTACCTGTTTGCAAAATTTTATAACAAACTATAAAAACTGTTTGTTTTTTCAAAAATTTCGGTCTTTTTTTTGTTTGTTCAGCAAAAAATAAAAAAACCATTAGTGATTAAATACCACCAAAAGAAAGCTCTATTTGTTTGAAAAAATATATAAAAACTTAATTTGGGTACAGTGTTGCATGACCACGCAACTGTCATTCAAAGTGCGACAGCGCTGAAAGCTGAAAATTGGCCTGGGCAGGAGAGGGGTTTAGGTGCCCTGTAGGCAAGTGTTTAAATAGAGGTATGTAGATGTTTCCTCAAAAGGCTAGTTATAACAAACAATCAACCATCAGCTTTTCCCAATGACTGCTGTGAGTAAGTCAGTTGCAGGACAAGACACATTACTACCATGTAGTCTGGTTAATATCAAGCCCAAAAGATTTTTCTAAACCTTCTCATGTATAGAGGAGGTTTCACAAATTCTTTGGTCTCAACCTGACTGTTTAGTACACTATGCAATTTATACTGGCAAACTCACTTTAAACAACCGTTTTGTTAATAAATATGACACTTGCACTAAGGTACAATGCACCTAAGCTAATGAGGAAAGATTTACTGTTATGGATGGATTTGTACTGGGCAGAGGGCATGCAGATTAGTGCTCAGTTTCTTTGTGGGGGAAGTTTTGCTGACACATAATGCTTACACATCTTGGGGGGGGGGGAGTACATCTTGTTATGTTCACCCTGGGCTCTAGATGACCTTGTCCTGGCACTGCCCTGAACGATAAATTATTTTGGCTGTAAACTTTGATGCTTTATTCCATATGTGTCTTAGTATCTCCAATTTCCCTTTCATTTACTTAGCATCACTCTCACAAATTATGATTCCATGGACCTTTTAGACTCATAGGCCTTCATATGTAGCTCTTATGGAGGACCTGTCTGAGGCCTGTTTCATGACCACTGATTCAGCGATGGTTTCAACTCTTTCTCACATCTTCTGTCACATGTTTCCAGATGCTATATATTAATTATGTTATGGACTTGTATTTTTTTATTGTAAGTTTATTTATCATAAGATAGTATATCTGAGATGTCAGTATATTAACTTTGCCTATAACAATCCTGCTTATTGGCTGTTAACTTTTTGTTACTTAGTTGATAACCACTCAATGTACAAGCACTTTGCATGTACATATGCAGTGATGTAATGTATGTAGTGTATGCATTGTGCATGCTGCTGTCACTGATGCAATGTATAAAATACCATAAACTTGTTTCTGGATCAAAAATTCTACACTGCCAACTCTTCAAATGTAGCTTGGAAAAGTTTATGTGATGTACAGCATGTCCTAGTAATATTGCTGCTTTGTGTCTCTGACAAACCCAATGTAATTTTTATTTCTGAATCAAAAATAGCTTTTATCTTCCTCATAAAATACTGTCTACTAAAAAGCTTACATAATGTAGCACTGCCCCGTAAGGACTGCTGAATACTGTCTCTACGGGCTCCCCTGGTTACCAACACACGGTTATGGTTAAAGAAAGCTTCTGAATCCCTCCTTGCTCCTGTGTGCTCTTGGCAGAAATGAACAGTCTAGGGGTGTTGTTTTTTTTTTTTTTTTTTATTGGTAATTGGGATAGGAGAAGGGATTAGTGGGATACTCCAATTGAACTATTCACAATATTTGAGGACTTCTTTCTTCACACCTCTGCTGACAGATATGGAACAGCCAAGCTGTTAATTCACCCTGCCACTGGGATGAATGGGGTTCAGTCTCTTGTTTTCTTTACTCTCTCTAACAAGGAGACTTGATGGATGACCACCTATCTTCAGAACACTCTCCCTAGCATCCTCTTCCTGCTGATACCCATCCACTGACTATCCTATGGGCAGGGGTTGCCCCCCTCAGGTCAGGCCCCTTGACACAAGTTCCTGTACTCACGATACTGCAGAAAAAGGGCCTCCAGTGTCTCCCCTCTCAGTCAGCTTCCCTGGACCTCTGGGCTCAGCTCCTATCACCCACTCCTCCGGTCCTCAGAACGACCTCCTGATACTGCATGGCACCTCTACAGAGGAGGAGGCAGCCACGCCTCCCTCTGGGACTCTGTTCTCCAATGAAAGACCTTGAGCACATGTGCTCCTGGCTTTTATACAGCATCCCAACATGCACCGAGGCAGACTGCTTTCTACCAACCATCAGGACTGTATCAAAAGCCTATGCACCCATTCGTCAGGTTTTCTCCCACTGTCTAACATGCCTCCCTATTGGAACAGCGTGATAAACTCTCTAGACTGAATGAATTGCATACTGAGCACAATGCACAGACCTCACTAACAGATCCTGCTCTCTGGTAGGCAGAGAACAATATATATTTACCTGCAGCCCCTCTGGTAAGCAGACAGAGCTCAAAACTATACTTTCTCACTAGCACCTACCTAGGAGGGTGCTACAGTAATAATACTCATTTTCCGCACCACAATGAAATCACTAAGTGCTCATACACATGCCCCAGCTAAAAAAACAGTGAAATCAAAATAACCACCAACTGCTGTACTTAAAACTCGAAAGAACACCAACATATATGAAGATCTTACAAGTAAATTCCTAATACAGTGTAGTGCTAAGATAAAATATAAAAGTTCAATATGTAAACAGTAACAAAATACAGTGAAAAGAGGAGTGTGGCTAGCTTCTGAGCCAAATGCACATCTGAATCCAGAGCTCCATCCAGAGGTCTGACTAAAGACTCAGCGCATATGTAGCCCACAGCAGGTGGAACTTAGCCTACCAACCTCTTCTTGTCACCGAGTGGGATCACCACAGCATGTTCCACAAAAGAAAGGAAGAACGTTAGTGTCAGGGATACCACATGCAGGCATCCAGCAAGAGTGATCAGATCAGTTGGCTGCACCAAGGAATCAGGACCCAGATGGATAAAGATGTAAATAAGTTTATTAAGCAAAATGACACACTCCAATACCAACACCAGTGACCATAAACAAGTAAACAAAATATAAATGATAACAGTACAAAACCCCAATAGAACCTAACAAACTATATACAAAGGGATGGAGCAAACAATAGCAGGACAGGACAGGGACAGGAGACAAGGAAAGCAGGGAGCCAGGTACAGGAAGCAGGATGCAGGGAACAGGACTCAGGATCAGGATACAGGTTTCAGGATACAGGTTCAGACAGGGACACGGCTAGCAGAGAAAATACTGAAGCACTGAGCCTCAGTGAAGGGCGGGCTTATATTCCCTCAGCAGTCCTCCTCAGGTGCAGCTTAATTAAAAGAACAGTCCAGCTGCTGGGAGACACCCGCTGGTGGGCCCTGGAACTGCGCCCCTCAGTTCCAGGAACAACAGTGCCACCAGCAGGTGACCCATGTAACGACACAGATCCTGACAGTTCCCCCCTTTAAGGAGCGGCCTCCGGACGCTCCATTGTGCTTCTACCCCAAAAGTCCAAAAAGGTCTCCCCTCCATGTCTGCGGGTCTTCTAGCACTCTCTAGGCCAAAGTCCTTTAACTTGCCGGAAGGCGTGCCACCAGAGTCCAGCAATTGATCATGCGCCCCACCACCAGGGTCTGGAAGCCGTCTTGGCACCCCACAGGTCAAGTTCCTGAAGAGGCGTAACATTAGGGATACACCTGCCCTCATTGCAACACATGTCCCAACACTGGGACTGAAGGCAAGCTGGACATCAAGCAGGGGAGCGCCAGCGGCATGCAGGATATCCGGCAGTGGCACACCAGGCTGGGCAACAGACAGTGGCACATCAAACAGGGCGGCAGACCGTGGCTCAGCAGGCACTGGATCAGCAAACACTGGGTCAGCAGGCACCGGAACAGCAAGCACTGGGTCAGCGGGCACTGGAACAGCAAGCACTGGGTCAGCAGGCAAAGGATCAGCAGGCACAGGATCAGCAGACACATGATCAGCAGGCACAGGATCAGAAGGCACAGTAGTGGTCACCAGAACAGCGGGCACGGGATCAGCTGGCACCGGATCAGCGGGCTGAGTAAGAGACACCGGATCAGCAGGCACCGGAACAGCAGGCACTGGGTCAGCGGGCACTGGAACAGCAAGCACTGGGTCAGCAGACTGGGTAGTGGTCACCAGAACAGCGGGCACCAGAACAGCGGGCACTGGATCAGCAGGCTCAGTAGGAGGCACCGGATCAGCGGGCACTGGACCAGCAGGCATTAGAACAGCAGGCACTGGATCAGCAGGCTCAGTAGGAGGCACCGGATCAGTGGGCACTGGATCAGCAGGCTCAGTAGAAGGCACCAGATCAGCGGGCAATGAAACAGCAGGCACTGGATCAGCAGGCTCAGTAGGAGGCACCGGATCAGTGGGCACTGGAACAACAGGCATCAGAACAGCGGGCACTGGATCAGCAGGCTCAGTAGAAGGCACCGGATCAAAGGGCACTGGATCAGCAGGCTCAGTAAGAGGCACTGGATCAGAGGGCACCGGAATAGAAGGCACTGGATCAGCGGGCTCAGTAGGAGGCACCAGATCAGCGGGCACTGGAACAGCAGGCATCAGAACAGTGGGCACTGGATCAGCAGGCTCAGTAGGAGGCACCGGATCAGTGGGCACTGGATCAGCAGGCACTGGAACAACAGGCATCAGAACAGCGGGCACTGGATCAGCAGGCTCAGTAGGAGGCACCGGATCAGTGGGCACTGGATCAACAGGCTCAGTGGGAGGCACCAGATCAGCGGGCACTGGATCAGCAGGCTGGGTAACAGGTATAATTGTATGTGTTGGGAAAAATCTCCTTTTCTTTTTAGGTTTAGATACAGAAATCTTGCTAGTGGTTGCAGGGCTATGAATAGATTGTGAAGTAGATGGAAGCGAAATGGCAGTATTGGGAGATGGTGGAAAAGGAGAGACAGTTACAGAGGAGAATTTCTGAGAGGTTGCTAGAGGCAACAGAGTAGTAGAGGAAGTTTTCACAGAGTTAAATGCAGGAAAAGTGCAACTCGTTAAGCCAGGATATGAACAAGCAGTGGAAAGCAAACCATACCTAACTGCAGCTGTGGTTGCTACGGGTAACGGAGAGGATAAACTTTGAGAAAACTGGTGTCCAGAGGCAGAAGTGGATTGGTGTGAGTTAGCTGATGCTAAATTGGAAAGATCTGACCAGGTTTGCAATAAGGCCTGAACAAAACTCAATTTACAACCCCCTTGTCTGATTAGAGAATATACAGCATTCATGCAATCCAACAGGGCCTCTGGAGAATACACTGAATAATGTTCAATAAAATAGGGTTTATCATCTTCCAAGAGCCACACAAGAGATACCACCTGAGAGACACTAAAAGGAGGAGAATAATCATCACCACCCTTAGGGGTATTAGATAAAGCCAACTCTGCACAGAGCTGAATAAGTGGCTGAATCTCTTTGAACAAAACTCTGCCTTTGTCAACAAACGAGTGGGCCAGACGGATGCATTCCAACAACTGCTCGCTAGTGTAAGTTTTCAAAATTTGGCGACAATATTCCCTGTCTTCTGTTGCAAGCAAAGAAAAATAAAAGACCTCCTCTGACTGCATCTTGCAACAACCAGAAAATTCCTAATTCCCAGGTGCAACCGATCTGATCGTTAGTGGCTTCAGTATTCTGTCAGGGATACCACATGCAGGCATCCAGCAAGAGTGATCAGATCAGTTGGCTGCACCAAGGAATCAGGACCCAGATGGATAAAGATGTAAATAAGTTTATTAAGCAAAATGACACACTCCAATACCAACACCAGTGACCATAAACAAGTAAACAAAATATAAATGATAACAGTACAAAACCCCAATAGAACCTAACAAACTATATACAAAGGGATGGAGCAAACAATAGCAGGACAGGACAGGGACAGGAGACAAGGAAAGCAGGGAGCCAGGTACAGGAAGCAGGATGCAGGGAACAGGACTCAGGATCAGGATACAGGTTTCAGGATACAGGTTCAGACAGGGACACGGCTAGCAGAGAAAATACTGAAGCACTGAGCCTCAGTGAAGGGCGGGCTTATATTCCCTCAGCAGTCCTCCTCAGGTGCAGCTTAATTAAAAGAACAGTCCAGCTGCTGGGAGACACCCGCTGGTGGGCCCTGGAACTGCGCCCCTCAGTTCCAGGAACAACAGTGCCACCAGCAGGTGACCCATGTAACGACACAGATCCTGACAGTTAGTCACATAAATGTACTGCATTCTTCACCCAGCCTGGCAAGAGGAAGGAAGCAAGACCGCACCACAGCCCCAGCACTTCACAATGATGCCTCCTATATCTCTCTGATGCTGCTGGACTGGAAATTGGTGCCCAGAGAGTTGCAGAAGCCTTCTCTCCATCTCCACCATCATCACCTGTAAGCAGTAGTCCAGCCAAAACACTGATGCAATTGAATCCTGATCCTCTGGAACCTGAGGTGTGCCTTCGTCATGACACCACATTCTCATAGGCCTCACTGCAATCCTTCATAGCAACTTTCGCCACCAACCAGTATTCGATACCACAACAAAAGAGATGTTCATATCACTACTGAGTTCCCTGCACAATGACTTTGCTTACATGTTTATTAGATTTACTGCAGAAATCCATTCAGTAGGGAAATAAGTACACTTAATAGAGAATAAGATGGTAAAGTCACCGATACAGTTATTAATCTGGTGGATGCCCAAGAGGACAATCAGGAGGAACACAGGTGGATTAGAGCTAAAATGGCATATCTGAAAGACAGATTTTGCCGTAATAAGCTGAAGATCCAGGGTATTCCTGAGAACATCCAGCCATCTGACCTTACCAGATAAGCTTTCAACATTGCTACCCGATCTGTCTCCCATGGAAACAATCATAGAGTGTATACACCACTTACCTAAACCACCACATCTACCTGACTCGGTACCATGGGATGTCTTGAAGAGAATTCATTTGTTTCACACAAAAAGACCAGCTCCTAACATCAGTGAGATCTTTGGGGACCCAACCAGCTCCATATGCTCACTTCCAACTTTATGCTGACCTCTTCCAATATACCCGCCAGCTTAGATGTCAACTGAGTATGATCACGAAAGCCCTTCACAACAAAAAAATTGCCTACCAATGCGGTTTCCCCATTAGGATATTGTTATTTGAGGAAGATTGGATGATTGAGGAAGGCCTAAAACTGTTCCATTCCTGGGGAATCATTCCAGACCCCCGCTGGCAGGAAGTTCTCAACATAAATCTGACAGATCCAAACCATCCCAGCATTATCCCTCCAATAAATAGCAACATAGCCCTAAGTGAGAATACACACTCTTGAAGCTACTACAGTTAATATGTTCCTGGTTCATCTCCAAGCTTGTTGCAATTAGCCTCACAAACTTTCAACCCTCGATTTAATCAAATTTTTTTATTATGATACTTTGCTGATTTTATATGTTTTGTTTTTTCCTTTATTTTTTTCCCTTTTTCTGCTTGTTGCTGAGATATATCAATTTCCTCTACTTTTTCAATATACGCAGTTTCAGCTGAACTACCTATCACACTTTGGAAAGCATATTCATTCATAGACTGAGAGCTACTTCTTCTGCCATTGGACACCCACATCCCTTTCTCCTAACAGTGAGTGACATTAATTTACTTCAAAATGTATATAGTAAATGTACCAAACAACACAGCAGCTGGGCACGCAAGGTGACTATACAGAACCTTATGAATAACAAAGGCAAACATTTTTAAACCTATTACAAGACAATTTTATGATCCAGTTTATTGAGGCCCCGACTATGAATGACGCTCTGCTGGACCTGGTTATCTCAAACCATGCAGAGTTTATTACCAATATTCATATAAAATAATATCTGGGTAGCAGTGACCATAACACGATTTCATTTAGCTGTAAGCAACAAACACATAAAGAAATATAAAAACACTAAACTTCAAGAGAGAACATTTTCCAAGGATGGAGGCTGCTCTCCAAGACTTAGACTGGGAGAGGATATTGGCATTGATGAACGCAGAACAGAAATGGGAATTTGTCAAAAAGATTGTATGCAAACTCACTGCAAAGTGTATTCCCATGGGCAATATGTTTAAAAGGCTAAAAATAAAACCTATGTGGCTCACAGGCAAAGTTAAAAAAAAACAATAAATATTAAGAAAAGAGCTTTTAAAAAGCATAAAAATGAAGGAACACTATCATAAATTAAATGTACATATAACAGAATATGTAAAAAGGAAATTAAGGAAGCAAAAATTAAAAACGACCGACAGATTGTAAAAGATAGTAGGACAAACCCCAAAAAATTCTTCAAATATATTAATAGTAAAATGGTCAGGTGTGAGCATGTACGCCCTTTTAAAAATAGTCTGGTGTGGGTGATTGGGGACAAAGAGCAGGCTTATTTATTAAATACTTTCTTAGGCAAAGGGGCATGGGGTAACTTATGTTCATAATGGGGGATGGTATTGACTCAGCCCCAAATGATCCACAATTGCTCAAAAGTGATATGGTCCAGAAATGTTTAGACAGAATTAAGGTGGATAAAGCACCTGGACCAGATGGCATCTACCCACGGATCCTAAAATAATTGAGCTCTGTCATTTCAAAGCCATTGTTTCTAATTTTTAGGGACTCGTTAATGACTGGAATAGTACCACTGGATTGGTGTAGGGCCAATGTGGTGCCCACATTTAAAAAAGGATCAAAGTTTTTACCAAGTAACTATAGATCTGTTAGTTTAACTTCTATAGTAGGGAGGATACTGGAGAGTTTAATAAAAGACCACATAGCTGAGTTCTTGCTTAAAAAAACATTTTAGGCAACAGACAGCATGGATTCATGAAAGAGAGAAAATGTCAATCAAACCCAATTTTTTTTTTTTCATGAGACAGTAAGTAAAACCTTGGACAGAGGTGTGGTTATGGATGTATGGATTTTGCAAAAGTGTTTGACACAGTTCCCCACACATGGTTATTGTGTAAGGTAAAGCCTACAGGCTTGGAAACATCAATTTGTAAATGGATAGAAAACTGCCAAAAAGATAGAATTCAAAGAGTAGTGGTTAATGATTCTTACTCTGAACAGTCTAAGGTTATTAGTAGTGTAGCCCAAAATTCAGTGTTGGGACTCTTACTCTTGTAATATCTTAATAAATTATATAGGATCTAGGATTAAAAGTACTATTTCAGTGTTTGCAGACAAAACCAAGCTATGCAGTGGAATAACATCCGTACAGGATATCTCCAACTTATAAGCTGACCTTAATGCATTGTTTAATTGGGCAACTATGTGCCAAATGAGGTTTAATGTTGATAAATGTAAAGTTATGCATGCATCATACATACTAGGGGGAGTACAACTGGGGGAATCCATAGTGGAGATGCATGTGGGAGTTTTGGTAGATCATAAGCTTAACAATAGCATGCAATGCCAAGCTGTGGTTTCCAAGGCAAGCAAAGTCCTTTCTTGTATCAAGAGAGGTTGCGACTCCAGAGAGTGAGAGATATCATTTTGTCCCTGTACAAATTATTAGTAACACCTCATCTGGAATATGCAGCTCAGTTATGGGCACCAGTTCTCAAAAAGGATATTGGGGAACTGGAGAGAGTGCAGAGAAGGGCAAATGATAAGAGGCATGAGAAGAGGAGATTAAGGGGAATATGATTAACATGTACAAATACATAAGGGGTCCATTTAGTGAACTTGGTATTGAGGTATTTACTTTAAGGTCATCACAGAGGACAAGGAGGCACTCTTTACATCTAGAGGAAAAGAGATGTCATCCCCAAATATGGATGATGGAAAGGATTCTTCACAGTAAGAGCTGTGAAAATGTGGAACAGACTCCCTCCAGTGGTGGTTCTGACCAGCTCAGTAGATTCCTTTAAAAAAGGGCTGGATTCTTTCCTATTTGTACATAATATAACAGGGTACTAATATTTATAGGTAAAGTTGATCCAGGGAAAATCTGATTGGCTCTCGGGGTATCAAGAAGGATTTGTTTCCCCTGCTGTAGCCAATTGGATCATGCTTCCCCCCCCCCTTTTTTTTAATTGGTTGAACTAGATAGACTTGTGTTTTTTTTAAACCTGACTAACTTTGAAACTATGTAACAGAAACAGTATGATGTATTGTTCTAAAATATGTGCAGCGCTAGAAGAAAAAAATTCCCAACAAAATAAATTGTCCAATCGCAGGAAACATTCCACAAGTAACGTAAACAATTGATGGTGAGAAAGAGTCCAATATATAATGGTGCAAATCATATATAAGTGCAGCAAATCCCGTCACCAGTGAAGGTAGAAATATATTGCGCTCACCAGATGGATGGGACCCCAAAACACCATATAGTGTAGGAGTCAAACAGGCTTAAAAATGATGGAGTGTCCCCACAGATTTTTCACCGATTCCAACGGCAACCATGCAAATCTCCGGTAGATGGAATAGTTCAGAGATTCCCCTTCCACATGGTGGGTGGTAAAACCGAAAAAAATGGAGGGACATATAGCGTAATATTGCTAAAATCAATTTAATAACAATAAAGCTGATACACTTACAGACATCCGTGAAAGACAGGCATATAAGATGTAAAACAGCTGGGCTGACCAAGTCCTCTTTACATGTTTCGGCATAAATGCCTTTTTCAAAAGATAAAGTCAGCAGGTAGCCAGTGTTCATATATATATAGAGGTAGAATTAATTGGGTACACCTGTAGGAAGTAGGCGGTGGACTGCATGGAAACCGGAAGTAAAACCGGCGTGTGTTCCAAGCCTCACTATGGTATAGCGCCAAAAATGAAGTCTATTAAATCATAAGGGGAAACAGGAAGTGATGAAATGCCTGGAGGGGATGGCATTAGCCATCGTACATCCCAAGCCTCTTTATGAATTGTAAGACAGGAAGTGCTGACATCACATCCGGGAATAGGCGGAAGTGATGTCAGCGTCAAAACATCGAGGGGGGACGGCCTTTAACCATCATCAACCCCAAGCCTCCATCTGAAGTGTAAGACCGGATATGCCGATATCACATCCGGGATTGGGCGGAAGTGATGTCAGCACGGCAAGGCGGACCGCTTTACCGGAAGTTGGAGCATATCAATGCACCAGGTCAACAAAACAGAAATGGAGACAGCTCAGATTGGCTGATTCAGCGAGTAGTGAATATCGCCAATAAGAGAACAAAAAACGGGGGAGAATAAAAAGATGACGTTATAGTTAAACAGCGCCAACAAAAAAGGGGAGAGGAAAAAATCGGTTTAGTTATCTAAACCATAATATATCAACATAGTGGGCTCATTTATTGAGAAACCAGTATATTGAAAAAAACAAAAATGTCAATTGTCCACAGTTGAAGGGACATAATAACAAATTTTGTCTATATACAGTCCATAGTCTATCTCCATATTAGGTGACCCTTAATACAGGATATCTATAACAAAAAATATTTTTATTACATAACTACATGATGTATACAGCCAAAAGACAAATATAATAAAAATATTTTAAAAAATATCGTGAATAAAAATAATAAAATCACATAAAAGAACGAATGAGGATAAAGGGAACATATAGGGCTAAAAATAGCCAGAAAGGCAGATGGGAATGGGATATTTAGTACGCTAAGCTGTGTTTATAAAGGCGTTTATATCCCACTCTATATTCAACCCAAAAGGATGGTAGGACTTCAAAGTATAGATCCAGTATGTCTCTCTCCTAGAGACACCACGAATTTTTGAGCCACCCCTCCAGGGAGGTACATACTGGTCTATGACCTGAAATAAAGTGCCAGTGGGATCTTTATGGTGATAAAGAAGGTAATGTTTACCTACAGTATGCTTATCCTTGCCTGTGAGAATGCTTGTAATATGTTCATTAACACGCACATTAAAGGACCTTATAGTGCGTCCCACGTACTGCTTTTTACAGGGGCACGTTAACAAATAAACAATATGAGTAGTTATGCAAGTGGCGAAAAATTTGATATGGTGAAGACTCCCTGTGACAGAAGATTGAAAGGATGTAAATTTCCTTCTTTTATCACAATTATATTCGCACACTCTGCACTTCCGGCAGGGATAAAAACCAATAAGATCAGCAAAAAATTTTTTTGGTTTAATTGGTTCATCCGGTACATTGGAAGCTAATTGTCCTCTTAATGCAGGTGCACCTCTGAAAGTGACCGAGGGTCGTACAGGTAAAACGGTACCCAAAATGGGGTCATTTCTAAGTACATCCCAATGTTTGGATATAATTCTCTTGATGGAATTATGCTGAATAGAAAAATTGGTAAAAAAGGACCATTTAGCAAAATCAGACTGGTTTTTTGTTTTATTTCTATTTTTAGACCCAGAAAGTAATTGTGCTCTATCAATCTGGGTTACTTCCCTTATAGTGGACTCAAGAGCATCAGAATTATAACCCTTAACTAAGAACCTATCCTTTAGCAGCTGGGCTTGTTGGAGGAATTCATGTTCATGAGTACAATTCCTCCTAAGTCTGATGAATTGACTCTTGGGTATTCCACCCAACCAAGCCTTGTGATGACAGCTGTCAACAGGCAGGTACGAGTTACGGTCTGTGTCCTTGAAAAAAGTACTGGTGACAAACTGATTGTCCACTATGGAAATATTGAGGTCTAGGAAATGGATATTGGTGGAACTATATTCAAAAGACAAATGAATACCTCTCGTGTTATCATTCAAGAATGACATGAATGTCTCGAGAGATGAGGTGTCCCCTTTCCACAGGAGGAGGATGTCGTCTATATAACGCACCCAGAGAACAAGCTCGGGTGCGTCATAAGGAAAGACGACATCCTCCTCCCATTTGGCCATAAAGAGGTTGGCCAAACTAGGGGCGAACTTCGCCCCCATGGCCACACCCCTTTGTTGTAAAAAGTATTGGTGATTGAACCAAAAGTAATTCCTCCCGGTGGCAAATATCAACAGATCTAGAATGAAATCTCGATGTGAAGGAGAGATAGATTTATCTGTCTTTAAGAAATGGTCAACAGCATTTAAACCCTGATCATGAGGGATACAAGTATAGAGAGAGGTGACATCTGCTGTCACCATCAGATGTTCACCTTCTAACTTGATATTTTTCAGCCTGTTGATAACATCACAGGTATCCTTAATAAAGGAAGGAGTTTCACTAACCAGCGGTTGTAGATAGAAATCGATGTATTTGCCAATACGTGATGTAATAGAATTGATGCCGCTAATAATAGGGCGACCAGGAGGATTTACCGGGTTTTTATGTACTTTCGGTAAATAGTACATGACTGGGATGCGAGGGGCTGTGGGAACCAAAAAAGACCTTTCTTTCTTGTTTATTAAGTTCCTTTCATAGCCTTTCTCCACCAGTCTCACCAATTCCTTCCTAAAAGAAGTAGTAGGGTTATTTTGTATTTTAATATAGGTGTCCTGATCTCCTAGGATTCTACCCATTTCATCATAGTAGTCCTGTTTGTCAAGGACGACGATGCCGCCGCCCTTGTCTGCAGGGCGCACTATGAGGTCTTTCTGTTCACACAGAGATTTTAGACCCTTTTTCAGTTGAGGCTGTATATAGGGTTTCTTAACAGCTAACTCAGCCAGATCTTTAAACACCAAATCTTTAAACACCGCCACTGATGGAGCAACCGGACCAGGGGGGTTAAATAAAGATGGATTTGATAATCCGGAATGTTTAATAGAAGAGGTATATTCATGTGGTACTTCTGTTCTGGGTTTTGACAGAATGTACCTTTGTACATTTATTTTGCGTACATATTTGTGGACATCGATAAATGTACTAAATTTGTTAATGGGTTTGGGTGGAGCGAACTTCAAACCTCTATCCAAGGTGTATAGCTCATCAGGACTGAGTTCCACCTTGCTAAGGTTGAAGATACCGGATCCAATCAAGTTTTTATTCTTTTTTCTTTGGATCCGCCACCCCCCTCTGGTACCTCGCTTGGATCCGCACCCCTTTTTCCCTTGTTGTGTTGCCGGGGAAAATCCCATTCATGACTGGGTCCTGGGCGTGGCTGGTTGTAATTAAAAGGTGAACTATTTTGATGGTCATACTCCTCATCGTATGAACGAGACTGATCATCATGTCTAGGTTGTTGCCTCAAAGGAGAAAACCTATTATGTGTGTTCACATTATATGGTTTAGCATATGTTTGTTGAGGGTAAGGTCTAAATGGAGGGGGAGAGAAATGTCTTTGATAATTCTCATTATGAGACCAACTGTGGACAATTGACATTTTTGTTTTTTTCAATATACTGGTTTCTCAATAAATGAGCCCACTATGTTGATATATTATGGTTTAGATAACTAAACCGATTTTTTCCTCTCCCCTTTTTTGTTGGCGCTGTTTAACTATAACGTCATCTTTTTATTCTCCCCCGTTTTTTGTTCTCTTATTGGCGATATTCACTACTCGCTGAATCAGCCAATCTGAGCTGTCTCCATTTCTGTTTTGTTGACCTGGTGCATTGATATGCTCCAACTTCCGGTAAAGCGGTCCGCCTTGCCGTGCTGACATCACTTCCGCCCAATCCCGGATGTGATGTCGGCATATCCGGTCTTACACTTCAGATGGAGGCTTGGGGTTGATGATGGTTAAAGGCCGTCCCCCCTCGATGTTTTGACGCTGACATCACTTCCGCCTATTCCCGGATGTGATGTCAGCACTTCCTGTCTTACAATTCATAAAGAGGCTTGGGATGTACGATGGCTAATGCCATCCCCTCCAGGCATTTCATCACTTCCTGTTTCCCCTTATGATTTAATAGACTTCATTTTTGGCGCTATACCATAGTGAGGCTTGGAACACACGCCGGTTTTACTTCCGGTTTCCATGCAGTCCACCGCCTACTTCCTACAGGTGTACCCAATTAATTCTACCTCTATATATATATGAACACTGGCTACCTGCTGACTTTATCTTTTGAAAAAGGCATTTATGCCGAAACATGTAAAGAGGACTTGGTCAGCCCAGCTGTTTTACATCTTATATGCCTGTCTTTCACGGATGTCTGTAAGTGTATCAGCTTTATTGTTATTAAATTGATTTTAGCAATATTACGCTATATGTCCCTCCATTTTTTTCGGTTTTACCACCCACCATGTGGAAGGGGAATCTCTGAACTATTCCATCTACCGGAGATTTGCATGGTTGCCGTTGGAATCGGTGAAAAATCTGTGGGGACACTCCATCATTTTTAAGCCTGTTTGACTCCTACACTATATGGTGTTTTGGGGTCCCATCCATCTGGTGAGCGCAATATATTTCTACCTTCACTGGTGACGGGATTTGCTGCACTTATATATGATTTGCACCATTATATATTGGACTCTTTCTCACCATCAATTGTTTACGTTACTTGTGGAATGTTTCCTGCGATTGGACAATTTATTTTGTTGGGAATTTTTTTCTTCTAGCGCTGCACATATTTTTGTATTTATTGATTTATCACCCTCCTTAGTTCAGTGATTGATGTCAGCTGCTTACATTTTTTAAGTTAGCGCAATAATCTCTATTTTATTCTGTTTGATGTATTGTTCTGTTTGTATCATTGTGTTATGAGTATCATACTCTATATTTGTTCAGTTAAACTATGAATATTTTCCATTTTTGTATTTACTATAGCTAGATTGTTGTAAATTAATTTAGGCTTCCAGGCTATTTGCCAATAAATTAATATTGCTGTTTTGAAGCTTGCACTCATGGTCAAAGAACTCTCATTTAACCCGAATATTGTCTGAGGTATCCTAAATCTCAGAATAGACATTACGGGCTAACACTTGTGAGTATTTGTCCTTCCATGTTCTGTAACAAATATGCCTATAAAGATATATGTTTCTTTTGTGGTTACACTTACCTCCCTCCCCCCCCCCCCAATTTCCTCCCTTTCCCCCTTTACTTTTTCCAAACACATTTTTTTTCAATAGAATTATTATTTTACTATTCATTTTGATTATTGTTCATCATTTGTCTTTGTACACTGATTATTATGCTGTGTTTTTTCTGCAGTCACTCATCTCCTTGCATGGTTTTCTTATCATCCTCTAGCGCCGTCCCACCCCCCCTTTTGGGACTCCCCGGCATGGGTAGGCACTTTCCATCCTCAGGGGCCTACTTCCTAGGCCGCTGGATACGCCTGCACTGCCGGCTTCTTCGGCTTGCACGTGTGCAACTTTCCCCCTGTCAACGGATGCTGTGACGGTCTATAATTTCCGTTTTGGCAGCTGTGTGGTGCATGCATGGCCGCCACAGGGACCAGGGGATCTTCTGCGCACAGACCAGGTTACGATCAGCGATCCACTGGAGGGGAATTTGTCGATCCTAGGACCTTTCTGGCTCCTCTGGAACCAGCTTTTTTCTGTTTAGGTGATACTCCTCTCCAGGGTTTATTTTGTACCTTTTTATTGGCCCATATATATAGTGGGCTCAGTCTACCTGTGAACCAGTACAGTCTCTTCCATGTGGCCAGCTGACTCTTGTAAGTACTCCTCCTTTTTACCTTTTTGAACTTTATTTTATGCCTTTATATGTCATATGTGGATTCACCTATTTCTTATATGACTAATGAGGGACTGTTTGCTAATTTATTTAGGCACTTCCCCCTAGCATTAAACTTCTTTTGCATTTTATATTTTTTTTGTAATATTTTATATATCCTTATTTTGTTACACCAGAATGGGCCCTTGCGTTTTTTGATCCTCGTGCGTTCCTTCATGTGGGCTATGACGTGCATTTTGATGCTACCTTTCCATCCCATTTTTCAACTGTTCCAGTCTTTCACTGGTTTCTGGGAGGTTTCATATGTGAGGAGATTTGTTCGTATCCAGGTGCAGACACCATACTACTGAGCAGTGTTGTACCTTGTAAGCATTTGTTCATGTTCTCTAACAAATACTGTATGCCTATAAAGATATTTGAATTTTTGCGGTAACACTTTTCATACTAATATGTTTATCTACTATATTTATAGATTGAATTAATATGCTTTCATCCCATGGGATGGCAAGCATCTATTGTATACCCTTAAATAATTTACACCAGACAGCTTTTGTTGGATAATAATTTGGCCACGGCCTTTATTTATTGTTTTTTTCCAATATTTTATTAACTCATTAAACCATGAATAAACCATTATTAACTTTAAACATTACCATAATTTCACACCACATAACACGACAACCCAGCTTAGCCGCTCGGGTTATTACTAACCACAGAATAAACCTCCACATAAACGTCCCCCTTTCTTCAAAGGTGACCCAATTACATACATTTTTTAAGGCCGTGACTTTAACACCTTTTTTTTTATATAGGGGGGGAGGGCGGGAAGCTCCGCTCTGGCTGCTCTCCTGAGGCGACTGACCACGCGCTCCCGCTCACACTCATATTTATAGCCTACCTCGGTTCCAGAAACTTCTGTCACCTGACCTTCCGCAGGCAGCTATTTTGACCAATCCGCTTCTTCTTCCCCTGCACTACCCGCCTCTCTCCCCAGTCAGAGGAGGGGAACTAGAAACTGCCTATTCTGCAGCCCTCCCATGAGGAAAAAGGAAGAAAATGGGTTTCTTGAAACCCCTTTCCCTTTTTCCATTCATGGGATGGCAAGCATCTATTGTATACCCTTAAATAATTTACACCAGACAGCTTTTGTTGGATAATAATTTGGCCACGGCCTTTATTTATTGGTTTTTTCCAATATTTTATTAACTCATTAAACCATGAATAAACCATTATTAACTTTAAACATTACCATAATTTCACACCACATAACACGACAACCCAGCTTAGCCGCTCGGGTTATTACTAACCACAGAATAAACCTCCACCAAGTCAGGAGGTGCTAACCTCCTGACTACCCCACCAGCCCGCGGCCAATTCTATTGCTGTCTGGAAGCCTAGATTCATTATATCCAGACCTATATCCGAAAGATGTACCCCATCCTTCCAATATAAGCACGGGATACCACCCTCTAAATCTACGTGCCTATAGGACAAGCCATAACCCATACTCATGAACTTTTCTAATTTATGATTCACTCTTCTTCTCATTTTCTCAAAAACCTTCCCCGACTTATCCTGTAACCAAATGAGACGAGGGATGATCTCAGAAAAAATGATGACTGTACCTGGTGAAAATGACTTCCATTTCCGTATGATAAAGCATATCTTAAAGATTAACCTGACTGTTTGCAATTTCCCGATGTCATTGCCGCCCAGGTGGATTAACAAAATATCCGGCAATGGCCAACCATAACTCAGCCTACCCAATTCAGTCATCAGATTATCCCAGATCAACCCACCCTTACCAAACCAATATAGTTCAAATAGACTTGGATCCAGATCCAGATTAGTGCCGTAAATTCTGCTTTCGGCTCTTTTGTGCGCCCAGCGGACATAAGAGTGCCCGACGATCCAAACTATCAACTTCTTGCCTGGAAGCAAAAGGTACATTGTTAGACTTCACATATCTCAAATAGACATTTGACTTCCATCTACCCACTTTCTTTATTGCATCTTCTCCCATCCCCGATCTAGCTGCTGTTGTGGCCGCCCCAATTCTGAACGAGTGACATGAAATACCCAAACTGCACATGCCCAAAACAGATAGGATTTTTGCCAAAATTCTCTGAAACTGAAACCCAGTAAGAGGAGACCGGTTCTCATGAATAAAAAAAACGAGTCTCTCCCCTCGGCCTCAATTCCAAATAAGAACTTAACGATTCCATAGGACATATGGACCTCAACGAACTCCTTCTTAATACAATCCACGTCCCCTTTTCGGACTGATCTGTCTTGGATTTGCGCAAAAATAATTTTAACTGGTCCTTTTCAATTATGACATCTTCCAATAACAGCCCACCCTCATCCTTTTTCGCTCTCGGGACTAATTCTGAAATTCTTAAAGCTGCAAAAAAACAAACCGAAAATGCAGCCTTAAATAGCCTTATTTCATAGGTCGAAAAACAAACCTTTTGCGTTGCCTTACAAATATCCACTAAATTAGTGACCGAGATTGGACCTCTATAATCCACTCTAGACTGTTTTTTCTTATAACCTTTAAGGACTTGCTGAACTGAAAAGAAAGATAACATAGACTCTAAACCTTTTAGTTTCAGAAAATAAGAGATCCCGTACAATATTTTGCTAATATGTGACCAGGACAATTTCTTCATCAATAATTTTTCCAGAAAACCCAATACCAACCTTTCTGAAATTGCCACCCGGCCATTATTGGTCTCATTTAAGAAAGACAACCATAATGACCAGGAGCTACAATAGCTCTTCCAAGTTGAATTTGCCAGGGAGTTACGAATGTTCTCTTGTACTAAACTATATCCCATAGATGCTTTGGACAGTCCATACCCACTTTGTTTGCTCCCGGTACCAGCTCGAAGAACTTGCCCATCTGTAATCGGGAGAGAGCGTCAGCAATAACATTTAGTTTACCCGGAACATATTGAGCCTTTATCCAAATGTTATGAAGCAAGCATCTGGAGACTAAATGACAAATCAAAGAAATAACCGGTGGAGATCTAGATGTTAAACAATTTATCGCAAATAGTACTCCTTTATTGTCCGTACTCAGCAGGATGCGCCTATTTTGGAATTTCAGACCCCATATTTCTACTGCTACTATGACAGGAAAAAGTTCCAGTAAAACAATGTTTTTTAACAGACCTTTTTCCCTCCATTTTACAGGCCAATTCCCTGCACACCACTCATGCTTCCATATGGCTGAAAAACCAATTGATCCAGCAGCATCCGTGAATAAACAAAAATCCGAATCAGTAATGAAGTCTTCCTGAATTATCGCTCTACCATTAAATGACTGCAAAAAATTTGACCATAGCAGCATATCTTCCCTAATGTCCTGAGTCAATCTTATATGGGAATATGGACTCTTTAAGCCTGACATCTTCAAATACATTCTTCTGGAATAAATTCTCCCTACTGGAAGCACTCTAGTAGCAAATGCTAAATTACCTAATAATTTTTGCAGTTCTTTCAACAGAACTTTCTTTTTTCTTATCAGAATGATAATTAAATTGAAAATCCTGTCCAATTTCTCTTTAGGTAATTTGAATTCCATTTTATTGAAGTCAATAAGGATTCCCAAAAATTCCAGCTCTTGAGAAGGATACACCGTTTTTTCTTCCGCTAGAGGAATATTAAACCTAGAACACATGTTTTGGAACGACTGTAACAAACTCAAACATCTGCCGAAATTCCTGGGACCCAAAAAAAGAAAATCGTCTAAATAATGAAGTGTAAATTTTGAATCCGCCTCCGACTGTAATACCCATTCGAGAAAGGTGGCAAAAGCTTCAAAATAAGCGCACGATAAGGAACAACCCATCGGGAGAAACATGTCGAAATAAAATTTCTTGTTGAACATGAAACCAAGTGAGTTAAAACAACTCGGATGCATTGGCAGCAATCTAAATGCTGACAAAACATCCGCCTTGCTCATCAATGCTCCAGTACCCAACTCCCTCAACAATATTATCGCCTTTTCAAATGAAGCATATTCCACTGAACAATCCCCCGGATCTATTTGGTCATTAAGGGAACTCCCAAATGGGAATGACAAGTGATGTATGAGTCTAAATTTATTTGGTTCTTTTTTTGGTATGATACCCAAAGGAGAAATCCTAAAATTAGCGAATGGTGGCTTCAGAAATGGACCCGCAATTCTACCTGCCTTAATTTCTTTATCAATTTTTTCCTCAACAATATGTGGCAACTCATTAACTGATTTTAGATTTCTCACTAATACACAACCTTCTCCTTCAAAGACAGGTAGCTTGAAACCTTCCGCAAACCCTTTAAAGAGCATGCTGGCCATCCGCTGGTCTGGATATTTGCGTAGCCAAATTTGCATTTCTTGTAGGTTCACCAGCAGCTTGCCCCTTAAGAAATGGCTCTTTTCCTACAGATTGAGAGCTAGCTGCCATTTTTTTGAAACATTTTGACACACTATGAGCTCCAGAACAGAAGGCACATTCATGTCTAAAACGACAATTATGCAACCACTTACAACTGGACTCATTGAATGCAAAACATATGCCTTTCCTGTAACTTGTGGCCTGAGCGGCCATAGTCACTGGTCTAGAAATCTGTGGCCTTTGTGGGATTAGCAGGTTAAGCCATAAACCCACATCCTTACATCCCCATTGAAGATCTTTATGGACGGATAATTTTTGTCTAAAGGATTCATCATATGAAAACCATCCAAAGCCTCCAAAGTTCTTATATGCCTCTAATATGATTTCCACATGATGAAAAAGCCCCACTGCTTTGTATAGATGTTTCTCGCATAATACACCCGCATATATACAGAAGGCCTGCAGCCAATTATTAAAAGATTTGGCCACTGGTCTTCTCCTGTCTTCCTCATTTTTTTCTGATTTCAGAAATTCTTTACTAGACGGCAGTAAGGACAGTAAGTCCATAAATTCTCCATTCCAAATTTTCTCCTTGATACTCATACCCAGATGGAAACCCAAAGGGGATGGGGAACAAGGCATGCTTTCCTTAAGACTAATTTCTGGTACACCCACATCCTGAAAGCCCGTTACCCTCTCTGTCACTACCTTCCCCTCATCCGGGTCCAACCATACCGATGACACATTTCTTGTCTGAACCTTATTATGTAGCATATGTAGGGAATTAGCAATTTGATTCAAGGACTGGTTCAGATTACCTAAGATAGTTAAGTTACACTCACCCGGCCCAGCAGTTTGATCCTCTAAAGGAATTTGCTCCTCTGCTGGCCAATATAGCGGGCTTACTTCTCTGTCATCCTGCAGGCAGCTGTCCTTGGGGCCTGAACCGGACCTTCCTTCAACAGCCCCTGCTTCCGAATGCCACCTTGCTGTGCTGGCTTCCTCTGTTCTCGGTGCCTTATGTCCTCTTGTCTTCTGACTTGCTGGGCGCTCTTCAACCGGCGGGCTAAATCTCCTTTGCGGTGTCCTTCTCCTCTTCTGCAGCTCTTCCTTTGCTGCACCGCTGCTAGTCTCCGCCCTCATGGACTCTGACCCGTTGTGCTCCCGTGCCGTTCCGCTTCCACCCGACTCTGTTTTGCCGCGTTGTCCTCCCGCCGGTCTGCCTCTCTTCCCGCCTCTTTTCTCCTCACCACTGACGCTTCCCACTGCTGACTTCTTCAAATCTTCCGCCGGACTTCTTTCTTCTTGTCCCGCCTCTTCTCTTCTTTCTTCGGTGGTCATCTCTAAGCAGCGTCTCAGCCACTTCTCCCCGCCTTCTGCTTCGGCTTTCTCCAGTAGCTGGCGCAGTAGAGTCTTCATTCTTCGGGAAGCTCCGCTCTGGCTGCTCTCCTGAGGCGACTGACCACGCGCTCCCGCTCACACTCATATTTATAGCCTATCTCGGTTCCAGAAACTTCTGTCACCTGACCTTCCGCAGGCAGCTATTTTGACCAATCTGCTTCTTCTTCCCCTGCACTACCCGCCTCTCTCCCCAGTCAGAGGAGGGGAACTAGAAACTGCCTATTCCGCAGCCCTCCCATGAGGAAAAAAGAAGAAAATGGGTTTCTTGAAACCCCTTTCCCTTTTTCCATTCATTCCCTTATGAAGAAGGAATAATACATTCCAAAACATGCTGGGAACTGCTGTGAACCCTACCACCTGATTGCAAACCAGTAGGGTTCCTCTATATGTGGATGGCATTTAGTTCTTTATTCATATATTGTATGTTCATGCATTTCTCTTTTATTGTTATGTCTATCACCTTTTTATGTTCATTGTATACTCAATAAACTTTATACTTCTTTACCTTTTCACTACCTTCCAAGTCCCAGGGGGAAGTTCCTATTTCTTTTTATCTATTCGTGATTTAGAACAAAAAAAAAAACCCAGTTCTAACCCCACTCTCAAATCTAAACAACCAATTTTAAGACAAGAGATGAGAGCCCTTCTATTAGATTTCTTTGAAAAGTCCACAAAAAACTGGCACCAAGGCTAGTAATGAGATGGCTCTTAGGATTATAGGTTAATCAAAACCAAAATAGCACATCTACATCATCCCATTACCAAACAAAAGTTTATAGATCCTTGAGAATAAGTGAATCCTTCAGTTGTTATTATTATTATTCCTTGTATAATTTAAAAGATGATCAATCATCCCCTGACCATCCAAAACTAAGTTTGAGGCCTTCTTAAAATAAATCAATCTCCCTTCCTTAACACATGATCAACTGTCATCATTAAATTTAAGAAAAGTGTGTAGTGCCAAAAGTACACATTTTTTCTTTTATAATTTATCAGCGTTATAAATAATCTTATCTGTGTCAGCTGCCATCCCTCCACAGTGCAGAGATACACCTTTTTATTTATTTTATTCCATTGCTCCTTTTTACAATCCAAAAAAATATTAGCTACTGTTTTAACTCTACCATATAACAAATCCCCTGGGCCAGACTAATACTAATACTACAAACAATTTCCAAAAATTCTAGCCCCTCACCTTACCCAAATGTGTAATAATGCTGCTTCTTCTTTTTTCCCCTGGAAATTTTAAAAGCACTCATAACTCTACCAAAGCCAGGGAAGGACCCCTCCACCTCTCAAAATGTCAAGTTTATTACCCTGCTCAACATAGATATAAAGATCTATGCACAACTAATAGCCACTAGGCTTGTAAATATCATGCCAACACCTTTACACCATACCCAGGTTTCACTAAAGGTCACCAGGCAGCCATTCCAAAAATGGTGCAGGAATCTTTCCCTGCATTCCAGGTTTTCTCATGCAAAACATAGAGCCGCATAAGGTTAAGAAGGAGGTAGACTTTAAAATATTAATTTCCGTCGACATTCTTCATGGAATTTGTTTTAAGTTTTTTCTGGACTTATATTTATATATGTATATATATATATTGTGACAGGAAGTCAGGTAAATCTGTGGATGTTGTCACAGACGGGAGATTTATATATATATATATATATATATATATATATATTGTGACAGGAAGTCAGGTAAATCTGTGGATGTTGTCACAGACGGGAGATACATTTCTGCTTGGTTTAGACAATGCACCAATTACTATAGGGTGTCGGCTGCAGAGGTAGCCAGGAAGTTGTAAGGAAGTTGAAAAACCTTCAGCTATTCAGATTGAGGCAATTAAGGCCTCTATAAGTTATCAAGAGGATGACTAGTGATTGCTGCCTCCTGAAGCTGTGTGAGTATAAGAGAGCAGTCAGATGTATGCCTCCTGAAGCGATGTGCGCTGAGGAGGGCAGTAAGACTGAAGACTTCTCAAGGTGAGGTCATGGATTGTTTTCTGTGTGAAGAAAAACAAATGGATGTTTTCTGTGTGAAGAAAAACAAATGGACATTTTCTGTGTGAAGAAAAACAAAGGGACATTTTCTGTGTGAAGAGAAAATAAATGGACTATTGATTGTCTGCTGTATGATCAGCAATGTCTGCCCAGCAGTAGGTTGGGGACAGACTCCCTAGATAGGTTCCTGTGTGTGAAGGTAGCCGCCCACAGTGGCAAGGGTTTATTTTATTTTATGTTTATTTTGAATTATGGTGTTTTTGATGCTTGCACTTGTGTGAAGAAAATTGCAAGAATAAAACCATACACTGTTGTTTTTAACCACTTCTTGGCTATCTCCCTGTGTAACGAACCCCCCAAGGGGTCATCCACACCCACCACCAAGCTAATCCCTCACAATATATATATATATATATATATATACATATATATATATATATATATATATATATATATTAACCTAAAATATTTTTTTTTTAGTACACATATGAGAACTGAGGTGGTATACTGTATATGTAGAAATTTAACCCAATGTTTCACAGATGTCACTGCCCATTAGTCATATAATCCCCCCTCTGTGGGAAGCAACAGAGGTTAAGATTCTACAAGTCTATGCCAGAAATGTATAATCATCTGCCAAGTAATAATCCCTTGTCTCAACCAGGTCCTCACATCAATTTAAAAGGAGTCACTTCCAGTGGCTGCCACACTGGGTAATATAGACAATGGGATGCAAAAAAAAAATGGATCTTATATTCATAGATTACATTCAAAGAATAAATTAGAAATCCATCCCAGAGGTGGATATTATTTCATTATTGAGGGGTAAGGGAGATAAGGAATATGTGCAGAGGATGCAGTGTATCTATCAGATATACTCAGATGTGCATGCCCCAACATAACATCTCTGACTACAGGCTCATCACTACCTTAAAATTTACAGCTGCCATTTATCTTAAAGAGGAAGGTAGGAGCATGCTCTAATTGTGGCACATCAACATTTGTTTTTACTTCCAATGTGTTTACAGGGATAAAACATAAGTAACTTGTATGTATTCCAAAGATGAACTACATTTTTGTTTTCTATTTTTTAATAATGCTCACTGAAATTGCAAAACATGTTTTTTTTTTTTAATTATTTATTTATCTGTATTTTTTTATGGGGACGTTTATTCAAAGAAAGAACAGCAGTAATAAGGGTAAGTAGTGGAGCAGGTTTATCAAATGGCGGGTAGTCTGAAAGCATGGGAAGGAAATTGGGAATTGCTAAAGTAAGGCTCTCATGATAGCTTAGACATCACTTACTGTAACTGGTGTGAAAAAAGAGCATTGCAACAAGGCAACACCAGAGGGTAAGAAAACTCTGTTAATGTCTAGTGCAGATAATTTGGTCCAGAGTCATATCTGAGCTGGGCTTCCAGGGGTGATCTTAGCACAAATCATGTGTTTAATCTAACACTTTTTAAATAAAAATCAAATACTTTTTTAACATTTAGGTAACATTTTTTTTTCATTTGGGGAAAAAAGGTTAAGGCTTAATTTACAGTAGGCATTTCATTAATGCAATGCTACACTGCTCTGCCAAAGCACCTCCAAATAGTGCCCATAACTCCAGTCTCCAACCTCTGTTTCAAACACAATTAAGATTTATATTTTTCTTTCTTGCTGACTTGCTGGTAAGTGCTTGGACACTTTTGTGTTGTAATGTTCTATGAACTGTTCTGCCCATGTTTACCTTACTTCTGCTGTGTACAAAATCATGTGGGTAGTTGCCTTTTCTATTTTTGTTTTATTTTTTCAAATGGACACCAGAGGTCTTCAGCTGCCATTTGAGCTGTGCTGGCCTCCTGCAATTTTAAAAAGCATGGAGTACCTCCAAATCATACCTGTCCATAATTTATTCAATTTAATCTGCATAGTTTGAGCACATGTTCACTTTAAGGTTTTATTAGCCAAACCACTATGGCTTAGTGGGTTTCACTTTTGTGTAAAAAAACAAAAAAACAAATTCCAAACCTGCCTTTTATTTGTACTGGCTTTCAAAATCTCAATCCTATTTAAGGCATCCTCTGGAACAAAAATTTCATTTTAAGTGAATGGGTTTATCATTTCTAAAGGAACGTTGACGTTGCAGCTTTCCTCATTAGAACTCTGCAAGTGCATCAGTTGATCAATAATGAAAAAGTCACTCCCATTCAGAATCAGTATCCATAAAACACAGAAGAACACACAGCTTTTCCTTTAGAGAAGAAACATCCTTACAATGTACATAGATCATCTAGAGGGGATTTTATTTTCTCATGAAAAGTTATTCTTTAAATATGAAGTACAGATTTATCATCTTTGTCTAAGCAGTACCTTTAAAAAGTTACAATTTGCCTCAAATTCCTCTTGAAGAATAGCAATGCACCCCCCCCCCCCACACACACACACACACAACCACCACCATTCTTTTGGCTTGAAATAAAAAAAAGCTGTATATATATATATATATATATATATATATATATATATATATATATAATAAGCCTGATCATAGATGTTTCATTTTTTTTAAAGCAGCCAGAGGGCTGATTGGAAACAAACTAGAACAAGAAATAGCAGATTCCCCCATCCACACAGGACTCCTTCACTATCAGTATACAAAAATTGATTGGCTGCAGCTGCTGATCAAGTTAATGTTTCCAACAGTTCTATTTGACAGAAGCTTATCGTTCGAATAGGAACGACCAGCTTAAGGCATTGATTGTTCTAACTTCTAGTCACACAAGATTTGGAGTGTAATTCACCCAGGTCACTACTGTGTTACAAGCTGTTCTCCTTGCCAAAGGGAAAGCTATACAGTACCTGAGGATCTGCAGTACATACAGTAGATGTCCTCAGCTTTTGTTTCCGTTTTCCTTCATTCTGTTGATCTGTGCTTTCTGAAACTCCTTTACTGCTTGTTGAATTATCCCTCACTGGCCTTCAGATCACAAATAATTAATTAGGAAGCTTTAATATTAGGAGTCAAAACCCTGCCTCTACCAAGATGGCTTCCTCCACATAGATACACAGTGAAGATGAAACCACTGTAAGTCAGTAGTAAGGAAAAGATCAAGAGACCACAGGCAAGAAATGTAACTAGTTTGTTGCTTGTCACAGCTACCACAGTTCATATCTTCTTTACAGTAATAAACACCATGTTTTTTTTAAATACACCAATGTGTTTTTAGTGTTGTAATATGACATTTTTGCTCATCTGACACATTATAGAATATATATCTCTGTAGGGTTTTGCATAATATGCTTCCTGCATTTAAGTAGCTCTTTGTCGTCTCCACCAATCTATAGCTAATATGGTAACTACTACACAATTCTGTATATTGCATGTGTTGGCAGATTCTGTCTTAAGAGTTTTCTGCCAGAAAATACATCATTTTTACACGCAATCAAAACTATTCATGTCAGTATTATCTTTCTTTCTCTATTTGATATTTGCATAATCTGATTGGCTCTCAAGCTGCTCTTTCATTAGGCAAAGCTATGGGATCCACTGGAAAAAAATTTACAACTCTACATTGTCACTGTATAATTGATTACAGATGCTCAGCTCTTCTCTCTGCCTTGAATTATAAATGCTGCAATTTATTCACATCATAAATAATATACAGTCTGAGGAATAACTGCAGCATTGTCATAATAAACTGCAAGTGGATATAAACTCTATTAGTAAACTGCCTAGGAATGACTACTGCTTTGTTAATAGCAAATTCTAAATATTTATAATATCCTCAACCTGACAGGAATTGGTAAAAAAACTATTTGATAATAGTTTTTCATGCAAATAAAAGCACAATGTCATTGCAATGGTATATAATGTAACACTAGATATATAAAAGGTTTGAGAAAAAAATAATGCCAGTAAATGTAAAATATAGTATAAAGTAAATTTTTCAATTGGCTATCCTGTTGTGTAGTTCTGCATTTGAATATTTCTACCAAAAATGATTCTGTGGAACAACGTATTGATGGGAAGTGGAAAGGCTTAACAATGGTAGCTGCTATTACTAACTTCGCTTTTAAATGCAAATGCTTTTTATTTACTATCTTTGTGACAATGGCAGTCTCACTATTCAACTCCTACCACAAGAACATAACATATTACACTCTCAGTCTCATCCTGTACAAATATTTTGCCTGCATGGCAACAATCTAAGCGCCAGCAAACTAAGGGTGATAAATACTGGGGTAACTCTGCAGCTAACCCTTTACAGGCATACCACCATGTGTTTTAATGGAAACATACACCATTCACCACATCTGTTGTAGCAATTCTGAGTATTGTTGAGTACTGGGTATTGTGAGTAATTGAGTATTTTCGAGTACCTGTGTATTGTTGAGTACTGTGGCGTAACTGAGTAGTGTTGAGTGTTGACTACTGCTGAGTAACTTTGTGTGAGTGAGGAGTAACTGTGTGCTGAGAAATTAGAGTCAGGAAGCTAGTTGACATCAATCGGACAGAGGAAAATTCCCAATCCCCATTAGATTAGTGGGTACGATGCCCGGCGGGTTTGGAGATGCGACTCAGTGCACATCTTGTGGCATGTATGCGTTCCTCCATAATGTGATAGAGGGCGAGAACAGCTGCACAAAATGTAAGCATGTTGCTTCACTGGAAGTTCAGGTCCTGAGTCTAGGGAAGCAACTGGAGAGACTGAGAAGAATCTCCATACTAAAGGAGAGCTGAAAACATACCTGGCAGGTTCCGGCAGGGGCCAGCACAGAGAGGGGAGGGGATACAAGGAAGCAGGCACCAGAGCAGTGTAATTAGGTGACTGTTAGGAAAGGTAGAGGGGAAAGAGTCAAGGGGGCTGGTCCTGGGCTGGAACATCCGAATAAACACGCCCTTGTGATGTTGGAGAAACCAGTCAGGAACGAGCATTGCTGGAGCAGAGTGGTGCCCCTAGCTGCAAGGGGAAGAACTCCTCCAGTGAGGGTGGGAACTAGTCTAAGTGTAAGGAAAGACAGATTCTAGTGGTAGGGGACTCAATTATTAGGACAGAGAGGGCATTCTGTCACAACGACCGTAAGCAATGAACAGTATGCTGTTTACCGGGTGCTCGGGTTCGGCACATCACGGATCTGGTGGACGGAATATTGGGTGGGGCTGGGGAGAACCCAACTGTCATGGTACACGTAGGTACCAATGAAAAAATTATAGATAGGTGGAGAGTCCTAAAAAACTATTTCAGGGACTTAGGAGCTCCAAGGTAGTATTCTCGGAAATACTACCTATACCTCGAGCCACGCCAGAGAGGCAGCGGGGATTAGGGAAGTTAACAAGTGGCTCAGGAACAGGTGTGGAAAGGAGAGGTTCGGGATCCTGGAGAACTGAGTCGACTTTTAGTCGGTTAATGGCTTTTTAGAAGGGACGGACTGCACCTAAATGGGGAGGGTGAGGCGATACTGAGAGAGAAGATGGCCAAAAGGTTAGAGGGACTTTAAAACTAGGTGGTGGGGGAGGGTCCAGATGTAGAGCTAGCCAGCGGGAACAAGGTTTAGCAGGCAATATTGGGGGCATTAGTGATAGGGTGACCAGAGATCCAAAACCCAAGGTAGGTAAGTTGACAAATCCAAAAAGCAGCAACAAGGGTATAGTATGCATCAGACAAAATTAAGAAGTTTTTATACTAATGCTAGAAGTCTGGCTAACAAGATGGGAGAACTGGAGCTGCTAATGTATGGGGGGGGGGGGGGGTCAATTTTGTGGGAATTTCAGAAGGAAGATACTAAGGGGAAAGTAATATTGGGCGTATGCTTTAGGCCCCTCAATCAGAGGGGGCCTAAAGCATATGCCCGATATGCGTATGCGTATGCATATGTTTTAGGCCCCCCCCCCATTGAAGATGTAGAAATTAGGGGCAACTTAGGAAACAGAGACCATTGGTTAATTAGTTTCAGTAAAAAACACAGAAATGGGAAACATAAGGGTAATACACAGACACTGAATTTCAAAAGAGCCCATTTCCCTAAACTGCACTCTATGCTAGATGATATTAAATGGGATAGAATCCTGGGAACAGAGAACACTGGGGGAAAATAAAGAAAATAGAAAGGAGTTATTGGTATCACTAGATAGGGCAGTTATAGCAGGAACGTTTTCATCAGAAGAGAGGGATATGTTTATCCCAGATTTTCCAGCTATGTCCATTTTCCATCATCTCCCTAAAATTCATAAGGAGTTGGAGGCCATAACTGGAAGACCCATTGTTGCAGGTATAGGGTCCCTTAATGAACGTCTGGACCTATGGGTAGATCACAAATTACAACCCTTGTTAGACAATTTGCAGAGCTTTCTCAGAGATACAAAGCAGCTATTGAGTAAACTAGATGCATTGAAATGGAGTAATGAAGGGGCGTGTCCTGGACGTGAGACAGAGCGGACGCTTCCTCACTGAGCTCCTCTATCCACTCGACATCGGCACCGATATCCCAGCCATCCTGCTGCCTATCGCCACGGGACCACCCTAAACAGACTGCCCGCACTCCCACGAACAATTTGAGGCCACTCTTGCCGGGATCTCCGACTGTTAGCCGCACGTCCATTCGCGGCCTACCTCCCGGACCGAAGCCGCGGCCTCGATTTCCGCCCGACGGCCGTACCCGGAAGAAGAGTCGGGTGAGTCCACTACGGCCATAGGCCGCATGTAATCAACTATACCCACCAGAACCAGGGTTCCACAAATTCAGGGGGTCTTTGCAAGGCGCCACCACCCCGAAAATCTACTATGTCTCGCCGCCGCCGCCGCGAGACCCCCCAACCCAGGAAGCTACAATTCTTCTTTCACTCAGCGACCCCAGGGGCTTCCAACACTGCTAAGGGCTCATCCTCCTCCTCCCTGCTACAACAGCACCTGGCCTCACATGATGGTCTCAATGCCCCTGCTGCAGACATGCCAGCTCCCGACCCTCTTACTCCTTTAAACAGCCCTGCTAAATCAAGGCCTAGGAAGGACAATGGTGAGGAAACCTCATATGCTTCAGGGTCAGGGGGGGATGCGGGGGACCCCTTTAACAACATGGACACAAGTGCCACGGACCCGATAGCTTCTTTCCCTACCACAGGGCAACCCATCTCGGATGTTACACTTAAAGAGATGCTCATGTCTCTGAAATCCTCATTACACGCAGACCTTTGGCAAGGTATTAAACACTGCAGGGCTGAAGTGCATGCTTTAAATAACAGGGTTTCACATGTGGAAGATCAACTCACAGCCTGTGCCCAATCATTCAACACTATGGTGGATGCTCATGCTGACCATGCTGACGAACTGCAATGGCTCAAATCGAAAATTGCTGACCTGGAAGACCGTTCCCGTCGCAATAATCTCAAAGTGCGGGGCATACCAGAGAGTGTAAGTCAAGCCCAATTACCCCACTTTGTTAAGGACATTTTCCTGGCAGCAGTTCCAAATTTTTCGCAGGCAGATTTGACCATCGACCGCATCCACCGTATCCCGAAACCTTCTCACATTCCCAAGGAGGCACCTAGAGATGTTCTATTAAGAATCCATTTCTTCCAAGTGAAGGAAAAAATTTTGGAAGTATTCAGAAAACCTGACTCCCTACCGGACAAGGCCAAAGGTGTCCAAATTTTCCCTGACTATTCTCAGCATACCATGCAACGTCGACAAAATTTGGCTACGGTGACTAAGGCCCTTCGTAACCATAGCGTTCCATACAAGTGGAAATATCCAGCTACTTTGATTGTTACCCGAGATGGGGTCAATTCCGTGATCCGTTCCGTGGACGAAGGTGTCTCCCTCCTTACTTCATGGAGCATTCTACCGGCATCTCACCCACCACCCGATCGTTTCCACCATGATCGATTTTCACCTCTGAGACCTGAAGAGCGCCCCAGATCTCAACCGACATCCTTTAACACCCCCTGAATGTTTACCGCAACACGGATTTTTTTTTTTTCTTTGACATATTAACCCTGGTTCTTTGTTGCACTGTTTTCAACCTGCTTATTACCCCCACCCTTTTGAGCAAATTGCTCTATCACCCCCCAAACATGTCACAGCTCCGGCTGCTCGAAGCCCTTTTCCTTTGGGACCTTCTCCTTTTTATGACCCCTGTTGGATCCTGTCACCCTTCCCCCTCCCTGTTTGTTTTGGGTACTGCAACCATCCTAAACTCTACGCCATGGAACATACTGAAGTCCGCATCCAGTAGTTTTTTCTATCCAGGCCTCTTGGCAACGTCTCTTCACATGACCTTCCTTTTTCTCCAAGCAACTGCATTCACCATCCTGCCTGGTGCTATCAGCACCACTCTAGTTCTTTATAGGACACGTGAAACCTTTCTCATATCTTCCTATGCATGGTCCACTGATGGGACTTAAACTTCTATCCCTGAATGCCAACGGGCTTAACCACACGGCGAAAAGGAGGACTATGTGGAAGGAAGCCATGAAACAACATGTCGACATTTTGACCATTCAGGAAACACACTTCAAGAAAGACGCTACGCCGTACTGTTGTCACCCGGCTTATCCTCATGTTTTTCTCTCCTCTGCTTCCGTTAAAAAACGGGGCATTCTTTTAGCGATTAGAGACTCCGTGGACTTTGAATTGCACAAATCACATATCGACGATGATGGTAGATATATCATTGTGATCTGCTCGATTGATAAAATGTTGATGACTGTAGTTTCCCTTTACGCTCCCACTGCTCGCCCGCTGAGATTTTTGCGATCTCTTTTCAAGAAGATTTCTAAGGTACGCAGGGGGAGCGTATTGCTGTGTGGGGACTTTAATGTTGTCCCTGACCCTGTCCTGGACTCATCCGCGGGGGGTAGGGGACGCGCTCTTTCTTTGCGTGGTCTCCTGCACTCCTCGGATCTCTACGACAGTTGGCGATGTCTTCATGCTAATGAACGTGATTTCACCTTCTTCTCTCATAGACATAAAACGTATTCCAGAATCGACCTATTTGTATTAGACAGGTGGCTTCTCCAGAGGGTCACCTCTGTAGACATCCAGGATATAACCTGGTCGGACCACGCCGCTGTGGTGACTGTTCTAGATCTTGGCCGCTCTATTCCTCTTACCCGCATCTGGAGATGTAATAACAAATTGGTCCAAGATCCGGTGCTGTCCAAACAGGTACAAACTCACCTAGAGCGGTTCTTCTTGGAAAATGATACCCAGGATGTCTCGGATACAACCCTCTGGAGTACCCACAAAGCGTTTATGAGAGGTATCTTAATCCAACTAGGCGCCAGGGAAAAGAAGAAACATCACCAGGCTTTGTCCTCTCTCCTTTCTGAGATTCATACTCTAGAGACCCTAAACAAAACAAACACCACTGCTCACAGGACAGACCAACTAACGCGTTTGAGGGCGAACCTACGGTTGCTGCTCATTCGTGACCACGATAACATGATGCGCTCCCTTAAACTCAATCACTACCACCTACACAACAAGGCAGGCAAATTTTTAGCATCCAAGCTAAAGACCCAAACCTTGAAGGCTAAAATCCCATTTATTGTACACCCATTTTCCAGGACTAAATTGACCAACCCGCAAGATATAGCCAACGCATTTGCCGATTATTATAGTGCGCTTTATAACTTGAAAGATGATAGTACCACTTTCCAGCCCACAGAAGCAGACATTACTAACTTCCTAGCAACCATCCGCCTCCCCTCCCTCACAACTTCACAACTAGCCACTCTAAATACCCCATTCACAATCGAAGAAATCCACTCAACCATCAAATCCCTCCCAAGAGATAAAGCTCCCGGCCCTGACGGTTTTTCGAACGCTTATTACAAATCAATGGCCCCCGTCCTTTCTCCGTACCTTCTGAAACTTTTTCATGCTTTTGCGTCATCCTCTTCTCCTCCTAAGGAATTCCTATCAGCCCACATAGTTACTCTTCCCAAACCGGGAAAACCCCCGGACACCCCTGCAAACTTTCGCCCCATATCTTTATTAAACGTAGACGTTAAAATCTATGCAAAACTCCTAGCGAATAGAAATGGAGTAATGAATACAAATGGATCACGTGTGATGTTAAAGTCTTTATTCCTCCATTCCACATGATCTGGGTTTACAGGCAATATCTTTTTTTCTGAGAAGGTCAGGGGAATATTCTTTAGTTTTTGAAGAATTGATATTGTTGAGTTTGGAATATTTACTATCTCACATTTTTTTCACGTTTGACGGTGTGTTTTACATCCAGAAGTGTGGTGCCTCCATGGGAGCGAGATTTTCCCCCTCCTTAGCCAACCTCTTTATGGGGTGGTGGGAGACATTTATGCATTATTATAATGCATTATCCCATGCATTGAAGGATGAGATTGTGGCCAAGGATCTCCCTGACAAGCTCGAGGCTCTCATTTCCTGATTTTGATTGATACCAGGCTCAGGGAGAGATTATTATTTAAGGAGCACCTGCGGAAGCCTCCTACTAGATTGGCTTCTACATTTTCTTTCCCACCCATTCCTCCCTCACCTCCCATGCCTCCTGGCGATGGTGCATCTGGCTGTGAACCTATGCAGCTACGGTTCACTCGCCTTTCGGAGGCTGAGAGGGGCCTTTAGAAGGAGGCAGGGCCGATGCCTGTATTGCGGTCTTGGTGGGCATTTCCCGGAAATCTTGTCTGACCCGTCTGGGAAACGCTCACTTCTAAAGGTCCTGTCGGGGGCAGATATTAGGTGGAATTTCCTTGTCCCCGGTTTCCCATAAAGATAAACCGCTAATAACAGTTGTCCTCTTCTGGGCAGTGGGTTCGGTGGTTACTCTGGTGTTGGAAGACTCCGGAGCTGGCGGTTATTTTATTTACAGTACATTTGCTACTGCAAACTCCATACCCTTGCAGCCTCATGTTTGTCCACTAGTTATTGAAGCGATTGATGGAAGACCCCTGCAACCGACGCAGGTTTTCCACGAGACGGGAATATGGCGATAGGGGCTGTTCACAGGGAGTCGACCTGTTTCCAGGTTATTTTAATCCCACACTACTCCATTGTTTTGGGGTACCCTTGGCTTCAGAAACATAATCCGACCTTTGATTGGCAGTCGGTCGAGATCCTCTCTTGGCCTCCACATTGTGGCACTGTTTGTGTCCATGGGCATGTTAAGGTTCTTTGTACCTCCTCGGATTCAGTGTTGCCTACTAAATATTGTGAGTAACAACATGTATTTGACAAGGTATGCGCTGGTATTCTTCCTCCTCATCGTCCGTACGATTGTGCCATTCCCCCTCGTGGCAGGGTTTATCCTCTCTCTGTTGCAGAAAATAAGGCCATGGAGAAGTATGTTGTGGATGCGCTTGCCCGTGGCCACATTTGCAAGTCCACTTCTCCAGTGGGTGCCGTTTTTTTCTTCAAAAAGAAAAAGGGGGGTGAGTTGAGACCTTGCATTGATTATAGGGGCCTCAATCACATTTCGGTCAAGAATACATACCTGATTCCATTGGTTACTGAATTGTTTGACCGCCTAAAGGGAGCAACAGTCTTTACCAAGCTTCACCTAAGGGCCGCATATAACCTCATAAGGATCAAGTAGGGCGACGAGTGGAAGACTGTGTTTAATACCAGAATCGGTCATTACGAATCTGGTGATGCCCTTTGGCTTGTGCAATGCGCCCACTGTCTTCCAGGAGTTCATCATTGATGTCTTTTGTTATATGTTGCAGCAATGCGTGCTGGTCTATTTTGACGACATCTTTATTTACTAGGACTCCATTGAATCACACTACCTGGATGTCAGACGGGTGCTGCAATGGTTTTGTGAGAATGGGCTTTTATGTAAGCTTGAGAATTGTAAATTCCACCTGTCTCAGATTGCCTTCTTGGGCCAAATAATTTCTGCTAAAGGGTTCTCCTTGGACCATCAGAAGGTTTTGGCTGTTCTACAATAGCCTCCGCTCAGTGGTCTCTGTTCCATTCAGTGTTTCCTTGGGTTTGCCAACTACTATCGAAAATTTATCAGGGACTTTTCCTCTTTAGCCAAACCTATCTCAGATCTGACCAAGAAGGGCAGCGATTTCCACAATTTGACGCCTGCTGCCATCCAAGCTTTCAAGGCCCTCAAGTCTGCTTTCACTTCGGCTCCAATGCTGTCTCATCCCAATCCTGGTTTGCCCTTTGTCCTAGAGGTGGATGCGTCGAAGACGAGAGTAGGCGCCCTCCTGTGTCAGCGTCGCACACCTGATGGACCTTTACTTCCTTGTGGGCTCTACTCCAAGAATCTGTCTCCAGCTGAATGCAATTACAAGATTGAAGACAGAGAGCTCTTTGCCATTATACTGGCTCTCAAAGAATGGAGACACTTGCTTCTTTGATTCCAGTTCTCATTCTAACCACTCATAAGAATCTGACGTTTCTCTTGGAGGCCAAGAGGCTCACACCCTGTCAGGCCAGATAGGTCTTATTCTTGTCTCATTTTAACTATGTGGTCCAGCTTCAAGAATGTTAAGGCTGATGCCTTGTCTCAACAGTATTCTGAGTTGTCCAGGTAGGGCTCCGTGCCAACACCGGTCATATCTTCAGATGATATCCTGGCTGTCATCCGCACCAACTTAACCTCTCCTGTTGGGGAACAGATTTTGGCTGCCTAACCTGATGCTCCCATAGAGAGACCTGCTGGCAAACATTTTGTACCTGAGGGGTTGCGCATCAGACTGTTGTACACATACCACAATTCCAAGACTGCCGGCCATCCTGGTAAGAACCAGATGTCCTGGGCTATTTCCCGTCAGTTCTGGTGGCCATCTCTCCGCACTGATGTTGCTTATGTGGCTGCTTGTTTAGTCTGTGGCCAGAACAAGTCTCCTCAACACCTTCCCTTGGGGCTACTGCATCCCATTCCCAGTGGGGAGCATCCTTGGTCTCACCTGGCCATGGATTTTATTGTGGAACTTCCTACGTCTCAAGGTTACTTGGTTATCCTCATGGTTGTCAACCGGTTCTCCAAAATGTGCCACTGTGTTCCGTTTAGGCGGCTGCCTACAGCTCAGGAACTTGCCTCATTGTTTGCCAGGGAGGTCTTCCATTTACACGGGTTGCCTAAGTAGATTGTCTCGGACCATGGAAGCCAGTTTGTCTCTAAGTTTTGGCACACCTTTTGCTCCCAGTTGGGTATATTACTGGAGCAGTTTCTCCGCTGCTATATCTCTGACCATCAGGACAATTGAGTTGATCTGCTACCCTGGGCGGAGTTTACCAGGAATTCTGCCATCTACTCATCTTCCGGAATTTCTCCATTTATGGCCAATTATGGGTTCCAACCCGTTGTGTTGCCTGAGTCATTTTAATCATCTAACAAGTATATAATCAGTAAACACAGAAGACAATGTATTTCAAAATTGAAGACAAGGATGAGTTGCCATATCAGGTTAAATTCAGAAATAAAACAATAAGAGTTACCCTTGATAAAGTCACGTGTCTGTGACGCAACGCATCGGGAAAAGCTGTGGTGACGTCACTTCCGGTCTACGGCCGAGACCGGAAGTATCGGAACGGACAGCATCAGCGGCATCCTAAGCTGTACATACAATGCTTTCTTTGTCTACTAAAATTGTAAGTGTATTTCTTCTTGAAAATATTAAAACTTGATTTAATACACTACACTATGAGAGCCCTCCCCTGTTTTCTCTGGTGAATGAGTATCGTAGGAGCATCGCTATTACTGCTGTTAATGGGATGTTAATAGAGAAGGCACCTGATCCACCTATGTGATATACTGTGAGGATTAATTGGTGAATATCGAGGTTCCCCTACAGACGTGAGACGTGTTCAGAGGACCTGTGGGGTTATTGAATTTACCCAAAACGCTTGTTTGAGTGTTAATGGAGGTGAGCGGCCATTGCACTTAGTTGTGGATTCTTAGCTCACAAAAAATCGCACTGAGTGGTCACCAGAAGTGTCCTGTGTTATCCCATCACCATTGAACTGTTTTATTATTGCTTGGTGTATTTTTTTGCACTGGCTGCATTTTATTTGGGACTTTGCGATCTTCTATGCAATTTTACATTTTATATTTTGTATGAATTTTATGGATTTTTAGCTTGGCACCTTATTTAATTTATCATATTACAGTGAGCACATTCTATGCACTGTCACTTGCTGTAATACTTCACTTATTTATTCAGTGCCTTTTTAATGCTTAGGCACCTCCCTATTTTTTCACTGGTCATTTATTCAGCCAACTTTACCATCAGAATAAACCAAACTAAAGATAATAAAAAAAGATAAAGGATAGACAATCATAATGAAAAAAATAGTAATAATAATAATAATGTTATGTAGCAAGTTTCCGAGGCCTATGGCCTGATGTGGGTCTGCCATCAGTACCGGTAACCTCTCCAGCCCATCTGAGCTGCGACCCTGGGTGTGAGAACTGAAGCAGTGACAACTCCGGCATCCAGGCCTGATGTGGGTCTGCCATCAGTACCGGTAACCTCTCCAGCCCATCTGAGCTGTGACCCTGGGTGTGAGAACTGAAGCAGCGACAACTCCGGCATCTTTGTTTGTGGTTTTTATTGAATTTAAGGGGATGGGAGAAGGGAATGAGTGGGATACTCCTTTAGGCTCCAACTAATTACACTTGGGACTTTGCTTCTGAAAAATGCCTGTTGGCCCTTCCAGCGCCAGCCAACGCTCACAAACTCTGAGAACACTCTGCAGAACAATAAAAGTGCTGAATCCTCAACTTCATTGCTGGATCCAGAAGATCCAGGACTGAGAACTGTAGAACCTCTGGCACTGTTGTACTGTAAAAGTCACTGAATACTTTCCTCCGCCCTGCCTGGCTTGAAGTAGTATGATGTAGAATCCTGTATAGCTGTAGCTTTTACTGACACACTCTGTACACTTCAGGGCCCAACTACAGGTGCCCTTTAACCTTGAACTCTTCAGGGTCCACTGACTATGTACCCCCTTTACAGCTAGCTGACACTGGATCCCAGAACCTCTTCCGGAGTGGTCTCTCTAACTTCAGGCAGACCTCCAAGGGTAATCCGCAGATCACTCATGACCTGTGTAGGCTTTCCTGGGACTGGACCCCTCTCACTCTCCACAGGCTCTCGGCACACCAGATCCCTGCAGCTCAACTCAGCTCTCTCTCTGGACACTCAGGCGACACCCTGGGACATCCACTTTCCTCAGGCCGTAGGAGAGACAGCCACACTCTCCTTCCTGGGACTCAGCTCCCGCCAAAGACACCGTGCCACGCACTTCCCTCCATACTTATACCCACTCCCAGAATCCTTTACCGCATAACCTGCCTTCTGGGGTAGTTACATGTTGGGATGTGTCCCCTGATTGGGCTTCCCACACTGCCCTATGAGAAGCCTCTCACAGGAGCCAGTGGGGATTCTTCTCCCCTCAACAGGCACATCTGGAAGCAATGACACCCTAGCTAGATAATCACAACCCTGCTGTTAGGCAGACAAGGACCACTATACATTTACCTAACACCTACCTGTAGGGTGCTACACCTATTATTAATAATAATAGTAACCATCATCGGTGAAATAATCCTAATCATCATGATCACCTAAAACATGATGATGGCGAGCAGTAATAATAAGAATGACTATAATCATGATGATGATAATGGAATAGTGATCAAAACAGTGATCATGAAGATTTTAGAAAAAGTGATAATGCCCATAAGGATAGAAATAGTGGAAATATTTACTGATTGAGAGGACGGAGGAACAATTATATATACTACATAGGAAAAAAAAGATGTACATAAGTAAATCACTCTCTGAGATGTCTGGAGAAAAACTAGCAAACTGTCAGTTAATGCTGGAATAAAATGTGGAATCATATGCAATGATGGGTCAGAACCAGAAGCAATCTTTGAAAGAAAGAGAATAATGAAGCGGATAAGCATGACAGGGAAAATTAAACTAAGGCTCGAGGGGAACATATACGTACTAAAAGAGTATATTGAGTCTAGAGGATTATATGCACCTCAAGCTCTTCATTTAGGCCTCTGTATTAAAATTGTCCAGCCTAAAAATCCAATAGGTTTCCTGTGGGGGTATGGATTAAATGGCAGCTACCTTAAGCAGAGTTGAATCACAGCACTACAGCACTGTGACATCATTTAGCTAAGGGGAGGGTGCCTGCATGCAGAAATAGAAGTGTGGAGTTTTCCACCTTTGAGAGAGATTAAGCTGTAGCTTGAAGCTGGGTGAGCACTTGAGCATTTTGGATGTTTTTAGTGACTGTTGATTTTAACCTGTAAAAAACTAGCTGTGCTGTGATGGTTTCCTGTTTCCATTCGTATCAATTTATTTGAGTTTATCCTGAGATCCAGCAGAGGAGTGGTTTTCTGTACTGACAGTATATGTACAAATGTATTGTTTTAGGGGGTCATTTTTGATTGGTGAATCTATATCTATGGGTGAAGTGTGTCTGTGGTGGAGGAGTTAACACCTTCTTCTGGTGTGAGGCAGTGATTTTAACCGCTTGACGACCGCCGCAAGTAGATTTACTGCGGCGGTCAGCCCCTGCCAGGCAGAGTGACGTTAATTAACGTCACTAGCCTGGGAGGGTCTGGGGAGCGAGCGCGCGCCCGCGGAGGCGCGCTCCCGCTCCCGCGCGGTCACGGACCCCCCCGCGCGTGTGACCAGCGGACCCGATGTCCGCCGGCCACTCGGCGATCGTCGGGGGAGAGGGAGAATGTCAGGCAGCTTGTGTAAACAAGCTGCCTGTCATTCTCCTCGCTGTAAAGACACTGATCACATGGATCTACTATGTAGATCCGTTGATCAGTGTCCTTACAGCTAGAGCCACAGCCAATCACATTAAGAATCACGCCCCTAGGGACACACACAGCCCCTCCCTCCCAAATAAAGTTAACCCCTTCACTGCCAGTGTATTTTTACAGTAACAGTGCATATGTATAGCACTGATTACTGTAGAAATGTCACTGGTAACCCCAAAAGTGTCAAAAATGTCAGTCAAGGGTCCGATCTGTCCACCGCAATGTCGCAGTACCACAAAAAAATCGCAGATCGCCGCCATTACGCGTTAAAAAAAAAAACAACAAAAATTACAAAAATCTTTCCCTTTGTTAGTAAACTAGTAACTTTTGCGCAAACCAATCAAAATACGCTTTTTGCGATTTTTTTTTACCAAACATAGGTAGGATAAAACAAATTGGCCAAAAATGTTAAAAAATTTTGATTTTTACTTTTTTTTTGGGGGGAATTTCATATAAAAAAATGTGAAAAATATTGCTATTTTTGCAAAATTGTCGCTCTTTTTTTGTTTACAGCGCGTGATCAAAAAATCGCACAGGTGATCAAATACCACCAAAAGAAAGCTCTGTTTGT